>NC_079497.1:28667998-29867998 GCF_030052815.1 Hevea brasiliensis | reverse complement strand
AGGTTAGTGGAGCACTAATGTAATAAATTGATTATTTATTCCAAAGTTTCTAAATTCCCACATTTTACCTCATTTCTTTTACTATTTAATTTATGTACCATCATTTAATATTTTTATGACATTTTCAAAGTTTAATATCATTTATTTTTAATGGACATTAAGGTAAAAAGTCAACTCGGGGTGTCAAATGACCACAATATCCCTATTCAGGTTGTGTTCTCAATTTTTCGGTAACACCGAGTTTTGTCGATTTCTCGATTTCTCGTTTTTCTTTGTACCAATTAATTAATTTTTATTTGATATTTTTAATGATATTTATACTTCAATAAATCTTTAATTATGTCTCAAAACTAAATTTCGAGGGTTCCCTGCAGTCCCGAGGTCGGCTATTGCCTACGCCGTAACTTCCCCGTGCGGTCACCCATCGCTGCGGTGTTGGCTCGTTTAACTTAGTTACATTTCATTGCTATTATTTTTCCTTTGTTTTTCTTGTATTTCTCTCTATTGTATTTTATTATTTTATGTCTCCTCACTAACATTTAAATGTAGTTCTAGGCATCCTAGCTGTTCGGACCGACACTGGTCACCAGAACAGTAGAATGCATTACCGAACATAGGGGTGTTACAAAAACCCTAATTCCTAAAATTCAAACCTAATGCATTCCAAACACCAATCCATAGTCTACATACATAGTTCAACTTAAACAACCATTCAAATGCATCCAATTCATTCATTCTCAACCCTACATACTGCTGGCCAAAATTCATATATAGTCCCTCAATAATTGTTTTTGTTTCTTTTCTTTAATTTCTAAGTTAATTTAAGTAGCTAAGCATGCATTTAAATAGAAAATTGAAAGTTAAAATACTAACCTCCTTTGAATTTCCAATCTTCAAATCTCTATTTTTCGTCCTTCCTTTTCTTGATCAATAGTTGAACTAAGGTGCTAAATCATTAATTTAGTGGATTAGAGAAATTATGGCCAAAGTGAGGGTTTTGAAAAGCTTGAATCAAGCTTTCATGGAGTTCTTAAATGGAGAGAATGGCCAAAGGGCTTCGGGAAGAAGAAGATAAATTTTCTTTTTAATTATTTTGTCTTTTAACTTAGTAATTATCCCACAATTCCAATTTTGTAAATATTAGGTTTATTGCATCATGCATGATGTCATGCATGATGTAATAAACTTTATCAGCTTTTTCTTTTCATTTATTTTTCTTTAGTTCTTTAATTTAATTCTTGAACCCGAAATTTTCTTTTCTCTGATTTTATTGGACAGTTAGGTCAAGAGTCAGCTCTAGAGGTCAATTGACTAAATTGCCCCTCGCCGGTTCGATCTGGTTTGCAAATAATTCAATATTTCTTTCAGATCCCTGACCTAATTATTTGACCCGCTTAACCATTCTTTTTTGTGATTTTCTCTTTTCCACTGTGTTCATAATAGTCCTAAGGAACACGGTGTCACATTTTATGGTTCGAATTTTGAGTTTAAATTAACCTCGCAGTCCTTCCCGAGAAGATCACCCATCGCTGTGACTCTCGGCTCGTTTAACTTCTTGTATTCTGTTTTTCTTATTTATACTTAACTAATTGACAATTACTAATTATTTGTTTTCAGGGCTTATCTAGTTGTCTTAGATGTGGTTCTAATCCCCTTAATTATCCGGACTGACACCGATCACCGAAATAGTGAAATATGCCAGGCTATACAAATAGGGGTGTTACACTACCACCTAATACAATTCATACGTGGAGGATATGTTAGCATGACAGATTTGCATCCAACATGTGAATGGTTAAATCCATACCAAATAGCTGACCACCTCAAGGTATACCAATCAGCTTTAAGTTGTGTTAATTACGCTTGGTTTTGGTAATACATGAAATAGTTAAGGAGTTAAATGTGGCACAAAAAAACAAAGTCACCATAATTCAATTCAAACACATATTAGCGCATTTCAACCTATTAAAATGTATCAATATATATCAATATTTATTCAGTTTTGACCATAACGTTAATGAGTGTTCAAGTTTCCCATTACTTCATTGACTCCACTATTTGTGAAGAAAAACTGTGTTGATTAACATTACATATGTAACACCCCTATGTTCGGTTGTGCGTTCTACTGTTTCGGTGACCAGTGTCAGTCCGGACAACTAGGATGCCTAGAACTACATTTAATTATTAGTGAGGAGACATAAAATAATGAAATACAAGAAAAGAAAACACAAGAAAAACAAAAGAAAAATAATAGCAATGAAATGAAACTAAGTTAAACGAGCCACCACCGCAGCGATGGGTGAGTGACCGCACGGGGAAGTTACTGCGCAGGTAATAGCCGACCCCAGGACTGTAGGAAAACTTTGGAATTTAGTTTCAAGACATAATTAAAGATTTATTAAAGAATAAATTTCATTAGAAATATCAAAGAAAAAATTAATTAATTAGTACAAAGAAAAACGAGAAATCGAGAAAACGACAAAAATCGGTGTTGCCGAAAAAGTCTAAATGCAACCCGAAAAGGGGCATTTTGGTCATTTAACACCAAGATTGGACTTTTGACCTAAATTTCCATTAAAAATAAGTAATATTAAATTTTGAAAATCACATGAAAAATGAAATTATGTATAAAAATGTAATTAGGAAAAAATTAGAGGTTCTAAGTGGAAATATTAAAACTTGACTATTTAATTAATTACACTAAGGATGAGTGGAGGTATAAAAGCACTAAGGGACATGCGTATGCCCACTAAGCACTTCATCTTCAACCTTCATCTTCTCCATGCCGAATTGAGTTCCTTTAAATCCTCCATGGCCGAAATTGTAAAAGCTTCCCAACTTCCACCATTTTCAACTCAAACCCCAAAGCTCACTTCACTAATTTTGATCCCCACATCGCAAGGAAGAAGTTGATACTAAATTCAAGAGATTTTAGGGAAGATTCAACAAGCTCCAACAATAGGTAAGTGTTCAAATTCCTTTCCTTCTTAAGTAAAGTTTGTGGGAAGCTTGAGATAAGTAAATTGATGAAGAAATTTTGAGGTTTTGATAAGTTATTATTATGTACTATTTTAGGCAGCCATGGTGATTAAAGAGCTTTGAATTGTTTTCACATGAATTTGATGGGTATTGATGTTGATTGAAGTAAACAAAAGTTCTAGTAGGTTAATTATTGGTGTATGTTAAAGTTAAGTATTTGAATTGGAAATTGATTTTGAGTTTGAAATTTTATGTGTAATTGCTTAAATGGGCAGCCATGGAATTGTATATTAAATGAACTATTCTTACATGTATTATGGAGAATTAATGTTGATTAATGTGATTTAAGATTTTAGTAAGTTAACTTTATGTATATGTGATGATTGACCAAGTGAAAATTAGAGCTTGAAAGCAATTATGGGAGGCTTTACAATTCGACAGCTTGTTAACTTCTTGAAGAATGCTGGAATTCATAAAGTTGTTTGATGAATTGTGGTCTTAAAGATTGCTAAATGTGTATATAAATTAGTGGTGAAGTTATATATTATGATAGTGGTGAAGTTATATGTTATGGTTAGGAGTGATTATGTATATGTATTGTTAGAATTAGATTTGGTGAATTGGAATTGTAATTGGTGTATTGTTAATTGGTTATATACTACCCAAATTAATTATAATGTGAAGTGAGGAATGGATTTGGTACCATACCAAATCTGAATTGGCATGAAAGGTAAACTTGGTAAGTATTGAATGTGTAATTGGTAAGTGTTGAATCATGTATAACAGGATAGTGTACACTTTAGCTTAGAACCTTAAGTGTATGACTCCAATTGGTATGAGACCAATTGGATGTGAAACTAGGCACAAAATGTGCCAATTTTCATGAAGGAAGCTTACCTAAATTCTGCCTAGAAGGTGACTTGAAAAATGACCAAATCCGGATTAGTGATTTGAAAGCCTGAAAATTGATCATTTGGGCAGTAGTTAGTATTTTGACCATAACTTACTCAAAATAGATCCAATTGACCTGAAATTTTTACCATGAATATTTTAGACATATATCTACAATTCTTATGAAGACACCAAAGCCCAAAAATGGCAAGAACCAAGCCAAATAGCTTGCACAAGTTCAGGTACCAAAACTGGCCGAACCAAAAGTGACCTAAAAATGATCTAAAGTTACCATTTTGGTGCATTCTGTCCAGCATTAGTAAATTGACCATAATTTTGCCCCGTGTGTAATGAGACATAGACCTACAAGTTTGTAGTTTGGACAAAAACCCAAAAACCGAGAGAACTAAGTCATCCGGCAAGGTCAAATTAGTATACCGAAATCCGACAAATTGCAATAAAATGCAATATACTTTAAAACGAATTTGGTAACATGTACCAACACTAAAAGGCTATAAAATGTGATATTTTGGTAACATTAAACCTAATTCACTTAGAGTGCATCAAGGGTCAACATTATAGGTTGACTAATGAAATGAATTGAAGGGAATAGTACTAAGAAAATTTAAATATTAGATTTTATTTTTAGAAATAAATTCATTGAGTACTGAAACACTTTAAATTGTGTGTTTCAGTTGAAAAGGATATTGAGAAGCGTAAGGAACACTGAGTCAGAGCCAAGAGGCATATATCAGAGGTCTGTGCACAATACTTTTTATATTCACTGCTTTTACTAGAAAATTTATTTGGAGAATTGAGTTATGAATAATTTTTTATTGTTTTAACTGTGGGAATTGTATTTGGAAATTATTGTGTTGCCTACTTTGCAAATGGAAATTTTGAGATAAAATGTGATTTGTGGTTTGTATGAAATATTGTGATTTGGAATTATTTTGATTCACACTTGGCATGACAATTACTATGTTCCTCCTCCATTTATGGGGTGAGTGTGATTATATTCCTCCCTCTTTGACTTGTCAGTCTGAGGTGAGTATGGATGAGTTCTCATTATCTAGCTAGCTTCCTCCCTCATTGATTTCGATTAGTGGGGTGAGTGTGCCTTGTCATGGTGTACAACACGGCATGTTCGGAAAAGTTTGTGTCATGACCTATGTTGTGTTATTGATTGGCAAAGCTGTGTTACTCAGTTATTTGATCAAATTGTGTTATTGATTGGCAAAACTGTGTTTACTCAGTTATTTGATCAAATTGTGTTATTGATTGGTAACACTGTGTTATTAAATTGTTTGATCAAATTTGTGTTATATGAGCTTTGAAAAAATTATGAATTGTTTGGATTGTAAATTGTCAATAAAAGTTTTACATACTGCATTTTAAATTGTTATTGTGCACCACTGAGTAAATTTTACTCAGCGATAGCTTTTCATTCTTTGTCACAGTGAAACAGTGTGACAGGCAAAGCAGACTAGTGCTACATTGAGAGTTCTCGGGTATATTGAGTATACCATATTTTGTATTTTCTATTGTAATGTATGTTCATTGTATGTATATATTATTCTTGATTTTGAGCAGTTGTAAATTAAAATTGTAAATTAAAATTGTACATTAAAGTTATAAACTAAATTTGTAAATTATTTTGGCTTGTAAATATTGTGATATATTTCTTTTATCTCAGCTTTTGAAAACACTGAAAAATTATTGTGGATTTGAGTTGACAAATGTTGAGAAACTTGTTGTTTTGATTGGATATTGGAGTTTGGGGATTGAACAAAATATTGGAAGTGCATTTTAGAGGTTTTTGAAGAACTGTTTTATTCAAAATACAGATGGCACTCTGCTAAAATTTTTGCAGAAATTGTTAATACTTCAAATGGGTTATCTGGTTTCACTTCAGTTAAAAAAATTTTTAACATCTATAAATAGTGCTCACCACTGTAAAATGAAGTAAGAAAAGGTTTAAAATCCTTTGTAGTGTATTTAATGGGTTATCAGTAGACGAAGATGGTAATTCATTAGGTATACTACGGAATCATGTTATGCCTTACAGAGGGATAGGGTGTGACATGTTTTAGTGGTATTAGAGCAAGTTTTTAAATTCTGTTTTGACCTGTAATTTGAATATTTTTCCTACATAATACAACTGCTCAATGTCATTGTTTGATACATACAGTACATTACATTATAAATATGCACTAACAGGAGGAAATCTCGTTGTGTTATTTGTTCAGGAGGTGTAATATCCTTTAATTGACTATGGAAGAAGGGGACTGTTCAGTCGATCAATCAATAGAGGCTGAGGTAAAAGGGGATGTCCCAGCCCTTCAAAATGTGAGTGGATCAGCTATACCAATCCCCTTAATACCACAGTTCCCTACTCAATTTGCTCAGCAGATGGGTACGATGTTCCAATAGATGGTTGGTAACATGCCCACTTAAGCCCCACTGCAGACACCAGTAGTACAATCACAGCCTTCAGCTAGGCAGTACGATAAGCTGATTAAATATGGGGCTACTGAGTTCAAGGGGACAGTGGATCAGCTAGAGGTAGAACAATGGTTGGAAAGGATGGAAAGAGTTTTTAGGAAGCTACACTGCACCGATGAGCTGAAGTTTGAGTACTCAGTCTCACTTCTACAGGGAGATGCATATGACTGGTGGAAAACCATTCCCCACAGTTTGGTGGAACCCTCAGTGCTGACATGGGATGACTTTTTCAGAGAGTTCAGACAAAAATATGTCCCAGATGCCTATGTGGACCAGAAGCTATAGGAGTTTTTAAGCCTGAAGCAAAGGAACAGAATAGTGGCAGAATATGAGAGAAACTTCTCTCGATTGAGTCATTATGCAGGAAGCATGCTTACCACTCCTAGAGATAGATGTAAACGCTTTGAGACCGGGTTAAGGCCTAGTCTGAGAATGCAAGTTGTGGGTTTCTGACACCAGAATTTCTCAGAGCTAATATCGTAAGCCTTAGAACTGGAAAGAATTGAGAATGAAGAAACAATTAAAAAGGGTACAGAAGAAAAAGAGAAAATTAGAAAGACTACTGATCAAGCTCCTGATAGTGGGTCAGGAAAGAGGAAGCACTTTGGAGGATCTAGCTCACGCGAATCGGGTAGAGATAGATTTTCTGGATAGAAACCACCTCGATCGGATCAGCAAACTCAGCAAAAACCCAGAAATGTGCTGTCGGATCGACTTTGTGAAACTTGTGGTAAACCACATTGTGGGGTATGTTATAGAGCCATAGGAGCATGTTTTAATTGCAGAGAGATTGGTCATTTTGCTAGGGATTGTATAAATCCATGTTGTTCTGGATCATTTATTACACCAGAGGGATCAACCCAAGTTTCTACCCCAAGGAGTTCACCATCAGTTAGTAGAGGCAGAGGTAGAGGTAGGGGTAGTACACCTAGAAGTCAGAGTACTGTGAATCAGCCAGAAAAGGGGGATGCTTCAGCTAGAGTATACACTATACAATAGAGGGAAGAGGCTGAGACTTTTGACATTATTGCTGGTACTCTCTAAATTAGTAACTAATATATATATATGTATTGTTTGACCTGGGGTCTGCATGCTTTTATGTTAGTGCCAGTATTGTTTGCCTTCCTGCTATCCCTCATATAAAAAAAAAAATTGTTAGTTACCTAAAAGTAAGTTATAGTAATGGAATTGCTCTAGATGAGGGCCAAGATGTTACAGTTAGTAATTGTCAGTGGATATTGTAAACAGAATAAGATTCGAATATCAGTAAATTTGAAAAGGATAAAATATAGGAAAGTTTGATCTATTGGAATGTATCGTAGTAACTATGCAATGTTCTTGATATTTATATTGTAAGCTGCAGATAACAGTACTGACTTGAGATTATTGTGTAGAGCTACGTACTACTCGATAGTACACCAAGATGAGAATAGTTGCCAACGGCGTCTGTTTTGGTATAGTTATGCCAGGATAGAATTTTATTATTGGAAATGAGTTTAGAAAATCCTACTTAGGGAGTTAAAACTCAAAAGTTAGAATATCGAAAGGTTGTAGTTTAGTACAAAAGGAAGTAAGTTATAGAATATTAATCGATAAGAAGAGTTGTGGAAGTAAAAATTTGAACAGTTGATTCAGATATAACAAAGAAATGTTACGAATGTGAGTAAGATTATTGACTAGAATGGTCAGAGGACCAATGACTAGATAAATAATTCTAACATGACCTCAAGGGGCATTCAATAAGGAAACATGAACCAAAATATTAGACAAAACAATAGTAAGAGAAGATTGGTGTTATACAAACAAAGTAAATGTTATATTAGATTGTTAAAAGTTTTATACAAATTAAGAGGAAAGAAGATTATACGATCATATAGAAAGGAGAAAACAAACTTATGACTATTGTAAGATGGCTATTGGGTAAAACTTTGAGATGAAATTTATTTTAAGGAGGGGAGAATTGTAACACCCCTATGTTCGGTAGTGCGTTCTACTGTTCCGGTGACCAGTGTCGGTCCGAACAGCTAGGATGTCTAGAACTACATTTAATTATTAGTGAGGAGACATAAAATAATGAAATACAAGAAAAGAAAACACAAGAAAAACAAAGGAAAAATAATAGCAATGAAATGAAACTAAGTTAAACGAGCCAGCACCGCAGCGACGGGTGATCGCGCGGAGAAGTTACTGTGCAGGCAATAGCTGACCCCAGGACTGTAGGGAACTCTTGGAATTTAGTTTCGAGGCATAATTAAAGACTTATTAAAGTATAAATTTCATTAGAAATATCAAAGAAAAAATTAATTAATTAGTACAAAGAAAAACAAGAAATTGAGAAAATGATAAAAATCGGTGTTACCGAAAAAGTCGAAATGCAACCCGAAAAGGGACATTTTGATCATTTGACACCTAGATTGGACTTTTGACCTAAATGTCCATTAAAAATAAGTAATATTAAATTTTGAAAATCACATGAAAAATGAAATTATGTATAAAAATGTAATTAGGGAAAAATTAGAGGTGCTAAGTGGAAATATTAAAACTTGACTATTTAATTAATTACACTAAGGATGAGTGGAGGTATAAAAGCACTAAGGGACATGTGTATGTCCACTAAGCACTTCATCTTCAACCTTCATCTTCTCCATGCCGAATTGAGTTCCTTTAAATCCTCCATGGCCAAAATTGTAAAAGCTTCCTAACCTCCACCATTTTCAACTCAAACCCCAAAGCTCACTTCACTAATTTTGATCCCCACATCGCAAGGAAGAAGTTAATACTAAATTCAAGAGATTTTGGTGAAGATTTAACAAGCTCCAACAATAGGTAAGTGTTCAAATTCCTTTCCTTCTTAAGTAAAGTTTGTAGGAAGCTTGGGATAAGTAAATTAATGAAGAAATTTTGAGGTTTTGATGAGTTATTATTATGTACTATTTTAGGCAGCCATGGTGATTAAAGAGCTTTGAATTATTTTCACATGAATTTGATGAGTATTGATGTTGATTGAAGTGAATAAAAGTTCTAGTAGGTTAATTATTGGTGTATGTTAAAGTTAAGTACTTGAATTGGAAATTGATTTTGAGTTTGAAATTTTCTGTGCAATTGCTTAAATGGGTAGCCATGGAATTGTATATTAAATGAACTATTCTTACATGTATTGTATAGAATTAATGTTGATTAATGTGATTTAAGATTTTAGTAAGTTAATTTTATGTATATATGATGATTGACCAAGTGAAAATTGGAGCTTGAAAGCAATTATGGGAGGCTTTACAATTCGGCAGCTTGTTAACTTCTTGAAGAATGCTGGAATTCATGAAGTTGTTTGATGAATTGTGGTCTTAAAGATTGCTAAATGTGTATGTAAATTAGTGGTGAAGTTATATGTTATGATAGTGGTGAAGTTATATGTTATGGTTAGGAGTGACTATGTGTATATATTACTAGAATTGGATTTGGTGAACTGGAATTGTAATTGGTGTATTGTCAATTGGTTATATACTGCCCAAATTAACTATAATGTGAAGTGAGGAATGGATTTGGTACCATACCAAATCAGAATTGGCATGAAAGGTAAACTTGGCAAGTATTGAATGTGTAATTGGTAAGTGTTGAATAATATGTAACAAGGCAGTGTACACTTTAGCTTAGAACCTTAAGTGTGTGACTCCAATTGGTATGAGACCAATTGGAGGTGAAACTAGGCACAAAATGTGCCAACTTTCATGAAGGAAGTTTACCTAAATTCTGCCTAGAAGGTGACATGAAAAATGACCAAATCCGAATTAGTGACTTGAAAGCCTAAAAATTGACCATTTGGGCAGTAGTTAGTATTTTGACCATAACTTACTCAAAACAGGTCCAATTGACCTGAAATTTTTACCATGAATATTTTAAACATATATCTACAATTCTTATGAAAACACCAAAGCCCAGAAATGGCCAGAACCAAGCCAAATAGCTTGCACAAGTTCAGGTACCAAAACTGGCCGAACCAAAAGTGACCTAAAAATGACCTAAAGTTACCATTTTGGTGCATTCTGTCCAGCATTGGTAAATTGACCATAACTTGGTCTACACAACTCAGAATAACCTGAAATTTTGCCCCACGTGGAATAAGACATAGACCTACAAGTTTATAGTTTGGACCAAAAACCGAGGAAACTAAGTCATCCAGCAAGGTCAAATTAGTATACCGAAATCCGACAAATTGCAATAAAATACAATATACTTGAAAATGAATTTGGTAACATGTACCAACACTAAAAGGCTATAAAATGTGACATTTTGGTAACATTAAACCTAATTCACTTAGAGTGCATCAAGGGTCAACATTATAGGTTGACTAATGAAATGAATTGAAGGGAATAGTACCAAGAAAATTTAAATATTAGATTTTATTGTTAGAAATAAATTCATTGAGTACTGAAACACTTTAAATTGTGTGTTTCAGTTGAAAAGGATATTGAGAAGCATAAGGAACACTGAGTCAGGGCCAAGAGGCATATATCAGAGGTCTGTGCACAATACTTTTTATATTCACTGCTTTTACCAGAAAATTTATTTGGAGAATTGAGTTATGAATAATTTTTTATTATTTTAACTTTGGGAATTATATTTGGAAATTATTGTGTTGCCTACTTTGCAAATGGAAATTTTGAGATAAAATGTGATTTGTGGTTTGTATGAAATATTGTGATTTGGAATTATTTTGATTCACACTTGGCATGACAATTACTATGTTCCTCCTCCATTTATGGGGTGAGTGTGATTATATTCCTCCCTCTTTGACTTTTCAGTCTGAGGTGAGTATGGATGAGTTCTCATTATTTAGCTATCTTCCTCCCTCATTGATTTCGATTAGTGGGGTGAGTGTGCCTTATCGTGGTGTACAATACGGCATGTTCAGAAAAGTTTGTGTCATGACCTATGTTGTGTTATTGATTGACAAAACTATGTTACTCAGTTATTTGATCAAATTGTGTTATTGATTGGCAAAACTATGTTACTCAGTTATTTGATCAAATTGTGTTATTGATTGCAACACTGTGTTACTCAGTTATTTGATCAAATTATGTTATTGATTGGCAACACTATGTTATTAAATTGTTTGATCAAATTTGTGTTATATGAGCTTTGAAAAAATTGTGAATTGTTTGGATTGTAAATTGTCAATAAAAGTCTTACACACCGCATTTTAAATTGTTATTATGCACCACTGAGTAAATTTTATTCAGCGAAAGCTTTTCATTGCTATCGCAGGTAGACAAACTGACAGGGCAGCAGACTAGGCTGCTAGTGCTACATTCAGAGTTCATCGGGTATATTGAGTATACCATATTTTGTATTTTGTATTGTAATGTATATTCACTGTATGTATATATTGTTCTTAATTTTGAGCAGTTGTAAATTAGAATTGTAAATTAAAATTGTACATTAAAATTGTACATTAAAGTTGTAAATTAAATTTGTAAATTATTTTGGCTTGTAAATATTGTGATATATTTCTTTTATCTCAATTTTTGAAAACACTGAAAAATTATTGTGGATTTGAGTTGACAAATGTTGAGAAACTTGTTGTTTTGATTGGATATTGGAGTTTGGGGATTGAACAAAATATTGAAAGTACTTTTTACAAGTTTTTGAAGAACTGTTTTATTCAAAATACAGATGGCACTCTGCCAAAATTTTTGCAGAAATTGTTAATACTTCAAATGGGTTATCTGGTTTCACTTCAGTTAAAAAAAATTTTAACACCTGTAAATAGTGCTCACCACTGTAAAAAGAAGTAAGAAAAGGTTTAAAATCCCTTATAGTGTATTTAATGGGTTATCAGTAGACGAAGATGGTAATTCATTAGGTATACTATGGATCATGTTATGCCTTATGGAGGGGTAGGGTGTGACAACATACCTGTAAGTATTCTACTTTTTTTTTCTCTAAAAAACATTTCAAAAAGTATCCTCATGGTTGACTCTTTTCGGGTGATGCTGTATGATGATGATTTTAAATATGTTATAATTGTAAGTTGAAAGATTATATCATATTTATGTATTTTCTACACCGTTCTATTTTATATATATATATATATATATATATATATATATATATATATATATATATATATATATTCAATATTTCACAACATCATTCTAATCAATTGATTTTTTTTTTATTCTTTTGTTTCCCAAGTTAAGTCCTTCAAAATACATGAGGGATTACACCATTGCACGTGAATCAACTTTCCATTTATGCATGCCCACGAATGAAACTTGGGATGTTAATGTCATTGCTGGACTGGGTAATAGCTTGATGAGAGAGGGACTACAATAGTTCTTAAAATTTTATGGTGTGAAGGCTGGATATTGTTGCCAGTTCACGAGTTTCATTCCTAGCAAGTTCAATGTAAGAATTTTCGATACCATGGGTACTAAAATCCAATATCCATTAAAGAATGTTACGGTTACACTAGGTAATAAAGCATACTCTTTAATGATAATTTTTTTATATATGTTCATTGATTATATTATTGATTTCTTTATTTAATTTTTTTGGTCAAAAACAATGTCGCGACAACTTGAAGAATTACCTTGGTCATTCACAGTTGTTATGAAGAGGAAAAACTAGATGTACAAAGTGGTAGACAAATTCTATTTTTTGTTATCAAGATGACAAAGCTATCTCTTCGTAATCATGATTGAATTGGACTAATAATTTTTTTTTTTTTAATGAAAGACATACCTATATGCGCTGCTTTGTGTAAGATTGGTAATGTCAGCAAGACCATTGTTATTCAAATCCACCCTCAATTTATGCAATTTCTAGTTGGATATGTGTGCCAAAAACACATTCATGGAACACCTAAGTTAAATGTTCACTACTCAATAGGGATTAACAATGGCTGGATTCGATGTTCAGTTCTATGGAGCTGAGAAAGGAGATAAATGCACATTCACACAGCGTACTTCCACAAGTTTTTTTGTATTTGTGAGACGTGGGTCACAAATAGTTGGATATGATATCTAAAACCATTATACGAATGTATGGAACATTTTTATGTGGTTATCTTGTTAATTTAATCACCATTAAAAGTACTCTACATCTGCTTGTTATGGTTTAATGTTTGTTTTGGTTTTGTTTGTTATTTTATTTATCTATTTTTTAAATCTTTATTTTTATTTAAATGAACATAAATTAATAATTGATAGAACAATTGCTTAGTGGTTTTGTTTGCTGCTACAATACTTTTTTTACCAACTGCAAAGTAGTGATTAAGAACAATTGAGATTCTTGGAATTCAATTTGCTTCATTTTTTTATGTGCTTTTTTCATAAAGCAGATTTTTTTTTTTTGGAGATTCAATTTGGCATTCAAAATTTATTGCTAAGCAAGATTTTTCTGTTTCTTTGGCTTAAGAATTTTTATCCATTTTTTTTCCCAAATTTGGCTTTTGGTTAATGCCCAAGGTTCAGCTGCAGTTCGAGTTTTGTTTGCTTTCTACACCAATTGGAAATTTCAATTTTTTGTTGGTTTTTTCTTAGAACAATCTAACTTGTTAAGCTACTGTGTAAGAGCATAGTCAAAGTTTTTAAGAGATTGGTCCCTAATCTATCTTTTATAAATTGCCTTGTATATGGATTACGTTTGGGTTGTCATTCATATTTGACATACATTGCTTATGAGACTTCAGTATTTCATCGACACAGTGAATAAGCTTATCTTTACAATCATTGCGAGTAATATAGATCAAATACATTACCAAATCAAATACTAAAGTACTAGTCATTGACAACCCAAATAAAAATATAAATAAGTTAAAATACAAAGAAATAGCTAACCCAACCATATATATTCTCTAATACTATCACCACCTAGTAGAACCATATTTTGGCTAAAGTACTCTATATTGCGAACACCTTCATACTAATGATATAGGTTAAAAAGATCAGTGTTGTTGAACTCATATTCTTCAACCGCTTGAGATACTCTATCACCAACATGCCTTTGAATAGTTTCATATTGAAACTTTACATTCATAAATATATAGTTAATATAAAAATAAATAAAAAAATAAAAAGGAGTCAAATATATTATTGATGAAAGAATGAGTAATAATAAAGTAAAACACTCTGACCTCAACATGGTTAGGACTGTTGTTGTTAATTCCTCCTTCAATTTGTTTTCCCCTTGTAATAGTACTACCTCTTCCACTGCCACTACCTCTTCCACCATTAATACCTTTGCTTCCACTACTACCTCTTCCTCTTCTTGTATTACCACTTGATGTATTTCATCGGTAAACTTCCATATGTGACCTGATCCTATACGTATGTGGTCTACCTCTACTACGAAGCACTTATAGATTAAGAACAGTTGTGTCCTGACCATCAATAGTATCACCCTCTGCACGATGTGAACTGGTAATGGTATTTTTGTTAACATTCCCTACAACATCATGAACTTCAATCCTTCCACCGTGAATAACATCAAAAGCAAGCAATTCTTCTTTTAATGTCAATATTCGTTGTTTCACAAGTCATAACTTGTAGTGGTTATCAAAAGACAAATCTATAACTTCCACAAATGACTTCTCAATTTCCTTGAATTACTTATACTCATTCGTCATTTCTGGATAAACAACATCAAATAAAATCCTAGCATGTGGCCTTAAAACATCCTTCCTCCATCTTCTACTCAAATAACTTTCATAGACATATTTAATGTTTTTCACGTCCATCATTTTGAATATGTGGTAGCAAAGTAATCATTTTGATTCAAATTTCTTATAGTTACAACTCAAATACTGCCCATTTACTCTTAACTCCACATCGTACATGAACTCTTTCACATACCATTGATTGACTATTGATTTCTTCGTAACTTTAAACTTCTCAACCCCTAGAGGAAGGCCATTGGTAGTTTCTTATACATTAGGAGGAAAAACATGGCAGTACATTACACGACAAATTTTAGCTTGAACTTTCTTGAACATTGAATTTGTAAATGACCATTGGAATTGTTTTTCAAATCCAAAATCTAATTGACACTTTATGACAGTGTACCTTGACTGGTGTTCTGCTTGCAACTCCTTTTCATTCTTGTCACGCATTGCTATTTCATACTACTTGACAAATTGCTTTAGCGTGCTTCTAGAATTCACAAAACCATCGAAGTAAGCATGCATGCTTTCACTTCTTTGTGTAGATAACATTCCAGCCCAAAACCACTTATTTAAGTACACTGGCACCCAATACTCTCAATCAGAATATAGCTTAGCTAGCCAATCATTCCTTTCCATTCCATACTTTGAAACAAAATTCATCCAATTATTTTCAAACATTTCAATACTTAGACTATCATATATACTCATCAACTGCATTGCCATAATCTGTAATATTTCTGAACTTCTCTGAAACCTTACATAAAATATGCCACAAATAAAACTTATAAAGCCAAAAAAAAAATATATATTAACTTATGAATTTAATTAGCGTATAATGTAGGGTATAATGGATAAGAAAATTATGCATAGCTAAAAAAACAATAAATATAATTTTTTTTTTTTCATACCAATGCCTTGTGGTGGGCATTACTTCCCTTATTGCTTTCCTCATGCCCTCACATTGATCAGTTAGGATGGCAGTAGGATGAATCTCTCCCATTGCTTCAAGCCATGTTCAGAACAACCACTTGAAGGTTTCTACATTCTCATGTGCTATCAAGGCACATCCCAATAGGATAGATTGACCGTGATGATTTACTCCCACCACAGTAATGAAAGGCATTTTATAGCAATTAACGAGATATGTTGTGTCAAAACTTACAACATCATGAAACTCCTCATCCGCAGCTCTACCAGGCAGATGAACTAAATAACCCTCGGATTGCCTCAGCATTACCTTCTTCCAAACGAAGCCTCCCTTTACTTTGAATAAAATTTCTACAGTCTTTAGGCATGCAAATCAAATTCTCTGTCCCACCTACTTGGACTTCTAGCATCCTAATGCTTTTGCATGGCCTTATACCACAGATTTCATTAGCTTTGAAAACTCTCTTCAAGTTAGGAGTTATTTTCCTATGCCCAGCCATGAACCTAGACATCAAAGGATCCATATCATGGTTGTGTTCATATATAATCTTTATGACCTGCCACATTCCATTGTCTTTTAAGATTGCATTCACCCTTGCAGGACAATTGATCTTCTTAGATGACTTCTCAGCATACGCTTTTCTTCCCTTGTCACAACTAATTGTTTGATATTTATAAACCTCTCCTCTTCCCTTTGACGCACATTTTTTAGCAACACTGAACCCTTTCAACCTGGCATGTTGTCTATAAAACTCATATAGGCTATCCACTGAGGAAAACCACATCCCTAGTTATGGACTGTCCTTAATAGCTGAATGGTTTAACAGTGCAGAATTCACATTAAAATTCAACTCTGAATCGTTAATGTTATTCCTTTCAATGTCTTTACCTGATTGTCCCTAACTTGAATAAGCAGTATGTTCACTATGGATACCTTCATCCACAACGCCCTGATTCATTTCCCCATCTGATTCATTAAAGATGCTGTCATCTTTGCTACAACCAAGAACTTGCTGAATTAACCTTCCACTATTACCTCTGTTCATGTCTCCCATTTTAGGCTAAGTTTAGATTTCTATGGATGGCACAAGAGTAGAATAATCGTATCTAGTATTCCCATTTTACGTAGTCCTTAATAGCACATGTACTGCTCATGAGCATTAAATGACAACAGTGCCAGGTAGATGATTTATTCCCTTTTGTAATTCCCTATGTAGTTAATAGTACATGTACAGCTAATGAGCATTGAATGACAATGGCTCCAGGAAGATGGTTTATTCCCTCCTATAATTCCCTCCAAAATGCTAGGATTTCCCTCGCATAACTCCCTATTAAATATCATAAGGTTATAATAGTCTTAGTTTAATGCATTAAATGCATTGTTTCCTTTCTATTCGGATCAATTCAATCCAAATAGCAGTGTTCATTATGTAAATAGTTATTGTATTTAGTAAAGATATGGGTAAAATTAAAAAAAAAAGATTAATTTTCATTGATCTTCTTAAAATGATAGATATTATGGACAAAACAACTTCTAAAAAATGATAGATAAAAGTGGACGATAGTAATAAATAAAATAATTATTTAAATTATGAAAATTGAGGCAATAATGATAATAATAAATTAGTTAAAAAAGAAATAGAAAGAAAAATAAATGCCTAAAATAAGAAAAATAAAATGGTAATTAATTACAAAGAAATTAATTTCTATAGAGGAAGCTCCATATGGCAACTCCAAAAATAAGTGCCACAATATATTTAAAATTCTACTTTTTATAATATAATTTGAAAATTTTTATTTGATTTAAAATATATAATTCTTAAACTTTTATGATAAAATAAAATGTGCAAAAATTAAAAAAAATTGAAAATGAAATTTCAAAAAGTGTAACAACTAAATAAACGTAAAAATTGAGATAATAATAACAATAATAAAAATACTTACAAAAAAAAGAATAAAATACTTAACATAAAAGACAACAACTATTATAATTATAAAATATGACAATTTTTGTATGGTTCATGTGATAATACCAAGAAAAAATTTGTTATATATGTATAAAATGTGGTTTTGAATCCCAAAATTGGTAGTCCTTTGGTTTATGGGTAAGAATCTAGCCACTTGGAAACAATAGCGTGACTCTGCTTTTGGCTTATTTTCCAATTGTTCATGAACTGCTGCAATTGGCAACTATTCTCATCTTTCAGAATTTTCTACGGTAAGATCAATAATTTCTCTTAACACCCTGAAACTGGCTTTCTCTTCTAGAGGTAAGTGAAATGTTTTCTTTTGATACAGTTTTGATCTTGTTGATTTTTTTCATGGAATAGAATTATGGTATTGATGTTTAATTTAATTTAAAATGCAATTCCATTATGACCATAACTAATCCATCAGAGAATCAAATCCCTGGTTAGATTCTTGTTCATTTGATGTAATTTATTAGAATTAACTCTTGCAAACCAATTGAAATCAAAGAGTAAAATGATTGTTTTGAATGGTTGTCTTAGGTGGAAATTATGCTAAGATAGGATTAAGATTCAGAATGGAAATTATTCAATGTAACAGTTGTACACACTATAAATAAATTTTTGATAAATATTTCTGATGAAACTTATATAGGATTCATTTGATTATTGATTATGATGAAATACACATAGAATATGTTAAGTAATTTTTATAACGTGTCTTTGAATTTTGTCTCGTGTTTAATTTTTGTCCCTTAACTTTGATTTATTACTAAGAAATTCCTAAATCTTAATTTATTTTATAAAAAATCTCACTAACCCACAATAGAAAGTTTTCAGATTAAAAAATTTATCTAAACTGTAGTGTGACATTTACAAATGCAGTTTTAGTACTTTTCAGTGAACTGTAAATCCTCCTGCTTTCCAAAAAGTATATCATTGTAATGGTTTTTGTATTTTTGTGATAGATCTAAATGATAATTGAAATGGCCAACTTTTTTAAGTGTGAGAGAAAATGATGCAAAAAGGTAATTTCATTGTTTTTTAATCTGAAACTTGATAAAGCTGCTTAAAGGAATTTTTGTAAAATAAAATTAAAAATCAAAGATTTTTAAGTAACAAATTGAAGTTAAAGAACAGAAATGAAATATGAGATAAAATTTAGGGACGAATTATAAAAATTACTCATAATCTATCATAATTAATTATTATAATAAATTTATTGTAAAAACAATAATTATATCAATTTTTTTACCATTTTTCTATCATGGCATTATCTCATTAGTACACCAAACCCAGTTTTGTTTCTTTTCTTACCATATTATTGACCTCAACCTTATTTGGTTTCCTCCCATTTCATGCAGTAAGGATACAAAAACTGATCTCTTTCTTGTTCCACCGTTTTTTTACCCCTTGTATGATTTTTAAATAAATTTTAAAATTATGTTTATATTCAATTTGATATATTTTAATTATCAAAATTTTAAAACAACTAAACAGCTTCTTTAAATTGCATTTTCAATAACATCTAAATCATTTAATATTATTATTTGAATTACCTAAAAACACTATTATAAATATACTAGTTACGGGCCATCAAAAATTAATTTTAAAATAAATTTAATATGATTTAATTAGGGATGGCAATGGATTAAATTTTTGCATAAGACGAATTTTAATCAAATTTAGGATGGGTACGAGTTAGAAAAATAATATTCATGATAGATTCTGGTTTTGCATTTTTAGTATTCATTACTTGAACTTATTTATATAAATAGTTAATTAAATATAAAATATATGTTTTTAATAAGAATATTTATAAATTTTATATTTTTGTTTTAAATAAAATAAAATTTAAACATTTAAAAATTATTAAATTTTTAAAAATATAAATAATAAATAAAAAATAATTTTTTATTTTGATTATTAATTAAAGTATATAAAATTAAATGGGCTCGTGTATTTTTCAGATAACAAAAATTAGGTTCGAGACAGGTTCGGATTCAAGTATGATAATTTTTGCAAGTGTCTTACCAGTTACCATCCATAGATTTAATTATAAAACTCCAAAACAATTAAACAACTTTTCAACTTTTAAAATAATATTTTAAAAAAAAATAAATTGAAAATGCAATTCCAAACAAGATATGGAAAGATAATTTTGTCAAAAAATAAAGCATATTTCAACATTTTTGCCAACAAGCTTAAATTTTTTTTCCCTAAATTATGTCTAATAATTCAATTAATGACATTTCTGTGTAAAATGAATTTAAAAAATTATACAACAATAAGATAGAAGTAGTGAAATAAAATTTAAAACCTGATCCCAAATTATTACTTTGTTTCATATGTCAAAAATATAAATATGGTCTAAATAAGTTCTTTCATAAAAATAGCCCCGAGTGCCAATTGACCACTATTGCGAATGGGATTCAGAGATGGAGTACAGCAAAAGCTGAATCCTCGGAGCCCATTCTTCATGGCCTCTCTCATTTGTATTCTAAAATTGTTTTTATTTTTTTTTTATTATTGTGTTGATAAGTAAGGTAGCAATGAAATGCTGTAAATCAAGGCTTTCGGTGTTTTTAATCTATTTTTGGATTTTTATTTAAGCCCAAATAAGAAATTGATGATTCCAAAATTTCAATTATTCAGGCAACTTGAGAAACATATGCCCTTTTGCTTGGCATTTTGATGGCCAATGATGATCCTGATCAGCCTCTACTTTCAGATGCGAAAGATACTTGTTTAAATGCCAATGAGAAGAAAACCCTTCAAAGAAGAAGACTTGGGCAGTGTAATAATGCTTATATATCAGAGATCAGACATCCAGAGAAAAATGAGAACCAGTCACTTGAATGGCTTGAATCTTTCTTGGAGAAACAAAATTTTAGTTTCAAGCAAGTATTCATTTTGTTATTTGTCTATTTAGGTTTAGGCACTTTATGTTTCTTCTTTATTATGGATCAGATTGATGGAAAGAAAACATATGGATTTATTGATGCCATTTACTTGTGTGTTGTGACTATGACCACCGTCGGATATGGAGACCTTGTGCCCCATAGCATCCTGGCAAAGCTCTTTGCTTGTATTTATGTATTCTTTGGCATGGCTTTGGTTGGGATTATTCTCAGCAAGGCAGCAGATTACATTGTAGAAAAGCAAGAGTTTCTCCTGGTTAGAGCTATAAATATGCGTGGAAAACTTGGTTCTTCACAAATTCTTAAGGAGGTTGAAACCCATAAAGTCAAGTACAAGCTACTCTCTGCTATTGCCATTCTCTTTGTGCTTATAGTTGTGGGAATTGCTTTCTTGTGTTTCATTGAAAATTTTGAACTTGTTGATGCCTTTTACTGTGTTTGTTCCACAATGACAACTCTTGGGTATGGAGATGAGAGCTTCTCAACTACATCAGGTCGCTTATTTGCTGTTTTCTGGATATTGAGCAGTACCATTTGCCTTGCTCAATTCTTTTGCTACCTCACTGAACTATACACTGAAATAAGGCAAAGATTGCTCGTTAAACGTGTACTAACACGAAACATGACATCCTCAGATCTTGAATCAGCTGATCTTGATCATGATAAAGTTGTCAGGTAAGGATCAATATCATATATAATTAAGATGCTTTCTCATCTGGGTTTTCTGTAATTGGTCTTATTTCAATTCCTTTGATACTAATTTGTCTTGTTTGTTGGTCACCAGTGCTGCAGAGTTCATTGTGTATTCACTCAAGGAAATGGAGAAGATAGATGAGGGTGATATTTCATTAGTGATGGAGAGATTCAAAAAGCTTGATATTGATCATTCAGGAACCTTGACAGAATCTGATATAGTGCAATCTCATTCATCTTAATCTTAGAGCTTGCAAAATACCATTTTTGGTAATTAGTCACATATATTTGAGTAACAAGTTTACATTTTCTCCAGTTAGAACTAGACATCCTTGGATAATATTAAGGATATATTCTTTGTGTATATTATTTATTGGCATTCTCATGAAGCTGTATGCTGATGCTAAGAAACAAAAGCATATATGTCTCTGCAACAAAAGGAGATTGTTGCCTTATTCCACTGAGATTTTGTGTTCCACTTCATTGTTTCCATGTTTTTTGCTGGTTGTTATTTGGGTTTAATGTTACGTTTATTTGTGAATATCTATATTTTAGACTTTGTAAGGGAAGTTGTGACATGATAATGGGATAACCATCTTCGAAGGAAGAATGGAAAAGGAGGAGATCCTAGGAGGAATTATATATTTAGAATATCTAGTCAATGGTTATTTCTTTATACTATAGCTAACTTTATAAATGCAGAGTTTGATTGTGAAGAAGCAAAATCTGACTCTACGTATAGAAGTCTCAAAATATAGTCATAGTTGAGGTTACTTATAAAAGAGGAAAGTAAATGGTCAATGTCTTTGGGTGCTTTTTTTTTTCTTTTATTTATTTTTTTTTAATAGGGGAATTGGAGGAATAGGGATTCAATCCTAAATTTGCTAAGTGAGTGATATGCTTTTAGCCACTAAACTAAGTGTTATAATAAGCACGCAAATCTAATGCACACACACAAATCGCACAGTCACACAGTATTGAAAAGAGAATAAGAATAACACAGGATTTAACATGGTTTAACCATAAGGTCTACGTCCACGGGTAAGATAAGAGAAAAAGTTCCACTATGATCAAAAGAGCAAGATACAATCAATCAAAACTCTCAAACCCTAATCCTAGTGTGTTTTCCGAATATCTCACAACTCTCTCGCAAAGGGTAGAATACTAAAATATTTATACTGATCCATACCACGGGGGCGTTGCCCTCGCACCCCCAAGGTGTAACGCCCTCACTTTAGGTAGTCAGTACATTCTACTGTTTCGATGACTAATGTCTGTTCGGACAGTTAGGATGTTTGGAACTACACTCAAACTAGAGTGAGGAGGCATAAATTAACCGAATAAAAACCAAGAAAAATTAAGGAAAAATAAAAGAAATAAATTGCAAATGAATTAAATGAGCCGGGGTCACAGCAATGGGTGACCTAACGGGAAGCGACTGTGAAGACAGTTGCCGACCTCAGATCTGTGAGAAGCCCTAAGAAATAATTTTTAGGACTTAATTAAAGGTTTATTGAAGTATAAATGACATTAAAAATGTCAAAAAAAATCTAGCAGAATTTAATTAATCAGTACAGACAAATATAACTGGTAAGTCCAATGAATGGCATTTTGGTCAATTCACCCTCAGTGATGAATTTTGACCTAAATGCCAAGTGAAATGAGAGAGAACAAAATATTAAAAATAAATTTAAAACATGAATTATTAAAGAAAGAAAAAGAAGAAATAAGAAAAGAAAAAGAAAATTTTTTTTATGACATAAGTAATGACATCTTTAAAATTTGTGACCAATAAAATGTTAATAAACAATTATAAAGGGATAAGAAGGGGGTAAAATGAGACAAAAAAAATTGACTAAAATTTCAGCTTATCTTCCTCACTCTCTCTCCCTCATTTGGCTAGCCACCATTAGAGCTTAACTCCTCCATTTTCATCAAGCTTTGAACTTGATTTCCCAAATTTCCTTACTTCAAAACCCTAATTTAGCTTCACCAAAATTTACCCCCACACTAAGAGGAAGCTTTTGATTATCATAAAGTGAAGTAATTCCAAGGTTTATACAAGTCAAGAATTGAACTACAAGAGGTTAGTGCAATAATTACCCTATCTCTCTTCTTTAAGTGCTGTAAGCATGTTGAAACAAGTTAGTATGACATGAAAATTGAAGAAAATAACAAGTATATGAGGAACTAAATTTTTGGTAGCCATGATGTAAAGAGGAAATTTATGTTCTTAATTGATATAAATTAGCTTAGTGATGTTGATTGGTAAGTATATATACATTGGAAGTGAAATTGCAATTAGTTGTATGGTATTGGGAATATTGAGTTAGGGTTTTGACCTAATTTGGTACTTTTGCATTATGGCTTGAAATCGAGCATGTTGAGATGAATTTTTGATCATTTGAAGTGTGCCAAATTGAAGTATGGGAGTTGGAGAAAATTGAAATTGGGAGTGCAATTTTCTTGCAGGAAATTCAAACCTATGAGTCCAGTGTATTTTTTGAGCTATAACTGAAATTGTGTGGCTCCAATTGGTATGAGGCCAATTGAAGGTGAAAATAGACCAATAACACTCCATATTTTATGAAGAAATCCTGTCCAAATTTTGTCTATAAGTTGACCAATTTACTATTCCAATCCGGATGTCCATACACTGAACCCAGGAAAATGACCAAATAAACATTTATATGTTCATTTGGCCATAACTTCCTCTAGACAGGTCCAAATGACCTGATTTTTATAGCATTGGAAAGATTAGACATAGGACTACAACTTTTATGAAGAACATAGAACCCAAAAATGTCTCTAACTAAATCAAATTGCTAGTATAATTAGGTCAATAAAACTGTCCAAAACAACACTGTCCAGAAATTCTGGACTAAAGCTCACCCAACCAGTTTTGGCAAAATGGCCATAACTTGGTCTGTAAAAATTCAAATGCAATGAAACTAATGGCAAAATTTTTATAAGACATAGGTCTACAATATTGGTCTTTTGACGAAAACCTAGAACCCAAAAGAACTAGATCAAATGGTTAGAAGAATTTAACACATCAAAATCTGGAGTTTGACCAAATTATACTTAACCACAGAATAGTGTTTATAGTATATCTTCCACTAGGAAACTCCAATTGGGATGAGCCATACTGATCTATAACCCTAAAAAACAGGGCTCCAACTTTGTTTCAGATATTGTCCTCAAATTATGAATATAAGGACCCTAAAAGTTGAGTCAAAGCTACTGACCTGAACTTGGACCCTGAAGACATAGGTTACCTGAGTCCAGGCTAGTGATTTGGTCATAATTAATTCTAAAAAACTTGGAAAATTGTAATTTAAATTTTTGAGTGACCATAAGACATAGGGTAACAATTTCTATGAAGAACACTAGGCCTAATTTTGGCTGTAACATATTCAATTAATTAGGTAAATTGTAAATCTAAAATCTACCTATTTAAGGAACCAGAATTAGGAAATGAACTAGTTATAGTTATTTGACCATAACTTAAGTTCTAAAACTTCAAATGACATGATTCAAAATGGAAAACAAAGAGAAGACATAGAGGAACAACTTCCATGAAGGAAGTGTAGCCAAATAAGGGCCACATCTTGGCCAAATTGCTAGGTGAATCTAAGATACTAAACTTAGACCTTGAGAAAGGTTCCTAATATGATTTGGCATATGATATGAAATAAATTACAATAACTTTCTAAGCATGAAAATGACGTGAATCAATAAAACTATAAGTATTAAATAATATTATTTTGCCCAGAGTACACCTAGACTCATTTATATAGCTTGGATCGATTGGTATACCGATTAGGGACTACAGATTGCAGTACTGCCCACATGAATAATCATTGACAGAAAACATATGTCTGAAATTGTAACACCCTCCCTGTAGCAACTCCGTACATTCTACTGTTCCGGTGATCGGTGTCGGTCCGGACAGCTAGAACGTCCGGAAAAATATTTAAACTAAAGTCAGGAACCATAATTAACTCAAATATTAATAAGAAAAAAATTTAGTAAAAATTTTAGAAATAAAATACAACCAAGTTAAACGAGCCGGTGCCCTAGCGAGGGGTAAACCAGAGGGAAGTTGCGGTTCTCGCAACGAGGAGCCCTAGAACCGGGGAAAAATTCATAAAATAATTTTTGGGACTCCAGAGAAGGGTCATTGAGGTTCCTATGGCATTAGAATGCCAAGAAAATATTTAGAAAATTTTTTCAATCGGTACAGACAATTTTGACCCGTTAAGCCAAACGGAGGGCATTTTGGTCATTTCGCCTTCAGAGGTGATTTTTGGCCGACTTGTCCAGTTGAGTAAATAATTAATATGACATAAAATATGGATAAACATTACTAGAAATTAAATTGAAGATGAGTAGTGGATGAAAGAAAAGAAAGTGAAGAAAAAGCTTATTTATGACATCATTGTGATGTCATTTAAAATTGCCAACCAATCACCATTAAGTAACCATTTGACTAACTAATAAAAGAGCTAAATAAAGACCAAGGAAGACCAAAAACCAGCTGCCTTCTCTTCAGCCAAAAACGTGAGTTTCTCTTCTTCCTCCCTCCATTGATGTTCAATCAAGCAAGCTTAATTTCCTACCTTGTTTCACCATAAAACCCTAACCCCACTTCATTAAAATTTTACCCTACACCTTAAACAAGCTTTTGGCAGCCAAGAAGAGGAAAGAAAGAGAAGTTTGAGTTGGGAAAAAAAACTGCCCTATTCAAGGTTAGTGCACTATATACCTAAAACTCTTTAATTTCATGAAATGGAACTTGAATTTAGTAAGAAAATGTAATTTAAATGAACAAAATTCATGTGTATGTGTACATGAGTTTTGGCTGCCCTAGTGAAGGAATAGGAAGGAGTGTTTTTGATGAGCTTGAAGTGAACTAGAATCATGTAGGAAGTTTATAAACATAAGAATAATAAGTTGGTATGCTAACTAAGGCATTTTGTAGAAAACCTAATATGAAGCTAGGGTTTTGGGGAGTGAAAATTGACTTGGCTTAGGAAATTATTAGAGCACATTTTAATGGTCAATTAGTGACCATCTTAGGTAAGTTGACCATAAAATGGACTGAAAAATAGGATTGCAAAGTGAAGTTGCAGGCTGCCCTAGGACAGCAGCAGAGGGACTGAAAATTCAGTCCACTTGCACTGCCATAACTTGGGCTGTGTAGGTCCAATTGATGTTTGGCCAATTGGACATGAAACTAGGCTTGTAATGGCACATTTTTGCTGAAGAAACCATGCCCAAAAGACCAAAGCAAGAGGACCAAAACTTGGCCCCAATCCGGACACCCTGCAACAGCCCCTGCAGAAATGACCAAATGAACAGTAACTGTTCATTTGGCCATAACTCACTGTAGATATGGTCAATTGACCTGAAATTTTTACAGCAACAAGTTAAGACATAGACAAAAAACTTTCATGAAGGAACCTACCCCAAATTATTGCCAAAACCTAAACCAAATGGCAGTGGCAGTCACTGTTCATGTTACTGTAGATATGGTAATTTCTGCAGATTGGCAATCTGGCCAGCTTGGGTTTTTGGGCCATATCTGGAACTACAAAACTCCAAATGGAGTGATTCAAAAAATAAAATTCAACTAGACAAAATAAGGAACAACTTTCATGTTTGCCATTTCTTCAAATTTCCACTGTAATAGTGTGTAATGGAGCAGTAAACTTAGGCTCCAAAACTGAAATTTTCTGTCCTCTTGGTTTTAAGTTAGAAATGGAAATGGCAATAAATTCCAACAAGTTTTAAATACAAAATGTGGTATATTTGGAGTGTTAAAACCAATACACCTATTTTCTATCCAAAATTCAACATTTTTATTGATCAATGAGGTGAATAGTGACACCAAAACTTGAAATGCACAAATTGAAGAATTTAAAAGTTTCAAATGCCCTAATATACCTAACAAGATTGGTTTGGATAGTTTGGCATGCCAATAGGGTTCAGTTAGCAGTACTGCACATGGCAATATGCCGTTCTGTGATTTCATGGCTTTTAGCCATTCTGACTTTGCATTGAGATTTGGCCTTGTGCACGAAATTATTCTGACTTGGTAGCGTTACATTTGCACACCGAGAGATGCATATGTGACCGATGGTGTGACGGCGAGTACTAGATACCCAATGCGGTTTACCCGTTATCGATCCGATCGTCTAGTGTAGGTTACTTGGGCAACCAAATGAATGAAAGTGAACAAAGTTACTGAATTAATGTATATATAACCATACTAAACAAATGAATCATACACATTCACTATATATTTGTTTTCTTGCTATTTTCTTTTATTTTATTATTGCACCACTAAGCATTATTGCTTAGCACGTTGCTTTTGCCACGCGTAGGTACTGGAGATACAGATCGTGAGCCCAGTAGACCGCAGACTGGGTGAGTCCATCCTGCAGTTCTGCACAGTGTCCGTGTCACCTCGTCACCTGCAGTGCATTGGTAGGACACTAGATGTCATTTTGTCATTTTGTAATTAATTTTTATTTTCTCATATGTATTTGGGATTTATGTAATGTATTTTGAGGTTCCTGTAAATAATAAAGATTTATGGTTATGTATGGAAGTAATTTGAGTATTTAATTGTTGTTTATATATGAGAACCCTGAGAAAGGGATGTTTGAGAAATGAAAAGGCTGTTGAGACCTGAAATTGAAAAATTGTTGAGATCTTGATATTGAGTTTAGTGATGATATTGGAGTTGAGAATGAATGAATTTGTTATTGGAAGTATTTTTAACAGGTTCCGAAGAACTGTTGTCTCCATTTTTAGCCGGTACTCCGCCGGATTTTCTATAAAATTTCCTGAACCTCAAATAAATAAAAATTTTGCTAAATGGCTTAAATAAAGTATGTTTCATAAATTATATCCAAAAACCATGATATAAATTAATTAAGGTATATTAGAGTGTTCCGGTACACCGTGTGGCATTACTTACTTGGGTATACTGTACACGAGCAAGGGGTGTCACAGAAATGGTTGTTCTACTAGCTTTATGCCTGCCCGATGGCTATAGTGCCTATTATCATTATTACTGGCTTATGCCTGCCTACTGGCCTAGTGCCTGCCATGACCGTTGTATACTGGATAGACATACGAATGTCTAACTAGTATACTCTCATGTATCCAGTCTTCATAGTCTGTCATAAGTTACTTGGGCACAGATATGAGTAACACATCTTAAATTTAAATAAGTATATGAAGAGATCACTGTTATGGATTTAATAAGACTGAATATGAAATATATGAATAAAAAGATCCTGATAATGTGTTGCTTCCAAAGTTTCATAAATATGTAATTAATTCAAAATTTTAATAAATTTTATATGGACAATTATTTTAATTATTTTATTAGTTTTATTTCAAATTATTGCACCACTAAGCAGAAATACTTAACGCATTGGTTTTTCCATTGCGTAGATACATGAGAGCACCAACAGCCGCAGCAGTAGTAGGAGAGTGCAGATAGAGGATCAAATCTGCTACAGGGTCAGTGTCACCTCACCAATTCATTTTAGGTAGAGCTCATGTGCATTTAAATTTTGCATTTTGGATCACTGTATATAAGTAGATGTTGTAAATCATGTTGAGATATGTAATTAAATTTTGGATTGTAAATAATTGTACATTATTATATGTAATGTTATATGAATGAAATGAAAGTTTGTTTCTTGAAAATTGATATGAGTAATGAGAAATGATGTGATGAAATGGGTATAAATTGTTATTAACAGGTAAATAAGGAAACCCGCCACGCACTAATAAAACAGAGGAGACTCTGTCTGGATCTCCATAAAAATGAAATGGGATAAATAATAAAAAAAAATTCTACACGTAAGATAATATAATTAAATAGACAATTAAATTATTTTTGTACACGACAAGAAAGGACAAGGTGCTCTGGCACCAAATGTAGCACGCCTTGCTCGGCTACACTGTAGACGGGTGAGGGGTGTTACACAAGGAGATTAGTGGTGGGCTTCGGGCCTAGGCCTATTGGCTCATGCCTTTCACTACCACTATAGTTCTCACTTTTTATCCCAATCGAGTCGCAGCGCGAAACTATTGCTTCTGGTCATAATTCAGGTCTATGAAAAACATATCCAACTTTCTCAACATAGGCCTGTTGAGACAAGAAAAGCTTCCCAACACTTCTATCCCTAGTAATTTCCATTCCCAATATCTTCTTTGTTGCACCCAAATCCTTTATCTCAAACACATCACTCAACCACTTTCTTAGAATGTTAATTTGTGACATGCTTTTAGCAGCAATAAGCATGTATCCACATAAAATAGCAAATAAATAAAGGAATCATCTGAAAGCTTCTTATGATACACACAATTGTCATATGAACTATGATTAAAGCCATTGCGAACCATGAATGTATCAAATCTTTTGTACCACTGCTTAGGAGACTGTTTCAGACTATATAAAGATTTCTTAAGCAAGCAAACACGGTTTTCCATACTTGGAATGACAAATACCTCAGGCTGACTCATATAAATTTGCTCCTCCAACTCACCATGCAAAAATGCTATCTTCATATCTAGTTGCTTAAGCTTTAGATCATGAAGAGCAACCATAGCAAGTAAGACTCTGATAGAACTGTGTGTGACACCCCTTACCCGTTTACAGTGTAGCCGAGCAAGATATGCCACATAGTGTACCGAAACACCATATTTTATTTCAATCATTTTTATTCTTCCTTAATTTATTTCTTCATGGATATGAAATGCAATTTGTGAAATTTATCTCATTTAATTCATTTATTGAAATTATAAATTCATTTGGGGTTCCGAAAATTTTATAGAAAATCCGGCAGAGTACCGGCTAAAAATGGATAAAATAGTTCTTCGGAACCTGTGAAAAACACTTCCAATAATTTCCAATCATTCTCAAACTCCATTTGTATCACATCAATTTACAACAATTTCTTAACAATTTCTCCATTTGTCCTTCATTCATTTCACATCATCATCAGGCTCAAATCATAAATAAATTCTCATATGTCATTTATGAACACAAAGTTACAAATACTTACATTAATATAAACATATATTACATAGGTTTCAAATATACATGATAAAATAAAAGTTTAATTACAAAACTTACAAAAATCACAAAATACAAAATGGGACTTAGTGTCCTACCAATGCACTGTAGCTTGTGAGGTGACACAGACACTATGCAGAACTGTGAATGGCCTTACCCAATCTGTGGTCTACTGGGCCCTCTGTCCAAATCTTTAGTACCTACGTGTTGCAAAAACGACACACTAAGCATAAAGCTTAGTGGTGCCAATAATACAAGAAAATATAATATGCAAATAAACATAATAATTTACTAGTTATTGTGTTCATAAGAAATGAATAATTGCTAACTTATTGTTTAGTCGAAGGCTAACTACATTTTATGATGTTAACTTTTCATGCATTTTCTTAATTATTTTCTTGATGATTTTGAGCTTCTTTATTTTATTGTAATCATTCTTGATCTTTATCTTGATATTTCATTTCCTTATTTTCTTTAATAATCAATTCAATTACAATTATACTTTTTCATGCCCAAGTAACTTATACAAATTGACTGGACTGGATAAATGGGTAAACTAGCACTGGGCACCAGGTACCTCGGGCCGTCACACCATCAGTCACAATGTGTCTCCCGGTGTGCAAACAGAATGGCTAATAAGCCATAAAAGCAATAAGGCATAAAGCCAAGTAAAACATCATAATCAGTATAGCCATAGGCTATCACATCACAGAATGGCAATGAAGCCATACATCATACACAGTACTACTATCAGAACCCTATTGGCATGCCAACCTATCCAAACCAATCACATTAGGCCTACTAGGGCATATTACAAAGTCATTTCTTGAATATTTACACTTTATGTGTAAGGTTACTATTCATTTTATTAGTCAACTAAAATGTTGACTTTTTCATAAATAATAGGTATATTAGTTCAAATATCATCAACATACAACATTTTGCATTCTAAAGTTGTTGGCATTAGTTGCCAATTCCATTCCAAAGCTTAGTGTTAGTTATTCACAATTTTCAGATTTCAAACCTCATGTTTACTGTTTCATTGGTCATTTTGTACAGTAGGAATTTGGCAAAATTGTCTTCATGAAAGTTGTTCCTTATTTTTTCTAGTTACATTTTTTTTTTGAATCACTCCATTTGGAGTTTTGTAGCTCAAGTTATGGCCTAAACACTATAACTGCCCGGATTGGGTAGAATCCAAAATTTTGGGCAAAAATGGTTCTGCCAGATTTGGTAACCTAAGTTTGGTTGGCAATTTGACTAGGTTATGGTCAGAATTTGGATTTGTGTTCTTCATGAAAGTTTTATTTCTATGTCTCAGCTTTCTACTGGTAAAATTTCAGGTCAATTGGACCTTTCTACACTGAGTTATGAACAAATGAATAAACACTGTTCATTTGGTCATTTTGCCGAGGTAGAATGCAGGTCACCCGGATTAGGGCAATTTTTAGGTCAACTTGGTTTGGTTTTCTGGGCAAGGTTTCTATACTAAAATTGTGCCATTATGTGTCTAGTTTCATGTCCAATTGGCCTTGCACCAATTGAACCTCTACAATTCCATTTATAATTGCCCAAACCTATTGGACTCATGCTCAGTCCTGCAGTTCAGCCAAGGCAACTCACCCAAACACAAATGCCAAGCCTCAACTTACTTCATTTCCTCATTGTGCACATTCAAATGGTTACTACTTGACCATTACAAGGTTAATGAACCATTACATGAGCAACCCTAGAATTTTTCAAGTGTCCAATTTTTTTTTCATGTTCATACATGCACAATTCTTGCATTTCACTTGCTTAATTATGTTCAATACCCCATCCACTACCAAAGGCTGGTCATAACCATTTTTATACCAACCAAAATCATCAAACCCTAGCTAACCCTAGCTGCAAAAAATTGTAAGTTGCACACACACGCTTGTTTGCTTTATTTCCTTATATTTCCTACACAATTCATGCCATTGAATATGAATTAAAGCAAAAGGAGTAAGAGTTGGACACTAACCTTGTTGGAGCTACTCCCAAGCTTGCTAAAACCTTTCTTTTTCCTCTTAAAATTGCTGTCCAAGGCTTGCTCTAGTGGTAGGGACAATTTTTCATGAAGAGAAGTTAGGGTTTAGAGGTGATTTGGTGGGTTGTCTCAAGCTTGCCTTAAGCTTTCATGGAGGAATGGGTTAGGAAGAGGGAAGATGAGAGTCACGGCTGGAAATGGGAAAGGGAATAAACAGATTGGTTTCTTCAATTTTTCTACCCATTTTATGCTTTTTAAGTGGTTTATGGACATGTGTCACAATGTGATTAGGTGGGAGTGCTTTAGTGACATCATGTGATGTCATAATTGGCATTTTCTTTTTCTTTCTTCTCTACTTATTTTCAATTTAATTTTTAGCAACATTTATTTACATTTTATGCCATAATAATTATTTAATTAACTGGACAACTCAGCCAAAAATCACCTCTGAAGGCGAAATGATCAAAATGCCCTCCATTTGGCTTATTTAGCCAAAATCGTCTGTACCGATTGAAAAATTTTTCTAAGCATTTTCTTGGCATTCTAATGCCATAAAAACCTCAATGACTCTTCTCTGGAGTTTCAAAAATTATTTTATGAATTTTCTCTCGGGTTTAGGGCTTCTAGCTGCGAAGACGGCAACTTCCCATGGGGTTACCCATCGCTAGGGCACCGGCTCATTTAACTTGGTTGTATTTTATTTCTAAAATTTTTTCTACATTTTTTTTGTTAATATTTGAGTTAATTATGATTCTCCATTTTAGTTTAAATATTTTTTTCCAGACGTTCTAGCTGTCCGGACTGACACCGGTCACCGGAACAGTAAAATGTACGGAATGGTTACAGTGAGGGTGTTACAACTCTTCCCCTCTAATTTAAATTTTGTCCTAGAAATTTACCTGACTAAAGTAATCGTGCAGTTGCTACCTCCTTGCTTCTTCACTTCCTTATATCGCCTCATCAGTGTCTGGGTTTGGCTCCTCCTGAGCTTCCATAGCATAAACCTGTGGTGCCACCCTGACTTCGGGCCTTTCAACTGTCTCAGAAACAATCTTCTGTGAGATGTCAGCCGTTTTTGCTCTACCCGATCTTTTACCCCTTTGAACTGTAGGGGCAGGTCTATCAACTTGTACCAGAGCTATTGAACCACTCCTCTAAGGGAAATCTCTTATGAAATGATCTGTAGCCCCACACTTGAAACACTCTCTAATTAACAGTCGACACTCCCCTATGTGTCTCCTACCATAGTGCATAAATTCAGGCACTAGGGAAAATCCCCTTATTACTATGCTTGGGGAGCTAGCTATAGATATTCCAATCTGGCCTCTCTGGCCTTGTGTCTGATCTTGTGAACCAGAACTCTTAAGCTTCTTACTATCAGTTAGTATACTTGACTTCCCTAGTCCAAATTCCCTCTTACACTGCCTATCTTTCCTATTCTGTTCACTTACTCTTACCCTTTCCACTTTTAGTGCAGCTTCAACTAATTTTGTGAAGTTCATAATCCCCAAGGCAGTGATCATTATTTTAATGTTATCATTTAGCCCCTCTTTAAACCTTTTGCAGCTCTCTGTTTCTGTGGGGACTATCTCTCTTCCGTAGTGGCTTAGTCTGACAAACTCCTTCTCATACTCTACTACTGATAGCTGTCTCTGCCTTAGGTTAATGAATTCTCTCCTCCTGTCTTCTAGGTATACACTTCCCACATACTTCTTCTTAAATTCAGCAAGGAAGAAATCCCAAGTTATCAACTCTGGCTGGACCTCACTAGAAACATTGTCCCACCACTGATGGGCATCATCTTGAAGTAGAGACACAGCACCCTTCAAGTTCTACTTTGGGGTGCAATGCAGTTGCTTCAATACTCTTATGGTATGGTCTAGCCAATTCTCAGCCACCAATGAGTCATCTTCTTTCTTACCAATGAAGTCCACAGCCCTAAATTTTCTCAGTTTTTCCAGATGGGATTTCTGCTGTGGAGGTGGTGGTGGTGGCATAACCCTAGCCATCTGTCTGAAAAATTCAGCCATTTGTTGAAACATAGCCAGCGGAGGCTGTGCAGGCACTGCTAGTGCCGGTGGAGCAGGTTCTCCCTGGCCCCTAGTCTCAGCTGTAGGTGGAGCACAACTCTCCACCTCCTCATCTAATGCTCTCTGTGACATGGGGTCCATATCCTAATCAAAATAAGAAAGACAAACAGATCTGCATTAGTGTCACCTCGACTCTTACAAATGCAATGCATGGTATGGACTCGATCTAGACCCAGAAACGCCTAAACCGTGCTCTGATACCACTAAATGTGACACCCTTACCCGTCTACAGTGTAGCCGAGCAAGATATGTCACACAGTGTACCGAAACACCATATTTTATTTTAATCATTTTTATTCTTCCTTAATTTATTTCTTCATGGATATGAAGTGCAATTTGTGAAATTTAACTCATTTAATTTATTTATTGAAATTATAAATTCATTTGGAGTTTCGAAAATTTTATAGAAAATCCGACAGAGTACCGGCTAAAAATGGATAAAATAGTTCTTCGGAACCTGTGAAAAACACTTTCAATAATTTCCAATCATTCTCAAACTCCATTTGTATCACATCAATTTACAACAATTTCTTAACAATTCCTCCATTTGTCCTTCATTCATTTCACATCATCATCAGGCTCAAATCATAAATAAATTCTCATATGTTATTTATAAACACAAAGTTACAAATACTTACATTAATATAAAAATATATTACATAGGTTTCAAATATACATGATAAAATAAAAGTTTAATTACAAAACTTACAGAAATCACAAAATACAAAATATGACCTAGTGTCCTACCAATGCACTGTAGCTTGTGAGGTGACATGGACACTATGCAGAACTGTGAATGGCCTTACCCAATCTGTGGTCTACTGGACCCTTTGTCCAAATCTTCAATACCTACGCGTTGCAAAAGCGACGCGCTAAGCATAAAGCTTAGTGGTGCCAATAATACAAGAAAATATAATATGCAAATAAACATAATAATTTCCTAGTTATTGTGTTCATAAGAAATGAATAATTACTAACTTATTGTTTAGTCAAATGCTAACTGCATTTTATGATGTTAACTTCTTCATGCATTTTCTTAATTGTTTTCTTGATGATTTTGAGCTTCTTTATTTTATTGTAATCATTCTTGATCTTTATCTTGATATTTCATTTCCTTATTTTCTTTAATAATCAATTCAATTACAATTATACTTTTCCATGCCCAAGTAACCTATACAAATTGACTGGACTGGATAAACGGGTAAACTAGCACTGGGTACCAGGTACCTCGGGCCGTCACACCATCGGTCACAATGTGTCTCCCGGTGTGCAAACAGAATGGCTAATAAACTATAAAAGCAATAAGGCATAAAGCCAAGTAAAACATCATAATCAGTATAGCCATAGGCTATCACATCACAGAATGGCAATGAAGCCATACATCATACACATTACTGCTATCAGAACCCTATTGGCATGCCAACCTATCCAAACCAATCACATTAGGCCTACTAGGGCATATTACAAAGTCATTTCTTGAATATTTGTACTTTATGTGTAAGGTTACTATTCATTTCATTAGTCAACTAAAATGTTGACTTTTTCATAGATAATAGGTATATTTCTATGTCTCAGCTTTCTACTGGTAAAATTTCAGGTCAATTGGACCTTTCTACACTGAGTTATGACCAAATGAATAAACACTGTTCATTTGGTCATTTAGCCCAAGCAGAATGCAGGTCACCCAGATTAGGGTAATTTTTAGGTCAACTTGGTTTGGTTTTCTAGGCAAGGTTTCTATACCAAAGTTGTGCCATTATGTGTCTAGTTTAATGTCCAATTGGCCTTGCACCAATTGAACCTCTACAATTTCATTTATAACTGCCCAAACCTGCTGGACTCATGCTCAGTCCTGCAGTTCAGCCAAGGCAGCTCACCCATACACAAATGCCAAGCCTCAACTCATTTCATTTCCTCATTATACACATTCAAATGGTCACTAATTGACCATTACAAGGTTAATGAACCATTACATGAGCAACCCTAGAATTATTCAAGTGTCCAATTTTTTTTCATGTTCATACATGCACAATTCTTGTATTTCACTTACTTAATTATGTTTAATACCCCATCCACTACCAAAGGCTGCTCATAAAAATTTTTATAGCAACCAAAATCATCAAACCCTAGCTAAACCTTGCTGTGAAAAATTGTAAGTTGCACACACACGCTTGTTTGCTTTATTTCCTTATATTTCCTACACAATTCATGCCAATGAACATGAATTAAAGCAAAAGGAGTAAGAGTTGGACACTAACCTTGTTGGAGCTACTCCCAAGCTTGCCAAAACCTTTCTTTTTCCTCTTAAAATTGCTGTCCAAGGCTTGCTCTAGTGGTAGGGACAATTTTTCATGAAGAGAAGTTAGGGTTTAGAGGTGATTTGGTGGGTTGTCTCAAGCTTGCCTTAAGCTTTCATGGAGGAATGGGTTAGGGAGAGGGAAGATGAGAGTCACGACTGGAAATGGGAAAGGGAAGAAACAAATTGGTTTTTTCAATTTTTCTGCCCATTTTATGCTTTTTAAGTGTTTTATGGACATGTGTCACAATGTGATTGGGTGGGAGTGCTTTAGTGACATCATGTGATGTCATAATTGGCATTTTCTTTCATTTTCTTTTTCTTTCTTCTCTACTCATTTTCAATTTAATTTTTAGCAATATTTATTTACATTTTATGTCATAATAATTATTTAATTAACTGGACAAGTCGGCCAAAAATCACCTCTGAAGGTGAAATGACCAAAATGCCCTCCGTTTGGCTTATTTAGCCAAAATCGTCTATACCGATTGAAAAATTTTTCTAAGCATTTTCTTGGCATTCTAATGCCTTAAAAACCTCAATGACTCTTCTCTGGAGTTCTAAAAATTGTTTTATGAATTTTCTCTTTGGTTTAGGGCTTCTAGCTGTGAAGACCGCAACTTCCCACGGGGTTACCCATCGCTAGGGCACCAGCTCATTTAACTTGATTGTATTTTATTTCTAAAATTTTTCCTACATTTTTCTTGTTAATATTTGAGTTAATTATGGTTCCTCACTTTAGTTTAAATATTTTTTTTCCGACATTCCAACTGTCCGGACCGACACCGGTCACTGGAATAGTAGAATGTACGGAATGGTTACAGTGAGGGTGTTACACTGTGCTTCACAATTGGAGAAAACACTTCATTAAAGTCCATCCCCTCCCTCTGAGTAAAGTCTTTTGCTACCAACCGTGCCTTATATCGAGGTGCTTCAACCCCTGGAGTTTCTTCCTTTTTCTTTAGCACCCATTTGTAACTTACCACTTTTTGTCCCTTAGGCAATGTTACAAGCTCCCAAGTCTGATTCTTGTGAAGAGATTCAATTTCTTCACTCATAGCACCGACCCACTGATCTGCATCTGAACAAGAAATAGCTTCTCTATAATTGCTAGGTTCATGCACATCAACTGTTTCAGCAACTAACAAGGCAAACGCAACTAGATCTGCATATGCATATCTCTGCAATGGTCTAATCTGTCTTCTCTCTCTACCAGTTGCAATGCTATATGGTTCCTATTGCTGTTGCTCAGGTGCATCGTCTTGTTAATCAGGATCTTACACCTCATCCTATGAAGCATTTGACTGATTTGCTGAAGTATCAATATCAAGCTCCACCTATTCTCTGACACCGTGATCTGATTCTGCTATTGACTTCTCCCTATGACTATCCAATGAAGCGACATATTAAATGTCACATCCCTGCTGATAATTAATCCTGGAGACTTTGGATCATTGCACCACAACCTATAGCCTTTCACTCCAGATACATACCCTAGAAATATGCATTTTCTTGCCCTCGGCTCAAGCTTACCATCTCTCACATGAGCATAAGCAGGGCAACTAAATACTCTTAGCTGAAAGTAATCAGCAGGTGAACCTGGCCAGATCTCAAAAGGATTTTTGCACTCAATAGCTATAGATGGAGATCTATTAATCAAGAAATAAGTTGTATTAATTACTTCAGCCCAAATATCCTTTCCCAATCCTGAATGTGAGAGCATGCTTTGTGCTTTGTCACAAAATGTTCTGTTCATGTGTTCTGCAATACCATTCTATTATGGTGTCCTTGTACAAGTGTGATGTCTCACTATACCTTCATTACTACAGAAAGCGTCGAACTCACGATTGCAAAATTCCAACCCGTTATCAGTTCTAAGACGCTTGACCTTCTTTTTTGTCTACTTCTCAATCATCGTCTTCCACTTTACAAAGGTTGAAAATGCCTCATCTTTTATTTTCAGAAAATACACCAACACCATTCGAGAGTAATCATCAATCAAAGTCATGAAGTACCTGGCACTGCTCTTGGAAGGGATTCTATTAGGACCCCATAGATCTGAGTGGATATAATCCATCGTTCCTCTGGTCTTGCGCACTGCCTTTTTATCGAACTTCACCCTGGTCTATTTGCTAAACACACAATGTTCATAAAAGTCCATAGATTATGTTTTCTGCCCGTCTAACAAATCTCGCTTGCTTAACATAGATAATCCTCTTTCACTCATATGACCAAGACGCATATGCCAAAATTTAGTCTGATTCTGATTATTGCTTCCGGATGCTACTATAGCTTCCCCTGAAACTGTACTGCCCTGAAGAAAATACAATCCTGAAACCAAACTGCTCTTCATGAGTACCATAGAGTCCTTGCACACTTTGAGAACTCCATTCTCTGCATGGTATCTGAATCCATGAGAGTCAAGTGTCCTAAGAGAAATTAGGTTCCTCTTTAGTCTTGGACCATGCCAACACTCTATAGTTATGACAACGCCATCAAACATCCTCAATCTAATGTTACCAATTCCTTCAACATGCATGATCATTGCCCAAAAACACCTTGCCACTCATTTGTTTGCAAGTGACAAGAATCCAAGAATTTTGTTTGTTATAAGTAGCACCAATATCAAGAATCCAAGAATTTTGTCCATGATCTGAACTCATGGATAAAATTTCTCCAGCACTGTCATCACCATTAGAATCAATAAAACTATCAACCACATTCGCAGAACTTTTTGGTTGCTTTCCCTTTTTATTTTTCAACTTGGGACAGTCTCTCCTATAGTGACCTTGCTACCGCACTTAACATAGTTGGCCTTTTTCATTCTTGACTTAGATCTGGTCTTAGATTTCTTCCTGCTAGAAAAACCCTCCCTTGAATGTGTTCTTCCCCTGCTCACTAAACCTTCCCTCTCAAATCTTTCTCTATTATCTGGAATTTCTTTTTCAACTCCTTCTGGAAAGTTATCCTCGATTGCCTTTCATAGACCTTGTAGGATGAAGGAAGATTTAATTTTAATCATCAAAAGACTGAAACTCAATCCACCATCAAACTTCTCCATTTCATACTTTTAGTCGTATGCCTTAGAGCATATCATTTTGTATGTATCTTATACATATTTTATTAATAAAAAAGGCAATTTCACTTTTTCATTTACATAATATATTTATGTGTAATTGAAAAGGTCCATTGATATTTTGTTAGAAATTTTATTCTTAAGTTGTTAAGAGTAGGAGTGACAGTATTACTAGAACAAAATATCATAAATTGATTCACAATCGAGGATACTTCACAAAGAACATGACTTGTCCAGAAAGATTATAGTCATGTTTGTTTCCAAGGTATTTATATGAGATATAAATAAGATAGAGTGGTGAGTCTCATGCCACATAACAAACATAATAGGCACTTATACATGATAAGTAGGCCGAACCAGTGACGCTTATAACAAGCACATGGAGTTTACTCTTGTCAATTGTCATGACCCAACCTATGGGCCGGACTGGCACTAGGACCTGGACTGGCATAAAGCCCCCGAGGCCTGTAGTAAGTCTTACTGTTCTCAAACTCATGACCAGTCCCACAATTTAGGCCCAATATGCATATAAAATAATTTAAATTAAACTGTTATAATTTTATTTTGGGCCAACTTTAGCCCAGTAATTATCCGAAACTAAAATTAAGGGAGCCTAGCTCAACCCTGTTATATCATTTACAAACTATTCAAGACTCATAAAATTTTTTTCATTTGTTAATAAAAAAACTTAAATTCATAGTCCCTAACAAGATTAATACTACTACTAATACATGCGGAGTTCTAAATTACAAATTTAGATAATAATAATACAGTTAAGAAATTTTTTATTTTTCATAATCTGCGAGGAAAAGAACAGGTTATTCTGAAAAAGGTCTTCACCTGTAGCCTGGAAAAAATATGGTGAATAGGAGTGAGCTTTTGACTCAGAGAGAAAAATATCAATTTTAACCACAATCTCTATAACTATCTAAAGCTAATGCACCCTGTAGAGTGAAATGCAACATCGTCAATATTTTCACGTCATAATAGCAAAAAGATAATCTGGAGCACTCACACACTCGATAAGGTCAAACAATACATATATGGGAGCTGATCCCCTATACAGCCCTCTTAATCCAACCTGTGCCAGCGAAGAACTCAAGCCGGACTTTTGCTTAATAAACCAAATCAGGGTCCTTGTCACATCCAGACTTAGCGGGCCCCAGCTCAAGCCCCTCTCTGGGTGGCCATCTTGCCGGCGTACCCCCCTAGAGGCCGGCGGTGCGACTCACAAGGTACTGTCCGCTTTGGTGGAGTTCAATCCCTTCGCCCTGCAGAGCTAGGATTCAAACCCTTATCACCTCACGGGTTTGCTTCGCCTCTTACCAATTGAGCTGCGCAGCGGAAGCGTGGTGGGCCCATAACCCACAGGTCCCTGGATCGAAACCAGGCTCTGATACCTAAATGTGACACCCCTTACCCGACTACAGTGTAGCCGAGCAAGTTATGCCACTCAGTGTGCCGGAGCACTCTATTTTATCTTAATTCATTTTTATCGTAGTTTTGAAAATAGTTTGTGAAATATAATTCATTTATTGAAATTGTAATTTATTTGAGGTTCCGAAAATTTTTAAAGAAAATCCGTGAGTCTGCTAAAAATGGAGAAAACCGTTCTTCGGAACCTGTGAAAAACACTTCCTATATTCTTATTCATTCATCTCAACTCCATTTATCAAAATCTCAATATTTTTCAGTTCACATTCATTTCTCAATCATTCATTTCATGTGATAATCATATATATATCACAGATAAACATTCACTTTTTCATTTACAAACACAATTCTCATTATTTACATGAGCATCAAATTACATTTCATAAGTTCATTTACACATGAGAAAATAAGATCAATTACAAAATACCAAAATGACACCTAGTGTCCTACCAATGCAATCAGCTTTGTGATGTGACACGGACACTATGCAGAACTGCAGGATGGACTTACCCAATCTGTGGTATACTGGCTCTCGATCAGTATCTTCAGTACCTACGCGTTGCAAAAGCGACGCGCTAAGCATAAAGCTTAATGGTGCAAATAATAAAATAGAAAGAAATAATATGCAAATAAAAATCATAATTTCTTAGCCATTGTGTTCATAAGAACTGAATAATTACCAACTTAATGTTTAGTCGAGGGCTAATTACGTTTTATGATATTAACTTCTTCATGCATTTTGTTTATTTATTTTCTTCATGATCTTGAGTTTCTTTGTATTCTATCGTAATCATTTCTGATATTTAATTTTCGTATTTTCTTTAACAATCAGTTCAATTACAGTTATACTTTTCCATGCCCAAGTAACCTATACAAATTGACCGGACTGGATAAACGAGTAAACTAGCAGGGTACTGTGTACCTCGGGCCGTCACACCATCGGTCACAATGTGTCTCGGTGTGCAAAGCAGAATGGCTAATAAGCCATATAAGCAATAAGGCTTAAAGCCAAGTAAAACATCATAATCGGTATAGCCATAGGCTATCACATCCTGAGAATGGCAATGAAGCCATATATCATACGCAGTACTGCTATCAGAACCCTATTGGCATGCCAACCTATCCAAACCAATCACATTAGGCCTACTAGGGCATTTGATACTTTTGAATTCTTCAATTTTTGAATTTTAAGTTTTTATGTCACTATTCACTTCAATAGTCAACAAAAAGTTGACTTTTGCATAGATCATAGGTGCATTGGTTTTAACACTCCCAATGTACCACATTTTACATTTAAAACTTGTTGGTTTTGGTCACTTTCTCAAAGCTTTGGTCATTTTGGCAAAATTGCCAATTTTTGGTTTTGGTGTCACTATTCACCTCATTGGTCAACAAAAATGTTGACTTTTGGATAGAAAATAGGTGTATTGGTCTTAACACCTCAAACATACCACATTTTGTATTTCAAACTTGTTGGTATTGGTTGCCAATACCATTTTTAAGCTTAATGCTAATTGAGCAAAATTTTCGGTTTTCATGCTTCATCTTTACTGTTCCATTTGTTATTTTTACAGTGGGAATTTGAGGAAATGGTAAACATGAAAGTTGTTCCTTATTTTGTCTAGTTGAATTTCCTTTTTTGAATCACTCCATTTGGAGTTTTGTAGCTCAAGTTATGGCCAAAATAAGTTTACTGTTCACGTGCACTGTTCCTGCTGAGATTTTGGGTTTTGGCAGATTTTGGTCCAACTTTGGTCAGTAATTTGACCAAGTTAAGTTCCTAATTTGGTCTAACTTTCTTCATATGAAATATTCTACTATGCCTTAGGTTTTCATCGGTTCAAGAATCGCCTAAATCCGAGTTTTCTAGAGAGAGTTATAGCCATCCAAACATAACTGCTCAAATGAAAATCTGCAGAGTTGCAGGTTTGAACAGTAACTGTGACTGCCATTTGGGTTAGGTTCTGGTCATAATTTGGGGTAGGTTTCTTCATGAAAGTTGTTTTTCTATGTCTTAACTTGTTTCTGTAAAAATTTCAGGTCAATTGACCAAATCTACAGTGATTTATGGCCAAATGAACAGTTACTGTTCATTTGGTCATTTCTGCAGGGGCTGTTGCAGGGTGTCCGGATTGGGGCCAAGTTTTGGTCCACTTGCTTTAGTCTTTTGGGCATGGTTTCTTCAGCAAAAATGTGTCATTATAAGCCTAGTTTCATGTCCAATTGGCCAAACACCAATTGGACCTACACAGCCAAAGTTATGGCAGTGCAAGTGGACTGAATTTTCAGTCCCTCTGCTGCACTAACAAGGTAGCCTACACATTCACTTGGCTATACTATTTTTCAGTCCAATTCATGGTCAACATACCTAAAATGGTCACTAATTGACCCTTATAATATTCTTTCACAATTCCATAAGCTAAATCCAAGTTTCACTTCTCAAAACCCTAATGTCCAATTTAAATTATCCATAAACCTCAATTAGCACACTAATTCAACATCCATGCATATTCATACCTTAAACATCATTTCTATCCATTCTAAATTCATTAAAACAATCAACCTCATCCTTCCTTAGGGCTGCCAAAAATTAAAGATGCCCTAACACATATAACTTACTTCAAACTCTTACAATTTCTTAACTTAAAATGATGCTTTAACAAGGATTAAAGGAGTGAGAGTGAAAGGATAGCACTAACCTCACTTTAACCTCTTGTAGGGCAGATTTCTTCAAGCTAAAACTTCACTTTCCTTCTTCTTCTTGGCTGCCAAAAGCTTCCCCAAGTGATATGGTCAAGGTTTAATGAAAGGGGTTAGGGTTTAGTAGTGGAAACAAGAGAGAAATGAAGCTTAAAGGAGCTTTAATGGTGGAACCTCTTCTCTCTCTCTCTCTCAACGTTTTTTAGGCTGCCCAAGGTTGAAGATGCAGATTGGTTTTTCATATTTTTGGTCTCTTTTATCTCTTTTAATAAGTTTAACAAATTGTGATTGGTGGAGGAAATTTAAATGACATCATATGATGTCATAATTAGCATTTTCTTTCATTTTCTTTTTTTCTCTTCTCTACTCATTTTCAATTCAATTTCTAGTAATGTTTATTCATATTTTATGTCATATTAATTATTTACTCAACTGGACAAGTCGGCCAAAAATCACCTCTGAAGGCGAAATGACCAAAATGCCCTCCGTTAAACAACGGGTCAAAATTGTCTGTACCGATTGAAAAATTTTTCTAGGTATTTTCTTGGCATTCTAATGCCATAGGAACCTCAATGACCCTTCTCTGGAGTCCCAAAAATTATTTTATAATTTTTCCCCCGGGTATAGGGCTCCTCGTTGCGAGAACCGCAACTTACCTCTGGTTACCCATCGCTTGGGCACCGGCTCGTTTGACTTGGTTGTATTTTATTTCTAAAATTTTTACTAAATTTTTCTTATTAATATTTGAGTTAATTATGGTCCCTCACTTTGATTTGAATATTTTTTCGGACGTTCTAGCTGTCCGGACCGACACCGGTCACCGGAACAGTAGAATGTACGGAGTTGCTACCGGGAGGGTGTTACAGTCCTAGTGAAGAACTCAAGCCGTGTCTACCTCGAAGGACCAGGTCCCAGCAAAGATCTCAAGCCATGTCTACCCGTCCTGTCCATAGCCAACACCATACCACACACACGCCAACTCACGCACATTGCTCCAAATTACCACAACAACATCCATGGCACTTTAACAATTATGAATGCAAAATAAAACGTGCCTATTGTTTAACTACATAAATACATATTTATAAGTAATGCATAGGCATGCTTGAACATATAATAATATCGAAATTACAATTAAAATTAATATTTTACTCACTGTACACCGAGGACTATTGTGGCTGCTGGATGGAGGAGAATAGCTGACCTCGATCACCTAATAATTAAATTATAAATTTATTAGTACTAAGTCAAAATAAAACTCTAAAGAGGCAACAGACAGTCTAATTCATGCCGAAAATCCGGCAGAGTTTCCCCTATACCTGGAACCTACCCAACCTGAAAAAGGCTTCAAAATACACTTCTATATCTGCTAATCACACAATCACAACTCAATCACATCACAAGGCTCCTCCTGGGCCCACCCAAATAGTCAACAATCCACAATTTGAAAAATTATAATTTAGCCCCCATAACTAGTCTTTTTGCAAAAACTACTCAAACGAGCTCTAAAAATTCTAAAATTTTACCCCGCGGTCCTTAATAATATTATAAGGCTATTGCAAAGGAATTATAATTTTCCGATCATCCACGAATATTTTATTCAAGAATATTACTCAATTCCATAAGTTTCCAACAGCTAACATATTCTTAATTTAACCCAATTCAATATTCACATATTTAAACCTCCATCCTCAAGCTTCAACCAATCATATAAAATTTTAATATCATAATTTCAAATAATCTTATATGCCCATATGCTAAAAATCTAACTAAAATTCATCTATATTTTTTTTCAAAAATATTCTACAATCACTCAAAAATTCAACAAACACTATAGAATATCTCAAAATAATTTTACTTTCATCATATATTTTTATTAGAATTTTTCTCCAATTTTTTCTGTTTAAGAAACACTGCATTTATGCTCCACAGACAGAGAAATAATGAAAATAATCTTACCCGAAGCTTATCTGTGTCTCAAAAATTTCAAAAATTTATGAGGAAGCCTCTAGAAGTTGAATTACCTCCAAAGCCCATTGGAGCCACCGCCGGAACCACCGCGCACGATAGTCGGCCGTCAGTCGTTGGTGACATTTGCCAAATCTAATCATACCATCATGTTCCTCTTCTCTCCCTCAGTCCATAGGTGGTCTCGAATCGTCAATCCAACAGTCGAATCGTCCTAGATCTGACCCAAAAACTTGAAAAATCCAAAACTTCTCTCCTCCATATCTCACTCATCCGACCTCCATTTGCTGCAAAATTGGTATCAAAAGAAAGCTCTCAAAACAAGCTTTCCAACGCCACCTGAATCGCCTCGATCGGACGTCGGATGAATCCGGAATCGCGACGGGAAGCCACTGCCCATTGTGCGCGTTTTCTCTCTCTTCTCCCTCTCTTGCTGCCACATCTGGCAGTGCTACCGGCCGGCTGGTGGCTCGCCGGCGTTGCCTGAAGCCACTTGGTCGCCGGTCAGTGATGGTTGACCCCTCACCGGTTGAAAAGTGTAGAGAAAAGGGAGAGAAGAGATGAGGGAAAGAGAGATGCGTGAGGGAGAGAAGGGGGGGGGGTCTGCTGGTTTTTTTTTTTTTTTTGCTGTTTGTTTTTTTTTTTTTTTTGAAATTTTGGGAATGAACCTGGACAAACATGTTGTCTAGATTCATTCCTAGAAAAATTATAAATTTTTAAATGTTTAATTTAATTTTTAATTTATTAATTTATTAATTTATTATTATTATTTTTTTAAATTTTTGGGTTGTTACATTCTTCCCCCCTTAAGAAAAATTCGTCCTCGAATTTTCAAATAAACAAGAGATAAGGAAAAGAAAATTATTAGAACAAGTGCAATCATTACTCCTCTAGCTATGCAGAGATTGGTAAAACATTTATTCTTCAAATTCTTCATATATTATATATGACATTCTACTGCTCTCTGATTCTACTATAGTGTCCTATTTGTCATCATCTCTTTCTAGAGATGCTCTTATCTCTTGGCTATTCATTAACCATTTTTCTAACATCTCAAGTATACACTATACCTCTCTGTACTTGACTTGATGTTTCTTATCCTATAATGTTCTATAAGATGTTTCCTGTAGCACCTATCACAGGTATCTTATTCTAAACCTTTACTTGTCCTTTGACCTCAATGGTTAGCACCTATGCATCTTCTTATTTTCATGATACTTCAGATTTCCAATTTATTTGTGTCATTACTAAGGTACTTAGACCAACCTCTGTCCATCTTATGTAACTAGTCAGGTAGAGTCCCCTCTAAGGGTCAAGTGTATCATTTATCAACATTGGAAAGTGAACTGGGTCTCTCCTTCTAGGTGACAAAAGTGTTTGGGTTCCCTGACAACTTAATTAGTGCAACTTTATCGTTTCCCACTCCTTCTTTGGAATGGAAATATCTAGACTTCTTCCTATAGCTTCTTAGTATGTGGCCTACTTCTGACACATTGGCACTTAGATCGAGGCTCCACTACTCCTTTAGTCTATCATCTCATAATAACTTGTTTTAAACACCTCTTAGTGTGTTCCTAGCATACCTATTCCTTCTTATCCTCATCATTATAACTAGCTCTACCGAGCTTTCTTCCTGTCCTTTAGATCTTATCCACTTCCTTTTCCTATTTTTTGCTATTATTGATATCTTTTTAACCTGCTGTACCTATTCCTTAAACTTAATCCTGTCTCACCCTTACACCTTTTCCTTTAAGGATGTCCATCCCATCATCAACTTTAACTTTCTTTTCTTTTTAGTCTTATCTTGATTACTAGTTCCATTACTTCGGGAATTCTAACCTTACGATTTACTCCTACCAGCACATTCTTCACCTTATGTAACACTTGTAATTAATCATAGAAAATTCTTTTTGTATCCCCTTTTTCCAACTTAACTATCAGAACATTATCATTCCCTACCTCTCTTAGTAGGAAATTATACATCCTAGATGGATAGGAGCCCTAGAAACTATAAGTTTCATCTGAACTAACACGGCTATGGGAAATGTGTGCCATGCCTTAATTCTAAACAAGATACTTCACGTGTTCATTCTCCTTAATATAATCACATATACTGCCCACAACTTTTCAAACTTTAGCGTTAAATTACCCATCAGCAACAATTTCATCCATTGAAACTCATTCACAAATAGTACTTCCTCTAGCTCATAGTTTAAAATGGTTGCAAGCCTTGGTAGCTAACTCCATTTGACTCCTGTCACTATTCTGATCGTCCTTTCATACTTAACACTAGATATGCACTTACTATCATTCTCATATCAGGAAATTGTGTATGAATTGATGCCTATCAAACTCTCAAATAACTAGGTCTCCTTGACTCAGTTTCTGTTCCTTATATAACGCTCTAGAATCAAAAGCATAAGTTAAACTTGAAAAGAAAGAAAAATATCCTCTTATATTCAACTACGCCCGATTGTCCATATAATAACGTTTAACCTATGTTTCTTGGTCTTTCTCTTCAAATTTCATCATCTCCTAGCACAATTGTGCTCTACCTATAAGGTATCATCTGCATGAACCCTTTACAGTACCATTGTCCTTCCTAACATAATATTTTATAATTTATTAACTTTACTTATACTCGACCTATGATTCATATCTATCATCGTTTATATTGTGCCCTTAACTTTTGTTGAATCCTGAAAGATTTCTCTCACTAATAGATTCTTCTAGCACTAATTCCATGCTTATCGCTGGTCATTAATTTGATCCTTGAACTTTCTAGTGATTTATAACCACTCATACTTGTCACTTTTCGTTCTACCTCTAATATTATTCTGTCGTTATTACTTCACTGCAAAGTGATTCTGTTGATCACACTAAAAATGTTTGGCTGACATTCATAACGAACCTCTTACTACCTTCTCACTATCTTAAAAGTCTAACCTAAAGCCTATGTGTCATTATCTATCATTCTTTTCCTCTGCCTAATTAGATAGTCCGCAATAGCATTGCACACCTTCTAGCTTTTGCTCATTATTATTGTATTCCTTGCCTAATCTTCTTGATACTATTAACAAGTTAAAAGAATCTTGCCCCATTGCTAACCACTTCACTTAAGGAATAGGGAATAGATAGAGTACGATCCAATCATGCAACTCCAAGCTTTATCTTCTAGCCCCTGTCACTATCTCAACTACATCATGCTTTGAGTATTACATTACTAGATTCCATACCTCCATCACTATTCTCACTAATGTGGTCCCATTTTGGGTTCTCCATCCTTGTCATTTACCTTGCCAAGAATAACACTTAGCCTACCCTATATCTTAACTTTGTTCCTTTTAATATGCGCCCTTCGGGTTGTCCTTTCATTTATTTTCTTTTTCTTACCCAAAATAGAACTTGACTATTCTATCCCTGGTTCCATTCTTCTTCCTAACATGACAGCTGTACTTGCTAACTATATCTTTCAGAGTCTCTACTGCGTTATCACATATCTGTGCTACTCAGATTTGGTCCTTTGACCACTCTAGCTAGTACTTCCACTAGCATTTAGATTATATTGCATCTACAATCAATTGTCCAAACTCTCATTCTGCACTTTCTCTATCCATTGGCCTTCTGTGATTTATCTTCGCTAATTTATTACTCTTAACACTATTATAATTAGATTATACTATTGTTTTGAACAATATGATGTTAGAAAGGAACTCAGAAAATTGCAGTTATACTTTTATTGTATGATCTCTATTCTTATCCTTTAGCTTACATAATACTCTTACTACCTAGAGAACTGATTCTGCAACAATTTTATTTATTTGTTATTATTATTATTATTATTATTATTATTATTATTATTATTATTATTATTATTATTATTATTATTATTATTATTATTATTACTTTTTTTTTCCATGTTTACTCAATTAGCCAAAACTTAAGATACCGGGCACCCAAACCCGTCATCCAATTCAAAGGATTTACATCTATCATGATTTGTTTATGTATGATTCCTATAATGGAACTTGTATCCTCTCCAGGATACCCAAGCCAACTACTCTCTACCACAGTCTACAGTCCCATCTGGGACACTATTCCATAAGTCATCATTATCAGTAATAACCTTCGATCCCTTCTGAAAAGATAGGACTATACTCTAACTTACTGCAACAAAGGTACTACATTTACCACCTTGCCAAAACCATGTCAAATTAATGACTCTCTTATCATGTCATAGCTTTGTAAATCATCAATTCATAGTTTCGACCTTCTATAGGTAGTAGGGTTGTACTTTACACCTTGCTGATACACACAAGGTATACTATTCTCACTAAGCTCTAAGCAAAACGTCTGTTGTATAAAAAAAAACCATCCAAAATTCCATACTGAAGACCAAATGGTCTCACTCTATAGATGTCACCTTTACTTTGCAACTAATCCGCAACCTCTGGTCTGATGGCAACTCTTGATGTAACTCTAGCTCATGTTAAGGTAACCAAGTCACTGACTCTAGTTACCACCGAACTATGACCTTTTGATATTCTAGCTCTAGACCCCTAACCAGGAGTTCCCAACTCCTCTGCAGATATAAAACTCTTTTTTGGCATAACTGTACCAAAACAGAGGCCATCCACAAACACCCTCATTATGGAGCACCACAGGGATGCACGTAACTCTACACAGTAATCTCATGTCAGTACTGTAATCTGCCGCTTACGGAGCAGACATCGAGAAAATTATATAGTTACTATGATACGTCCTGACAGATTAGGTCTCCTAATCTCTTATCTCTCTTGAATCTACTATTATCATAAATTTAATCTGACTGGGTCATCCACTAACGACTGTGAGCAGTGGTATCCTCATCCTTATCTAGGGCAACTGTACTTTCAAGACTCACCTTTATGTACTCTTCCTTGCACAAAATGGGCACACCATTTAAACCCATACAGACAGAAACATAGCATTTCTTGGAATACGTATCCTCATGACAGACCTCAACATGTCTGCTAACTCTATTTCACATTTCTATGTACTCCATGAAAATTAAGACACTAACTGAGGCACTTTTATATTTCCTGAGGTATAACGCAAAATCTAGAAATAAAGAATTACAGAAAAAGACAAAACAGAATCCTATACTCCACATGTAACATCCTAATAAGACTCCTTTTACACTCCCAAGTATATTCTTTCCCATGAATCTGGAGCCTAAGCTCTGATACCAACTTTGTCACGACCCAACCTATGGGCCGGACCGGCAATAGGACATGGGCCGGTATAAAGCCCCCGAGGCCCGTAGTAAGCCTTACTGTTCTCAAACTCATGACCAGGCCCACAATTTAGGCCCAATATGCATATAAAATAATTTAAATTAAACTGTTATAATTTTATTTCGGGTTAACTTTAGCCCAGCAATTATCCGAAACTAAAATTAAGGGAGCCTAGCTCAACCCTGTTATATCATTTACAAACTATTCAAGACTCATAAATTTTTTTTCATTTGTTAACATAAAAACTTAAATTTATGCAGTCCCTGACAGGATTAATACTACTACTAATACATGCGGAGTTCTAAATTACAAATTTAGATAATAATAATAATAATACAGTTCAGAAATTTTTTATTTTTCATAACTTGCGAGGAACGAAATAGGTTATTCTGAAAAAGGTCTTCTCCTGTAGCCTGAAAAAAATATGGTGAACAGGAGTTAGCGTTTGACTCAGAGAGTAAAATATTAATTTTAACCACAATCTCTATAACTACCAACTAATGCACCATGTAGAGTGAAATGCAACATCATCAATATTTTCACGTCATAATAGCAAAAAGATAATCTAGAGCACTCACACACCCGATAAGGTCAAACAATACATATATGGGAGCTGATCCCCTATTTAGCCCTCTTAATCCAACCTGTGCCAGCGAAGAAATCAAGCCGGACTTTCGCTTAATAAACCAAATCGGGGTCCCAGCAAAGAACTCAAGCCGTGTCTACCCAGAAGGACTGGGTCCCAGAGAAGATCTCAAGCCGTGTCTACCCGTTCTGTCCATAGCCAATACCATACCACATGCATGCCAACTCATACATGCTGTTCCAAATTACCACAATAACATCCTTGGCACTTTAACAATTATGAATGCAACATAAAACGTGCCTAGTGTTTAACTAGATAAATACATATTTATAAGTGATGCATGGGCATGCTTGAACATATAATAATATCAAAATTACAATTAAAATTAATATTTTACTCACTGTACACCGAGGATTATTGTGGCTGCTAGATGGAGGAGAATAGCTGACATCGATCACCTAATAATTAAATTATAAATTTATTAGTACTAAGTCAAAATAAAACTCTAAAGAGGCAACAGACAGTCTAATTCATGCCAAAAATCCGGCAGAGTTTCTCCTATACCTGGGACCTACCTAATCTGAAAAAGGCTTCAAAATACACTTCTATATCTGCTAATCACACAATCACAACTCAATCACATCACAAGGCCCCTCCTGGGCCCACCCAAATAGTCAACAATCCACAATTTGCAAAAATTACAATTTAGCCCCCATAACTAGTCCTTTTGCAAAAACTACCCAAAAGAGCTCTAAAAATTCTAAAATTTTACCCCACAGTCCTTAATAATATTATAAGGCTATTGCAAAAGGAATTATAATTTTCTGATCATCCACGAATATTTTATTCAAGCATATTACTCAATTCCATAAGTTTCCAATAGCTAACATATTCTTAATTTAACCCAATTCAATATTCACATATTTAAACCTCCATCCTCAAGGTTCAACCAATCATATAAAATTTAAATATCATAATTTCAAATAATCTTATATGCCCATATGTTAAAAATCTAAGTAAAATCCATCTATATTTTTTTTCAAAAATATTCTACAATCACTCAAAAATTCAACAAACACCATAGAATATCTCAAAATAATTTTACTTTCATCATATATTTTTCTTAGAATTTTTCTCTAATTTTTTCTGTTTAAGAAACACTGCAATTATGCTCCACAGACAGAGAAACAATGAAAATAATCTTACCCGAAGCTTATCTGTGTCTCAAAAATTTCAAAAATTTATGAGGAAGCCTCTGGAAGTTGAATCATCTCCAAAGCTCACCTGAGCCACCGCCGGAACCACCGCACACGGTGACCGGCCGTCGGTCGTCAGCAACATTTGCTGGATCTGATCATACCATCATGTTCCTCTCCTCTCCCTCAGTCCATAGGTGATCTCGGATCGTCAATCCAACGGTCGGATCGTCCTAGAGCTGACCCAAAAGCTTGAAAAATCCGAAATTTCTCTCCTCCATATCTCACTCATCCGACCTCCATTTGCTGCAAAATTGGTATCAAAAGAAAGCTCTCAGAACAAGCTTTCCAACGCCACCTGAATCGCCTCAATCGGACGTCGAATGAAGCAGGAATCGTGACGGGAAGCCACTGCCCACTGTGCGCATTTTCTCTCTCTTCTCCCTCTGTTGTCGCCGCGTTTGGCAGTGCTACCGGCCGGTTGGTGGCTTACCGGCATCGTCTGAAGCCGCTTGGTCGCCGGTCAGTGATGGTTGACCCCTCACCAGTCAGAAAGTATATGGAAAAGGGAGAGAAGAGATGAGGGAAAGAGAGATGCGTAAGGGAGAGAGGGGGGGGTCTGCTGGTTTTTTTTTTTTGCTGTTTGTTTTTCTTTTTTTTGAAATTCTGGGAATGAACCTGGACAGACATGTTGTCCAGATTCATTCCTAGAAAAATTTTAAATTTCTAAATGTTTAATTTAATTTTTAATTTATTTATTTATTTATTTATTATTATTATTATTATTATTAAAATTTTGGGTTGTTACATCAATGCATTGTCATATATCATATCAGTGCATATAATTTTTAGACCTGAGATAACACAGTTATCTTGTATATAGGTGGTTTGAGTTTGATACTGTTTTCATACTTGTATTGTGTATGGGTATATGAGCATGTGTTGACTCCTACTAGTTATATATGGAGATAGGTATTGATTAAGATGGAATCCGTTGCCCTAAGTAAATAGGGATAAAATCCTATATTTATGTAATTGTTCTTGATGTTTCAAGTTCCTGGCCAGGACAGACAAATTTAGTCAGAAAAGAGTTTCTAATAAGAAAATCTAATTAATCAATAATGGAATTAAAAGAGAACATAATGTTCATAGCAAATGGGTTTGACATTAACCATGACTCCAGCTTGAATTGAGATTTTGTAATGGAAAGATTCTAGTGCATGGTAACATATGATTAAAGGTTCATTTAAGGTATTCCTTATTACTGACTGGGTGGCCATGGCATACTATGCTAGGTGTCAACCATGGTCTATGAGATGCCTGAAATGATTTAGAGAAATCATTTACGGTAAGAAAGAGTTCTAATGATATTAAGAGTTAATATCATTTCTCATTGCCAATAAGTAATGAGCCTAGTAAGTCACACATCTACACAAGCCAATCACCATTTAAAATGTGATTTAATTGATTAATTAAAGAGTTTAATTAATTAATGAAGGAGGTTTGGTTTGCAATAAGATTGCAAAGTCTCTAGCATGACTTGAAATCAAATCTAGGTTATTGGATGTATAGTATAAATTAAATTTATATTTAATTTGATTAAACATGAATTTAATTATGAGAAATTAATTAATGGAGATTAATTAATTAATTAATTAATATTTGATATAAATTGATTTAAAGAGGAGAAATATAATTTTGGATTGAGAACTCAAATTAAAAAGTAAGGGCAAATTGGTCTTTTTACATGGTGACATGTGGCACCATTAGATGGTGACACATGGTACCATATGATCTTGCCACTTATCTTCCTATGATAGAATACTACATGTCATGATTTAAATGGAGCTTGACACTTGGCTTCATAGGATTAAATCAAACAATAATAAGATGGGATTTTATGATGACATGTGACAAGGGAGTTAGTAAGGGTTTGACCTAAGTATATAAAGAAAAGTTGTAACACCCTCCCTGTAGCAACTCCATACATTCTACTGTTCCGGTGACTAGTGTCGGTCCGGATAGCTAGAATGTCCAGAAAAATATTTAAACTAAAGTGAGGAGCCATAATTAACTCAAATATTAATAAGAAAAATTTAAGAAAAATTTTAGAAATAAAATACAACCAAGTTAAATGAGCTGGTGCTCTAGCGATGGGTAACCCAGTGGGAAGTTGCGGTTCTCGCAACTAGGAGCCCTAGACCAGGGGGAAAATTCATAAAATGATTTTTGAAACTCCAGAGAAGGGTCATTGAGGTTTCTATGGCATTAGAATGTCAAGAAAATGCTTAGAAAAATTTTTCAATCGGTACAGACAATTTTAATCTATTAAGCCAAACAGAGGGCATTTTGGTCATTTCGCCTTCAGAGGTGATTTTTGGCCGACTTTTCCAGTTAAGTAAATAATTATCATGACACAAAATGTGAATAAATATTGTTAAAAATTGAATTGAAAATGAGTAGAAAAGAAAAAGGAAAGAAAATGGAATAAATGGAAATTTTGACATCATTATGATGTCATTAAAACCCCAATGACCAATCACATTGTGACACATTTCCTTAACCCATTTAAAATAAATAAAATGGGCAGAAAATGAAAGAAAAAACAGATTTCTTCTTCTTTCCCATTTTCAGCCGAACCTATCTCTCTCTTTCCCTCCATGGATGCTTTTCTTCTCACTAGATTCTCCTTGTAAATACACCATAAACCTTCTACTTTCCTTTATTAAAACTTGATATTACATCTTGAGCAAATGTTTGGCTGCCAAGAAAGCCAAAGAAAGTGAAGGAATTTTGAGTGGAAAAATTTTACTCACAAGGTTAGTGACCAATCTCTCTTCCTTTCTTTCAATATATGTTTAAGGACTTGATTGAGCTTAAAAATTGCAAGGAATTGAAAAGAAAACTATAAGTATGCACTCTTCAAAATTTTGGCAGCCTTAGAGTATGTTAGGATTTCATTGATTAGATTAATTTATAATTGTCCATGGCTGCCATTGAGTATGAATTAGATGTCTTAATTCATTAATTGCATGTATATGAAGAATTGAAGTTGATGGAGTTAGGGTTTGGGAAAAACCTAGGGTTTTGCTCATGTGTTGGTGAATGAAAGTTTAAATGGTCAACTAGTGACCATTTGGCTGTGTATGATGAGGAAATGAAGTGAGTTGAGGCTTGGCAATTGAGTGTGGGTGAGCTGCCTTGGCTGACCTGCAGGACTGAGCATGAGTCCAACAAGTTTGGGCAGTTAAAAATGGAGTTGTAGAGGTTCAATTGGTGCAAGGCCAATTGGACATGAAACTAGACACATAATGGCACAACTTTAGTATAGAAACCTTGCCCAGAAAACTAAACAAAATTGACCTAAAAATTGTCCTAATCCGGGTGACCTGCATTCTGCCTGGGCAAAATGACTAAATAAACAGTATTTATTCATTTGGTCATAACTCAGTGTAGAAAGGTCCAATTGACCTGAAATTTTACCAGCAGAAAGCTGAGATATAGACCTACAACTTTCATTGAGAACACAAATCCAAATTCTGACCATAACCTAGTCAAATTACCAACCAAACTTAGGTTATCAAATCTGGCAGAACCAGTTTTGCCCAGAATTTTGGATTCTGTCCAATCCGGCCAGTTATGGGGTTTAGGCCATAACTTGAGCTACAAAACTCCAAATGGAGTGATTCAAAAAAAGAAATATAACTAGACAAAATAAGGAACAACTTTAATGAAGACAATTTTTTCAAATTCCTACTGTAAAAATGACTAATGGAATAGTAAACACAAGGCTTGAAATCTGAAAATTTTGAACAACTAGCACTAAGCTTAGAAATGGTGTTGGCAACCAATACCAACAACTTTAGAATGCAAAATGTGGTATGTTGAGAGGATTAGAACCAATGTACCTATTGTCTATGCAAGAGTCAACATTTTAGTTGACTAATGAAATGAATAGTAACACCTAAACTTAAATTTCAAGAATTGAAAATTTTAAATGTGTAACATGCCCTAATACACCTAGCAAGATTGGTTTGGATAGGTTGGCATGCCAATAGGGTTCAGTTAGCAGTACTGCACATGACATTATGTCATTCTGTGATTTCATGGCTTTTAGCCATTCTGTCATTATGTTGACACTTGGCCTTGTGCCTAATGTTATTACAGCTTATTAGCTATTCTGTTGCACACCGGGAGATACATATGTGACCGATGGTGTGACGGCCCGAGGTACTTGATACCCAGTGTCAGTTTACCCGTTTATCCAGTCCAGTCATCCAATATAGGTTACTTGGGCAACCAAAAATGAAAGTAGATAAATTTAATGAAATTATGAATATAACAAGTACAAAATAAATAAGATTTCTAATAATGATCGAAAAATTGTCTGCACAAGACATCAGAACATGCACTGCATATTTATTTTTTGTTATTTTTTTTTATTTTATTATTGGCACCACTAAGCATTATTGCTTAGCGCGTTGTTTTTGCCAAGCATAGGTTCTGGAGAGACCGACCGAGAGCCCAGTAGACTACAGACTGGGTGAGACCTTCTGCAGATCAGCATAGTATCCGTGTCACCTCACCGACATCAGTGCATTGGTAAGACACTAGGTTTCATTTTGGGTATTTTGTAATTAACTTTTATTTTCTCATATGAAATTGAGACTCATGTAATGTATTTTGTTATCAATGAAAATAGTGAAAATTATGTTTATGAATAAAAAAGTGAATATTTATTTATGATTTGTACATGAATATCCTATGAAATGAGCGAATGAGAATTGGGAGTATATTTGAGAAATATTGAGATTTTGTTGATGAAATGGAGTTTGGGATTAATTGAGAATTTTGGAAGTGTTTTTCTCAGGTTCCGAAGAACTGTTTTCTCCATTTTTAGTCGGTACTCTGCCGGATTTTCTATAAAATTTACGGAACCTCAAATAAATTTATGATTTCAATAAATGACTTCAATGAATGATATTTCACGAATTATACTTCATAACTATGAAAGAAATAAATTAAGAAGGATAAAAATGATTGAAATAAAATAGGGTATTCCGGTACACTGTGTGACATATCTTACTCGACTATACTATAGACGGGTAAGGGGTGTCATAAAAGTAATAAAGAAAAAATTATTCCTCTCTCTTTTCTCTCAAGTTGCCATCACTTTTGGTGTCTCCTTCTCCTCTTCAATTTCTCAATTGATTCAAGGGAAAAAAAATTTAATTTCCTCTTGAATTAAAATTATTAGAAAATGTTTCTAACTCCCAATACATTCATACAACCTTCACAAAGCATAAACTCCATCTCAAAATTTGTTGACAAGGCTTGAGAAGCCAATCTAGGGGCTGCCATTGCAACTTTGTTGTGTGCTTATGGTGGACAAACTAGAGGGGTAACATTTGGTGTCCTAAGTACATCCTAGGAGTCGAGATTGCATCAATTGTGCATCAAGAGGTTACATGCACCATCCCTCTTTTATTTAGGGTTTAATTGAATTAAATGTTAATTCATAATCTTTAATGGCAAATGAAATTTTAATGCACGCTAAAAAAATATTTTGGTGTGCAATTGGGCATTGAAAATTGATTAGGATCATAAGACACTTGGTATGGTGCATCTAACCTTAGAAATAATTTTGAAATTCAAGGTTCTAATACCCTTTAATCCACACTTTCACTCCTTTAATTGGTATCAGAGCCACTATATTTGCCATTAATATTGTTTATGAGGCTTAATTATATGATTGGATTAAATTTGGATTAATTTGAAGCTGGTTTGGGTGCTCAAAAGGGCGTGTTGGGCGAGATACACGCCCCAGGGGCGTGTTGGTTTATGGGCTTAATTTTTGGGCCCATTATGCAATTGTTGTATATCTTAAGGCCCATAATTAAGTCCATACCTAATTAAATTATTTAATTAGGAATTTTAATCACACAATTAATTTTTGAAAAATTGTTTTCAAGGTATTAAATTTAAAAAAAGTTTCCAAATTTAATATTATTTGAATGAGATTCAAATTTAATTTTGGTTGAATATGTAATATTCAATTTAATTTTTAGCATGTATATTTTATTTAATTGTTAAATTTTAATATGCATGATGGCTGATCATGGATAACAAAAGACCAATGTGATTGGATTTATTTCTTTTATTTTCTTTGGGATGTAAAATAATTAATTTTATTTTAGTGGCATGTATTATAAATGTTGTAATAATTTAGGTTGTAATTTCATTTATTTGAGGACTTTAAAGTCCATATTCTTGTAAACTCACCTTGGTATGCCAAGGATTACAGTGTAATTGGATTGCAAGAAGAACAAGGAGGTAAAGAGCATTGGTGAGACTAGTGGGAGGAAATCAAGATCAACAGTTGATTATGTACTCCTTCAGCAACTCTTGTAAAATGAATGAATGAAATACACCTAGGAATGCCCTGATTCAATTCTTGGTGGCTCAAAATTAAATCCCTTAGAAAGTCCATGATCATACTATATTATTTGTTTATCCATGTATGCATAAGATGTGTATGAATGTATGCAAGTATATGATATATGCATGCCAATTGAATAATGTGCAAAGTGAGACCATAATAGTAATTAGGCCGACCATAAAATCTTCCAAGTAAATGATTAAGTTGGTAATAGTATAATTATGGTAATTATATCATGGCCCTCCATTTGAGGCAATTATTTTAAGAAATTTTAAATACTTGCATTATTAGATATATAAGCTTGGGAATAATGCATTAATTTAAGAGATTTTCTTAAGAACAATTGTTAAGCATAAGATGTTGTAAATATGTAAATAGTTGATGGCCAATAATGGATGTACCTGAGGACATTAAAATTATTTGCATGATTACTGGCACAATGGGATCAACTTAACTAATGCAAGATAAATCAATAATGGATGTGCCTGAGATTTTGAGCAGTAGGGGGCTAAATAAATGATTGAACCTCACATGAGATGTGATGGGTAAGGAGTTGCTCACTTATAGTTTATTGTAATTCCAATAATGGATGTGCCTGAGGATGATCAATAAGACTATAAGAATTCAATCACCCACTAGAAATCCATCCAACTAGGATTTCCGTTTCCTACTTTGGAAGTGTAGGATTCACCAAGTTAGTGGGAGGACCAATTTGATTAAAAGACCATAATCATTTTGGTTAATTACTTGATACATTTACTAATTAATTTAGTTATTTTTTGTAGTTAATTTTTCTGATAATAATGAGCACACAACAACCACCACCATCCAATATCCTTGTGAGCATACTTGATTACAATAGGTTGACGTGACCTAATCTTTCTTATTGGCTCAGAAATTTAAAACTTATCCTGAAGCTAGAATATATTGGATATGTTTTATACTCAAAGGTTCCTGCTCCCTTACCTCCAGAGGCCACTCAAGAGGAACTAGACACTTTGGACAAGTGGAAGAAGCATGATATGAGAGCCAAATGTTACATGCTTGCTTCTATGACTAATGAGTTACAAAAGCAGCATGAAAATATGCAGAATGCAAGTGAGATCCTCCTTCACCTGCAAGAGTTGTATACTGAGCACAACAGGAATGCTAGGTATAAGATATCTAGACAGCTATTTCGCATGAGGATGTCTGAGGGACAGAATGTAGGAGATCATGTCCACAAGATGATTTGGCTTATTAAGCAGCTGGAACATCTTAATTTTCACATGGATTTCCAACTGCAGACGGATCTAATCCTTCAGTACCTACCTGAGTCATTTGAAAATTGTGTGATAAATATCCATATGACAAAGCAAGAGTGTACTTTGGCTAGGTTGCTTAACATGCTGGTTATTGCCCAAAAGAATATGCCGGGCAATAAAGGAAAAGAGGTGGCTTTGATTGCATCTTTTATTCTGCTAGAAAGTCCAAAAAGAAGAAGGGCAATAAGAATAAGAAACCTCAAATTCCTGGACCTTCCAAGAAGATAGCCAAACAGAAGGGCAAGACCGAAGCTGACAAAGGCAAGGGAAAGTGTTTCCACTGCCAGAAGGATGGGCACTGGAAAGGGAATTGCCCAAAGTATCTTGCTTCTCTGAAAAACAAGAAGGATAGACCTTCAGAAGGTATGTCTGTGTCTTGTTATTTAGATTCTGATGATACTCATAATTCATCTAGAGCTTGGGTTTTAGATACTGATGCTAGTTCTCACATTACTTTTGATTTGCAGGAACTAGTAAGTAGTAGCAGCTTGCAGTCACGAGATATTAGACTCTGGATTGGCAATGGCTCAACTGTTGAAGTTTTAGCCATAGGATCTAAATCTTTATACATGAATGGACATGTTTTGTATTTAAATAACGTTTTGCATGTACCTGATGCTTTTAAGAACATCATTTCTATATCTAGTTTGACTAGAAATGGTTATGAATTTCAGTTCACAAATGATGTTTGCAATATTTATTTTAGAAATAAATATGTTGGCTCAGGTTATATGCATGATGGACTTTATTATTTAGATAATAATGTTAAATACAAATCTAATGCAAGTAATCTAAATGAATGTAATGCCGTGATAAAAATCAACTCAAGTTCAAAATATATTTGGCATTTAAGATTAGGTCTTGCAGAAGATAGAATTGCAAAGCTGGAGAAAATGGGGATTTTATCCTCATTGGGTTCTGAACCTACTCCAACTTGTGAATCCTGCCTTCAAGGCAAAATGACTAGATCACCTTTTGTTGGACAAGGGTTAAGAGCTGAAAATATTTTGGAATTGATACATAGTGATGTATGTGGTCCATTTAAGGAAATGGCTAGAGGTGGTTTTCATTACTTTATTACCTTTACTAATGATAAATCAAGGTTTGGGTATTTGTATTTGATGAAATACAAACATGAATCCTTTGAAAAGTTCAAAGAATTTAAATGTGAAATAGAAAATCAAACAGAAAAAAGTATTAAAACTCTTCGATCAGATCGTGGAGGTGAATACTTAAGTACTGAATTTGATGAATACTTGAAAGAGCATGGCATTATCTCCCAGCTGACTCCTCCAGGAACGCCACAACTAAAGGTGCAGAAGCATGAAAAATATAAGTTTAGAACATTGAATTCAAAAATTTTCTTATAGGCTCTCATGCATCATGCAAGATTCATCATTTACCTAATTGATTTCAATGTTAAACAGCACATTAAAACACTTTTAATATGTTTTTATATCTACACTTTCCATTTAAGATTTTAGAATTAACAGATTAATTCATTAGAACCCTAGATTAATTCAAAAACATGTGCACTAATCTTTTGATGCACTGTAGTTGTGTTTGGTACCTTTGGGATGCACCTAGGATACCAGATGTTGTCCCTCTAGCTTGTACACACCAAGATCACTAATGACAGCCCCTTGAACAGCTTCTCAAGCCTTTCAAATCAATTAGAAATTCAGGTTTTGCCTTTAGAGAGATTACAAATGTATATCGGATACTGATACTAGAAACGATTTCTAGCAATTTTAATTCAAGAGAATGTTGGCAATTCTCTTTGAATTGATGAGAGATGAAGAAGAAGAAGAGAGGGGAGAGGTTCTTTGGGTGGCAGCACAAAAGAAAGAATGGCAGATAATTATTTTGCTCTTTCATCCTTTCCCTTATATAGCTAGGTCACCACTTAAAACCCTTGTCACATGTCACCTTCTGATTGGCTCTTAGTTTAATTGATCCAATCACATTGTGCCAAGTGTCAAACTTAGATTTATTCTTAACTTTGATAATCTTACATGATTAAAAGACAAATAGCAAGCTTATGTGTAGTGTCATGTGTCACCATCTCATAGTGTCACATGTCACCCTGTGAAATGACCAAAATACTCTTGTGTCTTAATTTTGAGTTCTCAACCCAAAATAATTATTTCTCTTCTTCTAATCAATTTATATCAAATATAAATTAATTAATTAATCTCTATTAATTAATTTCTCATAATTAAATTCATACTTAAACATTTTAAATATAAATTTAACTTATACTATACATCCAATAACCTAGATTTGGTTCAAGCCATGCTAGAGACTTTGCAATCTAATTGCAAACCAAACCTATTTAATTAATCAATTAAACTCTTTAACTAATTAATTAAATCACATTTAACTTGGTGATTACTTGTGTATGTGTGTGACTCACTAGGCTCATCACTAATTGGCAATGAGATATGATATCAACTCTTAATATCATCAGAACTCTTTCTTACCATAAATGATTTCTCTAAATCATTTCATGCATCTCATAGACCATGGTTAACACCTCGCATAGCATGCCATGGCCACCCAATCAGTAATAAGGTTTACCTTAAATGAACCTATAATCATATGTTACCATGCACTAGAATCTCTCTGTTATAAAATCCAATTTGAGCTGGAATCATTGTTTATGTCAAACCCCATTTACTATGAATATTATGTTCTCTTTTAATTCCAGTTCTTGATTAAAAAGATTTTCTCATCAGAAACTCTTTTCTGATTAAATCTATCTGCCTGGCAAGAAACTTGAAACATCAAGAACAATTAAATAAACATAGGATTTTATCCCTATTTACTTAGGGTAACAGTTTCCATCTTGATCAACACCTACCTGTATATATAACTAGTAGGAACCAACACATGCCCATATACCCATACACAGTACAAGTATGAAGGCAGTATCAAACTCAAACCACCTATATACAAGATAACTGTGCTATCTCAGGTCTAAAAATTATATGCATTGATATGATTTATGACAATATATTAACAAGAGTAAACTCCATGTGCTTATCATAAATGTCACTGGTTCGGCCTACTTATCATGCATAAGTGCCTATCATGTTTGTTATATGGCATGAGACGCACCATTTCATCTTATTTACATCTCATGTAAATAACTTGGGAACAAACATGATTATAATGTTTCTGGATAAGTCATGTCCTTATTGTGAAGTATCCTCAATTGTGAACCAATTTGTGATACTTTGTGCTAGAAATACTATCACTCATATTCTTAACAACTTAAGAATAGAATTTCTAACAAAATATCAATGGACCTTTTCTATTACACATAAATATATTATGTAAACAGAAAAGTGAAAATGTCTTTTATTAATAAAACATGTACAAGATACATGCTAAATGATATGCTCTAGGGCATACTACTAACAATCTCCCACTAGCATTAGAGCCATTCATTACAATATCTTAGACCCATCTTCTCAAGATGTCGGTCTAACTGAGTTTGTTACATAGGTTTAGTGAATGGATTAGCTGGATTTTCAGCTGATGCTATTTTCTGCATGGCTACATCGCCTCACCCAACTATTTCTCTGATAATGTGGAAGCGCCTTTCTATGTGTTTAGATTTCTGGTGAGACCGGGGTTCCTTATATCCAAACAACTTCTTTTGCAGCATCTGATGCAGCAATATACTCAGCCTCTGTAGTGGAATCTGCAGTCGTACTCTGTTTGAAACTCTTTCAACTGACTGCACCTCCATTATAAATGAACACATACCCTGAGGTAGACTTTCTATCATCGATATATGATTGGAAATCAGAATTAGTATAACCATCTAATTGCAAGTCACCAACTCCATATATCAAGAATAAATCCTTAGTTCCTCTCAAGTACTTAAGGATATTCTTGATAGCTATCCAGTGTTCCAAACCTGGATTGGATTGATACCTGCTAGTCAAACTAACAGCATATGCAATATCCGGCCTAGTACACATCATTGCATACATCAAACTTCCAATAGCCAAAACATATGGAATCCTGGCCATTTTATCTCTTTCTTTAGGAGTTTTAGGAGACATCTCTTTAGAAAGGTGGATACTATGTCTCACTGGTAACAATCCTCTCTTGGAATCAAGCATGTTAAACCTCTTTAACACCTTTTCCAAGTATAGACTTTGGGATAAACCAATTATTCTTTTCACTCTATCTCTATAGATGCGAATCCCAAGAATATAGGTTGCCTCCCCTAAGTCTTTCATGGAGAATGTATTTGACAACCATACCTTTATAGTTGTCAACATACCTGTGTCATTACCCATCAACAAAATGTCATCCACATATAAGATAAGGAAAGTGACAGCCCTATCACTAACCTTCTTATATACACATGGCTCATCCTCATTTTTTATAAAACCAAATGACTTAATGGATTCATCAAAACGGATGTTCCAACTCCTCGAAGCTTGTTTTAACCCATAAATGGATCGCTTTAGGTTGCGCACTTTAGAACCATCTTGGAATTCAAAACCCTTAGGTTATTCCATGAAAATGTTTTCTTCAATGTATCTATTAAGAAAAGCTGTTTTGACATCCATCTGTCAAATCTCATAATCATAGTATGCAGCTATTGCTAATAGAATCCTAATTGATTTAAGCATGGCAATAGTTGAGAAAGTCTCCTCATAGTCAATTCCTTGCCTTTGGTGAAACCCTTTCGCTACTAGCCTTACTTTATAGGTCTCTACCTTTTTCTATCAGAACCAATTTTCTTATTGAAAATCCATTTGTTCCCTATAGTTTCAATACCTTCAGGTGGGTCAATAAGATCCCAAACTTGATTCTTATACATGGAATCAATCTCAGATTTCATAGCATTAATCCATTTTGAAGAGTCTATATTTGATATAGCTTCTTAATAGGTAAGTGGATCATCTCCATGACCTACTTCTTCATGAATAGACAACTCTTATTCTTCTTCATGAAGAAAACAATATCTCACTGGTGGGTGAGATATCCTGGTTGATCTGCGAGGAATAACTGTAGATGTTTCATCAATAGGTGTAAGTTAACTAGATGGATCTATATCCATCTGATCTGTTGGTTGGTCAGAATTCTCCAATTCTAACTCTATTTGCCTTCCTTTGCCTCCTTCTTAAACAAACTGTTGTTCAAGAAATGTGGCATCTCTACTTACCACAACCTTTTGTGATGTAGGCAAATAAAAATAATATCCAAAACTATCTTTTGGATATCCAATAAATCGACCCTTTTCTGATCTGGTTTCCAATTTATCAGTGTTCAGCTTTTTGATATAAGCTGGACAACCCCAAATCTTAACATGCTTAAGACTTGGTTTTCTTCCATGCCATATCTCATAAGGTGTGGAAGATACTGATTTTGATGGAATCCTATTCAGAATATGCAAAGCTGATTCTAATACAAATCCCCAAAAGGAGATTGGCATATCAGTATAGCTCATCATACTATGTACCATATCTAATAGGGTATGATTTCTCCTTTCAGATACACCATTCAGATGTGGTGTTCCTGGAGGAGTTAGCTAGGAAACAATGCCATGCTCTCTTAAGTATTCATCAAATTCAGTACTCAAGTATTCACCTCCATGATCTGATCGAAGAGTTTTAATACTTTTTCCTGTTTGATTTTCTACTTCAGATTTAAATTCTTTGAACCTTTTAAAGGATTCATGTTTGTATTTCATCAAATACAAATACCCAAACCTTGATTTATCATAAGTAAAGGTAATAAAATAATGAAAACTGCCTCTAGCCATTTCTTTAAATGGACCACATACATCACTATGTATTAGCTCCAAAATATTTTCAGCTTTTAGCCCTTGTCCAACAAAGGGTGATCTAGTCATTTTGCCCTAAAGGCAGGATTCACAAGTTGGAGTAGGTTCAGAACCCAATGAGGATAGAATTTCCATTTTCTCCAGTTTTGCAATCCTATCTTTTGCAATATGACCTAATCTTAAGTGCCAAATATATTTTGAACTTGAGTTGATATTCACCATGGCATTGCATTCATTTAGATCACTTACATTCAATTTGTGTTTGTCATTATTATCCAAATAATAAAGACCATCATTCATATAACCCGAACTAACATATTTATTTCCAAAATAAATATTGCAACATCATCTGTGAACTGAAATTCATAGTCATTTCTAGTCAAACTAAATATAGAAATAATGTTCTTAAAAGCATCAGGTACATATAAATTATTATCCAAACACAAAACATGTCTAGACATGTAAAAAGATTTAGATCCTATGGCTAAAGCTTCAACAGTTGAGCCATCGCCAATCCAGAGTCTAACATCTCGAGAACGCAAGCTGCTACTATTTGCTAGTTCCTGCATATCATAAGAAATGTGAGAACTTACACCAGTATCTAAAACCCAAGCTGTAGATGAACAATGAGTATCATCAGAATCTAAATAACAAGATATGGACATACCTTTTGAAGGTGTATCCTTCTTGTCCTTCAAAGAAGCAAGATACTCTGCGTAGTTCCTTTTCCAGTGCCCATCCTACTAGCAGTGAAAACACTTTCCTTTGCCTCCATCAGCTTTAGTCTTCCCTTTCTGTTTAGCTATTTTCTTGGAAGGACCAGGAATCTAAGGTTTCTTTTTCTTATTGCCCTTCTTCTTGTTGGACTTTCCAACAAAAGAAAATGCAATCAAAGCTACCTCTTTTCTCTTATTGCCCGACATATTCTTTTAGGCAATAACCAGCATGTTGAGTAAACCAGCCAAGGTGCATTCCTGCTTAGTCATATGGAAATTTTTCACAAAATTCCTAAATGACTCAAGAAGGGATTGAAGGATCAAATCCGTTTGCAGTTGGAAATCCATGTTAAAGTCAAAATGTTCTAGCTGCTCAATCAGCTGAATCATCTTGTGGACATGATCCCCAACATTCTGTCCTTCTGACATCCTCATGCGGAATAGCTGTCTAGATATCTCATACCTAGCATTCCTGCTATGCTCAACATACAACTCTCATAGGTGAAGGAGGATCTCACTCGCACTCTGCATGTTCTCATGCTGCTTCTGTAACTCATTACTCATAGAAGCAAGCATGTAACACTTGGCTCTCATATCATGCTCCTTCCACTTGTCCAAAGTTTCATGTTCCTCTTGAGTGGCCTCTGGAAGTAAGGGACCAGGAACATTTGAGTCTAGAACATATCCTATATGTTCAAGGTTTAGGATAAGTTTCAAATTTCTTAGCCAATCAGTGAGATTAGGTCCTGTCAACCTATTGCGATCAAGTTTGCTTGCAAGGATATTGGATGGTGGTGGTTGTTGTATGCTCATTATTATTAGAAAATTAACTGCAACAAATAATCAGATTAATTAGTAAATGTATCATGTATTTAACCAAAATAATTATGGTCTTTTAATCAAATTGGTCCTCCCACTAACTTAGTGAATCCTACACTTCCAAAGTAGAAAACGGAAATCCTAGTTGGATGGATTTCTAGTGGGTGATTAAATTCTTATAATCCTATTGATCATCCTCAGGTACATCCATTATTGGAATTACAATAAACTATAAGTGAGCAACTCCTTTCCCATCATATCTCATGTGAGGTTCAATCCTTTACCTAGCCCCTAATGCTCAAAATCTCAGGCACATCCATTATTGACTTATGTTGTATTAGTTAAGTTAATCCCATTGAGCCAGTAAACATGCAAATAATTTTAATGTCCTCAGGCACATCCATTATTGGCCACCAAACCATTTACATATTTACAACATCTCATGCTTAACAATTATTCTTAAGAAAATCTCTTAAATTAATTGCATCATATGCAAGTATTTAAAATTTCTTAAAATAATTGCCTCAATGGAGGGCCCATGTTGTAATTACTTTAATTATACCATTTCCAACTTAATTATTTATTTGGAAGATTTTGTGGTCGTCCTAAATACTATTAAGGTCTCACTTTGCACATTATCCATTTAGCATGCATATATCATATACTTGCATACAATCCCATACATCTCATGCATTCATGGATAAACATATAAATATAGTATGATCATGGACTTTCTAAGGGATTCAATTTTGAGCCACCAAGAATTGAATCAGAGCATTCCTAGGTGCATTTCATTCATTCATATTACAAGAGTTGCTGAAGGAGTACATAATCAACACTTGATCTTGAATTCCTCTCACTGGTCCCACCAATGCTCTTGACCTCCTTGATCTTCTTGCAATCCAATTACATAGTAATCCTTGGCATACCAAGGTGAATTTACAAGAACCAAAAAAACAAAATTACAACCCAAGAATATTACAACCTTTATAATACAAGCCACCAAAATAAATTAAAATAAATTAATTAATTTACAACCCAAAGAAACATAAAAGAAATAAATCCAATTATATTGGTCTTTTATTGTCCATGATCATCCATCATGCATATCACTATTTAACAATTAAATAAAACATACATACTTAAATTAAATTGAATATCTCATATTCAACTTAAAAAATCAGATTTAAATATGATTCAAACAAATTTAAAAATTCATATTTGAATCACATTCAAACAAATTTAAAAATTTAGATTTGAATCACATTCAAACAAATTTAAAAATTCAGATTTGAATCAAAATTTAATTGTGTGATTGAAACTCCTAATCAAACACTTTAATTAGTCATGGGCCTAATTATGGGCCTTGAAACCAAGGCCACAAACAAGCCCAAAAACCATGTGCATGGTTGAATGCATCAAACCATGCGCACCATTGGTGTTCATCAACATGCCGCCACCTTTGCTTTACAACAAGTAATGAATCAATCATCTCATGATCAAATGACACAATTAAATCATATATTCAATAATCTAAATGGCAAATATAGTGGCCCTGATACCAATTGAAGGAGCGGAAGCATGAAAAATATAAATTTAGAACATTGAATTCAAAAATTTTCTTATAGGGTCTCATGCATCATACAAGATTAATTATTTACCTAATTGATTTCAATGTTAAACAGCATATTAAAACACTTTTAATATGTTTTTGGACTACATTTACTATTTAAGATTTTAGAATTAACAGATTAATTCATTAGAACCCTAGATTAATTCAAGAACATGTGCACTAATCTTTTGATGCACTGTAGTTGTGTTTGGTACCTTTGGGATGCACCTAGGACACCAGATGTTGTCCCTCTAGCTTGTACACACCAAGATCACCAATGGCAGCCCCTTGAACAGCTTCTCAAGCCTTTCAAATCAATTAGAAATTCAGGTTTTGCCTTTAGAGAGATTACAGATGTATATCGGATACTAGAAACGATTTCTAGCAATTTTAATTCAAGAGAATGTTGGCAATTCTCTTTGAATTGATGAGAGATGAAGAAGAAGAAGAGAGGGGAGAGGTTCTTTGGGTGGCAGCACAAAAGAAAGAATGGCAGATAATTATTTTGCTCTTTCATCCTTTCCCTTATATAGCTAGGTCACCACTTAAAACCCTTGTCACATGTCACCTTCTGATTGGCTCTTAGTTTAATTGATCCAATCACATTGTGCCAAGTGTCAAACTTAGATTTATTCTTAACTTTGATAATCTTACATGATTAAAAGACAAATAGCAAGCTTATATGTAGTGTCATGTGTCACCATCTCATAGTGTCACATGTCACCCTGTGAAATGACCAAAATACCCTTATGTCTTAATTTTGAGTTCTCAACCCAAAATAATTATTTCTCTTCTTCTAATCAATTTATATCAAATATAAATTAATTAATTAATCTCCATTAATTAATTTCTCATAATTAAATTCATATTTAAACATTTTAAATATAAATTTAACTTATACTATACATCCAATAACCTAGATTTGGTTTCAAGCCATGATAGGGACTTTGCAATCTAATTGCAAACCAAACCTATTTAATTAATCAATTAAACTCTTTAACTAATTAATTAAATCACATTTAACTTGGTGATTACTTGTGTATGTGTGTGACTCACTAGGCTCATCACTAATTGGCAATGAGATATGATATCAACTCTTAATATCATCAGAACTCTTTCTTACCATAAATGATTTCTCTAAATCATTTCATGCACCTCATAGACCATGGTTAACACCTAGCATAGCATGCCATGGCTACCCAATCAGTAATAAGGTTTACCTTAAATGAACCTATAATCATATGTTACCATACACTAGAATTTCTCTGTTACAAAATCCCAATTCGAGCTGGAGTCATGGTTTATGTCAAATCCCATTTGCTATGAATATTATGTTCTCTTTTAACTCCAATTCTTGATTAAAAAGATTTTCTCATCAGAAACTCTTTTCTGATTAAATCTATCTGTCCTGGCCAAGAACTTGAAACATCAAGAACAATTAAATAAACATAGGATTTTATCCCTATTTACTTAGGGTAACAGTTTCCATCTTGATCAACACCTACCTCCATATATAACTAGTAGGAGCCAACACATGCCCATATACCCATACACAGTACAAGTATGAAAGCAGTATCAAACTCAAACCACCTATATATAAGATAATTGTGCTATCTCAGGTCTAAATATTATATGTACTGATATGATTTATGATAATACATTGACAAGAGTAAACTCTATGTGCTTGTCATAAATGTCACTGGTTCGGCCTACTTATCATGCATAAGTGCCTATCATGTTTGTTATATGCCATGAGACTCACCATTCCATCTTATTTACATCTCATGTAAATAACTTGGGAACAAATATGATTACAATCTTTTTGGATAAGTCATGTCCTTATTGTGAAGTATCCTCGATTGTGAATCAATTTATAATACTTTGTGCTAGAAATACTGTCACTCATATTCTTAACAACTTAAAAATAGAATTTCTAACAAAATATCAATAGACCTTTTCTATTACACATAAATATATTATGTAAACAGAAAAGTGAAAATGCCTTTTATTAATAAAATATGTACAAGATACATACTAAATAATATGCTCTAGGGCATACTACTAACAACAACTTAATTGTGTATCTAAAAGGAGAAATCGTACCTTATTAGATATGGTACGCAGTATGATGAGCTATACTGATACGCCAATCTCCTTTTGGGGATTTGCATTAGAATTAGCTTTGCATATTCTGAATAGGATTCCATCAAAATCAGTCTCTTCCACACCTTTTGAGATATGGCATGGAAGAAAATCGAGTCTTAAGCATGTTAAGATTTGAGATTGTCTAGCTTATATTAAAAAGCTGAACATTAATAAATTGGAAACCAGATCATAAAAAGGTGGATTTGTTAGACATCCAAAAGAAAGTTTTGGATATTACTTTTATTTGCCTACATCACAAAAGGTTATGGTAAGCAGAAATGCCATATTTCTTGAACAACAGTTTATTCAAGAAGGTGGCAAAGGAAGGCAAATAGAGTTAGAATTGGAGAATTCTGATCAACAAATAGATCAAATGGATATAGATCCATCTCGTGAACCTACACCTATTGATGAAGCATCTATAGTAATTCCTCACAGATCGACCAGGATATCTCACCCACCAGTGAGATATGGTTTTCTTCATGAAGATGAACAAGAGTTGTTTACTCATGAAGAAATAGATCATGGAAATGATCCTCTTACCTATGAAGAAGCTATATCAGATATAGATTCTTCAAAATAGATTGAAGCTATGAAATCCGAAATTGATTCCATGCATAAGAACCAAGTTTAGCACCTTGTTGACCCACCTGAAGGTATTGTACCTATAGGGAATAAATGGGTTTTCAAGAAGAAAATTGGTTCTGATGGAAAGGTAGAGACCTATAAAGCAAGGCTAGTTGCGAAAGGGTTTCACCAAAGGCAAGGAATTGACTATGAGGAGACTTTCATGCCTATTGCCATGGTTAAATCAATTAGGATTTTATTAGTAATAGCTACATACTATGATTATGAGATTTCGCAAATAGATGTCAAAACAGCTTTTCTCAATGGAAACATTAATGAAAACATTTTCATGGAACAATCTAAGGGTTTTGAATCCCAAGATGGTTCCAAGGTATGCAAGCTAAAACAATCTATTTATGGGTTGAAACAAGCTTCGAGGAGTTGGAGCATCCGTTTTGATAAAGTCATTAAATCATTTGGTTTTATCAAAAATGTGGATAAGCCATGTGTATATAAGAAGGTTAGTGAGAGTGCTGTCACTTTCCTTGTTTTATATGTAAATGACATTTTATTGATAGGTAATGACATAGGTATGTTGACAACTATCAAGGTATGATTGTCAAATACATTCTCCATGAAAGACTTAGGGGAGGCAACCTATATTCTTAGAATTCACATCTATAGAGATAGAGCGAAAAGAATAATTGGTTTATCCCAAAGTCTATACTTGAAAAAGGTGTTAAAGAGGTTTAACATGCTTAATTCCAAGAGGGGATTGTTACCAGTAAGACATGGTATCCACTTTTCTAAAGAGATGTCTCCAAATACACCAGAAGAAAGAGATAAAATGGCTAGCATTCCATATGCTTCGGCTATTGGAAGTTTAATGTATGCAATGTTGTGTTCTAGGCCAGATATCGCATATGTTGTTAGTTTGACTAGCAAGTTTCAATCCAATCTAAGTTTGGAACACTGGATAGCTGTCAAGAATATCCTTAAGTACTTGAGAAGAACTAAGGATTTATTCTTGATTTATGGAGGTGGTGACTTGCAATTGGATGGTTATTCTGATTCTGATTTTCAATAAGATATCGATGACAGAAAGTCTACCTCTAGGTTTGTGTTCATTTGTAATGGAGGTGCAGTCAATTGAAAGAGTTACAAACAGAGTACGACTGCTGATTCCACTACAGAGGCTGAGTACATGGTTTCTTCACATGCAAAGCTCCCAATCTCTTCATTCTCAACATGAAATCAAAGGTTCCCTTCATTAAAGTTTGTCCTCACATCTTGGGAAGACTATAGATAGCAAGAAAAAGAAGATTTGGTGAAGTTTTACAAGGTTGGAAAATTCTTAAATCAAGGTTAGTGCTTAATCTTCCCACCATTTGTCCTTAATCCTTGATTTGAAGTTGAATTGAGTTAGTATGATGAGAAAATTGAAGAAATTGATGAGTGTTTATGAGTCCTTCAATTCGGCAGCCATAGGAATCATGAGAGATTGATTAATTTTTACATGTAAATGATGATTAGTGATGTTGGTTAAGGTGATTACATGTACTAGATTTAATTGCATGTGATATGTATAAATTGGGGAAACTTGAATTAGGGTTCGATGATAATTTGGGGATTTTATGTAATTGTTTCAAATTGGCAAATTGAGATTGTTTGATGAGACTTGTATAATTGCTTCAATTTGGAAACCTTGAGAAGCATGGGAGTGTGATTAATCCATATATGTAAATGGAGATTAGTGATGTTGATGGATAAGTAATTGAAGTTACATGTATTAGAAAATTTATTGAATGTGTATATTGACCTTGACCATTTGAATTAGGGTTGTGAATTGATTATTAGAGACTTGATATAATTGTTGGAAATTTGATTGAATTGAGATGAATTGATGATATTAGAAGTGCCATGAATGCAAATTTGTAGTTTGGGAGTTAGAGGAATGAAATTAGAAGTGTATAATTTTCTTGCAGGTTGAGTATTTGTTGGAGGCAGTGAATGTTTTGAGCCATAAGTGAAATTGTGTGACCCCAATTGGTATGAGGCCAATTAGAGGTAAAACTAGACCTAAAATGCACCATTTTTTATGAAGAAACTATGCTCAAATTTTGTCTAAAAAGTGACCTAAATATTGTCCTAATCCGGATTACCAAATTGTGAACCCAGAATTTTGATCAAATGAACAGTGTTCATTCATTTGGCCAAAACTCACTCTAAACAGGTCCAAATGACCTGATAAAATTTATACCATTGGAAAGCTTAGACATAGGGCTACAACTTTTGTGAAGAATACAAAGCCCAGAAATGCCATTAACCAAACCAAATTGCCTGCACAAGTTGTGACACCAAAACTGTCCAGAACCAAAACAGCCCAGAATTGCCTTTGTTTAGGCAACTTGACCAGTTTTTGGCAAAGAGGCCATAACTTGGTCCATAAAACTCCAAATGACATGAAATCAATGCCAAAATTTCAATGAGAAATAGACCTACAATATTGGTATTTTGACCAAAATCCAAAAATCAAGAGAAATAGGTCAATTGGCTAGGTCAAGTTAGTATATAAATTCTGGAAATGTGCATAAGTAATCATTGACTCCAACATAGTCTTTTAAGCATATCTCCCACTAGAAAACTTTAATTGAAATGTGTCATATAGTTCTGGAAACCTAAGAAATAAGGCTTTAACTTTATTTCAAACGCCTACCTCAAATTATGAATGTAAGAAGCTTAAATTTTGCGTCGAATCTTAAATTTTGGGTCAAAGCTACTAACCTAAATGGAAATCATCATGTTAGTATAGGACATTTGAGTCTAGGCCAATAATGTGGCTTTAAGTAAGTCTACATGACTTGAAAAATTACAATTAAAAATTCTGAGTGACCATAAGACATAAGGCAATAAATTCTATAAAGAAAACTAGGCCTAAATGTTGCTAGAACCTGTTCAAATAAATTGCTAAAGTGTAATACCAAAACTACCTAGATAAGGAACCAGAACTTGCAACTGAATCAGTTATGGTTATTTGACTATAACTTGAGTTATAAAAATCCAAATGACATAATTCAAAAAGGAAAATAAAGACAAGACAAAGAAGAACAACTTCCATGAAGGAAGTGCGCTAAACAGTAGCCACAAATTGCTCAATTTGATATGTAAAGTCAAAACAGTAAAACTGAACCTAAAGAAAGGTTCTTGAATTAAATTGTTTTTAGTAAGGACTTATCCCTAATAAGTCACTACATGCTAAATTACATGAAATAGGTATGTGGGACTCACTTTTTCACTATAAGGTGACATGAAATCAGTTGATACATGAAATGTAAATTACCTAAATGGTTTTCTAAACATATAAGTCATATGAAAATACACTTGAAACCTATGTTTCCATCATATTTGAAATAACAATACTATAAATATATATAGTACATGACATAAAATAATGAGAGTGATAAGTACATAAGTTATATGAATATATACTTGGGACCTAAGTTCCCATTATAATGACATGAAAATGGTATAAAGCATAGATAGTACATAAAGTAAAATAACAATATGTTATGAACCCTTAATAGTACATAGCATGAAAAAAAAAAAAACTATAAGTGCTTAATAGTACTAATTTGCCCAAAGTATATCTAGACTTATGCATATAGTTGGATCGATTGGTATACCAATTTGGGATTACAAATAGCAGTACTACCTACATGAAAAATCATGGACTAACAATATATGTTTGATATGATTGTTCTACAGGCTACATGCCTGCCCATTGGCCATTGTACCTAATTGTATTTCTGGCTTTAACATCCTGCCTGCTGGCCTTATGCTTGACATGACAGATATATAAAGGATAGAATATTTCTGTGTATCCAGCCTTATAGTCTGTTATAGGTTACTTGGGTATTGATATGATTTTAAAAGACTGAGAATGCACTGATATGATTTTAAAAAGACGGAGAAAGAAATAAATACACAGATAAGATCTTGATAATTAATTTATTCCCAAAGTGTAATAAAATATACAATTGACCTAGAATTACAACATTGTACATAGAATTATTATTTGAATTATTTAGTTATTCTTCTTTAAATTATGCACCACTAAGCAATATGCTTAGCACGTTGATTTTTCCATCGCGTAGGTACTGGAATCTAGACCCAGCAGCCGCCACAGAAGCAATGCAGCCGCCACAGAAGCAATTGCCATAGTTGTGCTCTAACTTCACGTTGACCCGATCTGCTACATGTTCAGAGTTACCTCAGCAGTGTTTATTTTGGTAGGGCCCATGTACTTAGGTTTTGGATTTTGGTTCATGTATAATGAGATGTATATTAATTTTGAACATTGTAATTAAATGAATTTATATTTTGGACTGTAAATAAAGCTTGTAATTTTTGTATATAAATTTTTATATGAATGAACTGAATTTCATTTTCTTGAAATGATATGATATGATACATGAAAAAATGATACAGATATGAAATTATTTTTAATAGGTAACTATTAGAACTAGCCAGATGCCAATAAAATAAAGGAGGCTCTGCTCGGGTTTCCACAGAAATAAATTGTGATAAAAAAAAATATTACCACATGTTTTCTACAAAGTTTAAAAATTAACAATGGACACAACAAGATAAGATAGGGTGCTCCGGCACCGAATGTGCACTTCTTGCTCGGCTATACTGTAGACGGGTGAGAGGTGTTACAGATTATGTCATTTATACTAGAGAAGTTGACCAAAGAGAGGGACAGCAACGGACAAGTCAACGAGGGGGAGAGGGACTTCTGTTGGTTCCAGAAATGGGAGGAAATGGTTTTTGGGAAACTTAACTTTATTTTATTATATTTTTTTAAACTTATTATTAAACTTATTTTTTCAAAAAATATACGTACTGTCTCTTAGTATATTAATATTTTAATAACAAATAACTTAGTTTAAGAAAAAGGAGAAAAAAAAAATAATTAAAATCATTTACTTTAAGGTTATATTTTTTTTTTCAATTGGAAATGCTATAAATGTCAATTAGTAAGTTTAAATTTAAATTAACTCATTTTCAATCATTTAACTAGAATAAAACACTAGAATCATTGATAAAATTTTAGAATTTGCATTATTATTTATTTATTACTCATTTTATTAGTTTTCAATTGGTCAGATTTAGTCAAATTTTTTGCCCTTAAACATATATTCCTCCAAGAAAGGGTATTATAGTTCAGTTAAGGTGATTTTGCTCAAATCTTTAGAATCTTCCATGGATGAGATTTTGAGCTCAAATATGTTAGGTGGACTTATAAGAACCTTGTCCATAACCCGTTTAGCAGGTAAATCTTCACCTAACAATTTGATTTTGTTGACAACTATCACAACCCAAATTATAGGCTGGACTGGCACTAGGACTTAAGTCAGCATAAGGCCCCCAAAACCCGTAGTAAGCCCAACTATCTTCCAACCCAAACACCAAGCCCATATTTAGCCCAATTTCAAGAAAACAACCAGACAAAGCCTGACCATAATATGGACCATCCAACAGGGACCTATTAACTCACTTGACCTGTAATGTCAACAAAATACATTTGGGGAGCTCAGCTCACTCATCAATCATCCACAATCCAAAATAAAATCAATGGGTGCTCAGCTCCCTCATCCATCATAGGTATCCAACCACACAATTACACATACATAAAGTTTATAAATATCAATCCCAAATTAATAAATATTACAGTCCAGCTAAATATTATAGTCTTACACATGCAGAGGTCTAGAATTCAAATTTTGGATTACAAAATATGAAAATAATAGTAAGTGAAATTGCAAAGAAGAAGGCTGGTTAATACCCAAGAAAAGAAAAACTCTCCTGTAACCTAGAGAAATAAGGTGAATAGGAGTGAGCGTTCGACTCAGAGAGTAAATATTAATTTTACATACAATTTTTATAACTATCTAATTCTAATGTATCCTTAGAAATAAAATGCATAATCTTCATACAAGTCATACAAACCGAGTCAAGTCACATCAAAGATAATCTGGAGTACTCACGCACTCGTGTCAAATCCATACTCACACATACATATATGGAGAGCTGATCCCCCTACCCAGCTCTCTTAATTCCAACTTCTGCTAGTGAGATCAACTCAAAGCCAGACTTTCTCTTATTATCCAAATATGGAGGCCAACGAGATCAACTCAAAGCTGTGCCAACGAGATCAACTCACACACACAGCTCCAGATTATCAAAACATAGTAACCAAAACAATATCATCAAGTATAAATGCAAAACAAGGTATGCCTAATATTTGACTACACACACACACACACACATATATATATAAGTGATACATGATATGCTAGAAATATAATAATATTGAAATTGTAAATAAAATCAATATCTACTTATAAACTTGTAAAAAGTCACTGCGGTGGCTGAGCGAAGGAGGAAGGTTAGCCCGGCTCACCTAAAATAATATTTATAACAAATTCATCACTACTTAGATTTTAAACAAGAACTTGAAGAAACAAAGACGCCCTATTTTTATACTAAAAATCCGGCAGAGTTCCCCTACACCTAGAATGTACCCAACTTACAAAAAGGTTCAAGTGACACTTCTAAATCTCATTTTCCTACAACCACAACTCATCAATAATATATGGCCCCTCTTGGGCCCTCTAAATCAGTCAATAATCACAAATTGAAAAAATTATATTTTAGTCCCTAAAACTAACTTTTTGCCAAAAACTAACCAAACGAGCTTTAAAAATTTTAAAATTTTGACCTGTGGTCCTTAGCAATATTACTAAGCTAATACAAAAAGAATTATAATTTTCTAACGTACCACGAATATTTTATAGATTTTTAATCTAATTCAGGCACAAGGTAATTAATAAAACTTAGGGTTCGGGTTTACGTATGCCAATTTCGATGCTTGGAACCCGTCTAGCGTATCTGAAAATAGTGGGGTAGCCTATAACCTCGACTTGGTTTTGAAGTATTTCCAACAGTCTGTCTGTCCGGCCCGAAATTGCAGACCTGAGCAACTGTCGAATTTCCTTGAAACGAAGGTACCTACACGAAGCCCACAATACCAAGAGTTAATGAAAAATGTTTATGGAATTAATTAAGCTTGTTTAAAGCTCAAAAAATCACAATGAAGCTCGTGGGACTCACTGTAATTTTGGTGTCGAAAACTTTTGAAATTTATATCCTCTTGAAGCTCTCATCGTGTAGAGCATGTCGGTACTCTCGGATTTTCTGTGGGGTTTCCGATTTGAGAGAAATTTAGCTCAAAAGTCAAAATAGATTAATCCCGAGCAAAAATTAGACAATCTACTTGATAAAAATGGATGATCTTGGTGTCAATGGAAAGCTCTCAATGAGTAGAAGGTGTTTGGGACAAGATCTGGTCCAATTGGTGGTCGGATTGGCTGGATTTTAGTCGAAAAATTAAAGGGTCGCGCTGCATGTGCAAGGGAATAAATGGCGAAATTTTCAGCGATCTGGAGGGCAAGCTGTGACGGGGAAGGGTGAAGATGGTGTGCCAGCATATGGAGGAGAGCTAGGTGGCAGCGGCCGGTGGTAAGGAGGACGGAGGAGTGAGAATCGAAGGGAAGAAGGAGGATGGGCTGTCGCGCGACAGGAGGGAAAAGAAAAAGGGAGAGGGCCGGTCCGATTTGACTGATCCAATCCGATCCAGTTCGATTCTACAAGTCCAATTCAAAATACAAAAAATTAAATTTTTACTCTACCCGGAAACCAAAAATGAGGCTCAAAAATTGTAAAAAAAAATTTAGAAAACTCAGAAAAATTTTTAGAGTTCAAATATATTTTTTATTTTACCACTTGGTTTTTAAATTAATTTATAAAAATCAATGAAATTTATAATCTTAAGAAAATTAAACCCAATTTTTAAAATTCAAAAAAATTCTAAATAAATTCCCTAAATTTTTATACAATCAAATATTAATATTTACATATAAAATAAGTATTTTAAAAATTGGGGGTGTTACAACCACAAACATTAATCTAGCTAGGCAATTCTTAAGAGTTTTAGATTCTCTCATTTTGAGAACTTCAAACTCCCTTCTCAGGTTGAGAAACTTATTGACTTTGAGATTTCCCTTTCATGAAACTCCTTTGTAAGTCTGTCCATGCTTGCTTTGCAATTTCACAAGGTATAATTCTTGTGAAAATTACATAATGGACAGCAAGACAAAGCCTTGAACCCTTTAGCACACTACTCATTATGAGCTTTTAACTGAACAAGTGTGGGATCTTCCCTCAAGGGACCTAGTTGTCTTCCAGTCTCAGTAACTTCCCACATAACAAAAGCCTTCATCTTCACAGCCTATGTAGAGTAACTTTCTCCAAAAAATATAGGAGGTGGAGCAAAATATCCACTTGAAGCCATCTCTCTCAACTCTTAAATGTTTAGATTCTTTTATAAATGGGATTCTCACTTGTTTTCTCTCAATTAACAACCCTCAAAGATCATGAGAAGCTCTGATACCATAGTTAAATTTTGAGTGGAGAATGAACTCTCTAAAACAAAGAAATAGCAAGCCAAAGAAGGAAGAAAATATCTTACATAGTAGAAATCACTCTCTCTACATGAGAGCTAGAATTTTATTCATAATATAGGCATGGGAGAGAGTTGTTTACAATGATTACAAAAGCCAACTTCTCTAGCAATTAAAGTAAACAAAGCATTGCTAGAAGTATGGTAAATACCTACCTAATATAGCTGCAAAATCATATAAGCAAAAATATATTTTTAAGTACAAATTCCAGCCTAGAATTAAGTAACTAAAGCTCCGTTTATTTCACAAAAAAATAATTTGTATATAGAAAATAAATATTTTTCATGAAATTATTTTTTATTATTCGGTTATAATATTAAATTAATGGTATGTATTTATTTAATTATATATGTTTTTACATTTTAATAAAATTACTAAAATCTAGACAATGGAAAATGATTTCCTTTTTAAAAAAAAGGAAGTCATTTTCCTTAAAATTGACTTAATTTTCCCTTTGATTAAGAAAATATTTTCTGTTGACTAAGTTTTCTGAATGTCCCAAACACTAGAAAATGTAGAAATATTTTTCAAGAAAATATTTTTCATAAAACAAATAGAGTCTAAGTATTTAGGAAAAATCACATTTCAGTTAATCATTTCCAATCTTCCCTACCATCAGGAAAGTGAGAGTGGAGAAGACTTTTTAGATGAAGGTGATGATGAAGTAGATGAAGATCATGACCATGAACCAGAGGTTCCAATGCACCGAAGTGATTGGCATTGTTAGGAAGAGGGAGGGAGAACGATATTGGATTGATATGTGATGGGTTGGATTAAGGGAGGGGCAGAGTGATAGGGAGAGGGAGGAGGAAGTCACGCAGGAGGGAGAGGCCAAGAGAAGGGCACGAATAGGTCACACAAGAAGGGTATTTTGGTTTTTTGGATTATGATTAATAGCTAAAATGGACATGAAGACAAAGTATTGACAAAATAAAATTGGGGGACTTTTTAATCTATTTTGCAAAATAGAATGAGAAAGTAAATAATAATATGTAAATACAAAGGCTAAACAGTAATTTATCATAGAGAAAAGAATGAAATAAAAAAATAATTAAAAAAAAACTTTTTCCTTTCTTTACAAATTTATTATGGTTATATTTCTTCTACTCAAATAAAAAATAATTGACATCCTTTATAAAATTTTGCCCCATATTAGTGAAACTTGGCAGTAAAAAATTGGGTTTAGTTTACAAGGTTTGAATTTATAAATTTTGGATATTAATACAAATTTTGTAATTAACAAATTTGTAAAAATAATTCATATAATTGATTTAATTAATTTAAGACTAAGACTTAATTGCTATTATTGTATTTCATTTTATTTCCCTGATTGCTCTTAATTTTAACTATCTTTCTTTCTCCTCACCCATTCCATACAAAAATGTCAACTTATAGTCATTAAGCTTTGCTCTGACAAATTTAGTTCTTTGAATCTTATAGCTATTGGAAATAGGAACACATTCACTACAATCTACCATTTACTACTAAAAGTTTAGTTCTAGTTTCGTTTCCCATTGGAAATGGAATGGTAAAGGAAATGGAAATCTCCTGTTTGAAGGTTCCACACATCGAAGATGGTTATATAGTCACAAAATAAAGTGTTTTGCTGAAATTTTATACTTTATCTTATTAAATTTTTATAAAACAATGATTTTTTTTATAAAAAAAATTAATTACAAAAAATTTATTAACTTAACAAAAAAAATATTATCATGCAAAAAAATATATAATATTTTTTAATAATATTAAAAAATACTACAAATAAAATTAAATAAGATGTATTTATTTAATATTTCATAATTAATATTATTGTTTTAATTAAAATTTAAAATATTAAAAAAAATATGATAATTTAAGATGTTTAAGAAATTTTATTTTTTTCGTCAAGTTAATAAATTTTCTATAGTTAGCTATTTTATAAAAAAAAATATTATTATATAAAAATTTAATGAGATGAATTATAAAATTTTATTAAATTATTTTTTATAATAAAATAATTTTATTTTAATTTTAAATCAAATAACTACATAATACACTTTTTCCAATTTACATCTCTATAGTCACTTTTATATATATATATATATATATATATATATATATATATATATATATATATGGAGAGAGAGAGAGAGAGAGGGAGAAATTGAGATTTCTTTTTATTCTTTTGCTAATTTTGACAATCACAGAGATTATTAGACAGAACTATTTTATTTTCAATTTCGTTTTCTTTCATTTTACATATTGATGTAGGCTCTACTCGTGTAAGAGGAGAGTCCCAAGAACAAGATGGACCTTTCTAATCTCAGAACGGACACTAGACTCGGCCGAACCCGATCCGATCGCAGAGGCTGAGAGTTGAACCCATTAAGATTTACTCATATTTTTCAGGTTCTGTTGTATGTTCTGCTTGCCCTGCAACATAATCAAGAAGCCCTTCACCTGCTTGTGCACCATGGGCGTCAGAAGCCAACTGTGAAACACCACCAAATGCTATAATCAACACCAAGAACACAGTTGTTGAGGCAAAAAGAGGCCAAAAATATGCAAGAATGGTGAGAAATCTAGGAGCTGCATATAATAGGATTGAAAGAACAAGTGAAGCTATGATTGCTACAACAAAATGATATCTATATTGGAGGATCTTTTCTGGGATATCCATGAATTTTGCCTCTTGAATTTGTTATCAGAACTCCAGGGAGAAATAGTGAGTGAGAGATGAGGATGGTTTTTATTTCTCTTTGAGGAGTTGTACAATGGAGAAGCTTGTATCAATAATGCTTTAAACTAATCTTTGCCTTTATTTGGTACTTGATTGTCAAAGAGAGATTCCTTTTCTTTCTGCAACCAATTCATTCTTCAGTCCTAATGGTTTTGCTCTGGTGTATAATTACAGAAACACCCTTTTCTGCTTAACATTTCAATTCCTAATATGCCCTTAATTTATAGCAGTAGTTGTGAACCAATTGCTCATTCTATTATTTTGGATTCTGTTCTCATGGCTAAAATTCAAGAATTAATTTTTATTAGACTTCTTTGAGAATTATTTTTTTATATAATTTTGACTTTAATTCTCATAAAAAAAAGGATCATCCATTTCACAAAATATTTAACATTTATGCATTTTGGAGATCAATGACAATGAGTTTTATATTTTTGGTACCTTACCACTCAATTTTATTGGAAGAGGTTTAAATAATATCTAATTGAGTTTAAATAATTAATTAAATAAAAATGTATTTTATATAATAATATTTATAAACATTTTTATATATTATATTTTAAATAAATAATTTAAATATTTTATAAAATCATTACATTTTGAAAATCTAAATTATTAATAAATTATATTTTTTAAATATATTATTAATTACCACATATAAAGTTAAATGGTTGGGGTATTATGGAGGCATTAGTGATAGGTTTTGAATGAATTCAAATAATTTAAAATAAATCTTAATTAATTTTAGAATAATGTAAGATAATGAAACTAACAATCAGGTTCAAATTTATATTCGAATTCAAGTCAGGTGATTTTTGGATATCAAATTTGTTATTATCCCTATGTATATAGGCTGAGTATTTGTTCAAATCGAATTAAAAAAATCAAATCGTCAAAATCGAATTAACTGAATTATCATAGTTTTAAAAATAGAACTGAATTGAAATACATGAAAAATCAAACTAAATCGAATTGTTATAATTCAATTTAATTTGGTTCGAACTGATTAATTTTTGAGATTTAATATTTTTTTAATTTACACTTGACTTTTAAGTTATTTAGTCTGATTTTGATATTGATTTGAACTTAATAATCATTAATTAATAAAATTAAATAATTTATATATATATATATACACAAATTTTTTATAAAAATAAAGTAATTTAAAAATTAACAAAGCAATTCAATTCGATTTGATTTACTGGATTTTTTTCTCTTTAAAATCGAATAAAATTGAAATAATTAAAATTATTATAATTTAAAATCAAATCAAATTAAATTATTAAATTAATACAATTTAATTCAATTTAAATAAAATATTCACCCCTACCTATATATAAAGTTTAACTCCCCTGTGCTCCAACACTGCTTGGCACATATTTTTTTTAAGAAAAAATCTAGACTTTAAATATGTAAATAGCTGTCATGGGGGCAATGGTAATGTGATAACTAGGGAGTCCAGTTGAGAGGGCAGATTAGTCATTAGTGAAAAACTAAAGAGTGCCTTAGGTGTATGTCCTTTGTCCACTTCTTCCAACATTGGTCGGTTGCTTTATTCTTTTTCAACTGGCTGCCTTCCATCCCATTGGAAAGAAAGATTAGTACATGGGAAAAGCATTATCACTTTTTTTTTCCTCTAATTAATCAACGCATTTGAGAATGATCTTGGTTCTCAACTCATGAAAAAGGATATCTTTATGGTTGGATTTCTACAAAGCATTCAATATTTCTTAACCTTTACCCTCCCAAATCAATAAGGTCACTGTCCTTAAATTTGATCCAATTAGATCCTCCATCTTTTCGAATTTAATTAATTGAATTCAATTAATATCACCATCAATATGCACTTATCACGTGCCATTCGTGTGCCCGGTTTGGAAAGGGCTACAATCCAGCTCTTTGAATTTCCAAGATCCAAGTATCAAACCCTTGGCCAGCCATGAAGCATGCAAGAAAGAGTAAGAGTGTGTTTGATTTTATTTATAAGTTAGTTAAATTTATTTATAAATAAAAAATTATAAATAAATTAGTATTTAATTTAATTTATAAATTAAAAATTATAAATAAGATACTATCTACTTATGATTTATTTATTTATTTTAAAATTATGTTTAAATAAATAAAAACTATATATCCTAATAAATTTTTAAAATATTAATATTATCCTATTTTAACAACACAACACTTAATAATATATCTTTTTTTATCAATTTGATAAATTAAGTTACTTTTAAGTACCTTTTAACTAAATATTTAAATTATTTAAAAGTTAATTTTAAGTATTTTTACTAAATAATTAATTTTTTTAAAATTAACTTATAAATTAAAAAATACATTTTAAATCAAAAGTTAAAAGTAAGTAGCAAAACTAAGCACTTCTAAATCTAAATCACAACATCCATGACCATTAAGTTTTTGAAGAGAGAAATAATTAATTAATCAAATAATTACGATTTTTAAATACTACTTATATTCATTTTTATTTGTCATAACTTGATTAAATTACCTTTTATTTAACTAATTAAGAAATAGATGTTATAAAATGAGTTATAAAAAATTGTAGTTGATTAAAATTAGAAAAAAAAATTAATTAATGCATCTTAGAGGATATTTAGTTTAGTTTATAAGTTGATCATGATCAATTTATAAGTAAAAAGTCATAAATAGATTAGCATTTGATTTAGCTTATAAATTAAAAAATATATGTACTTACTTAAAATAAATCATAAGTCATAAGTAATGATACCTTACTTATTTTAAAATGACTCTTTAATTAAGTAAAAAAATTATATTATCCTAACAATTTTTAGAAATATCAACATTTTATCTTTGTTTGAGCAATGAAAATAACATATATTTTTTTAATTTTAATAAATTAAATTATTTTTAAATATCTTTCAATCAAATGTTTAAATTATTTAAAAGTTATTTTTAAATAATTTTATTAAATAATTAATTATTTATTTTTAATTTGACTTATAAATTAAAAAATATATTTTAAATTAAAAATAAAAAAATGGACAAATTAAACACTCTCTTAATTTTCTCTAAGTGATAAATAATTCTCTTAATCTTCGCAAAGTATATATTTGAACAAAATAATTTTAAAAGGTGAATAATAAAAGTCAATAGAGAGAGTATGTAATTATCTGATGGGAGATGATAATTATAAAATAATAATAATAATAAAAAAAAGAGATCATATGCAATATCATTTGTGTCGACTAATGACATCATCAACAGTGGATGATTCCTGCCGAACAAATCACAACACTGAACAAATTCAACAAATAATAAAAAAATTCAAGAAAATTTTGATTTACAATCAAAAGTGGAAATAGGAAAGTAGTGTAACTCATCAATTTTACAGGTCTAAAGTTTCATCTTCACTGCCCATAGACTCGCCAAGTGGGGCGACGCCTTTGAGGGGCTTCTATGGGAATAAAATGTAGGATTTCGAAGTCAAAATATAATCCTATTACCATAACCACCATTTTCTTGTTTGTTTCAGCTCACAATTTATAGTAATTGTTAATGGAATGGATTATAAGTGGTTTTGTTATTAGGAGTTGTTCTTTTCATTTTTAACTGTAGAAGAAGAGTACAAGCTAGTCCTATTAACGTTGCTAGGGCTTGGATGTTTTGTCAAGGGTGTGTTTGGTAAAAAGTTGAAAAATTAAGAGTTAAATATTATTTTTATTATAAGTTTTGATCTTTAAATAAGGTAATTATTAATTTAAAGTCCTCAATATTAACATTTAACTCTCAAAAAAGTATAAATATTAATGAGATGAAAAATTAATCTAATCTTTTTAAACATTTAACAATATTAATGAGGGGTTAGAAGTTATAAAGATAAGAATTAATCCGTGTTAATCTCGTAGCAAACACCTTCTTAGGATTAAATTTGGAAGTTTATCCTTTAAAAGTGGTAGAAGCTAGAGGTGTGTTGTTTCAATTTTGATTTAGGGTCTATTTAGAAATCAGAACTGAAATGAAATTTTAATATGATTTGGTTCAGTTAGATTCTCAACAGTTCAATTTTGATTCAACTTGATATGGTTGCAATTCAAATTTTGGTTCCTAAAGCAATTTTATACAATAATTTTCAAGAAAAAGTCATACATGAATCAATATTTAAATTTTAAAATTAGTAGTTAATAAACAATATATCATGTGATATATTTTTTTATTATTTTTAAATTATATAATCTTTAATTATAATATACATTTCCTGTATTTATAATTAAAATAGTTAAGAAAAAGTAGAGGAATTAAATATAATAATAAGTTATATATATATATATATGGGTATAATGTAATTTTCTCATAAGAATAAAATATATAAATATAAATAATTAAAATATTTTGTAATCTGAGTAAAGAAAAATAATTATATGAGTAGTAATTTGCCTTTTTTTCATTATGGAACACCAAAGAAACTTATTGTAATACTACCATTTCGAAAACTTATTACTTTTGTGGTTTATAGAAGAAATTAATAAATCACTAAACATTAATGGAGGAATAGGCTGAAGATCATTACCCAAATCTAAAGATTTAAAGTCTCCAATAAAAAAAAATCAACAATTCACGTTGTATTTCAAACCAATCTTAAATTGTATGTAATATTAAGATTTATACACTCAATCCATATGAGGAAGAGCTGTATCAAGTTAGGCCGTAGAACACAATCCTAATGCCTTTCCTTGTTTGGAGGGCAGCAAAAATAACAGAGAGACGCTCAGTGAATCGATCTGAAAAATTAAGGAACACGATCTTAATGCCTTTCCCTATTCCAAGGGCAGAAAAAATAAAAGAAAGACGCTCAGTAAATTTGAAAAATTAAAGAAGAAAAAACTATCAGCTTTGAGAGAAAAATTCTCTCTCTAGAAGTAAGAGGGAGAAAAGACCAACTCTATTATCTAGCTGATGGGCACAATATCTTTCTCTTACCGAGAAACACATTAGAATCAATTGATCAAAATAGCAAAGTTGAAGGCCTGATTGGACCAAATTGATGCACAAAGAAATTAAATGACTTTGAAAGAAAAGTTCAGTGGCCAAATGGGCTTCGGGACTTTACAATTCACGGAATTTATTAAAATCCAAATAGTAAAAATTCATTTAACGTAATTTAAAGATTCTATCGTTTGATAATAATAATAATAATAATAATAATAATAATAATAATTGTATTATAAACATCTTAAATTAAATATTATTTCATTATTAATTGTATAAATATTAATATATAATATTTTGCAATTATGGGGGAGGATAATTTTGGAATATCAAGTTCTCAGTGAATTCCCTCATCCACCTAAAATGGTTGATGCAATATCCTACACAGGAGGTGGGAATCCTCAGAAATGAGAAATGTGAAAGGACAAGGGATTATTCAATATCTATGAATTTTATTCTCAACCCAAACATTACCTTCCACTAGAGATATCCTAGCTATCAAATAATCATCATATCATGTGATACATTTTGAATGTGTAATAGATTTTTAATGGTTACTATTTGATAATATAGGCATTGGAGTAATTTATTAAAATTATATATTATATTATTAATTTTTAAAACCAAAAAAAAAAAAGGGCGTTATGAAATTTCTTCATCACATCGATCCCATCGGATAATTATTAAATGCATTCAAAATATTAAATTTTTAGTATTTTTTACACTCATAAATATAAATATTCTATAAATTATGAAAAATTAATCTCATATTTATAAGTGTAAAAAAAAATATGAAAGTTATTTGATTTGATTATTTTTTTTAATTTTTTATTTAAAATTTATTTTTTAATTTATAAATTAATTTAAAAATAAATAATTAATTATTTAATAAATTACTTAAAAATTAATTTTAAATAATTTAAATATTTGATTAAAATATATTTAAAAATAATTTAATTTATCAAAATAACAATGTAATTAAATATTTTAATTATTAAAATAAGAATAATTAATATTTTTAAAAATTATTAGAATAATATAATCTTTTAGCTTGTGATACGTAATTGTCTCGTGTTATCGTCTCATGTTTTCTTTTTGTGCTTATCTCCCGCTAATTATAAAACAACGGTAGTAAAACTAACGAAATTCTCATTGAGCTTTATGATAATCTCCTCCTACTGCAATTTTGTTCAACATACTGAGAGAGAGTTTATTAGCAGTGACCCATGGGAGAGTCTTTTTCTATTAGCTAATAGTTCAATGAGCAAGGATAAAATTAGCCATAGTAATGATTTTCTACTTACGTTTTACAAAATTCCCGGGGTGATTGATTTATGATATTATCAACAGGATATGCAGAACTCATCAATCACCTGGGAAGCCTAGAAACCTATTTATAAGCTTCGCAACAGGAGTTGCATCACCTGCAGGATATGGGAGAAGAGACTCCAAATCCATATCTGCTATTGTATGATGGAGCGTTTGAGGACGAGCACAATATAAATGTTTCCTCTCTGCTAGTTCTTCTGCAAGCTCACTTTGATGATTGTCCATCAGATCTTCATTCACCACCTACAATTAGAGGTTTGCCAAGCTGCAAAGTCTCAAACATACTCCCTGACCCTGCATAATGATCAGAATCAGTTATTGCCCCATTTTGGCACCCAAAGTAATGGGCGAAACTTGATTTACAAACTTCTGTAGTCCATAACTTCTACAGATAATAAAGCAGTTATTGGTTATCCACACTCTCCCTTTCTCATACACGACACAAGCTCTCAAAACTTTTACATAACCGAAAAAGCTCCAGAATGATATCATGCCATATAAGAGTTAATTAGGAAAGCACCACATATAAGAGTTAATTAGCCAAATGACAATCAGCAACCAACGTGATATAATTCCAAGAATACATATTGCCCACCAAATTAGAAATTTACCATCTAGTTTTCAATTTTTAGCATATATGTCTGCAAATAAAATTAGAATCAATCCCAATGTAACCAACTAAATAATAAAAAAAAAATTCTGAAAAAAAAATCACAAATTTGTTCTAACATTCATAGATTAACCTTTTTCCTTTGGGTTGAGAAAGACTGAACTGCAGAACCAATCTAACCCAACCTAACCAGCCCTTTAGCTCTGCCTAAAAAGTGGAAAAGAGTGGGGAAAGTAAGCCATGTTCAGAAAATTGATATCATGCTGCAGAAACAATTTTCACATTTTCCCAAACTACCAATGTATGAGATAATAATGAAGAACCGTAATAATGCTAGAATATGACCCTAACACCACTCAATATCATGTAGAAACATTAACAAAAGAGCTCACCAGCATGGCTGATAACAAGAGATGCTGATCTTAGATGATCTGCTATACTTGATGAAAAAGTGAAATAATCAACAGCCACAGATCCATCTTCTCCTTCAGACTGCACTGACAAGAAATTTGTAAGAAACATGGATGAATCAGAAGTGAAAAAAGCGAATCCATATAGCCGACTCCAAATTTTTGAGATAAAGGCTTAGTTGAGTTGAGTTGAGTTGAGTTGTATAGATGAATCAGAAGACTAATAAGTCTAAAGAAGACAGCAAATATAAGAAGAAAAGTATATGTCTTTGTTTGATCAAAGATTCTAATGAAGTGAAACAAAGTTTCTTCGAGAATTTGATTTATTTGTGCAACAAAAGAGTATAAAAGAAATATGTTAACCTGTTTAAACCTGCACCCAATCCTAATCCACACATTTACACAAAGAATAAGAAAAGAAAATGCTATTGGCATTTCATTTATCTCTAAATTTTAAATGCAATTTTACTATTTCACATTGACTGAATTTTTATTTTCCAGTTCTTTCCAATATCACTTAATTTTTTTTTTTTGTTGTACTTCCCATATTATGCTTATAATATGGCCATTAACATTGTCCACTGCAATCACTTGAAAAATTTTTATGTGAGAATTGACAATGATTTCTAAGATCAAGCCAACATCAGAAGAAACACAAGTATTACTCAAATCTCAAGCGCAAAGTATGATTCAAGGACATTAAGTGACCGTTTTGCATGTACCATAACTATATCCAGCTTAATCTCCACCTATATTCATTCTATTTCCTGGCTTAACTGGAGTTGCCTTCTACAGATAAATAAGAGGGAATCCATGCCAATGGTCAAACTCCAAAATCTTCACATATAGAGTTAGAGACCCAAATAGCAAGAAGGAAATATATTTATCTATACCCTGTATCATCATGCCATTTTATTATTACAGTAAATGTGTTAAACTTATTCTACTACACGTTCTACATCAGCTTCTTCAGTGACACAGCCAGCAGAAGCCTATCAAAAGTCCTAAAAAAGACATATGCCTAAGTTATATGATTTTTTTTTAATCCTTTTGAATTCATCATGGATTTTAACACATGGTAGAAAACTATAATAAGCAACAGAATACGTGAACACAGCTTTAAATCACACAACAAAAACATTAGATTTATATTCCTCTTCAACCTTGTATAAACTACAGCCACAATCCCCACATGTAGTTCACCCATTTTAATCTCCAATTACATAACAAGTGAAAAAGCTTCAGCTTTATGCCTAACATTACAAACCCATATAAATTCTAGGAAATGCTATTGGCATTTATCAAAACAAGTTATAGAATGCATAATTAAGAGTCCATGAAATTATAGCAGAAGCAGCAAATATCCAACCAGTTATCAAACCAAATTTCTCACATTTGAATTAAAACCACAGAATGCATAATTAAGAAAAAAGAAATTAAGAGGAGGACCTTGGTGGGAGTGTAGAATCCCCGACCCATTTGAATGAGAAGGTGGGAGTAGCCTCTTCTATATAATTCCTGCTTAACTTCCTTTTTATCCATTGCCCTTACAAGAGCATCACACAATGTAGTTCCCACTGTTACAAACACCATTCTCCTATTCTCACTATCTTCAATTTCTCCCATTTTCTTGAGATTTATATCCATCAAAAGCAAAAGAATTAAACAAGTGCAAACTAGGATCTTGGTCAAATGCTGCAGTAGAGTCTTACTTCAGCTGGATCGAAGGTTAAATGCTCATCTCAAGAGACAATCAGAAGTAAAGAAATCAAAATGGAAAAAATGCAATACAACTTCGAACCGCAGAGCTTAAACTATTGTCGCCGTTGGAAATTGAGGAAACCAGACACGCGATGCGAGAGGTAGTTGTCGTCCAAGCTGGGGATGCAAGAGGGGAGGGATTGGAGAGGAAAGAATTGAGAATTTCCCAATTCTGACCGAAGACATCATTTCAATTTGGCCGATTGGACTAAACAAAAATCAGGATTATATCTAACAACCTCCTGATTTTTTTTTTTTTCAATTTTGCGTCAAATATCAAAATTTTCCAAATTTCTTGAATTGAATTTAATGATAAATTCTTGATAAAAAAATTTAATGATAAATTATAGTAACATAGATCTAGCAGAATAATAAAAGAGGCAAGAGTTTTTTTGAAATGAGGTGTTGCAGGAAAGACCTTGAATTCCAATGTGAGCGCATGTCTCAACTTTATATAGGCTTAGTGGACTAGATAATGTTAATATTAAAAGCACATATATTGCATCTTTGAGCAGATACGGTCTGATTTACGTAGAATAACTCAAGCAATTGGATGTAACATGAATTTTTATTGGAGAAATTTAACAAATGACTCTGTTTACACTTGATAAACTATGTGAGCATAGAAAGTTATTCAAAGAAGTCATTAAATCTCTATTTTCAAAACAAAATGAAATGATAAAAGAGACTATTTTTTGCTCTTCAAATTACTAAACTAGTATCTATATCATTCGATGACACTGATATAGATGTTTTTGATATAAAATTTATAAATATTCATGCTGTTTCTTTATGCTCTTCAGTTCAGCCAGCTATTTCAATTCCTTTAGTTCATATTTATGTTCTTCCATCAAAATATGAGCTACTTGTTTCTGTCATTGAATACATGATGAACCTTGCAGTTCTTCCTGAAGAAGCCTGGGTTCCTCATTCTGAATATTTTCCTGTAGCAGATGGAAAGGTATTCAGGACTGATCTTATTATAAAAAAAACCTATTGTGATACAGTTTTACCCTAATTGTATTATCTGAACAAAGGTAATTTGCATGGATCTCCTTCACAAAAACTTGCTGATTGGTTTTGATGTATATCAATAAGCTCAAAAGCTTCAAATTCTACCTACTGTGATAAAATATAAAAAAAAATTTTAAACCTTTTACCACAATTCAAAAGTTTGTAACACCCCAAAATTTTATTAATTATGAGTATTTTTGATATTTAAATTTTATTTAAATTTTAGGAATTTTTTTGAGATTTTTCGGATTTTAAAAATCGGGTTCGATTTTCCGAAAATATAAACTTTGATGATTTTTAAAAATTTATTTAAAGACCACGTGGCAAAACTAAAAATATATTTGGAGTCTACGTATTTTTCTGAGTTTTATGAAATTTTTTCGGAATTTTTGGACCTCGTTTTCGGTCCCGAGGCAGAGTAAAAATTCAAAATTTTGTATTTCGAATCGAACCGCCGAATCGAACCGATCGGATCGGACCGGTCGAATCGAACCGCCCCCTTTCCTTTTTCTTCTCCGCGCCTCTCTTTTCTCTTTCTTTCTCTCTCCTCCTCTCCCCGCGCTGCCGCTCCAGCTTTCCACCAAATCCGCCGATCCGGCCACCGATTGGACCGGTCTTGTGTCCAAAATCATCTACTCGGCGAGAGCTTTCCATAGACACCAAGAACGCCAAATCCATCAAGCGGATTGTCCGATTTTTGCTCGGGAAGATTTTCGCCATTTCGACTTTTGGGCTAGATTTCGAAAACCGTGAATCCCACGAGAAAACCGAGGCTACCAGCACGCTCCACTCGACGAGGGCTTCGCGGGATATTAATTTCAAAATTTTCCGACAACGTTTTTCGGTGGGTCCCACGGAACTTCGCAGTGTTTTTCCGAGCATTAAATGAGCTTAGAAAATTCTGAAAAATTTATGTACTAACCCCCGTGTTATGGGCTTCGTGTAGGTATCCTCGATTCGCGGAAATTCGGCGCTTGATCGGTTCGCAAATTTCGGCCGCATGCACTGCTACACGAAAAGTCTCCGAATTGACCGAGGTTTTGGCTAGCCCCATTGTCGACGCCCGAGCGCTGCCTCAAGTCGGAATCAGCAAAGGTAAACCCGAACCTTGTTTTTACGTAATTTTCTAGTGCTTAAATAGGATTAAAAATCCATAAAATATTCGTGGTAGCTTAGAAAATTACGATTCTTTTTGCAATAGCTTAGTAATATTGCTAAGGACCGTGGGGCAAAGTTTTATAATTTTTAGAGCTTGTTTGGGCAGTTTTTGCAAAAATGATCAATAATAAGGACTAAATTGAAATTTTGCGCATTGTGATGGATGATTGATTTGATGGGCCCAGGAGGGGCTGTGTGATATGATTGAACTGTTGATGTATGGATTGTGAATATAGAAGTGCGTTTTTAGCCCTTTTTCAGGTTGGGTAGGTCCTAGGTATAGGGGAGACTCTGCCGGATTTTCGGCACGACTTATGACGTACTTGATCTTTTTCTTTGTTGTATTGAGTCAAATTTATTAAATAGATGTAATGTAATTGTCAGGTGAGCCGGGACAGCCTTCTTCCTCCGCCCAGCCACCACAGTGATTTGTCGTCAAGTCTGTGAGTAAAATATTAATTTTAACTGTAATTTCGATATTATTATATGTTCAGCATGCCCATGCATCACTTATATGCATATATTTATGTAGTTAAACTCTAGGCACGAATTATGTTGCATTGATAATCATAATGTGCCATGAGTGTTGTTGTGGTAATTTGGAGCAGTGTGCGTGCGTTGGCGTGCGTGTGATGTGGTGTGGACTATGGATAGGACGGGTAGACACGGCTTGAGTTCTTCGCTGGGACCCGGTCCTTCGGGGTAGACACGGCTTGAGTTCTTCGCTGGGACCCCGATTTGGTATTTAAGTGGAAGTCCGAGCTGAGTTCTTCGCTGGCACCAGATTGGATTTAAGAGAGTCAGATAGGGATCACTCCCATATACTATGAATGATGTTACAGGGTGTGTGAGTGCTCCAAATTTCATTTTTGATGCTATGATGTGAATATGGTGTTGATGTTGCATTTCACTCTACAGTTTGCATTAGTTTATTATAGTTATATAGATAATAGTTAAGATTGATATTTTACTCTCTGAGTCGAACGCTCACTCCTGCTCAAAAATTTTACAGCCACAGGAGGATATTTTGTTCGGGTTAACTCGCTTTTACCTCGCAGTTGTTTATCAATATGTGTAATTTTAATTACTCCTAGAATTTCCGCATGTGTTAGCAAGATTTATTTGAAATTGGTCCGTAATATTTTTATCATGTTGGACCTGTAAACTTAAATATGTTATGCATGTTGATGGATTGGATGAGGGAGCTGAGCTCCCATTTATTTTATGTTGATGAGTATGTGGAGGGTGAGCTGAGCTCCCCAATTGAGTATTTATTGTGTTTACAGGTCGGGTGAGTCAAAAACTCCCCGTTGGAAAGTCCATTTTATGGCCGGAATCAATCCGTTTGTTTCCTTGAAATTGGGCCCAAATGGGCCGTAGAGTTGGGTTAATGAATAGATAAGGCTTACTACGGGCCTCGGGGCTTTAGGTCGCCTGTGTCCTAGTGCTGGCCCGCCCATAGGTTGGGTCGTGACAAATGTGGTATCGAGCTTAGGCTCCATTCTTAGGGAATGTTGTCTAAAGTGTTGGGAAGAGTCTAATAGGAGTCACATGCGGAAATATAGGGTCCACATTCGTCTTGCATTGTCATCTTTGCTTCTAGTTTCTGCTCCATATGTTATGTATAAATATGAGTCTATAGAGCTGTATAATGTGCAGTTTTGAATTTTGTGGGCTAATGCTGCTGAATTTCAGGAAAATGCGTAGAAGGTGAGAGCCGCCATCGCACTGTAACCAGATGTGCCCGACGGCGTTTCCAAGACAGATGAGGCGCCGCCCCGAGGAGGCGGGGTAGGAGGCCTAGAGTCGCTCAAGTAGAGGAGCAACAACCCCAAGACAGAATGGGCCCTTTATGGCACAGGGTCCCATGGACCCAATGGCAGCTACTCTAGCTGGTCTGCAGAGAACCATCGACATGATGGCGCAGTATATGGTCCATCCTCCACAGCAGCAGCAGTCCACCGCACCAAGAGAGGAATCTTACAAACAGATCATAAATTTCAAGAAGTTGGTGCCTGGTACCTATGATGTGTCAGACGACGCATATCGATTTTTAGATTCCTGCAGACAGGCAGGAACAGAATTACAGTTGACTGATAGAAGATTGGTAGAGTGTATGCAGCACGTCATGGGGCCTATGCCTAGACAGTGGATGAGTGACTACGTGTTACCCCGGATGGAGGGTTTGACATGGGCTCGGCCAGGAACTTTTCATCAATCGGTTCGTGCGTAAAGCTTCAGAGATCGAAACAAGTGGGCCTTTGAGGCCTTAAGACAGAATGGCAGTGCAGTAGATGAATATGCTACTGCACTTCGAATTGAGCAGATATGCCCCCGCAGCAGAGCTGGAAAAGATGAAGGTGAAAAGATTCCTAAAGGGGCTTGACAGAGGTATGCGAACTGGCCATGATGTCCGATCGCTTTTGATGTGGTGGTGGATCGAGCTGCATGATTGAGGTTAGCTATGCCGTGGATGACAACAAAGAGCAAAGAAAACAGAGCGAGGGTTCTTCGTGTGTTCCCCACACGGGTACTATGGATAGTGGTGGCCAAACTACTTACAGAGGAAGAAGCGTAAATAAGAGGAGTGGTTTTAGACACAAATCCCGAGGGTTCGCACTGTGGTACGGATCCAAAGAAGGGTAACTCAGTGGCAAGGCGCCTGCTCGTTCAGATCCTCTTGGCACCGTGTGCACAAAGTGTGGAAGAGGACATTCAGACCTTGTTTGATGGGGTCGAGTATGCTTGTGTGGCCAACCGGCCACTTTGCTAGAGATCGCCGTTTGATGAGCCACGATGGGGTCACAGGTTCATTGCAAATGTTCCTCGACAATTGTATCCGGTGCTTCCAACATGGCAGTGGGTGGGTCAAGTACCAGGCCGAGGACAAGGGGGACGTGGATTTGGAGGCGGTCAGAGGTAGAAGTCGTGATCGTGGTTCTCGCCACTCAGTAGGGGTCAAGCACGGGTTTTCACCCCGACCCACCGTGATGCTCAAGCTTCAAATGCGCAGGCGTGTATTCTTCCGGTCTGCTTATGAGGCTCGTGTTTTGATAGATCCGGGTGCTACGCACTCATTTGTCTCCCCTGTGTTTGCCATGAGGTTGGGTAGAAACCCTACAACTTTAGAATGCCCTTTGTCAGTAGCTACCCCACTTAGCGACAACATAGAGGTAGATATGGTTTTTCCGGGTAGCCCAGTGGTAGTGGATGGAAAGATCCTCCCAGCAGACTTGGTTCCTCTACCAGTGATGGATTTCGATGTAATCCTGGGGATGGACTGGTTGGCAGCTCATTATGCCACCTTAGACTTCAGGAACAAAAAGGTGTATTTCCACATACCTGGTGTGGAAGAGTTTAGCTTTGATGGTGATAGGAGCGTGGCTCCATATAATTTGGTGTCAGCAATTAGTGCTAGAAAAATGTTGAGGCGTGGATGCCAAGGGTATTTGGCATTGGTGAGAGATACATCTGTAGAAGGTGTCGAGATGGAAAATGTTCCTGTTGTCGAGAATTTATGGGTGTCTTCCCAGAGGAGCTTCCAGGGTTGCCACCAGGAAGGGAAATAGAGTTCTGCATTGATGTTATTCCGGGTACAAACCCCATATCCATGCCACCTTACAGGATGGCACCAGCAGAATTGAAAGAGCTGAAGGAGCAACTACAGGAGCTTTTGGACAAGGGTTTCATACGTCCGAGCACTTCACCCTGGGGTGCTCCTGTTCTATTTGTGAGAAAGAAGGATGGGTCATTGAGGTTGTGTATTGACTACAGACAGCTGAACAAGGTGACTGTGAAGAATAAGTATCCACTTCCTCGGATCGATGATTTGTTCGATCAGCTCCAAGGAGCTAGATTCTTTTCCAAGATAGACCTGCGATCAGGCTACCATCAGTTGAGAATCAGGAATGAGGACGTGTCCAAAACGGCTTTCAGGACAAGATATGGTCATTATGAGTTCTTGGTGATGTCTTTTGGACTCACTAATGCACCAGCAGCCTTCATGGACTTGATGAACAGGGTGTTCAAGTCATTTTTGGACCGTTTTGTCATCGTATTCATAGATGACATTCTGGTATACTCTCGGACCGAGGAAGAACACGTGTGGCACTTGAGGATGGTGTTGCAAACCTTGAGGGAGCACCAGCTATACGCCAAATTTTCAAAATGTGAATTTTGGCTAGAAAGCATCTCATTCTTGGGACACGTGGTTTCTAGTGACGGTATTCAAGTGGATCCCAAGAAAATTGAAGTCAGAATCGATTGGCTTAGGCCTACAAATACCACCGAGGTGCGAAGTTTTCTGTGTTTAGCTGGCTACTACAGTCGATTTGTGCAAGATTTCTCCATGATATCGGCTCCCCTAATTAAGTTGACCAGTAAGAATGTTCCATTCATTTTGACAGATGACTTTGAGGTGAGTTTCCGTGAAGCTTAAGGAGTGTCTAACCACCGCCCGTGTTGACACTACCTTTGAGTGGTGAAGTATAAACATTGTATTGTGACGCATCCAGAGTTGGACTTGTGTGTGTTTTGATGCTGTATGGAAAGTTAGTGGCTTTTGCTTCAAGGCAATCAAGAGACATGAGCGTAACTACCCCACCCAGGATTTGGACATGGCGGCTGTAGTCTTTGCACTACAAATCTGGAGACACTACCTGTATGGTGAAGTGTGCGAGATATACACCGACCACAAGAGTTTGAAGTACATCTTCCAACAGAGGGATTTAAACTTGAGACAGAGGAGATGGATGGAGCTTCAAAGACTATGATTGCACCATCCAAGCACCACCTGGGAAGGCCAATGTTGTAGCAGATGCTTTGAGCGTAAAATCTTCCGCGCTTGGGCACATTTCGAGAGAAGAGACCACCGATTCGGGAGGTACATGAGTTGATGGATCAAGGTTTAATCCTAGATCCGCGGATGAGGGGGTATTGTTAGCTCACTTTTCGGTGAGGCCGGACTTGAGGGACAGAGTTAGAGTTTCCCAAAGACAGAGACCAACAATTGATGAAGATCATAGAAAGAGTACAAGCAGGTGATGGTCGTGAGTTTGGATTTGCCAATGATGGCGCCCTAGTGCAAGGTTCTGGAATATGGGTGCCCGATGTGGACAATCTCAGGAAAGAAATCAAGCAAGAGGCACACTACACATCATACAAGATCCACCTGTGTTCCACCAAGATGTACCATGATGTGAAAGATAGATATTGGTGGAATGGCATGAAGAGAGACATAGCAGACTATCTGACCAAGTGCTTGACTTGTCAGAAGGTGAAGATTGAACATCTGAGACCTTCAGTGAAGCTGCAAGAGCTCCCTATCCCAGAACGGAAGAGGGAAATGATCACTATGGATTTTGTGACTGGGTTGCCTCGTACCACGCGAGGATATGATTCTATATGGGTAATTGTGGACCGCTTGACCAAATCAGCTCACTTCTTACTCAGAAGACTACATACTCGTGGGCACAAGATGCCCGGCTCTACATTCGAGAAATAGTCGATTGCATGGAATTCGGCCCATAATATCCGATAGAGGGCCCCGCTCACTTCTCGCTTTGGAGAAAGTTGCAGGAGGCACTTGGCACACAATTGAACTTCAAGATGCCTTCCACCCTCGCATGCAGACAAATTGAAAGGACAATCCAAACATCGAAGACATGCTTCGCATGAGTGTCTTGGATTTTGGAGGTCAATGGGATGAGCAACTAGCTTTGGTGGAGTTTGCCTACAACAACGATTATCACTCCAAAGATAGGGATGGCACCCTATGAGGCACTATATGGAAGAAAGTGTAGGTCTCCTCCGTGTTGGACAGAAATGGGGAAGCGAAGGTGCATGATGTAGACCTAGTGCAAGACACTTGTAAGTAGTTCCTTTAATCGTGGAACGATCGAGGACAACTTTCAAGAGATGTAAGAGTTATGCACTCTGCACGGAGGGATGTGGAGTTTGCAAAGGCGACTATGTATTCCTAAAGGTTTCTCCAATGAAGGGAGTCATGAGATTTGGAAAGAAGGGCAAGTTGGCACCTCGATATTGGACCTTTGAGGTTACCGATAGAGTGGGAGCGCTTGCTCACGGCTGGAGCTACCACCCAACCTCTCTCACGCTCATCCGTGTTTCACATCTCCATGCTCAGAAATACATTCCCGATCCTTCTCACGCATCGCACTGGGATGTGATAGAGCTAAAGGAGAACTTGACATTTGAGGAGCAGCCTGTAGCCATAGTGGACTACCAAGTGAGACAGCTGAGATCTAAACAGATCCCTATGGTTAAGGTTTTGTGGAGGAGTCAGTCAGTGGAAGAGTGCACTGGAGTCGAACGGACATGCGTAGCAAGTACCGTATTTGTTCAATGTATAATCATGTACTTTATTCGCTTGTGTAAAAATTCGAGGACGAATTTTCTGTAAGGGGGAAGAATGTAACACCCCAAAATTTTATTAATTATGAGTATTTTTGATATTTAAATTTTATTTAAATTTTAGGAATTTTTGAGATTTTTCGATTTTAAAATCGGGTTCGATTTTCCGAAATATAAACTTTGATGATTTTTAAAAATTTATTTAAAGACCACGTGGCAAAACTAAAAATATATTTGGAGTCTACGTATTTTTCTGAGTTTTATGAATTTTTTCGGAATTTTTGGACCTCGCTTGGCCCCGAGGCGTAGTAAAATTCAAAATTTTGTATTTCGAATCGAATCGCCGAATCGAATCGACCGGATCGGACCGTCGAATCGAACCGCCCCTTTCCTTTTTCTTCTCCCGCGCGTCTCTCTTTTCTCTTTCTTTTCTCTCTCCTCCTCTCCCCGCGCTGCCGCTCCGATTTCTCCACCAACCGGCCGATCCGCCACCGATTGGACCGGTCTTGTGTCCAAAATCATCTACTCGGCAGAGCTTTCCATAGACACCAAGAACGCCAAATCCATTGAGCGGATTGTCCGATTTTTGCTCGGGAAGATTTTCGCCATTTCGACTTTTGGGCTAGATTTCTAAAACCGTGAATCCCACGAGAAACCGAGGCTACCAAAGACGCTCCACTCGACGAGGGCTTCGCGATATTAATGTCAAAATTTTTCGACAACGTTTTTCGGTGGGTCCCACGGAACTTCGCAGTGTTTTTCCGAGCATTAAATGAGCTTAGAAAATTCTGAAAAAATTTATGTACTAACCCCCGTGTTATGGGCTTCGTGTAGGTATCCTCGATTCGCGGAAATTCGGCGCTTGATCGGTTCGCAAATTTCGCCGCATGCACTGCACGAAAAGTCTCCGAATTGGACCGAGGTTTTGGCTAGCCCCCATTGTCGACGCCCCGAGCGCCTCAAGTCGGAATCGGCAAAGGTAAACCAGAACCTTGTTTTTACGTAATTTTCTAGTGCTTAAATAGGATTAAAAATCCATAAAATATTCGTGGTAGCTTAGAAAATTACGATTCTTTTTGCAATAGCTTAGTAATATTGCTAAGGACCGTGGGGCAAAGTTTAATAATTATTAGAGCTAGTTAGGGCAGATTTTGCAAAAAAGATCAATAATAACGACAAAATTGAAATTTTGCGCATTGTGATGGATGATTGATTTGATGGGCCCGGGAGGGGTGTGTGATATGATTGAACTGTTGATGTATGGATTGTGAATATAGAAGTGCATTTTTAGCCCTTTTTCAGGTTGGGTAGGTCCTAGGTATAGGGGAGACTCTGCCGGATTTTCGGCACGACTTATGACGTACTTGATCTTTTTCTTTGTTGTATTGAGTCAAATTTATTAAATAGATGTAATGTAATTGTCAGGTGAGCCGATGCCTTTCTTCCTCCGCCTACCACCACAAAGGATTTGTCGTCAAGTCTGTGAGTAAAATATTAATTTTAACTGTAATTTCGATATTATTATATGTTCAGCATGCCCATGCATCACTTATATGCATATATTTATGTAGTTAAACTCTAGGCACGAATTATGTTGCATTGATAATCATAATGTGCCATGAGTGTTGTTGTGGTAATTTGGAGCAGCAGCGTGCGTTGGCGTGCGTGTGATGTGGTGTGGACTATGGATAGGACGGGTAGACACGGCTTGAGTTCTTCGGGACCCGGTCCTTCGGGTAGACACGGCTTGAGTTCTTCACGGGACCCCGATTTGGTATTTAAGTGGAAGTCCGAGCCGAGTTCTTCACGGCACCGATTGATTTAAGAGAGTCAGATAGGGATCACCCCATATACTATGAATGATGTTACAGGTGTGTGTGAGTGCTCCAAATTACCTTTTGATGCTATGATGTGAATATGGTGTTGATGTTGCATTTCACTCTACAAAGTTGCATTAGTTTGAGATAGTTATAGAGATTATAGTTAAGATTGATATTTTACTCTGAGTCGAACGCCACTCCTGTTCAAAAATTTTTACAGCCACAGGAGGATATTTTGTTCAGGTTAACTCGCTTTTTACCTCGCAGTTGTTTATCAATATTGTGTAATTTTAATTACTCCTAGAATTTCCGCATGTGTTAGCGATTTATTTGAAATTGGTATTTAATATTTTTATCATGTTGGACCTGTAAACTTAAATATGTTATGCATGTTGATGGATTGGATGAGGGAGCTGAGCTCCCATTTATTTTATGTTGATGAGTATGTGGAGGGTGAGCTGAGCTCCCCAATTGAGTATTTATTGTGTTTACAGGTCGGGTGAGTCAAAAACTCCCCGTTGGAAAGTCCATTTTATGGCCGGACTCTGTCCGTTTGTTTTCTTGAAATTGGGCCCAAATGGGCCTTAGAGTTGGGTTAATGAATAGTTAAGGCTTACTACGGGCCTCGGGGGCTTTAGGCTGGCCCAGGTCCTAGTGCCGGTCTGGCCCATAGGTTGGGTCGTGACAAAGTTGTTCTCACTCCCTGAAACTCTTCCATACTTTTAAAAGTATAAGGATCTTTTTAATGCCTTTTTGTGCAAACTTTCTTGCAGATTTTTCTCATTTTACACTATTATGGAAAAATGAAAAGTTTTTTAATTAAACTTTTCTTTAAGCTTAACGAAGACATTAATTCCGCAAAGGTAACCTAGAATGACCATAGTTGGTCAGGAGCCCCCAAACTTTAGCTAAATATAATAATACTCATGCAGTATCAAGATACAATAAGTTATCAAGGCTAAACAAATCTTAAGATTTTGCCTTTTTGTAATTACCATGTTTAGCTAAGGTTTGGAGGCTCTCCGACTAGCTATGATAGCTATCGTTTGTGCAATGCTCTAAGGAGTGGCATGTTTTTTCAACATTGTTGATAGGAGGGAAGTATATCTGGACACATGTGGAATAAAGTATTTTAGATAGTTGACAATTTCAAGAAACTGTTAGATTTATTTGGTAGTCAGATCATTATTTGATTAATAAATAATATATTTAATTAAATTAATCATCAATAAATGTCATTAATTGGTTGGCTTAATTCTAATTGCGTCCTTTTAGCCTTGTAGAAATAAAATAACAGGCCACATATGTGATTTATAATTTTATTTTGAATTAAATATCAAAAATCCCCATTAACAGGAAGAACGTTGGTCGCTTTTCATTCTATCTCTGAGGGGATATTTGGTTCACATGGTATAACTGATAACTGATAAATACTTAAAAAGTTAAACCAAGGAGTTTGACAACTTTTTTTTTTTAAAAATAGAGTTGATAACGGATAACTAATATGATATGCAATTTGTATCAGCTATATTATTAGAGTCAGAGCTATTTCTCATCAGTCAATAACTAATTTAATTTTTTTTATTTAGACTATATTATCATTTTTTTATATATAACTCAAAAATTAATATTATTTGCTTCAATCCTTTTCATTTATAATCTTAATACTTTAATTAGCATATTGTAATTTTATTAAAATATTTCTATTAATATTATAAAATATAAAATACTTATTTATTAAAAAAATAATTTTTTTTTAAAACTTAAAATTATAAGATTTTTTTCTTTATCAATAATAATAATTGTTTTATTATTTTATAATTACATTTTTCAAATTATTTAATTATTTTTTAAGAAATTTAATTATTTTTTATTTCAAAAATAAATAAATAATATAATATAATAAATCAATAATTATATTTTTAATTTAATAATATAACAAATTATATAATATATTAAATTGATAATTATGTTAAAATAAATACTATAATATAATAACTTTATAATTTTATATTTTTTTAATAATAAAATAAATTATATGATATATATTTCATTCATTAATAATAACAATTAAATATAATTTTATTAAATATTTAATACAAATTTCCTATAATTAGTCAGCAGTCATATAAGTATTAAATAGTTAAACAAAACAAGCCATTGGAAGAGAACTTCTCTTGCAGCCCTTGATTTTGTCGTTCGTCGGCATTCCTTTGCCTCTCGGCTCTCAAGACAGAGGAAGGCCACCCATTCTCCCTGACCCATGTGGGTTCCTTCTCCACTATGGGATCGGGATGTAAATAATGTTTTTTAGTTTTAGTAGAGCAGTTAGCTTTGTGCGGTTAGAGGGATATCTTAAGGGCTGCTAGGTTGTTTGCCGTGTTTATGCTTTTCTAATTTCTTTTGTTTTCTGTTTGATGCTTGCAGATCAACATCTATCCTCGGAAGACTGGTAGTCGGTAATCTCGGGGACATTTACGGTTTCATGCGATGGCTTTCCCGATCCCTCGAAGGCAACAAGAGATTGAGAGTGTAATATCTCTGTTTAGCCTTCCAGATCATCCAGTTTTTCATGGTTCTACTCTCTTTGGGCTTGCAATTATGGGTCCTTCTTTGGCTTTGCATGTGTTTCAAGGGTTATAATAATGGGGAATCCTTTTCATTGACATGGCTCCCATTGTGCTTCCCGTGGATCTCTTCATCTTCCCCAGAACCGGTTCACCAGCGATTGCAGCACTGCATCTTGTCAGGCGGCTTCATCTTGTTCGGTGCTCCCAGGCTGCTTAGAATTATGTTTGGTTTGGGTTGTGGGCCTTTGAGCTCTTTTTAGGAGGTTTAGTGGACCTTCTTCTATATGTATTTTTGGATCCTTGTTGGATCCTTTGACTTGTATTGGAACCAGACTTGCTAGTTGTTGCTCCATCAATGAAATGTTGGCTTCCGAAAAAAAAAAAAAAAGGTAAACAGTTGAATATTGCAAAAATTTATGTTTGTGAATAATTAAATTTCATAAATTTTATACGTAAATTTCAATTTATTATTACTATTTAAAATCCATAATTATAATTCTTTTATGAATCAATTTTTACACATTTTCATTAAATTATCTTTTCAAAGCACTCTCTCATATGAATTTAATGTATTTAAAATAAATAATTTTAAAATATTCTTTAAGCAAAGCAAATCTTTGATGATAATGAACATTACTCATCTTTATTAATTGGATTAATCCTACTGAGTTATAAATTTGACATAACTAAAATGTATGTTAAGCATGTTTATAAAATTTAAGGATTTATTTTTTTAAAAAAATTTTATATTTAAAATTTAAAAATTTTTAATAGTGATACTTTAAAAATCACTGTGATATATGTGCTTTTTTTCTGTTTTATTTTATCTTTTATTGGTATATGTTAATTAATTTAAAAAATAATAGAAAATAATCAAATTTATTTTAAAATTTAAAATTAAAATAATATATATTTTTATATTTTTTTCTAAAATGTAAAATTATATTATTTATTATTAAAAAATGTATAAATTTTATAATTTGATTATAAAAATATAAAATATAAAAATATATATTAAATAAAATTATTAAAATAAAATAATAAATATTTTGCACATGACAAAATAACCAGTCCGATGTTAAAACAACGTTCAATAGTCAATGAATTCTCTCCGCCTAAAATGGCAAGTTTGGTGAAATTTCGTTGAGAATACTAGATTTTAAAATTCAAAAAATTATTAAAATTCAAAATTTTTTAAACTTCACACATTTTTTTTTTAACGCAACGATATTACTAATTGCAAAGCCAGCAGCCCATTTATGAAGCCCAAACTAATGCCGGCAAATCAATTAAAGCTTGAAAGAATAATTACTTAATGTTGGTAAAATTATTATTGAAAAAATTATTTTTTTAAATATATTAATTAGAGAATATTAAATATAATTTAAAATTAAATTTAATAATTTTTAATTATAAAAATATTAAAATAATAAAATAATTTTTTTAAATTAATTTTTTAACATATTTAAAATTATATTTTCATTTAAAAAAATAAATTTTAAATACATTTAAAAAAATAAATTTTAAAAAAATAAATTTTAAATTATACTTCTAAATACATTTCAACCCTCTAAATGCAGTATCGAATGGGCACTAAAACACTCTCGAAAACCACAAAATCACTTTCAATTGAAGGAAAATTTTAAAATTACATATTATCACTATTAATTATAATAGATATTATATGAAATTTATTATAATAATAATAATAATAATTATTATATTATTACGCTGAATAAAGTCTTTGATCGAAAATTTTATAATTCTACAGTGCAATTAATTTACCAATGGGAATTATTGTGATTTATATTATTTTTATTACAAACATAGATTTTATAAAATTTCACATCTAAAATATCTCAGACCAAATGTGGCCTTAAGTTTCTCTACAGTATACTTTCATTTTTAATTTTTCAAAATTAAATATCCATAAGATTTATTAATGACTCAATACTTAATTGCTTTGCTATGGAATTATAAATTTTTCTAGATATTTTAATTCCTAATAGTTTAAATTATATTATTATTTGATTCCAAATTTTTAAGATATAATTACATTTTAATCCATGAATACTTTAGTCCTTTATTTTTTTTTTTCCATTTACGGTATAGGGATTGCAATTATAAATTTACAGCAGTAGGGATTAATGTATAGTTTGAGGTACTAATACTCTCAAATTTTTAAATTAATCTTTTTTATTCTTAGTAAATTTATTGCACCGATTATGAATTTAAAAAAAATAAATCCCAATATTTTTAGTTGAAAGCTAAATAAATTCAAAATTAAGTTTTCGATCAAATAAGTCTTATATACATTCTAATTAAGGCTAAATAAATTATAACTTAATAAATTTTTTTTCTTGATAATAAAATTATTTTTTCCTAATTTTTAAACATTACAAATTACTTATTATTTTTAATAAAATTGGAATTATAAAAAAGAAATTAAATAACAAAATTTATTTAATATTAAAATTATTATTTTTATATTTTATTATTAAAAATTAAAGAAAAATAATAATTTATTTTTTGCCAAAAAATAGTTTAGTTGACCTTAATTAGAATATTTGCTCTTATTTAACCTAAAACTTGATTTTGAATTTATTTAATTTGGACTTATTTAATTTTTTTTTCATTAATTAATCCTTGCTTATTCCTAGCAAGATCCCATTAGAATATGCAAAAGCTTAGCTTGATCCCACTTTTAACATCATTACCTACAACAATTATTAGACAAGGATTCAAATAAGCTATAATTAACAAAGAAAACCTCCATATCTCTATCATAATCAAAAGCCCAATTGAAAATTTTCTTTTCTAAGTAGGGTTTTGGACAGAGTTTCTTTTATATTTGAAGGGCCATGACATAATTGGGTGTTGGTGAGGGGGGGTGGTGAAGTCTTCCCTTTGTCGCCTAATGAAAAAAGTACAAAGTCGTGTTGAAAAAATTCCTTTTATGAGCTAATATGGCTAATTGGCAAGCAACAACAAGAGAGATCCACACACACACACACACACATATATATATATATATATATATATATATATATATATATATATATATATATATATATATTTTAATATTTGATCATCCTTGCAAGCAAAGATGAAGCTAAGAAAGACAAAGTTCATTTATGGGAAAATTTATGTTTATTCTTTTAAGACACTTTAGTTGGTCATTTTCGATTAAGTCATCTTTACTTCATTTTCTTGGTTTCAGTTCAAAACTGACTTCCGCTAACTAGGATAAATGAAAGGTTTAATGGTGTTTTAGCGCTTAAGCAATTAAGATTAATCCTAAACAATGCCTTTTCATCCATAGAAACCTTCACATACCTATATTTGATTTTTTATAGTTTTATTTTTGAAATAAATCTTTGATTGAACAAATTTTTAGTCCATTTATCACGCGTGCTAATGCAACAAAAATACCGATATTGTTTTTAGTCTATTTAAAAATCAAAATGCCATTAACTAATTGTGAAACAACAAATCTATCCTTTTTATCCAAAACACAATCTCTCTTCCCAATTCCATCTCTCTTCAATAGCTAACTGAATCCCTCGCTCCATCTCTTCTTCAACATCTCCCATGTCACGGCTCAATTTTATGGACCTGATGACATTAAGATTTGAATCGGCAAAAAACCCTCGAAACTCACAATAAGCCTTATTGTTTCCAAATTCAATATTAGGCTCAAACTCAAAATATAAAACATTATAAATTATTATAAAGCAGTTTGAAGAGTTCAACTCAATCCATTTTATTACCATTTATTGTTTTTTATTAATACAATATATTTTTATACACTAGTGTCATAATAGAGTTCTAGGAGTGAAAATAAAATAAACTTACAAATAAATAAAATTGAAAATTTACTAATTACATGGTTTAATTTTTATAAAGAAAAATACAGATTAGACTCTGAAAGAAATACTCCTTCCATAACTTAGAAAAAAAATTAAACAGAGATGAGCATTTGACTCAAAGAGTTTAGGGCATCGTCCTTTATAAAAATCAAGACTGGTAAATTCATTGTTCCACACAGTTATCCATGTACAAGTAGAAGATTCAACAGCTATTGCAGCTCCTGTTTCCTCTGGCAGAACTCTGGGTTGAGGAGTAGCTATTGTTCCTCCAATGATCATAGTACCAAGAACTACTTGACAAGCTCTAATATGATCAGATGTTAAATATAAATATAATTTCTATGTTTAATGCAGCCTTAATATGAGTATTGCATCATTAAGCACATAATACACATACACTATCAATTTATCTGTAAGGAGATAATTTGGAACTACGAACACCACACAAAAAAAAAAAAAAAAAAAAAAAATATATATATATATATATATATATATATATATATATATATATATATATATATGTGCACTCAAGCAATGCACATGCACATATAGGGGAGCTCAGTTCAACCCTAATCCACAAACATATCCACGGGAGTTAGCAAATACTCAAGTCGTACCTACCTTGAGATCTGTATAGACATCTATATCCAATTCCAAATCCATATCCACGAGAGTCAGCGAATCACTTAAGTTATAGTGATCTCGGGATCCATATCCATATATCCAAGCAGGGGTGGACCCATGCTTATCCTGAGCAGTCTTGGTCCCCCCCCCAATAAATTGATATGGTCAATAACTCCCAAAAAAAAGTTTTAGTAAATTTTTTATTTAAATTATTAAAAATTTTAATTTTAGTGATTAATTTTTTTAATGTATCTACAATTTTTTTCCAAATTTGAAAATAATAATTTTATTAAACTTAATATTTAAAATTAATTTTACTATCAATTATGAAAATAAATTAAATAATAAAGCTAAAAATTTAATTTTTTGTGGCAAAAAAATTTGTATCCATTTATTTTATTTCTATAGAATCAAAACTTTTAGTTATTATTTATTATAATAGTGATAAATTATTATTTTAAAATAATCATTAATTTAAAATTATCTCTATACATTCTTAAATTTAATTTTTTTTATAACACTTTAACTCTTTAAATATAGTATCATTACAAAATTGACATTTTTAATGTTGTGTTTGATTTTTAATTTCATGAATAATAAGTTAATGATCATATGGTAGAATTACTTATTTCTTAGTTTAGTTTTAGATATTCATAGAAAATGCATGCATCAAAATTGATGTTATTTGCTAATTGAAGATAAATTTCACTTTGACTGCTTGCTTTATATATATTAAAAAAGAAATGGCTAAAAAATCTACTATTCATTTGATATAAAAGAATGACATGCTTTTCTTTAATATGTTATATATAATAATGAACATAAATTGATATTTAAATTTTGGCCCCCTCCATGTTCATTCTTGTATTTGCCCCTGTATCCATAGCAACTTGCTCAACCAAATCCATATCCATATATCCATAGTAGTGAGGGGCTTAGCCCAACTCACCATATGTAGAGGATTAAGCTATACTTTGCAACCAATAAAAGTGAGGGACCTTAGCTCAACTCATTGAATACAAAGGAGCCTAACTCACTCCATATATACTCATGCACCCACACACGTATATAAATAATTACACATAAACACCGTGGTAGCTGTTCTCCTCTAACAGACACTCAAGTGACTAGAGGAGTGAAGTTATAACCTGGATCTCATCCAAGGCGTCATGGGAGTATAGCTACAACTAAGACTAATCCATATACACTAGTCAGGGAGAAAAGTTATGACCACGCGGCACACACACACACACACACACACACACACACACACACACACACACACACACCTACTATATCAAATAAGCTCAAATTTATCCCAAAGGCAATGCAACATTAATGATAATGTAACAATTAAATAATATTCCTAATATAATAACTAAAATAAATTAAATCAATATACATATAAGTGAATGCATGGGTATGCCACAAAGTATAATATTTTTGAAATTATAAAAAAAGTTTAATATCTAACTCATAGAGTTGACCACCTGACTATTACTGGCTTGACTTGAAGTAAGGAGAAGGCCGCTCTGCTCACCTACACTATCACACTAACCTTAATCAAACAATTAACAAAAAAAATTATTAAATAATTTTGAAGAAGCAAAATAATAGTCCTAGAATTGTGTCAAAATTTCAGCAACATTTCCCCGATAACTAGGACCTAACCCTCCATAAGAAAACTTAACAATTGGCCTTAGGCCCATAACATCAATCATAATGCCCATCTAGGGCCTACAAGAAACCTAATTTACATCTACTTGTTTAAAGTCCGACTCGGGTCCTTAACTCCTTTACAGTCTAATTAATTATTTTAATACTTTAAAAATTATGAAAATACACCTAGAGGTTTTTGACATTATCCTTATGTCCATAAAATTTATTTTAACTAATTTCAACATACTAGGAATATTTTATGAATTAATCAACTAACCTAGCACATAGATAAAAACATTAAGTTAGAGTTTGGGCTTACCGACGCTAATTTTGACACTTGGAATGCATCTGAAACTTCTAAAAATACTATGATCGATTGTAATCTTAACTATGTACCTGGATGATTTGCTAGGTGTCTGAATTGCGCTGGAAAGTCGATCCCGGGTGCCAATGAGCTATTACCAATTTGAGCAGACTTCCAGAATGCCCATGAGTCATTGGTTAAGTGTCTGGAGATGATTCATCAAAATTCATTCTTGATCGTTTCATATCGGCCTTTTTAGTTTAGGTTGTCTATTAAGCATCTTCTCCATTAGATCTCCAATCGAGGCATGGTTGGTCTCAAATCAAAGCTTGAGAAACATAGATCATGATTACCGATTTTAATCATACAAATTGACCACTGATTGCTCAAAAAGTCACTTGAAAGTGGTTGCTTTCTCTCTTCTCCATCAGTAAAAACTTAACAAAAATGGGTGTCGTTAGTCACATATGGAAGCTAATGTTGAGAGGAGTCAAACGCCATTTGAATTGCCATCATTGGATATCAAAATTGGTCAGGGAAGTCCTAGTGATGCATTTTCTTACTCCTCACAAAAAAACCTCTATTGCTAATAATTTTCACTGCTGCTGGTCTCCTTTTTATCATCGAAGTATGTTGAATGGGTACGGTGGCGCCATTGGCGATTGGATGGTAGGTAGCTAGCTACTGAATGAAGAAGAAGGAAGAAGGAAAGTGGAGAGAGAGAGAGAGACTAGGGGTCTACTGTTTAGAAAATTAAAATTTCTTAGTTTCTTTAATTAGATCCAAACCTTTTTCTATTAAGTTCATTTCTACTTTAACTTATTTAAATCAAGTTTTTAATTAAAACAATCAACAACAACAATAATAATAAAGTCATATAAATTAATTGAACTCTTTAAAATGCAATAATAACAAAATCTCAATTTATTAAATAAATCAATGCTGAATATTAAATATTTTAATTAATTTTTTTTTTAAATATGCAAATTTATCTAAATTTTTATCTTTCACTTGATAGTAAAATAAAAACATTTTAATAACATAATACAAGAGAATAAAATACTAAATCAATGAATGGTTTAATATTATTACATTTTTAATTTCCAAATAATCATAAAATAATGTTAAATTAGAATATTTTATGTTTTTAAAATTTTAGGTCGTTATAACCCACAGTCCTAACTATTAATTACAATGCTCCCTTTCCCTATATCAGTGACCAATATGGATGTTATGGGTATTTCTCCCTCCTCTCAAATCGCAAATGACAACCAGCATTGACCTTCCTTTCCTCACTTCGTGTCACAACGGTGTTTGACCCTTTTATGATGGTTGTCACGACCCAATTTCTTGGGTCAGCATAAGGCCTCCGAAGCTTATAGTAAGCCTAACCGTTTCTAGCCCAATCATAAAACTCATAAATGCAGTCCAATTTCAACAAAACAAATGAACAGAGTCCAGCCATAAATTAGACTATCCAATAGGAAGCATTAGCTCACCCGACTTGCAAATACAAAATATCAAAATCTAGGGAGCTTAGCTCACCCTCACAATCTTCAAACAGATAAAAATCAAATGGGAGCTCAGCTCCCTACATCCATAGAAATGAATATCTCAAGCATACAAGCATACCCACATAAATAAATTAACAACTCCGAAGGTTTATTTACTACAAACCCAAATAAGGATAATACACTACTTGTACATGCGGAGTTCTAAAATTTAACAAAAGATAATAAAAGTAAACTGAACTTTTTCTGGGCTAACCTGCGAGAAAAGAAAGCAGGTTATTTTCAATAAGTCCATTTGTCAATTGAGAAAAAATAGTTGAACGGAGGTAAGCATTCGACTCATAGAGTAAGATATTGATTTTAAATACAATTTCTATAACTATTTAGCCCTAATGCATTCCTATGTATGAAATGCAACATACACACATAATTTCAGACAATTCAAACAATATTCGTATAAAAGATAATTTGGAGCACTCACACACCCATGTGTCATATTAACATATGTATACATATGGGAGCTGATCCCCTATATAGCTCTCTTAATTCTAATACCTGTCAGCAAGGTCAACTCAAACCGAAATTTCTCTTAATAATCCAAGTGCGGGGTTTAACGAGATTAACATAAAGCCGTACTTACTCTAACATCCATATATAAGGATCAGGTCCCAACAAGTCAAGCTCCAGCCGCGACTATCTGTCCTACCCATATCCATATCCATATTACACGCACACTAACACACACACACAAAGCTTCAAATTGTCTTAAGGCAACATCCACAATAATTTCATCAATAAATATGCAACACAAGAGCATGCCTAGCATTTAACAATATATACATTTTTATAAGTGAATGCATGAGCATGTCTTGAATATATAATAATAATATTAAAATTATAAATAAAATCAATACTACTCACTAAACAATCAAAGATTACTGAGGTGGCTGGGTAAAGAAGGAGGGTTGGCCCAGATCACCTAAACAATTATATTCATAAATCTATCAATATTAAATCAAAATAATAATTTAAAGAGTCAAAGACATCCTAAGTTTATATCGAAAATCCAGTAGAGTTTCCGTTGTACCTAGGACCTACCCAATCTGCAAGCAACTCAAACAACACTTCCTAATTCAATGGCCTCAGGCCCACATCACAACAACTCAAACAACACTTCCTAATTCAATGGCCTCAAGCCCACATCACAACAACATCATACTGCCCAAGAAAAATTTTCTTTCAACACTCAAATCTTTTCATGCACTTCTTTGACAAATATATATATATATATATATATATATATATATATATATATATATATATATATATTTAAACCTCAAAATGTTTAAATGGGTCTCCTTGCTATCAGAGCCTGGGGGGGAAAGGTTCTATTTAAGGTTCGGATTCACATTTAAACATTTTGATAGGTTGGTAAGATGATCTTAAGGTGATAAGACAGCTTCTTTAGAGGTGTAAATAGGCCTGGGTTGTAAGTACCGTGTTTAGCCGAGAGGGCATTTTAGGGCAGTGATTCCTGGTGCGGTTACCTCACTTAACTCAAAAGATCAACCTGGTAAAATTCTTTAAGTATGAATCCAATTTTCTCAGAGGATGCTTTCTTCTTCAAACTCTTCTACCTCGTCCTCCGAGTCGAGAAAGATAGTTAATAGTGAAGAAATAGTAATCGAAAATTTTGAAAAATGTATAGATAATTGGGAAATTCCAAAAGTACAAAAAGATCAAATCTATCAGACTACAAAACTCAATTTTTTCAAAACTGATTTCACAATCAAAACTGAAGAGAGAGATCTTCAGATTACAAAACCCTTTGAGACGATTTCTCTTCTGTCTCAAAAATCCTTACAAAAACACCGTGAAAAACAATACAAATACATCCATATAGGTTTAGTCCAAGTTGGAATTAAACCGCTTACAAAAGAAGGGTTGAACACCTCAATCCTAGCAGTCCTTAGAGATACTGGGTTCATAAACTTCCAGGACTCCTTGCTTAGTTCAGTCGAGTCTAGCCTGTGCAATGGACCAATATCTTTTGATTGCTATCCAAATTTTACTGTTTCGTTAAACGACAGTAACATTACAAAATCCCTTGTTTTACAAATCAAAACTCACAATTACAAAATGCTTGAAGGATCTATTCCTCTTGCACTGATTTACAAAATTCATTACAAAGCTATGACTTCTGCTTTTGCAACAAAACATAAGTTTCAAAGCAAAAGAGGAGAAACTTTGCTTTACAAACCGATCTTACAAAATCCAATCAGTAATCCCTAGATCTATCCAATGGAAGGACATAACCCTACCAGAAGAATGGATTTTAGAAGGTGCAGTGGAACCAGAATCTTCAAAATTAGTTGAGCCAAATGTTCAACTTAGGCAAGTAACCCAGTATGACGATGGAAGAGTCAGCCTTAGCTTTAACAGAAGCCTTAGGTTTTCAGATGATTCCTCAACATCCAGTACTGTTGACATAGGAAGAGTGTCTCGTATACCTTCTGTCATTAGTTTGCCTATTACAAAACCAATTGAAATACAAAATATACAGCCTAGGTATTCTACCTCAGACTTTCCTAGCTCTTCTAGGTTTTCTACTTCAGAAATACCTAGATCCACTTTACAAAACGTAAATTACTCTACAAATGTTCCACATCCAGTTTATACAAATTTACAAAACGAGTCTGTTCAGGATGAAACCCAAACAGAGTCAGAACCTACTTCTCCTACCTTTTCAGCCATTACAGAAAATGTAAACCATGAACTAAATGTGCTTGAAAAAGAATTTGAAGTAGACAGACAATATTTGCATGATGATTTTTATTCTCCTAAAAATCATAAAAAGCAAATATGTTTTTTCAAAAATTTCACTGGTCGAAGGGAAGAAATTCAAAAGAAATATTATGACTTTGTACACCAACACAGAGTTCATATTCTTTTCTTTGATTGGTTTGAGATGTATGCTAAAGAGCATAACATTTCATTTCCGTTTTCCAAAACTCCAAAAACTTTCAAAAATCGCCCAATTACAAAACCTTCTCCAGTTACAAAACCTTCTCAAATTACAAAACCTAAACAACAGGAGCCAGAAGATAATCTATCTGAGTTCATTGCAGCTCTAAAAGATCTTCTAAGGAAAGCAGAAGAAAAACTATCTGCTAAACAAACAGAAGAAAAACTGTCTGTTAACCCTGTTACTGTTAAGAATTCAAAACAAAAGGTTTTAAAGGAACAAAACCCTCAAAAAACCTTTGAATTACAAAAGAAACCCCTTTCAAAATCAATCCTAATTGTCTCAGAATCTCATTCGTTAGAAACAAAGTTCTGAATGAGAAATTTGGATGGTAGAAAAATACATCTGAACATCCTCCTCTTAGGATAGTTAAAATTCCCACTTGGAACAAACAAAGGAAGCAAATTACAAAATTCCAAATGAAAGTGATTCTGTGAACATAAAAAACATTGTTTTACAGAATAACTTTACAAATGCCCATTTGCATACCATTGGTAAGCAATTACAAAAAATGGAACAAAACCAACAGGCCACAGTTTCCCAAGTTGAAACTAAGCCAGATACAAAATTGAAAAACCCAATTTTCAAACCATTCCAAGTTTCCAAAAATAGTCAAAAAGATTTACAAAACAATAGCAATTCTGAATTCATCCAAGCTTTGAGAGACATGAAAACTAGGCTAGAAGCCTCAACTTCTACTCCAGTAGCACCTGAAACACCTCAAACTTCCCAAAGGAGTGTCAATACAATTGAGGAAGATTCAGATTCAGATGTCCAAAGCCAGGAAAACCAGCCCATCCAAACTCAGTCTTCAAAACCTTTACAAATCAATAGACTTTATTGGCCGCGGGTAACAACACCCCTTCCAATAACAGCTCCAAACTTAGGCATAGAAAATAGATCTGAAATCCTGACCCAGTCTAAATTCAATGCCTCTACTGTTTATGAATGGAACATAGATGGTATGTCTGAATACAACATCTTGAATTTGCTCCAGCAAATGACCATGGCAGCAAATGCTTACAAAACCCAAACTGGAACCCCAGACAGAGCTATTGCTGAACTCCTCATTGCAGGATTCTCAGGACAGCTCAAAGGATGGTGGGATTATCATCTCACGAACCTACAAAAATCTGAGATTCTAGAATCCATACAAACTCAAGAAGATGGCGTGCCAATTCTTGATGAGTTAGGCCAACCAATCCCAGATGCAGTAGCCACCTTGATAGTGACAATCTCCTTACACTTCGTAGGTGACCCATCTCATCTTAAGGATAAAAATGCCGAACTCCTTTCAAACCTTAGATGCAAAAAACTGAGTGATTTTCAGTATTACAAAACCACTTTTCTTACTAGGGTAATGCTTAGAGAAGATTCTAGTCAACCCTTTTGGAAAGAAAAATTCATTGCTGGACTTCCAATCCTTTTAGGAGAAAAGGTTAGGAATAAAATTAAGGAAGCATTTGGAAATCAAATCCCGTATGATAAATTAACCTATGGTGAACTAGTCAGTCTCACTCAAAAAGAAGGTTTAAAATTCTGTCGGGATTTGAAATTACAAAAACATTTGAAATGGGAAATGAGAAAAACTCGCCAAGAGTTAGGATCTTTCTGCAAACAATTTGAAATAGGAACCAAAAATCCTACTCCAGACTGTGGAGGAAGTTGTAGCAGAAAACCTTACAAAAAATCATCCCAAAAATACAAAAACTCTACAAAACCAGAAAAAGATTCCTATTACAAAAAACCTTCAAAAAAGACTAGCAAATCTAGTCCTCAATCCAAAACAAAGTTCAAAAATTGGACTTGCTACAAATGTGGTAACAAAGGTCACACTGCAAATTTTTGCAAGTTAAACAAGAAACTTCATGAGTTACAATTAGAAGACGAAGTTATTAATAAAATAACTGCTCTTTTAATTGAAACCGAATGTGAGTCCAGTAACTCTGAACCCACAGAAGAAGGATTACAAATTGATGAATTAATCACAAGTTCAGATTCTCAAATGTAAAATGAACTGTTTACAAAATCAAAATTGAAAATCAATGTTCTTTCAAAAGACCAGAAGTTACTCTTAGAAATCCTTACACAGGTTGAAGATTCTCAACTACAACAGGAATTTTTAGGAAAACTTTTAAAAACCTTTGAAGAACAACCAATACAAAAACCTTCTATTCTGCCCTCTGTTGCAAAAAACACATATGACCTTATGGCCATATTGGGTAGAAAGAAGACTTCAAAACAATCAACTGTTTCAGTCCAAAGCCTCTAGGAAGAAATAGAAGTTGTTAAGGTTGAGCTTAATGAACTTAAAGAAAAACAGGCACAGGACTCAGAAACACTTCAAAAATTACTTTCAAAACAAATCAATGAAGAAATCGAAGAAGAAAATGAAGAACATACTTTAGAAATTCAAAGTCTTGAAAAACCTACAAAGGATTTTCTCTTCATTCTTAATGAGATTTCTTTCAGAAAATATTTGATTAGAATTTCGATAGTTTTTTCAAAAGATTTCAGGATCGATACAATTGCCTTATTTGATACAAAGTGTATATAAATTGTATTAAAGACGGCATTGTTCCAGAAAAATTCCAAGAAAAAACTACTGAAAATCTTTCAGCTGCAAACAATTCCAAAATCAAAATCAAATACAAAACAGAGGCTTCAATAGCTAGTTCAAATCTTCTTCTACAAACTTCATTTGTTTTAATAAAAGATATCAGTCATAGTGTCATTTTAGGGACTCCTTTCATTAATTTGATTACTCCCTACAAAGTTAACTATGATAGTATTTCTTTTAAAACAAAAAATCAAAATCTTGTTTTTCCTTTTGTTGAAAAACCCAAAACAGAGAATTTGAATATCATAAAGGCTTATTCTATTTTTGATAATCAAATAAATGTTTTGGAACAGGAAACAAGATCGCATTTACAAAAAACACGATTCTTTTTAAACAAGCTTGTTTTCAAAAATCAATTTGATTACTGCTTATTACAAACTAACCCTCATGAGTTTTTGCAGATGACAGAATCACCCAACAATGGAGATTTAGTCCATTTTGGACCAATAGTCCTCTCCAAAACTCCTGCTCAGAAATTCAGAATTAATGTAGCCACAACTGCATATGTTCCCTCAGAGAGGCACCAATGTTTATTAGATAATCTTTGGACTCTAATACAAAACAAACGATTGGGAGTTTCAGCTCTCAATGCACTTTGTGTTGAGTTTGAAGAAGCTAATAATTATGTAGCTGACCTCCTTAGCAGAATTAAATATCATGAGGATCATATCATAGTAGCTCAATCATTCATTGAGTTTTTACAAAACCAAATTTTATACAATTCCATTACATCCAGAATTAGTCCATCAGATCCATCCACTTCTAACCAAAATCATCACCTTGAATTACAAAAACAGGAATTTGAAGGCCTAGGATCCCCACTGGATTCTAGTGTAAAAATTCAAAGGCGAAGGATCAAGGCCTAGGATCCCCACCGGATTCTAGTGTAAAATTACCATTGGCCCCATGGTCAATGTGAAAAATTATCACCACAGTGAAGTCCTTTTTGCTTCACTTGGTGCCAATAGGTCCTTAGCACATTTCCAAACCCGTTGTCTTTCGAAGAAATTCAGGCAACAAGTTCTCAACGGTCTTCCTCAAGAGATCCGCGAGCAGATCCTACAAAATATCATCCAGTCCAGAATCAAAGAACAGCTGGATGTTTTCCAAAAAGGTCTCAACTTTACAAAAAGCAATCAGCAAGGTCAAAATGGATGGTCATGGGAATGGGAGTACTACTCAAAACCCCGTTTTCACTGCACTCAGGAACGTCACAACCTGCGACCTCTGTGCTATCCAAATTGTGAACACAGCTTAGATTTCAGCATTCCCCGCTTCAAAACCACTCAGATGTCTGGTACCCGGTATCTAGACGCCCGAGAACTATTCAAATGGGGTATGTTAGCTGGAGTTCGAGTTACAAAATCTGATTGTGAAATGACAAGGTTTTTGGGAAATAGAGTCCTTCAAGAAGTCAGAAGACTATTATTACTCCAGAAACCAGTCAACTTACAAATAATTTCAACACCTCCAGAAGTATTAGCAAATGGAGAGCTCCAACAAGCAATCCATTACTTCTACCTGGATACAAAACTTCCTCCTCTCTATCATCTTCCAGATTGGCCGTGCAATCATGAAGATTATTTCGTCCAACTCAACAAATGGCGAGCAAAGACAGTTGTTGACAACTGGAGAAAATATAGATATCCAGAGTATATACTAGTCCATACAGGTACATATTCTCGGATATTCGTTCATTACGAACATTTGCCGAATCCAAAACCCTTTCACATTGAAACCCAGTATGAAAATTACATGGTTCAATATGAAAGCTACTACGACTTATCTTCTGTCTCGTCCGATGACGAAACAAGTGATGATGAGGAAACATGGCACAACCTACAAAATATGTTGGAAGGCTAACACGAGTGGTCCAAGCTCCACTCCATAAAAAAAAAAAAAAAAAAAGAAAAGAAAAGAAAAAGAAAAGAAAAAGGACCGACAAAAGAAATTTATGGCGGCAAAATTATCTATCTTGCTTTTTACTTTTTAAAATTTTGCACTTTTACTTTTCTTTTTGTAATCATTTTACTTTGTTTTCTTTTACTTTATTTCAAAACCAGACAGACATCGCTCACTGTCATATCTTGTAATCGCTCACTTTTTACTGTTCGCATGTGAAGGAGACAAGAATCACTGTTCACACGTGAAGGCATCAAGTGGCGCATAATCGCTCAAACTTTCCAAAATTACAAAGCTGCCCCTGGACCCTTCTATTTAAGGAGGCATTCATCCAAGGCAAACCAAGAGCTTTCTTTGGAACTTCAGAGCTTTTACAAAGGAGCCAAAGCCTCTCCAAGCTTCTCCATCCCCAAGCGTCTCAAGTCCTAGAGAGTTCTCACCGAGGTTCAAAAGGAGCAAGAAGGTCGATTCACTTCCCATCTAGCCCTACCTCTACCTCACCTACAAACCTACAAACCCTGTACTTCCTTGCAGTAGATCTTAGGAAGCTCATGTGTTGAGCAACCTTTGTAAGTCCTACCCGGAATTACATCTCCAAAACCTTTGTACAAATCTTACAAATTTATAAGATTTTGAAGTAAGTTTTCTTCAATTTCTTTTACAAAATTTCTTTAGCATGCATATGGTCGGTTCAACCGCCTGATCTGCATAAATATACGTATATATATTCATAACGGACTGGCTCTGCCGCCTATTGAGTATATACATGTATATTCATATTTAAATTTCAAAGTTTAATTTTTATTTTTGTTAAGTATATATATTCTTAACGGACTGGCTCTGCCGCCTATAGAATATATATATTTCTTTTTTAATTTTCATTTCTGAAGATTTCCTTTCTTTGTGCATTTTGTTTATTTCTTTAGTTATTTATATATTGCTCAAGATCTAAATTATTGCTTCTTCCCTGTTAGCTCATCCCCCTTTCGATCTTTAGGTCTCCTTGGTATCAGAGCCTGGGGGGGAAAAGGTTCTATTTAAGGTTCGGATTCACATTTAAACATTTTGAGAGGTTGGTAAGATGATCTTAAGGTGATAAGACAGCTTCTTTAGAGGTGTAAATAGGCCTGGGTTGTAAGTCCCGTGTTTAGCCGAGAGGGCGTTTTAGGGCAGTGATTCCTGGTGCGGTTACCTCACTTAACTCAAAAGATCAACCTAGTAAAATTCTTTAAGTATGAATCCAATTTTCTGTAGGACAGTTTCTTCTTCAAACTCTTCTACCTCGTCCTCCGAGTCGAGAAAGATAGTTAATAGTGAAGAAATAGTAATCGAAAATTTTGAAAAATGTATAGATAATTGGGAAATTCCAAAAGTACAAAAAGATCAAATCTATCAGACTACAAAACTCAATTTTTTCAAAACTGATTTCACAATCAAAACTGAAGAAAGAGATCTTCAGATTACAAAACCTTTTGAGACGATTTCTCTTCTGTCTCAAAAATCCTTACAAAAACACCGTGAAAAACAATACAAATACATCCATATAGGTTTAGTCCAAGTTGGAATTAAACCGCTTACAAAAGAAGGGTTGAACACCTCAATCCTAGCAGTCCTTAGAGATACTAGGTTCATAAACTTCCAGGACTCCTTGCTTAGTTCAGTCGAGTCTAGCAATGGACCAATATCTTTTGATTGCTATCCAAATTTTACTGTTTCCTTAAGTGACAGTAACATTACAAAATCTCTTGTTTTACAAATCAAAACTCACAATTACAAAATGCTTGAAGGATCTATTCCTCTTGCACTGATTTACAAAATTCATTACAAAGCTATGACTTCTGCTTTTGCAACAAAACATAAGTTTCAAAGAAAAAGAGGAGAAACTTTGCTTTTACAAACTGATCTTACAAAATCCAATACTGTAATCCCTAGATCTATCCAATGGAAGGACATAACCCTACCAGAAGAATGGATTTTAGAAGGTGCAGTGGAACCAGAATCTTCAAAATTAGTTGAGCCAAATGTTCAACTTAGGCAAGTAACCCAGTATGACGATGGAAGAGTCAGCCTTAGCTTTAACAGAAGCCTTAGGTTTTCAGATGATTCCTCAACATCCAGTACTGTTGACATAGGAAGAGTGTCTCGTATACCTTCTGTCATTAGTTTGCCTATTACAAAACCAATTGAAATACAAAATATTCAGCCTAGGTATTCTACCTCAGATTTACCTAGCTCTTCTAGGTTTTCTACTTCAGAAATACCTAGATCCACTTTACAAAACGTAAATTACTCTACAAATGTTCCACATCTAGTTTATACAAATTTACAAAACAAGTCTGTTCAGGATGAAACCCAAACAGAGTCAGAACCTACTTCTCCTACCTTTTCAGCCATTACAGAAAATGTAAACCATGAACTTAATGTGCTTGAAAAAGAATTTGAAGTAGACAGACAATATTTGCATGATGATTTTTATTCTCCTAAAAATCATAAAAAGCAAATATGGTTTTTCAAAAATTTCACTGGTCGAAGGGAAGAAATTCAAAAGAAATATTATGACTTTGTACACCAACACAAGGTTCATATTCTTTTCTTTGATTGGTTTGAGATGTATGCTAAAGAGCATAACATTTCATATCCATTTTCAAAAACTCCAAAAACTTTCAAAAAATCAGTTCCAGTTTCAAAACCTTCTCCAATTACAAAACCAAAACAACAGGAGCCAGAAGATAATCGATCAGAGTTCATTGCAGCTCTAAAAGATCTTCTAAAGAAAGCAGAAGAAAAACTGTCTGCTAAACAAGCAGAAGAAAAATTGTCTGCTAAGCAAACAGAAAGAAAACTGTCTGTTAATCCTGTTACTGTTAGAAACAAAGTTCCTGAATGGGAAATTTCAGATGGTAGAAAAATACAGTCTGAACATCCTCCTCTTAGGATAGTAAAAATTCCCCACTTGGAACAAACAGTAGAAGCAGCCCCTTACAAAATTCCAAATGAAAGTGATTCTGTGAACATAAAAAACATTGTTTTACAGAATAACTTTACAAATGCCCATTTGCATACCATTGGTAAGCAATTACAAAAAATGGAACAAAACCAACAGGCTACAGTTTCCCAAGTTGAAGCTAAGCTAGATACAAAATTGAAAAACCCAATTTTCAAACCATTCCAAGTTTCAAAAAATAGTCAAAAAGATTTACAAAATAACAACAATTCTGAGTTCATTCAGGCTTTGAGAGACATGAAGACTAGGCTAGAAGCTTCGACTTCTACTCCAGTAGCACCTGAAACACCTCAAACTTCCCAAAGGAGTGTCAATATAATTGAGGAAGATTCAGATTCAGATGTCCAAAGCTAGGAAAACCAGCCCATCCAAACTCAGTCTTCAAAACCTTTACAAATCAATAGACTTTATTGGCCGCGGGTAACAACACCCCTTCCAATAACAGCTCCAGACTTAGGCATAGAAAATAGATCTGAAATCCTGACCCAGTCTAAATTCAATGCCTCTACTGTTTATGAATGGAACATAGATGGTATGTCTGAATACAACATCTTGAATTTGCTCCAGCAAATGACCATGGCAGCAAATGCTTACCAAACCCAAACTGGAACCCTGCAGAGCTATTCTTTGAACTCCTCATTGCAGGATTCTCGGGATACTCAAAGGATGGTGGGATGATCATCTCACGAACCTACAAAAACTGAGATTCTAGAATCCATACAAACTCAAGAAGATGGCGTACAATTCTTGATGAGTTAGGCCAACCAATCCTGCATGCAAGAGCCACCTTGATAGTGACAATCTCCTTACACTTCGTAGGTGACCCATCTCATCTTAAGGATAAAAATGCCGAACTCCTTTCAAACCTTAGATGCAAAAAACTGAGTGATTTTCAGTATTACAAAACCACTTTTCTTACTAGGGTAATGCTTAGAGAAGATTCTAGTCAACCCTTTTGGAAAGAAAAATTCATTGCTGGACTTCCAATCCTTTTAGGAGAAAAGGTTAGGAATAAAATTAAGGAAGCATTTGGAAATCAAATCCCGTATGATAAATTAACCTATGGTGAACTAGTCAGTCTCACTCAAAAAGAAGGTTTAAAAATCATGATTTGAAATTACAAAAACATTTGAAATGGGAAATGAGAAAAACTCGCCAAGAGTTAGGATCTTTCTGCAAACAATTTGAAATAGGAACCAAAAATCCTACCTGCATCAGGAGGAAGTTGTAGCAGAAAACCTTACAAAAAATCATCCCAAAAATACAAAAACTCTACAAAACCAGAAAAAGATTCCTATTACAAAAAACCTTCAAAAAAGACTAGCAAATCTAGTCCTCAATCCAAAACAAAGTTCAAAAATTGGACTTGCTACAAATGTGGTAACAAAGGTCATACTGCAAATTTTTGCAAGTTAAACAAGAAACTTCATGAGTTATAATTAGAAGACGAAGTTATTAATAAAATAACTGCTCTTTTAATTGAAACCGAATGTGAGTCCAGTAACTCTGAACCCACAGAAGAAGGATTACAAATTGATGAATTAATCACAAGTTCAGATTCTGAAACAGAAAATGAACTGTTTACAAAATCAAAATTGAAAATCAATGTTCTTTCAAAAGACCAGAAGTTACTCTTAGAAATCCTTACACAGGTTGAAGATTCTCAACTACAACAGGAATTTTTAGGAAAACTTTTAAAAACCTTTGAAGAACAACCAATACAAAAACCTTCTATTCTGCCCTCTGTTGCAAAAAACACATATGACCTTACGGCCATATTGGGGAGAAAGAAGACTTCAAAACAATCAACTGTTTCAGTCCAAAGCCTCTAGGAAGAAATAGAAGTTGTTAAGGTTGAGCTTAATGAACTTAAAGAAAAACAGGCACAGGACTCAGAAACACTTCAAAAATTACTTTCAAAACAAATCAATGAAGAAATCGAAGAAGAAAATGAAGAACATACTTTAGAAATTCAAAGTCTTGAAAAACCTACAAAGGATTTTCTCTTCATTCTTAATGAGATTTCTTTCAGAAAATATTTGATTAGAATTTCGATAGTTTTTTCAAAAGATTTCAGGATCGATACAATTGCCTTATTTGATACAAAGTGTATATAAATTGTATTAAAGACGGCATTGTTCCAGAAAAATTCCAAGAAAAAACTACTGAAAATCTTTCAGCTGCAAACAATTCCAAAATCAAAATCAAATACAAAACAGAGGCTTCAATAGCTAGTTCAAATCTTCTTCTACAAACTTCATTTGTTTTAATAAAAGATATCAGTCATAGTGTCATTTTAGGGACTCCTTTCATTAATTTGATTACTCCCTACAAAGTTAACTATGATAGTATTTCTTTTAAAACAAGAAATCAAAATCTTGTTTTTCCTTTTGTTGAAAAACCCAAAACAGAGAATTTGAATATCATAAAGGCTTATTCCATTTTTGATAATCAAATAAATGTTTTGGAACAGGAAACAAGACCGCATTTGCAAAAAACATGATTTTTTTTAAACAAGCTTGTTTTCAAAAATCAATTTTTTGATTACTGCTTATTACAAACTAACCCTTATGAGTTTTTGCAGATGACAGAATCATCCAACAATGGTGATTTAGTCCACTTTGGACCCATAGTCCTCTCCAAAACTCCTGCTCAAAAATTCAGAATTAATATAGCCAGAACTGCATATGTTCCCTCAGAAAGGCACCAATGTTTATTAGATAATCTTTGGACTCTAATACAAAACAAACGGTTGGGAGTAACAGCTCTCAATGCACTTTGTATTGAGTTTGAGGAAGCTAATAATTATGTGGCTGACCTCCTTAGTAGAATTAAATATCATGAGGATCATATCATGGTAGCTCAATCATTCATTGAGTTTTTACAAAACCAGATCTTATACAAATCCATTACATCCAGAATTAGTCCATCAGATCCATCCACTTCTAACCAAAATCATCACCTTGAATTACAAAAACAGGAATTTGAAGGCCTAGGATCCCCACTGGATTCTAGTGTAAAAATTCAAAGACGAAGGACTGAAGGCCTAGAATCCCCACTGGATTCTAGTGTAAAATTACCATTGGCCCCACTGGTCAATGTGAAAAATTATCACCACAGTGAAGTCCTTTTTGCTTCACTTGGTGCCAATTGGTCCTTAACACATTTCCAAACCCGTTGTCTTTCGAAGAAATTCAGGCAACAAGTTCTCAACGGTCTTCCTCAAGAGATCCGCGAGTAGATCCTACAAAATATCATCCAGTCCAGAATCAAAGAACAGCTGGATGTTTTCCAAAAAGGTCTCAACTTTACAAAAAGCAATCAGCAAGGTCAAAATGGATGGTCATGGGAATGGGAGTACTACTCAAAACCCCATTTTCACTGCACTCAAGAATGTCACAACCTGCGACCTCTGTGCTATCCAAATTGTGAACACAGCTTAGATTTCAGTATTCCCCGCTTCAAAACCACTCAGATGTCTGGTACCCGGTATCTAGACGCCCAAGAACTATTCAAATGGGGTATGTTAGCTGGAGTTCGAGTTACAAAATCTGATTGTGAAATGACAAGGTTTTTGGGAAATAGAGTCCTTCAAGAAGTCAGAAGACTATTATTACTCCAGAAACCAGTCAACTTACAAATAATTTCAACACCTCCAGAAGTATTAGCAAATGGAGAGCTCCAAGAAGCTATCCATTACTTCTACCTGGATACATAACTTGGTCCTCTCTATCATCTTCCAGATTGGCCATGCATTCATGTTGATTATTTCGTCAACTCAACAAATGGCGAGCAAAGACGATGCGTTGACAATCAAGTAAAATATAGATATCCAGAGTATATACTAGTCCATACAGGTACATATTCTCAGATATTCGTTCATTACTAACATTTGCCGAATCCAAAACCCTTTCACATTGAAACCCAGTATGAAAATTACATGGTTCAATATGAAAGCTACTACGACTTATCTTCTGTCTCGTCCGATGGCGAAACAAGTGATGATGAGGAAACATGGCACAACCTACAAAATATGTTGGAAGGCTAACACGAGTGGTCCAAGCTCCACTCCATATAAAAAAAAAAAAAAGAAAAGAAAAGAAAAGAAAAGAAAAAGAAAAAGAAAAGAAAAATTTAAGACCGGCAAAAGAAATTTATGGCGGCAAAATTATCTATCTTGCTTTTTATTCTCTTTCCTACTTTTAATTTTTACCTTTCTCTTTATTTTCTTTTTGTAATCATTTTTACTTTGTTTTCTTTATTTCAAAACTAGACAGGACACTGTTCACCTGTCATATCTTGTACTGTTCACTTTTTACTGTTCGCATGTGAAGGAGACAAGAATCACTGTTCACACGTGAAAGCATCAAGTGGCGCATAATCGCTCAAACTTTCCAAAATTACAAAGCTGCCCCTGGACCCTTCTATTTAAGGAGGCATTCATCCAAGGCAAACCAAGAGCTTTCTTTGGAACTTCAGAGCTTTTACAAAGGAGCCAAAGCCTCTCCAAGCTTCTCCATCCCCAAGCGTCTCAAGTCCTAGAGAGTTCTCACCGAGGTTCAGAAGGAGCAAGAAGGTCGATTCACTTCCCATCTAGCCCTACCTCTACCTCACCTACAAACCTACAAACCCTGTACTTCCTTGCAGTAGATCTTAGGAAGCTCATGTGTTGAGCAACCTTTGTAAGTCCTACCTGGAATTACATCTCCAAAACCTTTGTACAAATCTTACAAATTTATAAGATTTTGAAGTAAGTTTTCTCCAATTTCTTTTACAAAATTTCTTTAGCATGCATATGGTCGGTTCAACCGCCTGATCTGCATAAATATACGTATATATATTCATAACGGATCTCTCACGCCTATTGAGTATATACATGTATATTCATATTTAAATTTCAAAGTTTAATTTTTATTTTTGTTAAGTATATATATTCTTAACGGACTGGCTCTGCCGCCTATAGAATATATATATTTCTTTTTTAATTTTCATTTCTGAAGATTTCCTTTCTTTGTGCATTTTGTTTATTTCTTTAGTTATTTATATATTGCTCAAGATCTAGATTATTGCTTCTTCCCTGTTAGCTCATCCCCCTTTCGATCTTTGGGTCCCCTTGGTATCTATATATATATATATATATATATTAACATACTAATAAATTTAAAATATCTCAAATAAATTTATCAAGAAAATATATTTTCAAAAATAACAAATAACATGTAAAATAATAATAGTAATAATAATTGTAATAATAATACATGTAAAAATAATATTCATTTAAAAAAAATACCTTTATGAAAATATTAATTTAAAATAATGAATAAAATATTAATAAATTATTAGCTTAATAAAAAAATTTTATTAAAAAAAATTAGATTGTTACATTCTTCCCCCCTTTAAAAAATTCATCCCCGAATTTTAAACAAACATAGAACATTGAAAAGAAGGTGATTGGAACAAGCCAAAGCATTTGTTCCTCGAGCTCTACATAGATGATTGAAAATACTTTACTTGTATCTGCCCCTGCGGTAGCATGCTAGATACCATTTTTCGTCATCATATTTGATTATTTGTTGATTTTCCTGATATTTATGGTACCCACTATGCTTCTACTGCACTCTGATGTATTATCTTGCAACACTAGCCTTTGTTCTCTTCTATTACCAATCTCTGTGATGTAAAGATGTGACCCATGCTGCTTATTTTGCAAAGCCTCGTGACGTGCCCTTCTGAAATAACTACTTATACATGTACCTTACCCAAGATCATTGCTAATCTTGTTCGCCATTAAAGTTTTAACAAGGCTTTCTCCATACTTAAAGCCCTTGTACTTCTTAATTCCATGATATTGTAAACTTTCCCCTTCATGCCACTAACAAGGTCCTTGTACTAATTTCTATCCATCTTAAGTAACTCACTCTTCTTAAGCCTTTCTCTAGTCCTTCAGTCTTATATGCTCTCTTTTTCTTATTTTTGTGACTATTGATATCTTTGCCTCCAATTATACTTTCGCTCTTACCCTTGCCTCGAGTTTTGAGCTTATAGTACCTGTAGTGCGTAGTTGTCTTACTTGTCTGTCCTCAATCTTATCCTTTCTCACCTTGTGCCTTTTCCTTTGAAGATATCCATCCCACTAGCATTGACTCTATGTTAGTTATGTGTGCCCTAAATCATGCACTAATCTTGTAACTTGTAAATAACATTGTAAATATTTTAATGGCAATAAACATTTCATTTAAATGTTATGTATATTTAATAACATATTTATTTGAAATTGTCCATTAGTAAAATGTCATATATTCTATTCTTATGAGATAAGAATATGAGTGACAGAATATATGGGACATTTGCCATAACTCAGAGTTCGCAACTAAAGGATATTTTGGTGGGCACATTATATCTAAAGAGCTGTCACCTCTTTTTATCTCCATTGATCAGTATGAGATACTGATATATATAGAATGGTGAGTCACGTGCCATCTGATATGAGATATCGGGATAAATACAGTTGACACTTATGAGATAAGTAGGTCAAACTTGTGACATACAGATAACATGAACATGGCATTTACTCGAGTCAATAAAATGTTATCTGTGTCATACTAGTGCATATAATCCTCAGACCTGAGATGACACGATTGTCTCTTATATGGGTGGTTTAAGTTTGATACTACTTACATATCTGTACTGTGTATGGATATTTTAGTATGTGTTTGCTCAGATTGGTCATATGCGAGGACAGGTGTTCAGTCAAGAGGGGATTTGTAGCCTTAAGTAAATAGGGTTAAAGGTCCTATGTGAATTTGAGCTGTTCTTGACAAGATTAAGTTCTTGGCTAGGACGAATGACTTTGTTAGGAAAGGTGTTTCCTGATGGTAAAGTCTTATATGTCAAGAATCAGATTTCAAATGAGTGCATAAGATTCCATGATAAGGGGTTTGACTCCACCATGACGCTTAATGGGATTGGGACATAATACGGAAGGATTTTAGTGCATGATGATGTATGATTAAAAGTTCATTTTAAGATATTTCTTGTTGCTAATTGGATAGCCATGGCATGCTATGCTAGGTGTCAACCATGGTCTATGAGATGCCTAAAATGATTTGGCAAAATCATTTATAGTTTGGAAGAGTTCCAATGATATTAAGAGTTAATATCATTTCTCATTGCCAATTAGTAATGAGCCTAGTAAGTTACACACCTACACAAGTTTAACCACCAACTAAATTATGATTTAATTGATTAATTAGAGAGTTTAATTAATTAATTAAATAGATTTGATTTGCAATAAGATTATAAAGTTCCTAGCATGACTTGAAACCAAATCTTAAACATTGGATGTATGATGTAAATTGGATTTATATTTAAAGAGTTTAAATATGAATTCAATTATGAAATTAATTAATGGAGAATAATTAATTAATTAAGTTATATATGATATAAATTAATTTGAGGAAGAAATTACAATTTTGGGTTGAGAACTAAAAAATGTACACAAGGGCAAAATAGTAATTTCATATGGTAACACGTGGCACCATGAGATGGAGATACGTGGTACCTATAGATGTGTGCCATTTGTCTTCCATGTGATGGAAGACAACTTTATGAAGATTTAATCTTGGCTTTACACTTGTCATAATGTGATTAAAATAAGAAAAAGCAAGATTCAATCTTAAAGTGACATGTGGCACAATATTAACTATTTTTGTCTCTTGCATATAAATGGAAGATAAGAAGAAATTTGATCTTCTTCTTCTACACCCACCTTGGATGGTAACAAGGTATTCATTCTCTCTCTCTTGATTTCTTCCATTGATTCTAAAAGAAAAACTTGTTTTCTTTGAATAAAAAATTATTAGAAATTGTTTTTAGTAAATTACATCCAAAATAAATTGCCAAAAGCAAACACCCTAATAGTTAGTGGTTGGCAAACACATAAGAGAGGATTTGGGTTGCCAAAAGTGATATTGGTGGTAGCTTGTAGTGGACAAGCTAGAGGAGCTACAAGTGGAGCTCTGGAGACTACCAAAAGGAGCAAGAAGTTTGATTCTTTGCCCCTTCAGGTTAGAGGTCTCTTAACCCTTTTTAATTTAGGGTTGAATTAGTTTAATTATTAAACTATAATCTTTAATGGAAAATGAAAGAATCATGCATGTTAAAAGTATTCTTTAACATGCCTTAGGAGCTTAAGGTCGTTAGGATCATAAAACATATTGTATGTTTGCATGAAACCCTAGAAAATTTTTGAAATCCAACCTTCAAACCGCTTCCGTTGCACCTTCAAATGGTATCAGAGTCACTATATTTGCCATTAGGATTGATTATGGGACACAATTGCGTGATTGAAAGGGATTTGGGTCAATTTGGATGAGATTCAAATTGGAAAAAACCCTAAAAATCCAATTTTCCAAGAAGAACACGGTTTGGGCGTGTCCCAGGCCATGGGCCATGTTCTGAGAATTGGTGATCACACTCTGGGGTATGTAGCAGTACACAACCCATGTTTTTGCCCACCTAGGGGCGTGTTACAATACACGATCCATGTAAACGCACGCCTCAGGCAGTGTAATTAGGCCTGAAGGCGTGTTTCTTTCTGGTCGGAACATGTCCCGCTACAGACCCATGTAAATGCATGCCTCGGGCCGTGTAATTAGGCTCAGGGGCATGTTTTCTATTGGCAGCAGTGTGTCTAGTTACACGGCCCATGTGAGTTCACACCAGGGGCATGTTTTCTTCTACCAGGGGCGTGTTTTGGCAAATTTCAAGGGTTTTTATGCAAGTGTTGTGTAATTTATGACCCTAAATTAAGCCTACATCTAATTAAATAGTTTAATTAGGACTTCTAATAATACAAACAAATTATGAAAGTTAAATTTAGGAAGAGTTCCTAAATTTAAAATTAATTTGAATGAGATTCAAATTGCATTTTTTAAATTGAGTATATGATATTCAATTTAATTTAAACATGTATATTTCTATTTAATTGTTAAATGTTAATATACATGAATGGATGATCATGGACAATAAAAGACCAATGTGATTGGATTTAATTCTTTTATTTTCTTTAGGATGTAATGATTAATTTTATTAATAGTGGCATGTAATATAAGTGTCATGTAATATAAGTGTTATATTACATAGGATGTAATTTCATTTATTTAAGGACTCTAAAGTTTGAATTCTTGTAAATTCACCTTGGTATGCCAAGGTTTACTTTGTAATTAGATTACAAGAAGGACAAGAAGATCAAGAACATTGGTGGGACTAGTGGGAGCACATCACGATCAAGAGTTGATTTATGTACTCTTTCAGCATCTCTTGTAATAGAAAAGATGAAATGTACCTAGGAAATGCCTAAATTCAATTCTTGGTAGCTCAGAATTGAATCCCTTAGAAAGTCCATGATCATGCCATCTTATTTAATTATCCATGTATGCATGAGATGTGTATGAATGGATGCTTGTATGAGATATATGCATGCCAAATGGATAATGTGCAAAGTGAGACCTTAATAGTAAATAAGCCAATCACAAAATCTTCCAATCAAAATAATTAAGTTGGTGATGGTATAATTATGGTAATTATATCATGGCTTTCCACTAGGGCAATCAAATTTGAAAATTTTAGACACCTAAACTGTTGGCTATGGTTACATAGGGATAGCTTTTATGGTCTAAGAGATTTTTTAAATTTAATTGTTAAAGCATGTGATATTGTGAGTATGTGGGTACTTTGGTAATCAAGAATAGATGTACCTGAGGTCATCAAAGTTCAAACTTCCATACTTACTGGCCTAGTGGGCTCAACTTAACTAATGCAAGATAGGCCAAGAAAGGATGTACTTGAGGCTTTGAGCATTAGGGGCCAAAACTAATGATTGAGTTTCACATGAGATGTGTTGAACAAGCATTGTTCACTTATGTATTGTTGATAGTGTTCAAGAAAATGTGATTTGAGGATATTTAACAATATATAAGAATTCAATCACCTACTAGAAATCCATCTAATTAGGATTTCCATTTCCTACTATGGAAGTATAGGATTCGCCAAGTTAGTGGAGGACTAATTTGATTAAAAGACCATAATCATATTGGGGTTAATTTACTTAATACAAGATAACTAATTTGAATCTTGCTCTTTCTACAGTAAAACATCTGATAATTATTGCACAAAGTTCCAACCCCGTTATCACGCATATTAGATGAGAATAGGCTCACTGGACCTAACTTCTCTGACTGGCTAAGGAATTTGAGAATTGTTCTCAATCTTAGCATATAGGATACGTTATTGATTCTAAGATTCCTAGTCCATTACCATCTGAGGCCACAGAAGAGGAACATGTCACTTTAAGAAAGTGGCGTGAAGATGACACGCAATGTCACACCTTACCCCTCTGTAAGGTATAACATGATCCCATAGAATACCTAATGAACTACTGAACTTCACCTACTGATAACTCATTAAGTACCCTATAAGGGATTTTAAAATCATTTTCTTACTTCTTGGAAATGGTGAGCATTTTAGTAGGAATTAAAAACATTTAATTGAAGTTTCAAAACTAATAAAAATTTTTGTCCATTTTTATTTGTCCGCAAATTTTGGAAAAATTTCAGCAGAGTGCCATCTGTATTTTGAGAAAATAGTTCTTCAAAAACGTGTAAAAACACTTCCAATACTTGTTTTCACAACTCCCAACCACCAAATTTACCCAATTCAACATAACTCGAATCAATTCCACAATTCAATCAAAGTTTGTCATCTGAAAATATTTCATAATTTCATTTACATTGCATTTAAAATTTAATTTACATATACATATACAGATCTTAATTTACAAAAGAAAATCCAAATAACAATATTATAATTCACTGTACAACTCCTCAACTTCACATTAATATATATAACATTACAATATTTACATCAAATAACTACAAGGGTATAAATAAATACCCGTACAAAAAGGTCAGTGAAGTCCCAACAATTAGTAGCTCACTCTACTGCTTTTTTCTTGTCTTTATCTACGACAGCAAAGAAAGCTATAACTGAGTATAAAAATACTCAGTGGTGCACAATAAAATACAAAATGCGTAATATAAAACATTTATGAACAATTCATAATTCAAAAATCTCATAATCACATTTCACAATTTTTCAAATCACCTTTATAGCAAATCATAATTTTCAAAACTTAATATAACACAAATTTGATCAAACAATTTAATAATCATAGTGTTGCCAATCAATAACACAACTTAGGCCATTACACAAAATTTCCAAACATGCCGTGTTGTACACCATGACAAGGCAAACTCACCCTACTAATAGAAATCAATGAGGGAGGTGGCAAGCTAGCTAATGAGTACTCATCCAAACTCACCTCCTGACTAGAAAGCCAAAGAGGGAGGAATATAGTCAAACTCACCCCATAAATGGAGGAGAAACATAGTGATATTGCCATGCCAAGTGTGAATAAAAAACAATTTAAATCAAGTTATTCAAATATTTCATACAATTCACAAATCATATTTCATTCTAAACTTTTTATTTACAAAGTAGGCAACACACTATTTTTCAAATAATATTTTCAAAGCCATAATAATCAAAATTATTCACAACATTTATTTCAATAATTGTCAAGTAGAAACAAAGAATTTTAAGTTTGTTGTGCACAAACCTGATGTGAGTCACCTCTAGGTCTTGACTTAGTTTGCCCTATCCTTTTCTAGGTCTTTTTCAGCTGAAATACGAAATTTATAGTGTTTCAGTATCTTATCTCACAATAATTCCAATAATTAATTTATATATGTTCAATTCTAGCTCCAATATGCTTAAACTTACATTCTTAAAAATTTTCATGTTGAGGTTACAATTCATGGTACTATTCAAGTCAAAATATTGACTTTCTTATGCTTAATAGGTATGGGAAATCCAATTATACCCACATACCACATTTTGGTTACCTAACTTGTTGGTTTTGGTCATTTTCTCAAAACTTAAGTCTTTTAGGCAAACTTTCAAATTTTCAGTTTTGGTGACCTATTTTGCACTATTCCATTGGTCATGTTGCTATTAAAATTTGGCCAAGTTTTCTTCATAAAAGTTGTTCCTTATTGTCTTAACTTTATTTCCCTTTTTTAATCACTCCATTTGGAGTTTTTTAGCTTAAGTTATAGCCATTTGAACATGGCTGGCCGGAATGGCCTAACCCAGATTTTCTGGGCACCAAAACTGGTTCTGGTAGTTTTAAGTTACTAAATTTGGGTGGCTAAATGACTTGGTTAAGGGCATAATTTGAGTTTGTGTTCTTCATGAAAATTGTAGGTCTATATCTCAGCTTTTTACTGGTAAAATTGCAGGTTATTTGGACCTGCCTAGCCCAAGTTATGGCTAAATGAACAAATACTGTTCATTTGGTCATTTTTGTACAGGGTAGATTGCCTAATCCGGATTTGGCCAATTTGTTCACTACGCTATAGTCACTTTTTAGGCATGATTCCTAAATGAAAAATGTGTCATTTTGTGTCTAGTTTCATCCCCAATTGGCCTCACACCGATTGGGTTGGTAAATTTTTAGTTTTGGTCCCTGAAAGGAACCTTAGTCATGCTGCCTGCATATTGACCATATCCAATCCGAATCTCCACTTGATTCCCACACTTCCAACATACCACAATTGGTCACATATAACCATTTTTCAGCTCAAACAAGGTCAAACACACCATTTAACTAATTCTCACATTTTTCCTCCCAAAACCCTAGGTGCCAAATCTTAATTTTCATGCAATTCAAATCTAATGCATTCCAATCACCAATATATAGTTTACATACATAATTCAACTTAAACACCCATTCAAATACATCAATTCATTTGTTAGAAGAAAGAATACAAGTAATGAAGGAAAGGATTGTGTATTTATCTGTGTCTTATTTACAGAGATGTTAGATCTATTTATACATGAGCTGAAAAATGGTTATATAACTTACTGCTTTTTACTCTAATCTTCTTCTTATTTCTTAATCCTAACTTAATTGGTAGCTCCACTATTTCTAAAATTCCAACTCAGTAATTTGCTCTTATCAATACATCTTTCATACTATATAACGCAAGCAATTCACCATGAAAGGTTCTTGTTGTATCTCCTTCTCCAACTTAACCATCAGAACATTATCATTCCCTAATACCTTTTGTAGGGAAAATGCTCATCATGGTTAAGTAGATGCCCTTAAACCTGTAAGTTCTACCTTAACTAACCATGGCAGTTGTGAATGTGTGTTCTGCCATAAATCCTGACAAGTTACCTTACACATTCATTCTCTTTGATATTGATACATCTATTGCCATAGCTTTCCAAACTTTAACCTCAAAATTACCCATATCTCTTAATATCCCACTTCAAGTTTCAACATCTCCTTGCTACTAATGTGCTCTTTCTATAGAATATCAGCTACACCAACCATTAATTGTACCACTATTCCACCTGACATCTTAGAATTTATAATCTTTTTTAATTCTCCATTTGTCCTCCATATTTATGATCATTTGTCTAATGCCCCTTATACTCTGCTATATTCTGGAAGATAAAGTATTGATAGATTCTTCCAGAACTAACTCTAGTCTTACAAACAATCACTCCTCTGATCCTTGTACTTCCTAATAAATTATGAGAAACATCTATACCTATCTTGTCCCATCCTGTCCCCTACTAGTGTTTTGTTACTTATTATCATACTGTCACTCATGTTTCCTTACAAAGTTATCCTGTTGATCATACTAAAAATGCTTGCCTAACCCCCAATTATAGACTCTAGGTGTCACCATTTTTAATTCTAACATTAAATCTTTGTGCCATTATCTCTCATTCTTTTCTCTCATCATGCATATTTAAATCTATTAGCTTGACTTTTATTCAACTTACTCCTACTGACTTTGCTTCTTTATCTAATAAGACAATTCAAGTTACTGTTGCACATCTTCTAGTTACTACTTACCTTGGTTGCATACCTTTCTTAACTTTCCTCATGCTATTAACAATCTAAAAGGTCCTTGTCCCATTACCCCTTATTCTACCTTGGGGACAGAAAATAGACAAAGTCTAATCCATATCCTATAACTTTGAGCTCTATGTTCTAGTTTTGAACACTACATCAACTATGACCTGTTTTGAGTTTTGCACTTCTGGGTTCTATTGTAAAACCCTCCCGGTAGCAACTCCGTACATTCTACTGTTCCGGTGACCAGTGTCTGTCCGGACAGCTAGAACGTTCGGAAAAATATTTTAACTAAAGTGAGGAACCATAATTAACTCAAATATTAATAATAAAAATTTAGTAAAAATTTTAGAAATAAAATACAACCAAGTTAAACGAGCCAGTGCCCTAGCGATGGGTAACCCAGAGGGAAGTTGCGGTTCTCGCAACTAGGAGCCCTAGACCCGAGGGAAAAATTATAAAATAATTTTTGGGACTCCAGAGAAGGGTCATTGAGGTTCCTAAGGGATTAGAATGCCAAGAAAATATTTAGAAAAATTTTTCAATCGGTACAGACAATTTTGACCCGTTAAGCCAAACGGAGGGCATTTTGGTCATTTCGCCTTCAGAGGTGATTTTTGGCCGACTTGTCCAATTGAGTAAATAATTATTATAACATAAAATATGAATTAAGGGTGATGAAAAATTAATGTAAAGCTAGTAGAAAAGAAAAATCAATAAAATGCCAAATATGACATCATTATGATGTCACTTAAAAGCTTCCACTAATTATAACTAAACAACCAATTAATTAACCAATAAAAGAGATAAAATTAGACCAAAGGAATTAAAAATGCCATCAGCCATCTTCCTCCCCAAACCATCCGAACCTATGCCTTGCCCTAAACCTGCATTAACACCCCATTCAAGCTTAAAAAAATCTCTCACACCTCACCCTAAAACCCTAAGTCACCTTCACTAAAGCTTATCTACACACCCTAAGGAAGCTCTAAGCAGCCACAAAGAGGAGAAATTCTAGAGTTTTCACAAGTTCAATAAGTTGAGCAAAGAGGTTAGTGCCTATTTATACACCTATCTTTCTTATTCCATGTTAATGACTCAAAATAAGTGTGAATTTGTGAACCAAATGAATAAAAGTTAAGTGTATGTAGCCCATGGATTTCGGCTGCCCCTAAGGAAGGAACAAGATAGAGTGTTTTTGATGGACTTGGAGTGCACTAGAGATTATGTTTAAAGTATGTAAATATAAGTATAATGGATTAGTTAGTTAATTAAAGTATGTTGTGAAAACTCATAATGGGAATTAGGGTTTTGGGAGTGAAAAATTGGACTTGGCTTATGAAATGATTAATGGAAATTCTAATGGTCAATTAGCAACCATTTGAGGCAAGTTAATCATAATTTGAAGTGAACTAAAGTGTTACAAACCCAATTGGTAGGCTGCCTAGTGACAGCAGCAATGAGGCTGTGAGTCCAGCCTGTTTGGATTGCCATATCTTTGACTGTGTAGGTTCAATTGGTGTTTGGCCAATTGGACATGAAACTAGACTTATAATGGCACAATTTTTCTGAAGAAACCATGCCCAAAAGACCAAAGCAAGTGGACCAAAAGTTGGCCCCAATCCGGATACCCTGCAAGCAAATTCTGCTGAATGACCAAATGAACAGTAAGGCCATAACTCACTGTAGAATGGTCCATTTGACCTGAAATTTTTACAGCAACAAGATGAGATATAGAAAAACAACTTTCATGAAGAAACCTACCCCAAATTATGACCAGAACCTATTCAACAAGGCAGTGGCAGTCACTGTTCATGGTACTGTAGATTTGGTAAATTCTGCAGATTGGAAATCCGGCCAGCTATGGTTTTTGGACCATATCTGGAGTTACAAAACTCCAAATGGAGTGATTCAAAAAAATGAATTAAACTAGACAAAATAAGGAACAACTTTCATGTTTACCATTTCCTCAAATTTCCAATGTAACAGTCCCTAATGGAACAGTAAACTTATGGTACAAAAACTGAAAATTCTGCCCCTTAGTACTAAGCTTGGAAATGGATTTGGTGATTAATTCCAACAAGTTTTAAATGCAAAATGTGGTACATTGGGAGTGTTAAAACCAATGCACCTATTTTCTATCCAAAAGTCAATATTTTTGTTGACTAATGAAGTGAATAGTGACACCAAAACTTGAAATTCACAAATTGAAGAATTTTGAAGTATCAAATGCCCTAGTATACCTAACAAGATTGGTTTGGATAGTTTGGCATGCCAATAGGGTTCAGTTAGCAGTACTGCACATGGCATTATGTCATTCTGTGATTTTATGGCTTTTAGCCATTTTGATATTGTGTTGAGACTTGGCCTCGTGCCTAATATTATTCTGACTTGTTAGCTGCTCATTTGCACACACAGAGATACATATGTGACCGATGGTGTGGCGGCGAGGTACTCGATACGATGCGGTTACCCGTTTATCCAGTCCAGTCGTTCAGTATAGGTTACTTGGGCAACCAAATGAATGAAAGTGGACAAAGTTAACGAAATAAATGGATATACAAATACAAAACAAATAAGACATATACATTCAATGCATATTTATTTCTGTTATTTCTTTCCATTTTATTATTGCACCACTAAGTATCATTGCTTAGCGCGTTGCTTTTGCCACGCGTAGGTTCTGGAGATACTGATCGTGAGCCCAGTAGACCGCAGACTGGGTGAGTCCATCCTGCAGCTCTGCACAGTGTCCGTGTCACCTCACCTTCCACAGTGCATTGGTAGGACACTAGGCTTCATTTTGGGTATTTTGTAACCAATTTTTATTTTCCTTTGTGTAAATGAAACTTATGTAATGTATTTTGATGTTCATGTAAATAATAAATATTTATGGTTATGTATGGAAAAATTTGAGTATTTATTCATTGCTTATATATGAGTACCCTGAGAAATGTTGTTGAAAAATATTGAGTTTGTGATGACATTGGAGTTTGAGAATGATTGAATACGATTATTGGAAGTGTTTTTCACAGGTTCCGAAGAACTGTTTTCTCCATTTTTAGCCGGTACTCTGCCGGATTTTCTATAAAATGTTCGGAACCTCAAATAAATTATAATTTCGATAAATGGCTCAAATATATTATATTTCACAAGTTATATTCAAAACTATGACAAAAATTGATTAAATTAAAATAGAGGGTGCCGATACACCGTGTGACATTGCTTACTCGGATATACTGTACACGGGTAAGGGGTGTCACATTTACGGTTTAGGCGTTTCTGGGCCTAGATTGAGTCTATACCATGCATTGCATTTGTAAGAGTCGAGGTGACACTAATGCAGATCTGTTTGTCTTTCTTATTTTGAATAGGATATAGACCCTACATCTCAGAGGGTAATTGAGGAGGAAGTGGAGAGTCATGCTCCACCTGCAGCAGCTGAGACTGGGGGTATGGGAGAACTGCTCGCCACTCAAGCGAGCACCTTTCGGCCTCCACAGGCCATGTTTCAGCAAATGGCCGAGTTCTTCAGACAAATGGTTGGGGTAATGCCAGCAGCAGCACCACCACCACCACCTCCACAACCAAAATCACACCTAGAAAAATTGAGAAAATTTGGAGCAGTGGACTTCTTCGGCAAGAGAGAAGATGATTACATTGCGGTAGAAAATTGGTTGAACGAGCAGTGAGTTCTAAAATAACTCCACTGCACCCCAGAGCAAAACTTAGAAACTGCCATATCTCTATTGCAAGATGATGCATATGAGTGGTGGGATACGGTGTCGATGAAGTCTGACGAAGCTATAACTTGGGACTTCTTCCTCTCCGAATTCAAGAAGAAATATGTGGGTACTATATACCTAGAAGAGAGAAGAAGGGAATTCATTAACCTGAGGCAGAGACAGCTGTCAGTGGCCGAGTATGAGAAGGAATTCGTAAGATTGAGCCGCTATGGAAGGGAGATAGTCCCTAATGAGGCTGAAAGGTGTAAGAGATTTGAAGAAGGACTAAATGACAACATAAAGATCCAGCTCACTGCCCTGGGAATCACAGAATTTACTAAGTTAGTGGAAGCTGCAATAAAGGTTGAAAAAGTAAGAATCAGTGAGCAGACCAGAAGGGATAGACAGCAGAAGAGGGGCCCGGGTCAGTCTAGTTTATCTCCTGCACCTGGGAAGAAGTTCAAGGGTCCACCGCACACGAGTTCGGGTCACCACACGGTCGAGTCGGTCTCGAGGCCGGGCCATAGTTTACCCCTAGGAGAGGTCGGTCCACACCATCGGTGGGCGACTTTCGAGGATGGGGTTGAGGACCAGCCCCAGCAACTTCTGCATGTCCACATTGCCTGAAGTGGCATAAGGGAGAGTGTTGGAGAGTGACTAGTGCTTGCTTAAGGTGTGGGTCAACAGAGCATCAGCTGAGGAACTGTCCACGCAGAACGACTACAGCTGCTCCAACACAAGCAGACAGACCTGCTCCTGCACCACAAAGGGGTAGGAAATCTGACAAATCTGAGGCAGTAGGACCATCACAGAGGCACATCCGAGCGGCAGAGAGGCGGATAACAGACCACCTACCAGAGCCTATGCCATTAGAGCTCAGGAGGAGCAAGATGCCTCGGATGTCATCAGGGGTACGTTCTCCCTCTACAATACACCTGTGCATGCATTGGTGGATCCAGGATCCACCCGTTCATACATCTGCATCAACTTACCCGTAGAAAGGGGGATACTAGTAGGGGAGAGTGACCAAGACATTCTGGTCACAAATCCATTGGGCCACAGTGTAATGGTGAACAAAGTATACAAGGGTTGCCCGTTAAGGATTCAGGGGTATGAATTCTTGGCAGACTTAAATGAGTTGCCCTTCCACGAGTTTGACGTGATTTTGGGAATGGACTGGTTGTCACGTCATCAGGCAATAGTTGATTGCAAATTGAAGAGAATTTCTCTGAAAACTTCTGAGGGTAATGAGATCACTGTTGTGGGTGAAAGGACAGATTTTTTGTCCAATGTCATCTCAACCACAGTTGCAAGAAGAATGATGAGAAAAGGCTGTGAAGCCTACCTAGCACATGTGGTGGATACTAGGCAGGCTAAGCCAAACCTGAGTGACATACCCATAGTAAGAGACTTCCCAGAGGTATTTCCTGAAGAATTACCTAGTTTGCCACCAGAAAGGGAAGTTGAATTTGCTATTGAGACACTGTCGGGTACAGCACCCATTTCCATTGCTCCTTATAGGATGGCACCCACTGAATTAAGGGAGTTGAAAACTCAGTTGCAAGAGTTGCTTGATAAGGGGTTCATACGCCCCAGTGTGTCACCATGGGGAGCTCGGTCTTTGTTTGTGAAAAAGAAGGATGGGACTTTGAGGTTATGCATCGATTACCGGCAGTTGAATAAAGTGACTGTGAAGAATAAGTATCCGTTGCCTAGAATTGATGATCTGTTTGATCAGTTGAAGGGAGTAGGAGTATTTTCTAAGATTGATCTCAGATCAGGGTATCATCAGTTGAGGGTGAAGGATGCAGATGTGCCAAAGACTGCATTCAGGACCCGATATGGGCATTATGAGTTTCTAGTGATGCCCTTTGGCCTAACAAATGCACCAGCAGCATTCATGGACCTTATGAACCATATCTTCCATCCATACTTAGATCGGTTTGTAGTGGTCTTTATTGATGATATTTTGGTGTATTCCAAGACCAGTGAAGAACATGATGAGCATTTGAGGATTGTTCTGCAAACCCTGAGAGAAAAGAAGTTGTATGCTAAGTTGTCTAAGTGTGACTTTTGGTTGAATGAGATTGCATTTCTTGGACACATAGTGTCAGCTGATGGGATTAGGGTGGATCCCAAGAAAATGGAAGCAGTGATGGAATGAAAGCCTCCCAGGAATACAACTGAGGTCAGAAGCTTCTTGGGGCTAGCTGGGTATTACAGAAGATTTGTGAAGGGATTTTCCTTAATAGCTGCTCCAATGACCAAGTTGTTACACAAGAATGTCAGATTTGACTGGAATAGCAAGTGTCAGACCAGTTTTGAGAAGTTAAAGGTTATGTTGACAGAGGCACCAGTGTTAACACAGCCAGTGTCAGGAAAGGACTTTGTGGTCTACAGTGATGCCTCTCATAATGGGCTAGGGTGTGTATTGATGCAAGAGGGGAAGGTGGTCGCTTATGCTTCCAGGCAGCTAAGGCCACATGAACAAAATTACCCTACCCATGATCTAGAGCTTGCAGCAATTATCTTCACACTGAAGATATGGAGGCATTACTTGTATGGTGAAAAGTGCTACATTTACACGGACCACAAAAGCCTAAAATACTTGCCAACCCAGAAGGAGCTCAACCTTAGACAGAGGCGATGGATTGAGTTCCTGAAAGACTATGATTGTGTAATTTACTACCATCCTGGGAAGGCAAATGTAGTTGCTGATGCTTTGATCAGAAAATCCATGACAACTTTGAGATCTTTGAATGCCCGTCTAACTTTGATTCGAGATGGAGCTATTTTGGCTGAGTTGCAAGTGAGGCCAAACCTGCTACAGCAGATTTTAGATGGGCAAAAGGCAGATGAAAAGCTAATGGCTATTATGAGTAAAATCCCAGAGGGAAAAGCAATTGACTATGGGGTGAAAGCAGATGGGTGTCTGTATTACAAAGGAAGACTGTGTGTACCAGATAATGGGGAATTGAAGGCCAGTATTCTGAAAGAGGCACACACCAGTGTATACGCTATGCACCCAGGAAGTACAAAGATGTATCATGATCTGAAGCTTCAGTATTGGTGGCCTGGTATGAAGAAAGACATAGTTGACTATGTGACTAAATGCTTGACATGTCAGCAAGTCAAGGCAGAACATCAAGTTCCATCGGGTTTGCTACAGCCTATACGCATACCTGAATGGAAATGGGATCGGGTCACCATGGATTTTGTAAGTGGTCTACCTCTCACCCGGAAGAAACATGATGCAGTATGGGTGATAGTTGATAGATTGACTAAGTCAGCACACTTTCTGCCAGTTAGGACTGACTACTCACTGGAAAAGTTAGCAGAATTGTATATCAGTGAGATAGTTAGACTGCATGGAATTCCACTTTCCATCATATTTGATCGAGACCCAAGGTTCACATCGAGATTTTGGAAGAAGTTGCATGAGTCCTTGGGTACACAACTCCACTTCAGCACAGCTTTCCATCCTCAGACGGATGGGCAATCCGAAAGAGTAATCCAGGTAAATAATTGAAACCAATGGAATTGATACAAATATTGAATTGAAATGATAAAAATAACATGAAATATATATCAGGTCCTTGAGGATATGCTGAGGAGTTATGTCATTGAGTTTGAGGGAAGTTGGGATAGATACCTCCCACTGGCAGAATTTGCATACAACAATAGCTACCAAGCTAGTATCCAAATGGCCCCGTATGAAGCACTGTATGGGAGAAAATGTAGATCTCGGTGTCTTTGGGTGAATTGGGCGAACAAAGCGGTGGGGCGGACACAGTGAAACAGACTGAGGAGAAAGTGAAACTAATCAAAGCCAATCTGAAGGTTGCCTCGATGCATGAAATCTTATGCCGACCTGAAGAGAAAAGAAATAGAATATGCGGTTGGCGACAAAGTGTTCCTCAAGGTGTCACCGTGGAAGAAGGTATTGAGGTTTGGAAGGAAAGGTAAGTTAAGCCCTAGGTTCATTGGCCCATATGAAGTCATTGAACGTGTGGGTCCAGTGGCCTATAGGCTAGCTTTACCACCAGAGCTGGACAAGATCCACAATGTGTTCCACGTGTCCATGCTCAGAAGATACCGCTCAGATCCTTCACATGTCATCTCAAGGGAAGAAATTGAAATACAGCCGTATTTGACATATGAAGAAGAACCTCTACGGATCCTAGCTCGGGAAGTAAAAGAGTTGAGAAATAAGCAGATTCCACTGGTGAAAGTGCTTTGGAAGCACCACAACACCGAGGAGGCAACTTGGGAAAGTGAAGAGATGATGAGGCAACCGTTCCCTCAACTGTTTGCATCATGTAAATTTCTAGGACGAAATTTAAATTAGAGGGGAAGAGTTGTAACACCCTCCCGGTAGCAACTCCGTACATTCTCTGCTTAGGTGACGATTATGCATGCGGGCAATAGAAAGTTCGGAAAAATATTTTAACTAAAGTGAGGAACCATAATTAACTCAAATATTAATAAGAAAAATTTAGTAAAAATTTTAGAAATAAAATACAACCAAGTTAAACGAGCCGGTGCCCTAGTGATGGGTAACCCAGAGGGAAGTTGCGGTTCTTGCAACTAGGAGCCCTAGACCCAGGGGAAAAATTATAAAATAATTTTTGGGACTCCAGAGAAGGGTCATTGAGGTTCCTATGGCATTAGAATGCCAAGAAAATATTTAGAAAATTTTTTCAATCGGTACAGACAATTTTGACCCGTTAAGCCAAACGAAGGGCATTTTGGTCATTTCGCCTTCAGAGTTGATTTTTGGCCGACTTGTCCAGTTGAGTAAATAATTATTATAACATAAAATATGAATTAAGGGTGATGAAAAATTAATGTAAAGCTAGTAGAAAAGAAAAATCAATAAAATGCCAAATATGACATCATTATGATGTCACTTAAAAGCTTCTACCAATTATAACTAAACAACCAATTAATTAACCAATAAAAGAGATAAAATTAGACCAAAGGAATTAAAAATGCCATCAGCCATCTTCCTCCCCAAACCAGCCGAACCTATGCCTTGCCCTAAACCTCCATTAACACCTCATTCAAGCTTAAAAAAATCTCTCACACCTCACCCTAAAACCCTAAGTCACCTTCACTAAAGCTTATCCACACACCCTAAGGAAGCTCTAGGCAGCCACAAAGAGGAGAAATTCTAGAGTTTTCACAAGTTCAATAAGTTGAGCAAAGAGGTTAGTGCCTATTTATACACCTATCTTTCTTATTCCATGTTAATGACTCAAAATAAGTGTGAATTTGTGAACCAAATGAATAAAAGTTAAGTGTATGTAGCCCATGGATTTCGGCTGCCCCTAAGGAAGGAACAAGATTGAGTGTTTTTGATGGACTTGGAGTGCACTAGAGATTATGTTTAAAGTATGTAAATATAAGTATAATGGATTAGTTAGTTAATTAAAGTATGTTGTGAAAACTCATAATGGGAATTAGGGTTTTGGGAGTGACAAATTGGACTTGGCTTATGAAATGATTAATGGACATTCTAATGGTCAATTAGCGACCATTTGAGGCAAGTTAATCATAATTTGAAGTGAACTAAAGTGTTACAAACCCAATTGGTAGGCTGCCCAGTGACAGCAGCAATGAGGCTGTGAGTCCAGCCTGTTTGGACTGCCATATCTTTGGCTGTGTAGGTTCAATTGGTGTTTGGCCAATTGGAAATGAAACTAGACTTATAATGGCACAATTTTGCTGAAGAAACCATGCCCAAAAGACCAAAGCAAGTGGACCAAAAGTTGGCCCCAATCCGGATACCCTGCAAGCAAATTCTGCTGAATGACCAAATGAACAGTAACTGTTCATTTGGCCATAACTCACTGTAGAATGGTCCATTTGACCTGAAATTTTTACAGCAACAAGCTGAGATATAGAAAAACAACTTTCATGAAGAAACCTACCCCAAATTATGACCAGAACCTATTCAACAAGGCAGTGGCAGTTACTGTTCATGGTACTATAGATTTGGTAAATTCTGCAGATTGGAAATCCGGCCAGCTATGGTTTTTGGACCATATCTAGAGCTACAAAACTCCAAATGGAGTGATTAAAAAAAGAAATTCAACTAGACAAAATAAGGAACAACTTTCATGTTTACCATTTCCTCAAATTTCCAATGTAACAGTCCCTAATGGAACAATAAATTTATGGTACAAAAACGGAAACTTCTGCCCCTTAGTGCTAAGCTTGGAAATGGATTTGGTGATTAATTCCAACAAGTTTTAAATGCAAAATGTGGTACATTGGGAGTGTTAAAACCAATGCACCTATTTTCTATCCAAAAGTCAATATTTTTGTTGACTAATGAAGTGAATAGTGACACCAAAACTTGAAATTCACAAATTGAAGAATTTTAAAGTATCAAATGCCCTAGTATACCTAACAAGATTGGTTTGGATAGTTTGGCATGCCAATAGGGTTCGATTAGCGATCGCACATGGCATTATGTCATTCTGTGATTTTATGGCTTTTAGCCATTTTGATATTGTGTTGAGACTTGGCCTCGTGCCTAATATTATTTACAGCTTGTTAGCTGTTCTGTTGCACACCTGGAGATACATATGTGACCGATGGTGTGACGGCCCGAGGTACTCGATACCCAATGCCAGTTTACCCGTTTATCCAGTCCAGTCGTTCAGTATAGGTTACTTGGGCAACCAAATGAATGAAAGTGGACAAAGTTAACGAAATAAATGGATATACAAATACAAAACAAATAAGACATATACATTCAATGCATATTTATTTCTGTTATTTCTTTCTATTTTATTATTGCACCACTAAGCATCATTGCTTAGGGCGTTGCTTTGCCACGCCGTGGGTTACGGAGATCTTGATCGTGAGCCCAGTAGACCGCAGATGGGTGAGTCCATCCTGACTCTACGATGTCCGTGTCACCTCACCTTCCACAGTGCATTGGTAGGACACTAGGCTTCATTTTGGGTATTTTGTAACCAATTTTTATTTTCCTTTGTATAAATGAAACTTATGTAATGTATTTTGATATTCATGTAAATAATAAAGATTTATGGTTATGTATGGAAAAATTTGAGTATTTATTCATTGCTTATATATGAGTACCCTGAGAAATGATTGATTGAGAAATGTTGTTGAAAAATATTGAGTTTGTGATGACATTGGAGTTTGAGAATGATTGAATACGATTATTGGAAGTGTTTTTCACAGGTTCCGAAGAACTGTTTTCTCCATTTTTAGCCGGTACTCTGCCGGATTTTCTATAAAATGTTCGGAACCTCAAATAAATTATAATTTCGATAAATGGCTCAAATATATTATATTTCACAAGTTATATTCAAAACTATGACAAAAATTGATTAAATTAAAATAGAGGGTGCCAATACACCGTGTGACATTGCTTACTCGGATATACTGTACACGGGTAAGGGGTGTCACATCTATACCTTGACATGTTCTTTTTAATGTCATCCTTTTCTAAGCTCTTAATCCTTACTTTTTTGTCTACCTTGTTTACCTTTCTTAGAACTGCATTTTGCCCCCTTTGTATCTTCAATATACTTTTCTTAATCTTATCCTAATTTGGGCCTTTAAGTTTTTTTTTTTTTTTTTTTTTTTTTTAACCAACTCCTTTTATCTTACCCAAATTCGAACTCTGACTATTGTTATTCTTTAGCTTTATTCTCTTTCTTAGCCTGACTGTCATGTTAGAAAATTATAGCTTTTTACTGTCTCTACCAAGTCATCTAAACCTCGATGTTACTCAGAATTGGTCCCTTGACCACTTTAGCTACTACTTCCACTAGCATTTAGGTTACCTCTTCTGCTACATTTGAACCGATTGTTTTAACCTTCCTTTTTACACTTCTTCTATTTACTAATATCCTATGCTTTATTTCTACTAACTTGCTGCCTTTACCATTTCCTTTGCTTAGAGTATACTTTTGTCTTGAGCAATAAGAAGTTGAAAAGGAACTAAGGGAATAGCAGTTGTGCATTTACTATGCAATTTTTGTTCTTATCCATTAGACTACAGACTACCCTTTACTACCTTAAGGTGGAGATTTATAGGGATTTTATTTTCTCATTTCAACTCAAGTAGCCAAACTTAAGGTACTGGGTAGCCAAAAAAGCTTTATGTACATTATGATCTTATCACTTATAAGTCCCATAGTGGGATTTGTGTCCTCTTTGGGTACCTGCACTAACAACTATTTATCACAGATTATAGTCCTAACTGGGATGCTATTCAGTAAGTCACCAACACCAATAGTAATCTGTTGTCTCTCTTGAAGGACATTATCATACTCTGCAGCACATTTGACAGTAAAAGAGCTACTATATCTACTACATTGCCACAACTATGTAAGGCTATGTGCTCTCTTATCATACTCTAAACTTCCCTAAAACATCATCTCATAGGATATGAACTTTACTCCTAGCCTCTGCTCTCCTTTAGGCAGCAAGGTTGTACTTTGCACCTCGCTAACACATTAAGGATAAACTATTCTTACTAAACTTTAGGCAAAACATCCATCATAACAAAAAAACTGTCCAAGATCCCATATCGAAGACCAATTGATCTCATTTAGTAGGTGCCATCCTTACACTGCTATTATACTAAACTTTTAATCCAAGATAGCTCATGCTTTAACTCTAGCTCATATTAAGGTAACTAAGTCTCTGACTTTAGTTACCACTAAATTGTGATCTTTGATACTTTAGCTCAAGGATTTAAACCCCTAACTAAGACTTTCGAACTTCTCCATAGAGATAAAACTCTGTCCTAGCATAATTGTACCAAAACAAAGGTTGTCTATTAACACCCTCATCATGGAACACCATGGGGATGCACATAGCTCTACACAATAATCCTACAATGCCCTCACTTTAGGTAGTCCGTACATTCTACTGTTTCAATGACTAATGTCTATTCGGACAGCTATGATGTTTGAAACTACACTCAAACTAGAGTGAGGAGGCATAAATTGACTAAATAAAGACCAAGAAAAATTAAGAAAAAATAAAAGAAATGAATTGCAAAGGAGTTAAACGAGCCGGGGTCACAGCGATAGGTGACCTTACCCGGAAGCAACTATAGATACAGTTGCCAATCCCAGACTCGTGGGGAAACCCTGTGAGACAAATAATAGGATTAAATTGAAGGCTTTAAGAAATTTAAAAGGCAATAAAAATGCTAAGAAAAATTAACAAAAATTTAATCAATTAGTACAGACAAATATAAACCGATAAACTTAATAAGGGCCATTTTGGCTATTTCAACCCTAGAGTTGAATTTTGACCTAAATGTCAGTTAAAATAAGAGAGATTAAAATATATAAAATAAATTAAAATCATGAAATTATGTATGGGAAAATGAAGAAAAAGAAAAGGAAAAAGAAAGATTTGAAAATATATATACTAATTAAATTATGACATCATAAATAAAATGTGACCAATGGGAAATTAACAACCAATTACAAAGAGATAAGAAAGAGTTAAAAGAGACAAAAACTCATTAAAAGTCATCTTCTTCCTTCTTGAGCTCCATTTTGGCCGAACCACTTTAAGTCTTCTTCCACCATTTTTTCTTTAAATTTCAAGCATGATTCCTCCCTTTTTCTCACCCCAAAACCCAAAGTCACCTTTACTAAAATTAATCCCCACACCAAGAGGAAGATTTTGGTTATCAAAAGGTGAAGAAATTTCAAAGTTTAGACAAGTCAAGAATTGAACTACAAGAGGTTATTGCACTAAACAACTTTCTCTTCTTCTTTAACTAGCAGAAGCATGCCAAACTAAGAGTAAATCTTATGAAATTAAAAGAAAATCTTGAGTATATGGGAACTTTAATTTTCAGCAGCCATAGGATGAATGATAAAGTGATGTTTTTGAAAGTGTTGAATTGGTTAGTGATGTGGATTCATGACCTTATATGCATTAGAACTTGGCCAAATTACACTTGACCCCAGAATAGTGTTTATAGTATATCTTCCACTAAAAAACTCTAATTGGGATGAGCCATACTGATCTGAAACCCTAAGAAATAGAGCTCCAACTTTGTTTTAGACATTGTCCTCAAATTATGAACATAAGGACCTTAAAAGTTAAGTCAAAGCTACTAACCTAAACCTGGACCCTAAAGACATAGGGTACCTGAGTCCAAGCCAGTTATTTGGTCATAATTAATTCTACAAAACTTGGAAAATTATAATTTAAATTTCTGAATGACCATAAGACATAGGGTAACAATTTCTATAAAGAATACTAGGCCTAATTTTGACTGTAACATATTCAATTAATTAGGTAAAGTGTAACTCTAAAATTTGCCTATTTAAAGAACCAGGATTAGGAAATGAACTAGTTATGGTTATTTGACCATAACTTGAGTTCTAAAACTTCAAATGACATGATTCAAAAGGAAAAATAAAGACAAGACATAGAGGAACAACTTCCATGAAGGAAGTGTAGCCAAATAAAGGCCACATCTTGGCCAAATTGCTAGGTGAATCTAAGATACTAAACTTGGACCTTGAGAAAGGTTCCTAATATAATTTGGCATATGAGATGAAATAAATTACAATAACTTGCTAAGCATGAAAATGACATGAATCAATGAAACAATGAGTATTAAATAACATTATTTTGCCCAGAGTACACTTAGAATCATTTATATAACTTGGATGGATTGGTATACCAATTAGGGAGTACAGATTGCAGTACTGCCCATATGATTGATCATTGACAGACAACGTATGTCTGAAATGGCTGTTCTACTGGCTTTATGCCTGCCTGATGGTCATAGTGCCTATTATTATTATTACTGGCTTATGCCTGCCCGTTGGCCTAGTGCTTGACATGACCGTTGTATACTAGATAGACATATGGATGTCTAACTAGTATACTCTTGTGTATCCAGTCTTTATAGTCTGTCATAGGTTACTTGGGCACATATATGAGTAACACATCTTAAATTTAAATAAGTACATGAAGAGATCACTGTCATGGATTTAATAAGACTGAATATGAAATATATGAATAAAAAAATCTCGATAATCTGTTGCTTCCAAAGTTTTATAAATATGTAATTAATTAAAAAATTTAGTAAATTTTATATAGACAATTATTTCAATTGTTTTATTATTTTTATTTCAAATTATTGCACCACTAAGCAGAAATGCTTAGCGCGTTGATTTTTCCATTGCGTAGGTACAGGAGAGCACCAGCAGTCACAGCAGTAGTAGGAGAGTACAGATAGAGAGGATCAGATCTGCTACAGGGTCGGTGTCACCTCACCAGTTCTGTAACACCCCTTACCCATCTACAATGCAGCTGAGCAAGTTATGCCACTTAGTGTGCCAGAGCACCAATTTATGTTTCTATTACAATTTATCCCTTTTAATTCATTTATTTTCAATTTTTGATAAATCTGAATTTTTCCGCAAATTTTATAGAAAATCCGGCAGAGTGCCGGCTGTAAATTGGAAAAACAGTTCTTCTGAACCTGTTTAAAAACCCTTCCAATATAATTTCCAAATCCAAACTCCAATACACACATTTCAAGTCAATCTCAAAATCTCAATCTCAAATCACAATACTATTTTCAAAACTTTTCTGTTCACTTCATCACTTGAAGCATATTCATAAATATTTCTCAACATTTCATTTATCAACATACATTATACAGAAAATTTCAGTAACATGAAATTTCATATATTTACATTATTACATAATTTCAAGAGTTTATAGTTACAATCCAACTAATACAAAATACAAAATACAAAATGCTACCCCACAGTTCTAATGTCCTACCATGTGCACTGCAGATGTGAGGTGACTCTGGACTCCAGATGCAAATCTGAAAGCTCACCCGGTCTGATGTCTGCAGGGCTCCCCAGCTAGGTCTCCAGTACCTGTGCGTGGCAAAAGCGACGCGCTAAGCAATTCTGCTTAGTGGTGACAATATAAAATAAAATATAATATAATAAAAATAATTATGCAGAATGTATGTTTACATTTCTGGGTAGACTTAATTTCTGATATTTATTGCAGTATTATTCAATTTAAGTTTGGTAAGATTTATTAACATTGCCCGAGTAACCTATACTAGTCGACTGGACTGGATAAATGGGTAAACTGGCACTGGGTACTAAGTACCTCGGACCATCACACCATCGGTCACATTGTGTCTCCCGGTGTCCAACAGAACAGCTAATAAGCTATAATAATCATCAGGATTAAAACCCAAGTATATCAACTCAAATAACATAGCCAAAGCCTATTATGTCACAGAATGGCATGGGAAGCCATGAAACACAGAATGGCATGAAGCCATATGCAGTGCTACTAACAGAACCCTATTGGCATGCCAAGCTATCCAAACCAATCTTGTTAGGTATACTAGGGCATATTACACTTTTAAATTTCACAATTTTTGAATTTCAAGTTTGAATGTTACTATTCATTTCATTAGTCAACTAAAATGTTAACTTTTGTATAGACAATAGGTACATTGGTTTTAATACTCCCAATATACCACATTTTGTATTCAAAATTTGTTGGTATTGGTTGCCAATACCATTTCTAAGCTTAATGTTCATTGGGCAGAATTTTCAATTTTCATGCTTTATTTTTACTGTTCCATTAGTCATTTTTGTAGTAGGAATTTGGCAAAATGATCAACATAAAAGTTATTCCTTATTTTATCTAGTTGAATTTATTTTTTTGAATCACTCCATTTGGAGTTTTGTAGCTCAAGTTATGGCCCAAAAACCACAACTGGCCTGATTGAAATTTTGTCCAGAATTTCTGGACTGACCAAATCTACAGTGTTAAGAACAGTGACTGCAACTCACTTTTTGAATATGTTTTGGTCATAATTTGAGTTAGGTTTCTTCATGAAAGTTGTTGATCTATATCTCAGCTTGTTGTTGGAAAAATTTTAGGTCAATTGGACATTTCTACACTGAGTTATGGCCAAATGACCAAATACTGTTCATTTGGTTATTTTGCCCAGGTAGACTGCAGGTCACCCGGATTAGGGAAAACTTTTGGTCAACTTGGTTTGGTTTTCTGGGTATGGTTTCTTCACCAAAGTTGTGCCATTATGTGTCTAGTTTCATGTCCAATTGGCCTTACACCAATTGGACCTCTATAATTTAAGTTATTGCTGCCTAAACCTACTGAACTCATGTCCAATTCTGTAGGTCACCAAGGGCAGCCACACCAAACCCAAATCCCATTACTCAACACACTTCATTTTTTATTAAAATCAAACCAAATGGTCACTAATTGACCATTAAAATCTACTTCCATCATCACATGGTCAAAGTCCCATTTTTCCACTCCAAACCCTAACTCAACATTTCAAACCATGCATTAGGATTGCATTTCATCAATCCACATAAAAGAGCCATATTGTGGGCAGCCATACTACCCTTTTAACTTCATTAAAATCATCAAAATCTTGCCCTAACCAAGGCTGCCGAAACTTAGGGTTTACATACAAATGGTATTCCATCAATTTCCTTATCATTTGCACTCATTCATAATTATTAAACATGAATTTAAAGTGAAATTCAAGTTTAGGTCACTAACCTTTATGGAGTGAGATTTCCCACTTGCTAGAATTGCTCTTTTCTTTTTCTTTTTCTTTTTGCTCCCAAAAGAATCACCAAAGTGTAAGAACACTTTTTTGTGTTGGGAGTATAAGGGTTAGTGGGGTGAAAGCTAGGGAAAATCAAGCTTTGAAAGCTTGAAAATGGTGGTTAGGGAAGGAGAGGTCACGGCAAGAAGAGGGTGAAGGAGAGAGGTCTGATTTTTGTTTCATTTTCCAGCCCATTTTATCTCTTTTAAATAAAGTTATGCCATGTGTCCTTATTAGATAGGTTGGGAGAACTTTAATGACATCATTATGATGTCTTAATGCCATTTTCTTTAATTTTCTCTCCATTTATTGTCTAATTAATTTCAATTAAATTTTTAATAATATTTAGTCATATTTTATGTTATATAAATTATTTATTTAACTGGATAAGTTGGCCAAAAATCATCTCTGAAGACGAAATGACCAAAATGCCCTCCGTTTGGGTTAACGAGCCAAAATTGTCTGTACCGACTGAAAATTTTTTTTTAAGTATTTTCTTGGCATTCTAATGCCATAAGAACCTCAATGACCCTTCTCTGGAGTCCCAAAAATTATTTTATAATTTTTCCCCCGGGTCTAGGGCTCCTAATTGTGAGAACCGCAACTTCTCACTAGGTTACCCATCGCTAGGGCACCGGCTCATTTAACTTTGTTGTATTTTATTTCTAAAATTTTTTCTAAATTTTTCTTATTAATATTTGAGTTAATTGTGGTTTCTCACTTTAGTTTAAATATTTTTCCGAACGTTCTGGACCGACATTGGTCACCGGAACAGTAGACTGTACGGACTAGCTAAAGTGAGGATGTTACAACTCTTCCCCTCTAAGAAAAATTTCGTCCTAGAAATTTACCTGATGCAAACAGTTGAGGGAACTATTGCCTCATCGTCTCTTCACTTTCCCAAGTTGCCTCTTCAGTGTTGTGGTGCCTCCAAAGCACTTTCACCAGTGAAATTTGTTTATTTCTCAGTTCCTTCACTTCCCGAGCTAGGATCCGTATAGGTTCTTCTGTATATGTCAAGTCCGGTTGGATTTCAATCTCTTCCATGGAAATGACATGTGAAAGGTCTGAGAAATATCTCCTCAGCATAGAAACATAGAATACATTGTGAATTTTATCCAGTTCTGGTGGTAAAGCTAGCCAATAGGCCACTGGTCTCACACGTTCAATGACTTCATATGGGCCAATGAACCTAGGGCTTAACTTACCCTTTCTCCCAAACCTCAGTACTTTCTTCCACGGTGACACTTTGAGAAACACTTTATCGCCAACTGCATACTCTATCTCTTTTCTCTTCAAGTCAGCATAAGATTTCTGTCTATCTGAGGTAACCTTCAAGTTAGCTTTGATTATCTTCACTTTCTCCTCAGTCTGTTTCACCAGGTCTGGTCCTACCAGCTTATCTTCGCCCAATTCAGTCCAACACACTGGGGTTCTACATTTCCTCCCATACAGTGCTTCATACGGAGCCATTTGAATGCTAGCTTGGTAGCTATTGTTATATGCGAATTCTGCCAATGGGAGGTATCTATCCCAACTCCCCTCAAACTCAATGACACAATTCCTTAGCATATCCTCCAGGATCTATCACATAATTCACATTGTTACTATCATTTCAATTTATTAATTGCGAAAATTCAATTAGTTTTTAGGTTTACCTGGATTACTCGTTCTGACTGTCCATCCATCTGGGGATGAAAAGCCGTGCTAAAACAGAGTTGTGTGCCCAAGGTTTCTTGCAACTTTTTCCAAAATCTCGATGTAAACCTTGGGTCTCGATCATATATGATACAGAGTGGGATTCCATGCAATCTAACTATCTCATTGATATACAATTCTGCTAGCTTCTCCAGTGAGTAGTCAGTCCTAACTGACAGAAAATGTGTTGACTTTGTTAATCTATCCACTATCACCCATATTGCATCATGCTTCTTCTGGGTGAGAGGTAAACAACTAACAAAATCCATAGTGACCCGATCCCATTTCCATTCAGGTATGCTTATAGGTTGTAGCAATCCTGATGGAACTTGATGTTCTGCTTTAACTTGCTGACATGTCAAACACTTAGTCACATAATCAGTTATATCCTCTTCATACCAAGCCACCAATAATGAGGCTTCAAATCATTATACATTTTTGTGCTTCTCGGGTGCATAGCATAAACACTAGTGTGTGCTTCTTTCAGAATACTAGTCTTTAGTTCTCCATTATCTGGTACACACACTCTTCCTCTGTAGTACAGACACCCATCTGCTTTCACCTCATATTCAGTTTCCTTTCCCTCTGGAATTTTACCCACAATGGCCATTAATTTTTCATTTGCCCTTTGCCCATCTTGTATCTGATGTAGCAGGTTTGGCCTCACTTGCAACTCAGCCAAAATAGCTCCATCTTGAGCTAAGGACAGACAGGCATTTAGTGATCTTAAAGCTGTGATGGATTTTCTGCTCAAGGCATCAGCAACTACATTTGCCTTCCCACGATAATAATCAATCACAGAATCATAGTCCTTCAGGAACTCAATCCATCACCTCTGTCTGAGATTGAGCTTCTTCTAGGTTGGTAAGTATTTTAGACTCTTATGGTCTGTATAGATGTAGCATTTTTCACCATATAAATAATGCCTCCATATCTTCAATGCGAAGATAATTGCTGCTAATTCCAAGTCATGAGTAGGGTAATTCTGTTCATGTGGCCTTAACTGCTTGGAAGCGTATGCGACCACTTTCCCCTCTTGCATCAATACACACCCTAGCCCATTATGTGAGGAATCACTGTAGACCACAAAGTCTTTTCCCGACACTGGCTGTGTTAACATTGGTGCTTCTATCAACATAGCCTTCAGCCTCTCAAAACTGGCTTAGCACTTGTCGTTCCAACCAAATTTCACATTTTTGTGCAACAACTTGGTCATTGGAGCAGCTATAAGAGAAAACCCCTTCACAAATCTTCGGTAGTACCCAGCTAGCCCCAAGAAACTTCTGAGCTCAGTTGTATTTCTAGGAGGCTTCCATTCCATCACTTCTTCTATCTTTTTGGGATCCACTCTAATCCCCTCAGCTGATACTATGTGTTTAAGGAAGGAAATTTCACTCATCCAGAAGTCACACTTGGACAACTTAGCATACAGCTTCTTTTCTCGCAGGGTTTACAGAACAATTCTTAAATGTTCATCATGTTCTTCCCTGGTCTTGGAATACACCAGAATATCATTAATAAAGACCACTACAAACTGATCTAAGTATGGATGGAAGATACGGTTCATAAGGTCTATAAATGCTGCTGGTGCATTTGTTAACCCAAACGGCATCACTAGAAATTCATAGTGCCCATACCGGGTTTTGAATGCAGTTTTTGACACATTTGCATCCTTTACCCTCAACTGATGATACCCTGATCTGAGATCAACTTTTGAAAATACACCGGCTCCCTTCAACTGATCAAACAGATCATCAATTCTGGGCAACAGATATTTATTCTTCATAGTTACTTTGTTCAACTGCCGGTAATCAATACACAATCTCAAAGTTTCATCCTTTGTAACACCCCTATGTTCGGTAGTGCGTACTACTGTTCCGGTGACCAGTGTTGTCCGGACAGCTAGGATGCCTAGAACTACACTTCGGTATGAGTGAGGAGACACAAAATAATGAAATACAAGAAAAGAAAATACAAGAAAAATAGAGGAAAAATAATAGCAAAGAAATGTAACCAAGTTAAGCGAGCCGAGAACCCTAGTGATGGGTGACCGCACCGGGAAGTCGCGGCGTGGACCGTTGACTAGCCCTGGACTGTGGGAAACCCTGGAAAATATTTTTAGGACTTAAATAGACCCCTATTGAAGTATAAATATCATTAGAAATATTAAATAAAAATTAAATAATTAGTACAAAGAAAAGTGGGAAATCGAAAAACGGACAAAACCCGTTGTTACCGAAAAATCAAGAATACAACCCGAACAGGGGCATTGTGGTCATTTGACATCCCGAATTGTCTTTTGACCTAAATGTCCATTAAAAATACATGATATTACACTTGGAAAATATAATGAAAAATTAAATTAGGGGTACCTAATGTAAATAGCCAAAAGTGGAGTGAAAGTTGGGTAATTAGCACTTAAATAATATTAAATCAATTTCTTATGTGAGTGGACCACTAAGGGATTATAATATGCATTAAGTGGGCAGATTACTCCACTAAAAATTCATCTTCAACCTTTTAAAACCACCATTGCCGTAAAGAAAGCTTTAGAAACCACCATTGTTGTCCCATTTGTGAGCTTCATGCATCCATGATCCAAGCTTCAAGTGGTTAGGGTTTCTTCACTAAAAGTAACCACCACACCTTGGGCAGCATTTAGGGAGTGAGAAAGGTAAGTTTTGATGAGTTTTTAAGAAGCTTCAAAATAGGTAAGTTTGTGTTTTTGAATATTGCTTCGTTAAAGTTTGTAAGGATATTATGGGTGTTTGATTTATGGAGAAATTTTTGAGTTTTGATGTTGAATGGGAATGTGCACTTTTGGCAGCCATGGAAGCACCTTGAAGGCAGTTTACTTGTGCTTGTAAATGGTGAATTAAATGATTGATTAAATGTATATTGTATAGAAAATTGTTTGGGTGATGTATACTTAGTATATGTAAATGTAAAATGAAATTTAAAGCTTGGAAAGTAATGGAATGTAAGTGTACCATTGTGGTAGTTTGCTAACCCCCTTGAGGAATGCTGTAATTCATGCTTGGTTTATGGGATAATGATGTTAAAATGTGTTGGTTGTTATGGCAGTTTGAGTACATGTATGATGGTGTAAAGTTGAACATGAAAATGAGCATGAATTGGTGATTGAATTGTTGTAAATTGAATTGGACAAATTCTGCACTTATTGGTGCACATTGAATGTAATTGTAAGCTGCCAAAATGACCTATAATATGTTGTAAATTATGTTTAGGTTGTGGTACAATCAGAATTGGTTTGAATGTTAAGTTTGGTGAGTTATTAAAACTGATGCTTGATGTGTATACAAGAATTGCAATAAGGCAGTTTGTATTTTAGGCCTATAACTTTAAGTGTGTGGCTCCAATTGGTATGAGACCAATTGGAGGTGAAACTAGGCACAAAATGTGCCAACTTTCATGAAGAAAGCTTGCCAAAATTCTGCTTGCAAGGTAGCTTGAAAAATGACCAAATCCGAATTGAGTGCAATTGAGGCCTGAAAATTGATCATTTGGGCAGCAGTTAGTTTTTAGGCCATAACTCACTCAAAACAGGTCCAATTGACCTGAAATTTTAACCATGAATAGTTAAGACCCATATCTACAAGTCTTATGAAGACACCAAAGCCCAGAAATGACCATAAGCAAGTCAAACAGCTTGCACAAGTTCGGGTCCAAAAACTAGCCGAACCTAAAATGACCTAAAATGACCAATTTTGGTGCAATTTGACCAGCAATAGTAAAATGACCATAACTTGGTCTACATAACTCAGAATGACCTAAAATTTTGCCCCGCGTTCCATAAGACATAGATCTACAAGTTTGTAGTTTAGACCGAAACCCGAAAACTGAGGGAACTAGGTCGTCCGGCTAGGTCAAACTAGTATCCCGAAATCCAGCAAATTGTAAGAAAATGCAGTATACACGGAAATGAACTTGGTAACATGTACCAACCCTAAAATACTATCGAATGTGACATATTAATAACATTAAAACCTAATTTACCTAGAATGCATCGAGGGTTGACATCTTAGGTTGACTAAAGAAATAATAGAATTCGATAAATTAATTATTAAACCTTTTTCTTAGAGACAGTTTAAATGAGTACTGAAACACTTCAAATTGTGTTTCTCAGTTAGCAAAGACTCAGGGAAAGGGAAGGAAACACTGAGTCAGAGCCAAGAGACAGTTATCAGAGGTTTGTGCACAACTAGTTTTTAACTGATTTTGTTCTAAATATTTCATATGATTAAATGACATATTTTTCTTATGTATTATGTTTTGGAAAATTGTGATAGAACATGTTTTGAATTGTGATGGTAATTTTCATGGAAAAATGTAAATTTATGATTTGAATTGTGATGAGCATAAAAATTATTGGATATTAGAATTGACTTTGAATCAAATTATATTGTGATTTATGCTCACTAAAAGGATTGTGATATTGTTTTATATCTCACTATAGATGCTTGACTAGGTTATTACCCGTCTCTCTCATTTGTTGAGAAGACAATGGAGTTAGTTGTATTTTGATTACCATGGTACGTGCACAGGCTTAGATTTTCCTCTGATTTGAGGTTAGATCTAAGTTTATTTTATCGTTATGGCCCTTGTGGAAGATTCATTATTGTGATAGTACTGTGCACAATGATTCGACCTCTCCGACCATAGGGAGTTAGAATCACATCGAATATGGCCCTTTCGGATTAGTCTTGCATAGTTAGTGAGATAAAGAATGATTTTTGAGATACAGCATGGTTTTTGAGATACAGAATGGCTTTTGAATGGTAAAGAATTGTGATTTCAATTATGATTTATGTATAATTAATTTTGTTGGAATTACCTAAATGGTTAGTTATAATTTGATAAATTGAATTTCATGATCGAAGTCATTTTATACAAATGATTCACATTATTGGCAATGAATATTTTGAGTTTTGGAATTTGATGAGTATTCAGATTTCCAAATTATTTACTATAAATTTTATCAATGTATATTGTACTATGTTTTAAATTATAGTTGTGCACCACTGAGTTCACTACTCAGCGATAGCTTTGTATGCTGTCGCAGGTAAGAAGAGCATAGAGCAGTGAGTAAGTTTCTTTAAAGACACTTTCAGTTCAGCTCCAGGTATATCATAGGTATACCCATGTACATAGGTTTTGATGTATGCATGTAATAATATGTATGTAAATTATTTGAGCAGTTGTATAAAAACTCTTGTAAAATATTTTGGTATGTAATTAAATGTAAATTATTGTAAATGTAAATTTGGAATTTCAATTATTTGAATAGTTTTGTAATATTAATTTTGAGTTTTGTAATCAATGAAATGTTTCTTTTATGAGGAGATTGATTTGATTATTGAGATTTGAATTATGGGTTCAAATGAAGTTATTGAAGTTGTATTTGAGAAAGCATATTGGAAGAGTGTTCTTTATAGATTTTGAAGAACTGTTTTCTCAAAATACAACCGGCACTTTGCCGAAATTTTGAAAAAATTTTTATAACACCAGATTTTAATCGATGATTTAAATTTCATGAAAATTGTTTTAAAATCCCTTGTAGTATATTTAATGGATTATCGGTAGGCGAAGTACGGTAATTCATTAGGTGTACTACGGGATCATGTTACATCTTACAGGGGAGTAGGGTGTGACATCCTTCTTCTTCACAAACAGCACCGGAGCTCCCCATGGTGACACACTAGGGCGTATGAACCCCTTATTGAGTAACTCTTGCAACGGAGTTTTCAACTCCTTCAATTCAGTGGGTGCCATCCTATAAGGAGCAATTGAAATGGGTGTTGTACCCGGTATTACCTCAACAGCAAACTCGACCTCCCTTTTTGGTGTTAAACCAAGCAACTCTTCAGGAAATACATCTGGGAAGTCTCTTACTGTGGGTATATCACCCATGTTTGGCTTAGCCTGCCTAGTTTCGACCACGTGTGCTAGGTAAGCTTCACAGCCTTTTCTCATCAATCTTCTTGCAACTGTGGCTGAGATAACATTGGACAGGAAATCTGTCCTTTCACCCATAACAGTGATCTCATTACCCTCAGAAGTTTTCAGAGAAATCCTCTTTAATTTACAATCAACTATTGCCTGATGACGTGATAACCAGTCCATTCCCAAAATCACGTCAAACTCGTGGAAGGGCAATTCAATTAGGTCTGCTGAGAATTCAAACCCCTGAATCCTCAACGGGCAACGTTTATACACCTTATTCACTACCACACTGTGGCCCAGTGGATTTGTGATCAGAATGTCTTGATTACTCTCCTCTACTGGAACTCCCCTCTCTATGGGTAGTTTGATGCAAATGTAGAAATAAGTGGATCCTGGATCCACCAATGCATGCATAGAAGTGTTGTAGAGGGAAAACGTGCCCTTGATGACATCCAAGGTATCTTGCTCCTCCTGAGCTTTGATGGCATAGGCCCTGGCTAGTATTCTAGTCTCTGGCCTCTCAGCTGACTCGAATGCAGGCCTCAGTGATGGACCAGCTGCCTCAGATTTACCGGGCTTTCTACCCCTTTGTGGTGCAGGAGCAGGTCTGTCAACTTGTGTTAACTGTAGTAGTCCTCTTCAGACAATTCTTGATCTGATGTTTTGTAGATCCACACCGTAAGCATACACCGGTCACTCGCCAATAATCCCCCTTATGCCACTTCTGATAGTACTGACAAGCAGAAGATGCTGGGGCTGGTCCCCTAAACACCGTCCCTGGAGAGCTGCCCACTGATGGTGTGGACTGGCCTCTCCTAGGTGTGAACTGTGGTCTGGGCCCCTGAGACTGACCCTGACCCTGTGGTGGTCCTGAACTCTGAGCAGGAGGACCCTTACTCTTCTTGCTGGGAGCAGAAAATGCACTGGACTGATCCGGACCCCTCTTCTGCTGTCTCTCCCTTCTATTTTGTTCATTTATTAGAAAGGTCCCTTAGGCAAATCCCACATCGGCAAAGCACGGAGATGGTCTTGGGTTCAAAAAGTAATGATATATAAAATGGAGGAACTAATCACTAGAGGTGCCTTTTAGTGGAATGGCCTGGTGAGTTGGAAGAACTCCAGGATTAAGCGTGCTCACTTGAGAGAAATCCTAGGATGGGTGACCTCCTGGGAAGTTCTCCATTCCACCTATGAGACAAAACCGTGAGGCTTAAGGCTAAAGCGGACAATTCCTCTAGTGGTTGGAGCCCGATCGTTACAAGTTCATTTTGGGGTAGGGCTCATGTGTATTTAAATTTTATATTTTGGATCACTGTAGATAAGTAGATGTTGTAAATCATGTTGAGATATGTAATTAAATTTTGGATTGTAAATAGTTGTACATTATTGTATGTAATGTTATATGACAGAAATGAAAGTTTGTTTCTTGAAAATTGATATGAGTAATGAGAAATGAAGTGATGAAATGGGTATAAATTGTTATTAACAAGTAAATAAGAAAACCCGCCATGCACTAATAAAACAGAGGAGACTCTGTCTGGGTCTCCACAAAAATAAGATGTGATAAAAAAAAATTATACACATAAGATAATATAATTAAATAGACAATTAAATTAATTTTGTACACGATAAGAAAGGATAAGGTGCTCTGATATAGAATATAGCATGCCTTACTCGGCTACACTATAGATGGGTGAGGAGTATTACAAATCCCATGTTAGTACTGTAACCTGCAACTTACAAAACAAACAATGAAATTATTATATAGGTTACTATGGTACATTCCAATAGACCATCATCTCTAACCAACCCATGCACTTTTATATAACTTATGTGGGAAAACTGTATCCTGATAGAACACTCCATTAATACTATAAGCTGGACCTGACTGGTTTGTTCACTAACAACTGCCAGTAGTGGTACCCTTACCCCCCTCTAGGGCAACTATACTGCCATAACTCACTTTTATGTACTTGTGCCTTGCACTAGATAGACACGCCACTTAGCCCTATTCTGACAGCAACATAACTTTTCTTAGAGTAAGTATCCTCATGACAGACTTCAACACGTCTGCTAGCACAAACTCACATCATCATGTACTCCACAAAAATCAAAACACTAAACTAAAGCGCTCTTACACTACCCAAGGAAATAAGTAGAATCTAAAAATAAGGAATTATAGAAAAAGACGAAACTGGAACCTATACTCCGCATGTGACAACTCTAGGTCCATACTTTCTCATGAATCTATAGCCTAAGCTCTAATACCAACTTTGTCACGACTTAATTTCTGGACCGAACTGATGCTAGGACTTGGGTCCGAATAAGGCCTTCGAAGCCCACAGTGAGCCTAACTATTTGTAGCCCATAAATGTAGTCCAATTTCAAGAAAACAAACGTATAGAGTCTGGCCATAAATTGGACTATCCAATGAAAAGCATTAACTCACCTAACCTATAAACACAAAATATTAAAATCTGGAGAGCTCAGCTCACCCTCACAATCCTCAAACAGATAAAAATCAAATGGGAGCTCAGCTTCCTACATCCATAGAAATGAATATCTCTGACACACAAGCATACCCACTTAAATAAATTTACAACTCCAAAGGTTTAGTTACTACAAACCCAAATAAGGATAACACACTACTGGTACAAGAGGAGTTCTAAAATTTAACAAAAGATAATAAAAATAAACTGAACTTTTATGGGTTAACCTGCAAGAAAATAAAGCAGGTTATTTCCAGCAAGTCCACCTATCACCTAAGAAAAAATAGTTGAATAAAGGTGAGCGTTTGACTCATAGAGTAAGATATTGATTTTAAATATAATTTATATAACTATCTAATCCTAATGCATTTCTATGTATGAAATGCAATATACACACATAATTTCAAATAATTCAAATAATATTCACATAAAAGATAATTTAGAGCACTCACACACCCGTGTGTCCAATCAACATATATATACATATGGGAGCTGATCTCCTATACAGCTCTCTTAATTCTAATACCTGCCAGCGAAATCAACTCAAGCTGGACTTTCTCTTAATAATCCAAGTGAGGTCAACGAGATCAACTCAAAGCCATACTCACTCTGACTTATCCACATATAAGGATCAGGCCCCAGTGAGTCAAGCTCTAGCCACGACTATCCATCCTACCCATATCCATATCTCCACCACACGCACACCAACACACACCCACAGAGCTCCAAATTACCTTAAGGTGACATTCACAATAATTTCATTAATAAAATATGCAACACAAGAGCGTGCCTAGCATTTAACTATATAAACATATTTATAAGTGAATGTAAGAGCACGCCTTGAATATATAACAATAATATTAAAATTATAGATAAAATTAATATTTACTTATTGAACAACCAAAGATCACTATGGTTGGCCAGAGGAGGAGGGTTGGCCTGAATCAGCTAAACAATTATATTCATGAATCTATCGATATTAAATCAAAACAATAATTTAAAGAGTCAAAGACATCCTAAGTTTATACTAGAAATCTAGCAAAGTTTTCCCTATACCTAAGCTAATAAATTTAAAATATCTCAATTAAATTTATCAAGAAAATATATTTTCAATAATAATAATAATAATAATACAAATAACAAAAAAATAATAATAGTAATAATAATACACGTAAAAATAATATTCATTTTAAAAAATACCATTATGAAAATGTTAATTTAAAATAATGAATAAAATATTAATAAATTATTAGCTTAATAAAAAAAATTTATTGAAAAAAATTAGATTGTTACAATGGTGTTTGTCAATGTTGAGCTTCTCTTTCCTTGCGTTAACGTCAAGTGGTGATCTCCTTCTCACTAGTGTGGATGGTGTGGGAATATGGATCTTAATTTTTGGTAGACTTGAGAGGATGAAGCTTCCTCATTTGCTTATCTCTCCCATCATAATCCTCATCTTCCTCTTCTTCACAGTGACCTCTCAAGTTACAGAGTGAAAATGAGGGGTTAGTTTCTAACATCAAACAATTTTGTCTAGCATAAACCTTCTTGGGTTGGCCTTAATTTGAGCATTCTCCATTCCACTACTTCCTTCAATGCTTCTTTTATGATCAATATGGGAAAATGAAATTAAAATTGTAACTGGGGTATTGCAATTGTTGTGAATTATGATTATATTTTTCAATAAAATTATAATTTCACTAATATTTATTTTTTTGGAAATTCTTGGGTATTGAATAGTTGATTGAAGATTTAACTAGTTAGATATTGTTCAATTTGCAAAATCCATCTTAGATTTCGAGAGTTATTGAGAAATTGGGTTTTAAGAATCTGTTGTGATTGGATTTCACTATTGGAGTTGTTGAGAATATTGGGTTTGTATAACTGTGCCCGTTTGTAAGAGGGTTTGGTCTTTTTGTTTTGTCTTTGGTGGTGTAACACCCCACTTTAGGTAGCTCTGTACATTCTATTGTTCCGGTAACTAACATTTGTCCGAAAGACTAAGATGTCTAGAACAACACTTAAATTTAAGTAAAGAGTCATAATTTAAATTAATAAAGATCAAGTAAGGTTGAAGAAAAAAAAATAAAAGAAGTGTAGTACAAATCAGTTAAATGTGCACAAGTCCCGACGATGGACAACACCACTGGAAAGTGACTATGGGTTTGGTTCCTACTCTAATCCATGTAGGACCTTGTAAGATTCTTAATTAAGGCCTAATTGAAGTACTATTATGAATTAATAAGTCAAATAAATGAAAAAAAAAATAAGTTCAAACAAGCAGAGTAAAAACTAAAGTGAAAAACGGATTTTGGGACTTACCTGGCATTATGGAAAAGATAAACACAAACCCGATAAGAGCAAAATTTGATCAATTAAATTTAAAAGTCAAATATTGACCAAAAGATGTGATTAATTAAGTTAATGAAGTGGGATTAATTTAATTAATCATAATTATGAAAATTTAACATAATTAAAAGAATAGTTAAACCTAATGATTTAGAATTTCACCTGATTTACAAGTTTGCCATCCACCTGATTTACAAGTTTGCCATTATAAAATTAAAATAATACAAATATCTAACATTAGAGATAAATGATCATCATCTTCATCTTTTTTCTTCAAATGGCTGAACAACTCTCTCCCTCTTCCACCGTTATTGTTCCTTCATAGCTTGAATTCCCACCCATTTTCTCAACCTCCCTCTCCTAAGATAGCATATTTAAGCATCAATGTAGCAACAACATCTCATTTAAGTAAGAAATTTCAAGGATTTAGGAAGATTACCAAGTACCCAAATAGGGGAAAAAACTCAAGGTAAGGGAGAATTGAGCTTAGCATGCATGGATTCATATTATCATATTACAATCATAGCATAAGTGTGAATTGTGATGAGATTGTGATGAGAATTTTTGAAATTTTTGAAGAAGGCAATTCAGTCCACGCTAACAAGGGGCAAGGGAAGGATAACAAGGTTGATTAAAGGTGATTTTGAAGGGCTAAATAAGGATTAGAAGCTTAATTTTTAGTATGTGCACTATTAATGCCTTGATACTTCCTAAAAAGAAAAAATTTGCCACTTAGCGTTTTCATGCTACTAGGGTTTTAGCCAAATTGAATGTAAATATTTAATTTATAGTTAGAAAAATGATGTTTAGTGTGTATAAATGATGTTGTGCCTATTTGGAATCATGTTGCTTGGCTTGTGTTGATGTATGCCTTGTGAATGGGTATGTTAAGCAGTCTGGCTGAATTTGACTAGACTGGACTTTTAAGTCCATATCTTGAGTTATATAATTCCAAATGACTTGAAACTTTAGGAAAATTAAAGCTAAGATATAATGCTAAAACTTTCATGAAGACAAGTGGCTCTAATTCTATGTGTAAATACCTTGAAAAATTGCTAGAAATTGAGTTACAAAACCTGAAACCTAGGAGCAGGGCACTCTAAATAGTCCAGATTTAAATGGGTATAACTTACCCTAGGAAACTCTAAATGATATGATTGTTAATTTGTTGAAAAGCTAAGACATAAAGAAACAACTTTCATGGAGAACAAAATGACAAATTCTGATTGTAACTTGTTCAAATCTGGACTCTAAGAACTGCCCAAAACCTGACCTGCGATTTGTAAAGAATGTATCTGAACATGTCCTGTTTGTTTGGACATAACTCACTGTATAAAATTCCAAATGAGGTGACTCTTACCTTGTTGGAAAGCTAAGACATAGAGGAACAACTTTTATGAGGGCCAATTTGACAAATTATGACTGAAACTAACTGGAATATACCTGAATTATGGCTGAGATCTAGCAATACAAAATTGAAATCCTGAAAAATGACCAAATGAATAATAAGCACTAAATTGAGTATAACTCACTCTACAAAACTCCAAATTGAGTAGTTCTTGAACTTGTGTAATCTTGAGAGATAGGAGAACAATTCATATGGGGACCATGATGCTAAATTATGACTGTAACCTATTCAAATTTGCTTGACAAAGTGAGTCCAGAAATCTGCCTAGATTTTGAAAGTGACCTGAAAAACTGAGATTTGGTCACCGGAATAGTTTTGGCAAAATGGCCATAACTCAAGCTACACAAATGCAAATTCAATGATTCCAAAGCCAAAATAAACATAAGTCATAGATCTACAATTCTCATGAAGAAGGTATGGCCTAATTCCTATTGTACCTTAGCCAAATCTATTAAGGAAGTTGAGATACCAAATCTAGAATTTATGAAAGATGAGCCAAGTAAGCCTAGACAATGGGCATAAAATTGGATAAGTGAGCATGCTAACGGTCAGAGCCATTGAGTGGTCAGTATCGAGAATGAAAATCAGTGTTATACCGGTCAGAGCCACCGAGTAATCATTACCAAAAATGAAAATCAGTGTTAAACTGGTCAGAGCCACCGAGTGGTTAGTACCAAGAATGTAAGCCTGTGCTAAATCGATCAGAACCATCGAGTGGTCAGTGTCATGAGTCTCATTATTCAATCTATATGCCATCTGTCATAGGTCACTATGAGTACTGGAGTAAAGTCTCCAATTGTGATCATAGAGATAATAATTTCAAATAAGTTATGATAAAGTGCATTTAATCTCATTCAATGGTATGATTAACAAGTACTTATTGGCCTTTATGTACGTCATGATGTTATATTATTGCTTTAAATCTTTTAATTACACTTGTATGAATATTATGAACTTTTTATGTGTTAATGTGCGCAAGGAAAATTTTTTTGTTCTAAATTAAGAGTGTACCACTAAGCTATTTAGCTTAGCACGAAGATTTGTTTTCTCATGCAGGTACAGTAGATAGGGGCTGTCAGGGGATAGATTGGATCTGCAGAAAAGTAGACAGTCACCTTATCTCAGACTTTTGGGTAGATGCATCTTCATCATCTTCATTGTATAGTGTTACTCACATGCGTGTATACCTTATGTGTGTATACCTTATGTTGTAAACAATATTATATAAACTTTATTTTTTGGAAATTGCAATCATAGGTATGTAAACTTTAATTTAGCCACATGAGTGGTTAATAAAATTAAAAAATTATAAATATTCCTTGTGTATATGAGATGTGAATGAAGAATTGATATTGATGAGAAATTTGATGATTATTATTTGATAGAAATGATGTAGAAATTGAGACTTGCACAGGTTATGAAAATATTTTAATAGTTGAAATGTTGAAATTTAGGGAAAACTCTTGCAGTTTCTCCTTTTAATAAAAGCAGTTAGATTATAATATAAATAAATTGGTAAGAAAATAAGCAAAATAAATAATAGACAGAGATAGGTGCTCCGTGCACCGAATATGATATCTCCTTACTCATTTTCACTGTAGACTAAGTAAGGGGGTGTTACAGGTGGAGTACAGATGGTGGTTGTGATGTCAAGGTCAGAAGCGGGGGGTGGGTGGGGGGGAGAGGGGAGAGAGAGAGAGAGAGAGAGAGAGAGAGAGAGAGAGAGAGAGAGTGAGTGAGTGAGTGGGGAAAGCTAAGAGAGAGAATGGGGAAAGCTAATTTAAGCATTTAAAGTTTTCTCTTACCTTGAACTATTGAAATCAGTGAGACTAATAGTTAGATTAAATAGAGAGACTTTCAATTTTGACAGAATTAAAATTAATGGACTAAATAATTTAATTTTCAAAAATATAAGAATTAAATTATTATTAGTAACAAAACTTAGGGACTAAATAATAAAGTAACTTTTTTATTTTTAATTTATTTCCACCATATCTCTCAGATATCTCTCTCAAATGAAAATTTTAATTCACATTAGTATTGTTGAAACGACTATGTCAAATTATATATATATATATATATATATATATATTAAATAAGTTAATTTATATTTAATAAAAATTAAAATGTAAGTATCACTAAACTTTTCAGTGAAAATACAATGGCAATTAATGCATTTGACTATAAATCTTCGTTATGCTTGTAAATAACACAATACTCCCTTTACCTCCTCAAAGTTAAGGGAATGATTGAACAGCATCTTATATATATATATATTAAAAAAAAATACTAATATCTTCATTATGCTCGTAAAAATGATAATAATTCATGCTCACAAATATCTTCATTAATTATGGTCTTGATTGGTCTTAAATGTTAGGTAGAAAGACCATACCCGAAAGGAAAATCACAACAATGCTTATAATAAGTATCTTCATTATGGCAATAAATATCACAATAATGCTCACAAGTATCTTAATTATGATTATAAATATCACAATAAAGCTCAAGTATACAGTAATTTTTTTAAAAATATTTTATAGAACAAGTATACATATTGTACTCCCCCATCTATTTTTATTTGTCGTTTTTTAGAAGTTGCTTTATTCATAATCATTTATTGTTTTGAGAAGATCAAGGAGTATTATTATTTTACCCATACCTATATTAAACACAATAACTATTTATATAATTTTTTAAAACTCATTTTAGCACCTCCCTTCTGTTTATTTTAATTAGGTAAGATGAATAATAATTTAGTCAAATTAAAGAGTAATTTATTATAATTTAAGTGATTTATTACATTCATCCACTTTTATCTGTAGTTTAAAGTTTTTGCACAGTTATTAAGAAAACAATTAAATCACCGAGATTATAATGAAAATTTTCATAATTTAACTAAATTACCTTTTATCTCACTTAATTAAAAGAGAGAGAGATGGAGGTGCTAAGATCAATTATAGAAAATTATAAAAATAATTATTGTTCTTAGTGGAGATAAGAGTAAAATAAAAAAAAAATTTTAATTAACGCACATTAATCTTCTTAAAGTGATAGATGATTTTGAATAAAATAACTTTTAAAAAGTAAATTATAAAAGTGGACAGAGATAATAATTACTTTCTTAGAAGGTATTTAGTTCACCTTTTAGATACAGCTGACAGCTGATATACACCCAAACAGGTAAACTAAGATGTTTGTTAAAGTTCTAAAAATAGTGTTGATAGGTAATTGATAAGATATCATAAGTTACAATTTGTATTTTTCTCTATTTTTATAACTATTTCTATTGATTGATAGCTGATTTGATTTTATTTTTTATTTAAACCATACTACCCTTTTAAAAATTTTATTAATTATAAAATTTTTGTGTCTTTAAAATAATTTTGATTATTTAAAATTATAATAATAATAACTAAATATAAAATATTATGAATATAATAATTATAATGTTTTTTTATATATACTTAGAAAATAATTATATTATTAATATATTGTATAATAAATTAATAATTATATTAATAATCATATGTCTATTTTAATAATAAAATAAATAATATGGAGTACACACTTATTAGTCATTTTACACATCACTCACAACTAGATATAGTTTTATCAAATGTTTAGGATATATGAACTATAATAAGCTATAAGCTACTAGCTATCAATCATCTACTATCAATCATGATACTGCCGTGAGTTTCTAGTAGATCTGCAACAAAAAAAAAGGTGAAGTGAGTGGCTTTCTAGCTAGCCACTTCGTCGTTCAAGTAAAAAAATTGGAAGTGAAAATATGAAGAGGAATTGTAATAAGATTTGAGAATGAGAATTTGTGTACTTGTGTCCTCTGTCTTCTTTGTTATTTATAAGCTTTAAGGGAAATAACTATTGCCCTTATTATGGAGATAATTGGGGATTTTATCAAGCCAAGAATATCTTCCGTTAACGTATCTTTATCTTATTTTTTTTATGATGTCTCTGTTTGGTACACTTTATGCTTGGTTTAATATTGTTCTTTTGCTATTGCTTAGTTTAGGTTTGGGCCAGGCTACTTTTCGCTTAGTGTGAGATTTGGTGGTCTACTTGATCTGTGTAGGGATGGCAATGGATCGGGTTTTTACGGGTATCCGATCATACTGAAACCCTAATAGGATGAGTTTGGGTATTATATAATTAGATTTGGGGAGGATTCGGGTTTGAAAAATAATACCCGTGGCGGTTTGAATCGGGTTCGAGTTTTCTATGTTGGATATCCGTTACCCAAATCTGTTTGTAAAATACTTAATTAAATATAAAATATATATTTTTATAATAATATTTATAAATTTTTATATATTTTATTTTGAATAAAATAGAATTTAAATATTTTATGAAATTATTAAAATTTTAAAATATAAATTATTAATTAAAATAATTTTTTATACAAAATATTAATTAAAATATATAAATTAAATGAGTTCGAATTTTTTCGGATAATAATAATTGAGTTTAGAATGGATTTGAGTAGTTGAGAATAAATTTTAAATGGGTTTAATATAAATTCAGATTTTAATAATATTTAACAGGTTCGAATTCGAGTAGAGTAATTTTTGTTAATACTCTATCCGATGTCATCCCTATATCTATGACAAACTTTCACCTATTGACTGCTATATCAAATTTCTTATTTTTCAGGTGTTAATATTTTAACTGTCAAATTAAATATTTCATCCAAATAGCATCAAAATATCAATTATATCCTATAACTAAACTAAACTAAACAAACTCTTTATCACAGAAAAAACCTTAATTATAGATAGAAGTGAACGAATTGATGAGTGATATGACAATGCTCATAATTATCTTCATTATGGTAATAAATATCACAGCAATGCTCATAAGTATCTTCGTTATGGCTATATATATATCACAAGTATCTTTATTAATTATGTGTTTTTTTTTTTTTAATATCCAGTAATATGGCTTTGGCTGGCCGCGAGTGCTAATTAGACCTTAAAGGAAAAGAAGTTTCTTCTGTAAAATCAGTTGCCAAACCCAATAGCATAGCGAAACTTAGCATAGTTACCGATTGTTAAACTTAGCAATAAAAATCAAAGGCAAAAAAATCTGGTAAATTTAATGTTAATTAATGTTACTACTTGCCAAACTGGGCATAGTTAACAATTGTCAAACTTGGCATAAAAATCAAAGGCAAAAAAAATTTAGTAAAAAATCTTATTTATTTTACATAAAATAATTTATATATTTAAAATATTTTTTTATAAAAATTATTTATGAAAAAAAATATTTTTTATAAATATGCTACACATTATTTATTTTCAATGTTAAAGTAATATGTTTATATCATTTATTTATAAGTATTTTCATATTTTAATAAGATTATTAAAATTTAAAAAATAATTTTTAAAAAAAAAAGCTATCTTTTTAAAAAAATATTTAATTAAATTAATAATATATATTTATATGATTCATTTTTCATTAATAATTTTTTTAATATTTTAAACATTAAAAAATATAAAAATAATTTTCAAAAAAATAATTCTAGTAAAACAAATCAAGCTTTAATTAATATTACAACCTATCAACTAGGCATAGTGACCATGCCAAACTTAGCATAAAAATCTAAGGGAAAAGATCTTGCATAGTTAATGTTAATAATTGCACCTAATTAAAAGTGCATTAATGGATCTTAAAAGTCATTTTTGAAAAACTTTTCATTGCTTAGTAAAGAAATAACCAAAAAAGCGAGAGAGAGAGAGAGAGAGAGAGAGAGAGAGAGAGAGAGAGAGAGAGAGAGAGAGAGGGCCGAAGTTGTGTTATTAGTCAAGCCTAATGCATCTTTTTTTTTTTTTTTCTTTCCTTTAATTTTTATTTTTCTGTTCTTTAATTTTTTCAATTTACTTAATTTACATAATTATATTACCCATCAATCGAAAAACAGTTTTAACTTTAGTTCAATGATATTATCGTTGTCTCTAGAGTGAGCTCTAAAATTTGATTTCTAGTCAAATCAAATATACTATAATAAAATTAGAAGATCATTCTATTAGAATCATTTTGAGGTAAATATCAAGTGCGATCATTTAATTTTATGAGTATTTTCATAAAAATTTCTTTTATAAAATTTATTAAATTTTAATTTAATTTAAAAAAATCATTGTGACAAGAAATTAAAATTTTTTAGATTAATCTATTAATTTATTAATTATTTTATAAATAAAATTATCATATTTTATTAATTTAAAAAAAAAGTATAAAACATATTCAGCTATTCCTCTCAATATAAAATCCCTTTCTTTTTTCATTCTTTTCCACCGATCACTAGTCAGATTATTTTATTTGTAAAATAATTGATAGATCAACTTGTTAACTTAAAAATTTTTAAATTTTCAATTATAATGACTTTTATGAAAAAAATTAAAATTTTATAAATTTAATAAAAATACTCATAATTTAAGTAATTATGTATAATAATTACCTTTTCAAGAATTGTGAAGTTTTAAGTTCGAATTACAATAAGAGCTAATTATATATATATATATATATATATATATATATATATATATATATATAAAGAATACTTACTATTGTTGAGAATCTATTATTTACTCATTGACAGCCATGTTTTTTAAAGGATATTATTGGGGTGAAAACTCAATTTTTCGTGCTACAAATACTTTAGTTCAATAATTTAATTTTATTTCTATATTTTGATTGTTGTTACAAAACATTAAAACAACTATATTTTAGAAAATTGATTAATTGATGAAATAATTTTTTTAGTCTGTAAAATATCAAATGATAAAAAAAAGGTTACTAATCTTTTCTTTATTTATTTAACTTCGATTAAATTCAAGATGTTATTTTTTCGCTTCTGATTTTATATTCATAAAAAACAATGTTCAGACCAACCAGCTATATAATTTTAAGTTTTTTTTAGGCAATATTGAAATTTTTAAAAGAGGAGAGTACTTATATATAATAAACAAAGATACATTTTCTTTTTAATACATAAAAAATTATTAAATCGGAAGCAGAGGCGAAGCCACGTTGCAAGTAACCAAATCTTTTCAAAATTATAATTTTATCCTCAATTTTTTTTAATGAAATTACTGTTTTCCCTTTTAAAATTTTTAAATTTAAAATTTTGAATTATAAAATTTAGTGTATTGTTATTTTTAAAAAACTAGTATTTGCCCTCTAATATTTTTTTTTTATTTTGACTTATGCATTTTGATATAAATTTTATTTATATTTTATATTATTTAATTTAAACTAAATAATTAAAAAAATAAAACCTTTTAAGCCTTTTCAATTTTAGCAAAAATCTTTTAATTTTATTAATTTAATCTCAAACTTTCACATTAATTTTAATTTTTAAAGTTGGCCTAATTAGATGATTTAATTAATAAAAATAATTCAAATATTTATCAACATTATTAATATTAGCCAACCTTTTTAATTTTTTTTATTATTTAAGTAACTATTTTAAATAAATTAAATAAAAATATTATTTTACCGAATAAAATATTTACTGTTTTGAAAATTATAATTAGATTTATTTTGATTTATTAATATTTTATATTCAAAATTTTGATTTTTTTTTCATTTATTAGGCCTTAAACTTGAGATAAAATGATGAAAAAATGTGAATTAAAAGTATAACAGAAAGGGAGAAAAAAATTTAAAATTAAAAATATCAATATTAAATATATTATTCAATTATTATATTTTTTTATTAATAGTAAGTTTGTTAAAATTATTAAACAAATTAATAAAATTAAATAGATTAGCTAAAATTGATAACATAAAAATGAAAAAATTTGAATAATTTGTAAATTAATGAGTTTAATTGTTCTTCATTAAATTTATCACTAAATTGAAAATTATATGAATTTTTTTATTAAATTGATAAAATTAAAAAGTTTGGTTAAAATTAATAATCAATATAAATGTTTTGATTTTTTTAGTCATTTAACCTTTAACTTTGATCTCTTAATATTTTATATTTTTATTTTAGTCTCTATATTGTTATAAAAATTTCATTTAATTTTTTTAATATTTATTTTTGACACTAAAAATTAATTAATTTCTAATTACCATAAGGAACTATTGATATTTAAAATTTCTAAAAAAAAAAATTAGTTATCTGATTCAACGGTTGAAAGACAACTTACTCTCTTGTTTGGAGCGAAAAATTTTACAAAAATTTAATTTAATTAATTTTTTTTTATTAATTTTCACACTTTGAATGAAAAATTTATTTCTTTTTAACTTAATTTTTTAAGAATTTAATTAAATTTTTTTCTCATAAATAATTTATTTTAAAGAATGTCATTGTAATTAATGAATCAAATATGTCTTTAGCTATATATATATATATATATATATATATATATATATATATATATATAGACACACACACACTGTATGTATTGTACTAATATTACTATCATAGAGGTAGGTAATAATGGTTGATGAATTCAGACTATTAAACATTAAGTTATCCAAAGAATTATCATTCAAAAAAGAAATATTCAACATCACCAATGAGAACCCATTAGAAAACTACTGAGTATCCAAGATTTATACGAAGAGATAATGTTGTTAGCTTATCATTTAGTTAAGGAAACTTAAATTAAACTTTAAAATAATAATAATAATAATAATAATAATAATAATAATAATAATAATAATAATAATAATTTTTCTGTTTCATAGAAAAAAAAAATAAAAAAATAAAGAGAAAGCATGTAGCCTGTTACTATCAAGACGTGATTTTCGATATTTGCTTGAGAAGAAGGGAAGGTCCAACGTCCTACTCCTCTCTTTGCGGTCAATTTCTTAAAGGGAAGGACTCTTTCGTCTATATCTTCAATTATCTCTTGTGTTTGCCTAACAAGGATTATATATAAAACCCCATAACTTCTTCTTGTTTATTTGTGTTTTGCGAGTGTGTGTGTTGCTAAAAATATTCACTTTGGCATTTCAAGAACCTCAATAAACATGGTGGGTTATGAGGAAAAGCTTCTTGCAGGAGGAGAACAACAGCTCTCCCTTTCTCAACCTGGCCCTCTTGTCTTTGAGCTCGATCGTCTGCAGAACCTTCTTAGAGGTTTATGATCATTTCTTTTCCTTTTCTTTTCCATCACACTAGCACGATTGTTATTATTATTATTATTATTATTATTATTATTATTATTATTATTATTATTATTATTATTATTTTAAATTTTAGCTCTCTGTTGGCCAGTTCTTGAGCAAGCCTTTGTTTTTGTTTGGATTTTTTTTTCAAATTTTTGTTGCATTGAAGAAGTTTATTTATTTATTACAACATTATACTGGTATTATTAAGGTTATTATTATTTTTTTATTTTTAATTATAATTATCATGATTTGGTCTGGGGATGAATTTGGGTTTTCGACAGTTATTAGTTAAAACAAGGTGGTGCCTAGAGAAATTAATGAATGTGTAGTTTTGGGGCCAAGTGATAATTATTCCCTTTAAACAGAGATAGACCACTTATTTTTACCTGTTTAGATGGGCAATTGGTACTCTTTTTAATTCATTATTGGGGAAAAAGAGTGGATGACAGTGATTCAATACTCTCTTCCTGAGTTCTGGGGTATTGACCTTTGTGCTGTTTGACAAACCTACTTGATTATTCTAATTTCTTCAATAGGTATGTGTGCTGCTAATACAAGTATAAATCATAAATATTAACTTTGTCCTTTTTTTTTAAATTATTTTATCCATAATTATTTATTCTTTTTTAAAAAGATAAAATAATATTAATTTTTTTTTTCAATTTTATCTTTGTTTTTATTGAATATAATAATTATTTATATAATTTTTAAAACTCATCTTAACGCTCACTTTTTTTTTCTCTAAATGAGTGAGATAAAGAATAATTTAATTATATTATGGAGTATTTTATTATAATTTAAGAGATTTAATTATTTCTTAAAAGATTAAATTATAAAAATAGATAAATAAAAATGAACGGAAAAAGTATACAACTCAACTCAATTAAGTCTTTATCCCAAAAATTTGGGGTAGGCTATATGGATTCTATTTCTCCACTCTAAACGATTTTGGGTTAAATCCTCGGAAATGTGTAATGCTTCTAGGTCATGTTGTACTACTCTTCTCCAAGTCAGTTTAGGTCTACCCCTCCTTTTTTTTCTATCCTCTACCCTAATGTGTTCTACTTGTCTAACTGGAGCCTCCGTATGCCTACACTTCATATGACCAAACCACCTCAATCTATCTTCTCTCAACTTATCCTCAATTGGTACCACTCCTACCTTTTCTCTAATACTCTCATTATGGACTTTATCTAATCTAGTATGGTCACTCATCCACCTTAACATTCTCATCTCCGCAACTCTTATCTTAGACACATACGACTCTTTCAGTGCTTAACACTCACTACCATATAATATGGCCGGTCGTATGGCTGTATGGTAAAATTTTCCTTTCAAATTATTGTGAATCTTGCGATCACATAAAACTCTCGTGGCACATTTCCACTTTAACCATCCGGCTTGAATCCTATGACTAACATCCTCCTCACATCTCCCATCTACTTGAAGGACTAAGCCAAGATATTTAAAGTGATTACTTTGAGACAGTATTATTCCATCCAAACTAACTCCTTCCCTATCACTAGTTTGGCCTTCACTGAACTTGCAATAGGATGTATTCTATTTTCGTTCTATTTAACTTAAAGCTCCTTGACTCTAGAGTACTTCTCCAAAACTCTAACTTTCTATTAACTCCTTCTTGCGTCTCATCTATTAGAACTATATCATCTGCAAACATCATGCATCAAGGGATACTCTCTTGTATATGTTTCGTTAATTCATCTAAAACTAATATAAAAAGATAAGGGCTTACGGCTTAACCTTGGTGTAATCCAACTGAGATAGGAAAATCTCTTGTATCCCCTCCAACTGTGCGCACAATAGTAGTTGCTCCTTCATACATGTCTTTCAACACTTGTATGTACCTAATAAATAACCCTTTTGTTCGAACACTCTCCATAGGACATCTCTTAGAACACTATCATAAGCCTTCTCCAAATCGATAAAAACCATGTGAACGGAAGAAATATATTAAATTATATTGAATTAAAATATTTCCTCTCTCTAACTTTAAAAAGGAGGAAAGTGCCATTAATTTATAGTTGGGTGGCACAATATCAATCGGTGGATAATCCACCTAATTGGTGCATAGGGGACTCATGGCCTTGCAAGGTATGCACCACTGGACCAATTGCCTACTGGCAAGTTTCCATGACTTCATCTCGAAGACTGGAGTATCATTGCAACAAAGTCTTTACCCCTTTTCATGCTTTATCGATCTTATATACCTGAACAAGAAGCACAAAATAAGCATTTGCAACTTCACATATCTTATGGTGATTGATTTCCATCATTGTTTCAGAGAAAGACACGGAATTGGGAGCTGCTAATGCAGAAATTAAAGCTTTGAGAACAACAGAAGTTTCAAAGGATAAGGCTATAAAAGAGGTACTAAGAAATATAACTAAGCACATACCAGCCATATTCTATACCATCCAATTGCACTGTTACTTATCATTTTGCTACATTTTTCAGCTTGGAAATGAAGTTAATAAACTGGAGGAGAAGCTCACAATCTCTGAAAATCTTGTAGAGCATAAGGTTTGTTGAAGTACTTGATGAAATTTTGGCAAAAGATTCATGTGTTGACTTGTGGACTAAGATGACCCAATTCTTATTCATTTGTAGAATCTTGAAATCAAGAAACTCATAAATGAAAAGAAAGATGCATTAGCTGCACATTATGCGGCAGAAGCAACTCTTAGAAGGTTGCATGCAAATCTAAAGGATGATGATTCACTTCCTATTGAGTCCATCATAGCTCCTCTTGAGGCAGAGATTAAAATGTATAAAAATGAGGTAAGGGTTTGAAAGAATAAGATTGTTTTGAAAAGCTCGTTTGAGGTTATTGTTATTTTATTTACATATTTAAATATTTTTTCTTGCCAATTTGGCTTTTCCAGATTGCTGCATTACAGGAGGACAGGAAGGCAATGGAACGCCTCACCAAGTCGAAAGAGTTAGCTCTTCTTGAAGCAGAACGGATCCTTCAAAGTGCTCTAGAAAGGGCTTTAATCGTAGAGGAGGTTCAAAATCAAAATCATGAGTTGAAGAAACAGATAGAAATCTGCCAGGTGTGATTTCTTTAATGACAGATTACTTCTTACATGACCATGAGGATCCAGTAAACAAGCTAATATGAGTGTACTAAATGCAGGAAGAGCACAGAATTCTGGAGAAAACGAATCGCCAAAAAGTTATGGAGGTTGAAAAGCTTAGCCAGACCATTCAAGAGCTTGAAGAGGCAATTCTAGCTGGTGGGGCTGCAGCCAATACTATCCGTGACTATAAGCGACAAATTTCTGAGCTACATGTAGGTTTCAGGCTCATATGAGCTGATGCAACTCCTATATTTTTCTAAGAAATCATGGTTTTTCAGTTGCATAGATTGCAAAACATGGGGGTAGAATAGAACAGCATAGATTTCTAGGTACCTGGTCTTCACTCAGATTCACTTTTCAGGACGAGAAAAGATTGCTGGAGAGAGAGCTAGCCAGAGCCAAAGTTTCAGCAAATCGAGTAGCAACTGTAGTAGCTAATGAGTGGAAGGATGAAAATGACAAGGTCATGCCTGTCAAGAAATGGCTGGAAGGGAGAAGGCTGCTGCAGGTATTTTTACCATAGAAAATTCTTGGACCAATTTGAGATCATGATATAAGAAAGACGTCAAATCCGTTTCCATTTCTGTTGTTTCTAATCTCATCATATGTAGGCGGAGATGCAACGGCTAAGAGACAAGTTAGCTGTAGCAGAGAGAACAGCTAAGGCAGAAGCACAGCTCAAGGCAAGTTTTATCTCCTATTTTCCTATATTTCATCTATCTTGTTACTCAGTTAGGTTCTGTTTCTGAGCCACATAAATTTGCTTCAGGACAAGTTGAAGTTAAGGCTAAAGACACTGGAGGAAGGCTTAAAGCATGTATCGAGTTTCTCTGTTAACTTCACTAAGCCAGCAAAAACCAGTAACATTCTAGGATTTCTAACAAGTAATGGAGGATTAAGGAAGAGGTCAACTTCACAGCCAAGGGCTTCCACCATCAGTAGAGGTATTCCTTTGCAGCAACCAAACATAGAAAACGAAAATACCATTGCTGGTGGGGAGCTGAAACAAGCTGATAGCTTCAAAAAGAAATACTGTTACGCAGAAAACAAATTGAGAAATAGTCTATGGTCATCTAGGAGTAAGATTATTGATAGCAACGGAAAGGAAAACACAGAATTGAAGGCGAATACTTACGCAAATATCGACATGTATAAGAATGATGATACAACAATTTCGACAGAACTCAAAAACAAAGCTGGTGGCAATGAGGACTTACATTGTAAGAGAAGTACCAATCCTGAATGTGAAGACGTAGTTTCAGGATTTCTATATGACAGACTTCAAAAGGAGGTCATAAATCTAAGGAAGATTTGCGAGGCTAAAGACAGTAGCTTGGATGCTAAAGATAAAGAAATTCAGGTGAAGTAACGACCTCTTCCCCCTCTTTCTTTTCTCTATTAGAAGCATTCAATCACGAGTTATTCACTTCAAAAAGTAAAAATTATTTTCAGATGCTCATGAAGAATGTTGCTGCACTGAACAAAGCTATTGAAGTTGAATCGAAGAAAGTGAAGAAAGAAACTGCAGCCAGAGAGAAAGAAGCTGTATTAGCAAAAGTGGATCATAACAAAAAGTTTGGGAGTATGAACTCCACTAGAAGGCAAGTAAATTCAAACCTTTACCTTTTTTGGTTTATCTTTGATCATAACAAGAAATGACTGTATTGCTAAATTCAGAATCCTGATTGATACACAGTAAATAACCTTCAAAATTATTTGGACTGCAGCAGGTTAATGAAAGTGTCTTGAAGAATTCTTTGATTGGATTTACTTGAAATCTATTCTACCTTAAATTAATTTCATTCTTCAACCTGGTGTTCTGATTTTTCCATGTAAATCTGGGGCTGCTTTAGTGATGATAGATAGTTGAAATAAAGTTCAGATTCAATGCGAAAGGAGTTCTGACCTTGTTACCTGATAGCATGGAGTTGAATTGCAATTATTTCTGCTTTGAGATATACTTGAATGATTTCCAATTTGGTTTGCTTTGTGTATATGAATAAATAGCAATACAGATGATCTGAAAATTGGAAACAAAATGTTCTACTCAGCAAGAAATATGTACATAGAAACGGTTTTTATACAAATAAAGGCCAGAGAGATTCATTGGAAAATTATGTGTACAACAAAAATATAGACCCCATCTTGCCTCTTCTTATCTTCTCTTTTGCTCTGGATAAGGAATTTGTTGGTTATTAATAATTGCAGTTCAATTCCCTTAAATTCCTGTGGTAGTATTCTGTTGGCCTTAATTAAAAGCAGGCTTCACTGAGCACTTCTCATTCAATGGTCTATCACAGGGTATTCAGATCCTTTCCCTAAAGAACAAAAACTAAAACAGAAAACCTCAGATGTATAAATGTGGAGCAAATATACAATCCTTTACTTGTAATAATATCAAACAAGGCTCTTTCATGTTCTTCCAGCTTGTTTTCTTGCATAGTTGTCATCAGAATAATAATTTACTAGCAAGATAAACATCTAAATCTAAAATGTACAGGAAGTGATCTTCCTAGCTTGGCTCAGAAAAATTAGAAGTAAACAAATAAGAAGAAATGAACAACTGCTTAATTAAAATATAGCAGAAACAGAGGCGGCAAAACATATAGACGCCTCCTGTTTATTCAGAATTTACTCTCTACCATCTATCATGAATACACGTCCCATTTGTAGGAAGAGTTGCATTAAATTTCTGTACCTCTTGGATGGCAGCTAAAGATGGCTGCCATTTTCCATACCCTTCCCTAAAACTCCCAGAGAATCGGACAGCAATTCCTTTAGACATGAATTCTACATTTCTTAACAGTAACTCCAACTGCTGCCTAGTCAGCACAATCTTCGCTTTCTGCTTTGTACGAGTTGTTTGGTTGGCCAACTTAAAACAATCCTTGGAACTAAAAGGCTTCTTCATAAGGGGTGGCATTAGGTAATAAAGCTCCCCTAATTCTAGTTTGGTGTTGGTTGGCAATGCTGAGAAAGGAAGGGCATGGGGTACAATTTTATAGCCACGGTAGCGACCAGAAGTGATCTTTTTAACTAGTGTTGAGGCTTTGAATTCTTTTTCTTCTCCATTGCACATGATGACTCTACTCTTCTCTGCAAGTTGATGTGATGGTACTATACAGTTCCCCATCATTCAATGGTGTTTGAATCGTAAACAAGTGATTACTCATCAATTCATAATGTGGCTTTAATTGATTTCACGTTGGAAGCAATTTGACGCGCAAGCCATCACACTTACAATTTATTAGCTCTTTATATTGGGAAAGTGAAGTTTATTTTATTAACTTATTACATACGCTATTGGGTCACCGGAAGTATGCATTTTCAGCAAGGAAACATTTTGATAATATTTATTTATCATAAAAAGGTCTACAGTATGAGTATTTTACATTGTATTGTGTCCTCTGAAGAAATAAAAATTGATGTTAAAAGTCAAAGAAATAAAAATTGATGTTAAAAGTCAAAAATTCAGTTTATCTTTTGAACTTCTGGAAAAGTCAAGCAACCAGCAGATTAAAATATTGAGATGCTCCTAAGAAAAAGACTATAAAAGAATGTTGTACATTAAAAAGTGCTGAGCACAAACGAGGCCAACAAGGTTTTTTTTATTTTTATTTTTTATTTATTTTTTATGCAACAACTCTATAATACTCCCAACATGTATATTGGTTTCATAGTGTAACAGTGCAAAAGTTCTCTATCAAGAGAGGAGGCCAACAACAGATAAAGAGCATACAATGTGTGGACTCTAGGAATGCAAAATCTACAAGAGAATATCAACCTAGACAGCACCTACATTTGATTTTCTAGATTCTAACCATGGCTCAGCTGCAATTTTTGTAGTTAGGAACCAACCAACCTTATCAGGAGCTTCATGAAATGGAGCATTTAGTTCCTTCAAATGCGACTCGAACACTGCAGCCAAACCTTTGTCTGAATATTTGTGTTTTCCATGCCCAGTATTGATACCAAGCAATGGTGGAAGATTTTCTCCAGATTCTACTGCCTTGGACAATTCATTTATCCAAACATGTAAGGCTGTCAAAGCGGCACCTGAAGAGAGACTCTTTAGATGTAGAGACCACTGGTTTGATGACTTAGACTGTAAATCTGTGTAAATTTCAAGTGTTAATCCCAAGTCTAGTAAATCACATGCTCTTTCCAACATATCGAGGTTGACGCAAAGGTCGATTAAGCAATTGCAGAAAGCCTTCCTTACATCAGAGCCAATACAATCAAAAAGTTCAGCAGCTTCCTTCTTAAAATTTCCCTCAGTGCCTTTCTCTGCTATCAGAAGTTTTACCACAAAACCAAGCTTTGAATTAGCTTTCTCAATACATTCAGCAAGTTTACCAAGTTCATTCCTTGGTGTTTGAGTCATGACATTTAGAAGACAACCACAAAATCGCCCATCAGGAGTTATGCCCAATTCTAAGAGCCGGTTCAATGTCCTCACAACATCATCAGTACGTTGGGCTTTCCCATAGCACTGGATAAGCGATGTCAAAACAAATATATTAGGCTCAAAACCAGCTTCCAACATCTGATTCAACATATTCTCCGCCTTATATACTTCTCCACTACATGAAAATATGGTAATCAAAGATGAGAAAGTCCAACTATCAGGATTTGTCCCAGAACTTCTCATATCCTCAAAAATCTCAATAGCTTCATTGACATAGCCAAGATCAGCACACATGGCTAATAGGGTATTATAAAGAACCTCAGTCAAACCAATTCCCTTTTCCTTCATCTCTCTGTACACAACAAGAGCATCCTCACCATATCGAGCTCGACCATAAGCACGCAAAAGAGCTGCGTATGTCCCAAAAGTTGGGGTAAAACCATTGCCAATCATTTCTTTGTATATTTTCTTTGCCTGCCAAGGCCTCTTGGCTCTTCCCATTGCGTCTAACAAAGTGTTATATGTAACCATATTGGGCTTCGCACCTACTGCCTTCATTTCTTCATAAACATTTAAGCAACCATCAAAATTTCCAGACATCCCATAAATTTTAATCAAAGTCGAGAATGTCACTGCATCAATACGCCATTTCTCTGTTCTGGCATGGTCATACAAACTCAAAGCTTTTTCAACATTACCTGCCCGCCCATAGGCATCAATCATAGCTGAGTAGGTAACATCATCAGGACTAAGCCCAAAACTCGGCATTTTCTCGAACCATTCCACAGCCTTGTTAGGCAAATTTGACATCCTAGCACAGCTAAGTATAGTTGAAAAAGTGGCATTATCAGGCTTAACCCCTCTTTGGAGCATTTCCTCAAACAGTTTCTCAGCTCCATCTAAATCCTTGCACTTCCTAAATACTTTTATGGTTACATTGTAAATAATAGACTCCCTATCAAAAGTTAGTCTCTCTGTAAAATACCTAAGAGCAAGCAATGCAGTTTCTGGGTTGGACATGTTATTGATGATAACCACAGCATCTTGCTCTAATATTCTACCACCTAAACCACTCAAAATGTTACAAACATCTTCATCACTTGGGTTACTTGAATCTAAAGCCTCAGCTACTTTAACAAGAGAAGAATACCTAGTATCATAGGATCTTTTCTTAAGCTGTGAAGCTCTGGGGCTGTTGGGATTGACCCAGGCGTAGGATTTTGAAGAGTAAGTTCTCCTTTTTCCATCTGGGTATTGGACATTTGCATCTTGTTCTTGTGTAGCTTCTTGTGCTATTTGGTCCTGTAAAGAGACACGAGTGATTTGGAGAGATGTTCTTGATTGAAGCTGGAAAGAGGTAAGTCCAGAAGAAAAGTTGAAGTATCTTGGTTTAGGATCTCTAGAAGACAAGATAGAGTTGCAGAGAGGTTGATAGAGAGAGGATGGAGAAAAGCAGAGATTATATGCCATCTCTCTCCCGGTTCGGCGTCCTTGTGCAAGATTTTAGCTTTTGTTATTGAGACGGGGGAACACAGAGAGACCTTATCACATTTGCAAAGATCCTTTTTTTTTTTTTTTTAAACACTACATTCGCAGAGATCTTGTGATTTGAGTTTCTTAATTTTACGATATTAGCTTTGGGCCACACATACTGGTCTATCTTCCCTATAAATATCGTAAATTTGTTCTAATATTTTTTATGGGATGCTATAAAAAGAATTTTTTTAAAAAATTAGCTAAAAAAGAAATTAATCTGCGAAAATATTAATAAATTAATTACTAATTAATTAATAAAAAATCTAATATTTATACCTTTTAGATAAGGGATAACTGTAAAAAAAATTATGTATTTTTAAAATTTTTATAATTCTATTTTTACTATAAAAATTATCAATTAAATCATAAACTTTTTAACTCTTATCAATTTTACCATAACGTTAATAAAACCGTTATCTTACTAATGGAGACAGCACGTCAACTGCCACATTAGCTGACATGTTATACAAATAATATGGTATAATTAGTAAAAGTTGAAAGGCATATAATTCAATTGGCAATTTAATTAGTATAGAGTATAACTACAAAAAAATTAAAAGTACAAGATTTTTTCTGGTAATTTCTTTTAAAATTATTAAAATTAAAATATAAATTATTAATTATTAGTTATAAATATATTTTATGTATATAATTTTCATGAGTACTTTACACATTGTCGTCCCTGACATAATCTAAAGACTTAAAAAAAAACCACATTAAATATTTACCATAAAGTTATATATAATTTGTAACACCCTTATTTGCATAGTCTGGTATATTTTACTGTTTCGGTGACCTGTGTCAGTCCGGACAAGTAAGAGAAGTAGAACCACGTCTAAGACACCTAGATAAGCCTTGAACACAAATAATTAGTAATTGTCAAATAGTTAAATATAAATAAGAAAAACAGAACACAAAAAGTTAAATGAGCTGAGAGTCACAGCGATGGGTGACCTTCTCGGGAATGATTACGAGGACAGTCTAAACTCAAATTTCGAACCAAAAAATGTGACATTGCGGTCCTTAGGACTATTGCGAACACAGTGGAAAAAAGAAAATCACAAAAAAGAATTGTTAAGCAGGTCAAATAATTAGGTCAGGGTTCTGAAAGAAACACTGAATTATTGGTAAACCGGATCAGACCGACAAGGGGTAAATTGGTCAATTCACCCCTAGAGGTGACTCATGACCTAACTGTCCAATAAAATCTGAGAAATGAAAATTTTGAAATATATAATTAAATTAAAGAAGTGTGAAGAAAACAAAAGAAAAAGAAAATGAAAATGAAAAATTCAAAAAGTAAAAGCATTATGACATCACTTAAGTGATGTATGCATGACACCAAAATTAATTTAATTTCTAATTTAATTATTTTGAGAATAATTATACTAATTAAAAGACAAAGTAAAAAACAAATTTTATTGTTTTTCTTTTTCCTTTGCCGTGACTTCTCTCCCTCCTCACTCTCTCTTCCAATTTCCTCCATTAAAGATTATTATTAAGCCTTTTAAACCCTAAATTACACCATAAATCTTTTGTGAAAAATAGTAGAAACCTCAAATTGAACCTCAAGAAGAAGATTTAAGGAGAAAAACTTGAAGAAGATTTGAAGAAACAAGAATTTAGAAGAGCTCCATAAGAGGTAAGCTCTCTTTTAAACTAATTAGGCTTTGTATGCATAGATATAAGCTTCAAGATAAGAATTTAACTTTAGAAAACACAAAAATTATTTATGAATTTTAATGAAAGAAATTCTGCCAGCCATAGTCCTTTAGAGTTTTGATGGTGTTTAGTTAAATTAACTATGAATTCTTGGGCAAAATATGGATTTTAGCAATTTTTGTGGGTTGATTGCAGGTGATTTTTCAAATAGGTTATGGTCAAAATTTGAGTTTGTTTTCTTTGTGAAAGTTGTAAGGCTATGTCTCAACTTTCTATCGGTATAAAATTCATCATTTGGACCTTCCTAGACCAAGTTATAGTCATTTACGTAACTACTGTTCATTTGGTCATTTTTGTACAGGTTAGTGTGTCCAATTCGGATTTAACCTAATTGTTCACTAAGTTATGGTCATTTTCTGGGCATGATTCCTAAATAAAAAATGGTTCATTTTGTGTCTATTTTCATTCCCAATTGACCTCATACCAATTGGGATAGTAAATTTTCAGTTTTGATCCCTGAAAGGGACCTAGGTCAAGCTGCTAGAATAGTGACTCTCACCAATCTGAATTGTAATCTCATTCTACCAATTCACACACATCACAAATGGTCCAAAGTAACCATTTCTCAACTCAATTAAAGTCAATTACATCAATTGACCAATTTCCCAATTTTTTTCCAATTTTCATGGCTCAATAACCCTAATCTTCTAATTTCTTCAATTCATGCAATTTACACATACACATCATCTATACAACATCAATTCGGGGCGACAAAATTTAAGGGTACAGTAGACCCTTTAGAGGCAGAGCAGTGGCTAGAGAGGATGGACCGAGTATTCAAAAAACTGCATTGCCCGAATGAACTAAAATTCGAGTACTTAGTGTCTTTGTTGCAGGGGGATGCGTATGACTGGTGGAAGACCATCCCCCATAGCTTGGCAGAACCGCCAGTATTGACCTGGGATTTGTAACATCCTCCCGGTAGCAATTCCGCACAGTCTACTGTTCCGGTGACCGGTGTCGGTCCGGACAGCTAGAACTTCTGGAAAAATATTTAAACTAAAGTGAGGAACCATAATTAACTCAAATATTAATAAGAAAAATTTAGTAAAAAAAATTAGAAATAAAATGCAACTAAGTCAAATGAGCCGGTGCCCAAGCGATGGGTAACCAGAGGTAAGTTGCGGTTCTCGCAACAAGGAGCCCTAGACCCGAGAAAAAATTCATAAAATAATTTTTGGGACTCCAGAGAAGGGTCATTGAGATTCCTATAGCATTAGAATGCCAAGAAAATATTTAGAAAAATTTTTCAATCGGTACAGACAATTTTAACCCGTTAAGCCAAACGGAGGGCATTTTGGTCATTTCGCCTTCAGAGACGATTTTTGGCCGACTTGTCCAGTTGAGTAAATAATTATTATGACATAAAATATGAATTAATGTTGATGAAAAATTAATTTGAAGTTAGTAGAAGAGAAAAGAAAAGAAAATACAATAAAATGCCAATTATGACATATTATGAGGTCATTTAAAATTGTCCACCAATTACAATTAAGTAACCATCAAATTAACTAATAAAAAGAGTCAAAAGAGACCAAAGAATTAAAAAGCAAACAGCAGCCCTTCTTCTCCTTCAAAAACGTTTTTCACGTCCTCCCTCACTCCTCCATTAACAAACTTTCTAAAGCTTCATTTTCCATGCTTTCCTCACCCCAAAACCCTAAGTCCCTTCACTAAAAACTTGTCTCTACCTCTTGGGAAGTGTTTGGCAGCCTAGAAAGGGAAAGAAAGTGAAGATTAACTTGGGAAAATTCTGCCCTACAAGAGGTTAGTGCACATATATACTTAAAACTCTTTAATCCCATGCTAGAGACTTGAAACAAGTATGAATTTGTAACTTAAATGAATAAAAGTTATGTGTATGTCCACCATGATTTTTGGCAGCCCTAAAGAAGGAACATGATTGAGTGTCTTGATGGACTTAGAGTGAACTAGAGAGTATGTTTAAAAAATATATATATATATGTAAGGAATGAAAGTGATTAATTAAGGTAGTTGTGAAAATTTATAATGGAAATTAGGGTTTTGAGGTGTGAAACTTGGATTTATCTTATGAAATTGTGAAAGAACATTATAAGGGTCAATTAGTGACCATTTTAGGTAAGTTGACCACAATTTGGACTGAAATATAGCATGGCAAAGTGAATGTGTAGGTCGCTAAGGACAAGAAGCAGAGTGATCAAATTTCAGTCCACTTGGACTGCCATATCTTGGGCTGTGTTGGTCCAATTGGTGTTTGGACAATTGGACATGAAACTAGGCTTATAATGGCACATTTTTTCTGAAGAAACCATGCCCAAAAGAGCAAAGCAAGAGGACCAAAAGTTGGTCCCAATCCGGATACCCTGCAAACAGCCCCTGCAGAATGACCAAATGAACAGTAACTGTTCATTTGGCCATAACTCACTGTAGAATGGTCAAATTGACCTGAAATTTTTACAGCAACAAGATATGATACAGACAAACAACTTTCATAAAGAACATTACCCCAAATTATGCCATTAACCCATTCAAATTATTGAACAAAGTTGAGTTATCAAACCTGCAACTCTGCAGATTTACATTTGAACAGTAATGTTTGGATGGCTATAACTCACTCTAGAAAACTCGGATTTAGGTGATTCTTGAACCGATAGAAACCTAAGGCATGGTAGAACATTTCATATGAAGAAAGTTAGACCAAATTATGAACTTAACTTGGTCAAATTACTGACCAAAGTTGGACCAAAATCTGCCAAAACCCAAAATTTCAGCATGAACAGTGCATGTGAACAGTAAACTTATTTTGGCCATAACTTGGGCTACAAAACTCCAAATGGAGTGATTCAAAAAAGGAAATTCAACTAGACAAAATAAGGAACAACTTTCATGTTTACCATTTCCTAAAATTCCCACTGCAACAGTGCTTAATGAAATAGTAAAGTTAAGTTTCAAAAACTGAAAATTTTGTTTCCCTTGGTTAAAGCTTAGAAATGGTATTAATGCTTAATGCCAACAAGTTTTAAATGAAAAATGTGGTATGTCTGAAGTGCCAAAGTCAGTGTACATATTCTCTATGCAAAAGTCAACTTTCTTGTTGACCAATGAAATGAATAGTGACACCAAAACTTGAAATTCAAAAATATGAAACTTAAAAATGCAAAATGCCCTAGTAGGCCTAATGTGATTGGTTTGGATAGTTTGACATGCCAATAGGGTATTGTTTTAGCAGTACTGCGAAAGGCTTTATGCCTGTATTCATGGCTTTATGCCCGTATTCATGGCTTTTATGCCCGTATTCATGGCTTTTATGCCGATTATGTGATATCATGGCTTTGTATCCATACCGATCGTGATACGTGGTTGACGTTCTGCGTCCCATGGTATGACGGCCCGAGGCACCGCGGTGTCCAGTGCCAACTTCCCGTTATCCAGTCCAGTCGTCCAGTATAGGTTACTTGGGCATGGAAAAGTATAACTGTGATTGAACTGATCATTAAAGAAAATACGAAAATTAAGTATCAGGAATGATTACCAAAAATACAAAGAAGCTCAAGATCATGAAGAAAATAATTAACAAAATGCATGAAGAAGTTAATATTATAAAACATGAATAGCCCTCGACTAAACAATAAGTTAGTAATTATTCATTTATTATGAACACAATAGCAAGGAAATTATTATCTTTATTTGCATATTATATTTTCTTGTATTATTGGCACCACTAAGCTTTATGCTTAGCGCGTCGCTTTTGCAACGCGTAGGTACTGAAGATTTGGACAGAGGGCCCAGTAGAACACAGATTCGGTAAGGTAGTTCACAGTTCTGCATAGCGTCCGTGTCACCTCACAGACTACAGTGTATTGGTAGGACACTAGGTCCCATTTTGTATTTTGAGATTTTTGTAAATTTGGTAATTAAACTCTTATTTTATCATATGTGTTTGAACAAATGTAATATAATTTTGTATTAATGTAAGTACTTGTAATTTGTGATTATAAATCACATGTGAGAATTTATTTATGATTTGAGTCTAATGATGATGTGAAATGACAAATAGAGGAATCGTTAAGAAATTGTCAGAACTTGATGTGATACAAAATGTGAATTGTATATGAGTACCATGAGATGAATGATTGAGAAATAAATGAAATTGCTGAAATTATTCTGAGACTTTGTTGATAATTGGAGTTGGGATTGATTAAATATGATCATAGGAAGTGTTTTTCACAGGTTCCGAAGAACTGTTTTCTCTATTTTTAGCCGGTACTCTGCCGGATTTTCTTTAAAAATTTTCGGAACCTCAAATAAATAATAATTTCGATAAATGGCTTAAATGAATTATATTTCACAAATTGTATTCAAAACCATGATAAAAATGAATTAAGATAAAATAGAGTGCTCCGGCACACTGAGTGGCATAACTTGCTCAGCTACACTGTAGTCGGGTAAGGGGTGTCACATTTAGTGGTATCAGAGCACGGTTTAGGCGTTTCTGGACCTAGATAGATTGCATATCATGCATTGCATTCATAAGAGTCGATGTGACACTATTGCAGATCTGTATTTCCTGTTTATTTTAGGTTAAGGTATGGAATAAGAGAGTGAAGAGACAATGAGATAGCAAATGGAGATGAGAAGGAGACTATATTTAAGATGAAAAAGGATGAGTACATAACTGTTTGAGGATAGGATTGAGACTAAGGAGAAAGTGAAGTAGGATAACACGGAAAGGTGAAGAAATAAAGAGGTATTAGCTCCTTGGCTATTTACATTGGGTAAATTTCGAGGACGAAATTTAAATAAGAGGGGAAGAGTTGTAACATCCTCCCGGTAGCAATTCCAAGATCTCTTATTCGGTGACCAGTGTCGGTCCGGACAGCTAGAACTTCTGGAAAAATATTTAAACTAAAGTGAGGAACCATAATTAACTCAAATATTAATAAGAAAAATTTAGTAAAAAAATTTAGAAATAAAATGCAACTAAGTCAAATGAGCCGGTGCCCAAGCGATGGGTAACCAGAGGTAAGTTGCGGTTCTCGCAACGAGGAGCCCTAGACCCGGGAAAAAATTCATAAAATAATTTTTGGGACTCCAGAGAAGGGTCATTGAGATTCCTATGGCATTAGAATGCCAATAAAATATTTAGAAAATTTTTTCAATCGGTACAGACAATTTTAACCCGTTAAGCCAAACGGAGGGCATTTTGGTCATTTCGCTTTCAGAGATGATTTTTGGCCGACTTGTCCAGTTGAGTAAATAATTATTATGACATAAAATATGAATTAATGTTGATGAAAAATTAATTTGAAGTTAGTAGAAGAGAAAAGAAAAGAAAATACAATAAAATGCCAATTATGACATATTATGAGGTCATTTAAAATTGTCCACCAATTACAATTAAGTAACCATCAAATTAACTAATAAAAAGAGTCAAAAGAGACCAAAGAATTAAAAAGGAAACAGCAGCCCTTCTTCTCCTTCAAAAACGTTTTTCACGTCCTCCCTCACTCCTCCATTAACAAACTTTCTAAAACTTTATTTTCCATGCTTTCCTCACCCCAAAACCCTAAGTCCCTTCACTAAAAACTTGTCTCTACCTCTTGGGAAGTGTTTGGCAGCCTAGAAAGGGAAAGAAAGTGAAGATTAACTTGGGAAAATTCTGCCCTACAAGAGGTTAGTGCACATATATACTTAAAACTCTTTAATCCCATGCTAGAGACTTGAAACAAGTATGAATTTGTAACTTAAATGAATAAAAGTTATGTGTATGTCCACCATGATTTTTGGCAGCCCTAAAGAAGGAACATGATTGAGTGTCTTGATGGACTTAGAGTGAACTAGAGAGTATGTTTAAAAAATATATATATATATGTAAGGAATGAAAGTGATTAATTAAGGTAGTTGTGAAAATTTATAATGGAAATTAGGGTTTTGAGGTGTGAAACTTGGATTTAGCTTATGAAATTGTGAAAAAACATTATAAGGGTCAATTAGTGACCATTTTAGGTAAGTTGACCACAATTTGGACTGAAATATAGCATGGCAAAGTGAATGTGTAGGCTGCCTAAGGACAGCAGCAGAGTGACTTAAATTTCAGTCCACTTGGACTGCCATATCTTGGGCTGTGTTGGTCCAATTGGTGTTTGGCCAATTGGACATGAAACTAGGCTTATAATGGCACATTTTTGCTGAAGAAACCATGCCCAAAAGAGCAAAGCAAGAGGACCAAAAGTTGGTCCCAATCCGGATACCCTGCAAACAGCCCCTGCAGAATGACCAAATGAACAGTAACTGTTCATTTGGCCATAACTCACTGTAGAATGGTCAAATTGACCTGAAATTTTTACAGCAACAAGATATGATACAGACAAACAACTTTCATGAAGAACATTACCCCAAATTATGCCATTAACCCATTCAAATTATTGAACAAAGTTGAGTTATCAAACCTGCAACTCTGCAGATTTACATTTGAACAGTAATGTTTGGATGGCTATAACTCTCTCTAGAAAACTCGGATTTAGGTGATTCTTGAACCGATAGAAACCTAAGGCATGGTAGAACATTTCATATGAAGAAAGTTAGACCAAATTATGAACTTAACTTGGTCAAATTACTGACCAAAGTTGGACCAAAATCTGCCAAAACCCAAAATTTCAGCATGAACAGTGCACGTGAACAGTAAACTTATTTTGGCCATAACTTGAGCTACAAAACTCCAAATGGAGTGATTCAAAAAAGGAAATTCAACTAGACAAAATAAGGAACAACTTTCATGTTTACCATTTCCTAAAATTCCCACTGCAACAGTGCTTAATGGAATAGTAAAGTTAAGTTTCAAAAACTGAAAATTTTGTTTCCCTTGGTTAAAGCTTAGAAATGGTATTAATGCTTAATGCCAACAAGTTTTAAATGAAAAATGTGGTATGTTTGAAGTGCCAAAGTCAGTGTACATATTCTCTACGCAAAAGTCAACTTTCTTGTTGACTAATGAAATGAATAGTGACACCAAAACTTGAAATTCAAAAATGTGAAACTTAAAAATGCAAAATGCCCTAGTAGGCCTAATGTGATTGGTTTGGATAGTTTGGCATGCCAATAGGGTATTGTTTTAGCAGTACTGCGAAAGGCTTTATGCCTGTATTCATGGCTTTATGCCCGTATTCATGGCTTTTATCCCCGTATTCATGGCTTTTATGCCGATTATGTGATATCATGGCTTTTTAGCCATACTGACTGCATACGTGGTTGACGTTCTGCGTCCCATGGTATGACGGCCCGAGGCACCGCGGTGTCCAGTGCCAACTTCCCGTTATCCAGTCCAGTCGTCCAGTATAGGTTACTTGGGCATGGAAAAGTATAACTGTGATTGAACTGATCATTAAAGAAAATACGAAAATTAAGTATCAGGAATGATTACAAAAAATACAAAGAAGCTCAAGATCATGAAGAAAATAATTAACGAAATGCATGAAGAAGTTAATATTATAAAACATGAATAGCCCTCGACTAAATAATAAGTTAGTAATTATTCATTTATTATGAACACAATAGCAAGGAAATTATTATCTTTATTTGCATATTATATTTTCTTGTATTATTGGCACCACTAAGCTTTATGCTTAGCGCCGCTTTGCAACGTAGTGATCAAGATTTGGACAGAGGGCCCAGTAGACCACAGATTCGGTAAGGTAGTTCACAGTTCTGCATAGCGTCCGTGTCACCTCACAGACTGCAGTGCATTGGTAGGACACTAGGTCCCATTTTGTATTTTGAGATTTTTGTAAATTTGGTAATTAAACTCTTATTTTATCATATGTGTTTGAACAAATGTAATATAATTTTGTATTAATGTAAGTACTTGTAATTTGTGATTATAAATCACATGTGAGAATTTATTTATGATTTGAGTCTAATGATGATGTGAAATGACAAATAGAGGAATCGTTAAGAAATTGCTGTAACTTGATGTGATACAAAATGTGAATTGTATATGAGTACCATGAGATGAATGATTGAGAAATAAATGAAATTGCTGAAATTATTCTGAGACTTTGTTGATAATTGGAGTTGGGATTGATTAAATATGATCATAGGAAGTGTTTTTCACAGGTTCCGAAGAACTGTTTTTTCTATTTTTAGCCGGTACTCTGCCGGATTTTCTTTAAAAATTTTCGGAACCTCAAATAAATAATAATTTCGATAAATGGCTTAAATGAATTATATTTCACAAATTGTATTCAAAACCATGATAAAAATGAATTAAGATAAAATAGAGTGCTCCGGCATACTGAGTGGCATAACTTGCTCGGCTACACTGTAGTCGGGTAAGGGGTGTCACAGGATGACTTCATCAGAGAGTTCAGACAGAAATATGTCCCAGATGCATATGTGGATCAAAAATTGCAAGAATTTCTGAGTCTGAAGCAAGGGAACAGATCAGTGGTAGGGTATGAGAGGGAGTTCTCCCGCTTAAGCCACTATGCTGGGAGTCTCCTGTCTACCAGCAAGGAAAGGTGCAAGAGATTTGAGACCGATTTGAAGCCCAGTCTGAGGATGCAAGTAGTGGGATTCAGACACAGTGACTTCTCTGAGCTCATCTTTTAGGCACTTGAGTTAGAAAGGATTGAATTAGAAGTGACACCAGCGAAAGAGAAATTAGAGAAGGCTGAGAAATCAGAGAAAGATAAAAGGAAAAAATCAAAAGAGCAAAGTCCCAGTGGTACATCTGGGAAGAAGAAAAAATTTGGGGAACCAAGCAGAGGTAGAGGTGGAAGGTTCGAAAGGAGTAGATTCTCTAGATAGAGACCCCCTAGATCTGGTCAACTGTCGATCAGGGGTTCATATCCTCCCCACTCCTATGAGACATGTGGCAAGATTCATGGGGGAGAATGTTATTGGGCAACAGGAGCTTGCTTTAACTGTGGAGGCAAGGGCCATCTTGCTAAGGACTGCACCAGTGCCCCTAGATTTGGTCCAGCTTCTACTACTGCAGAAGGATCCACTCAAAGTCTTGCTACCAGAGGTTCACAACCGGTTAGTAGAGGAAGAGGGAGAGGTAGAGGCAATGTTTCTGGCAGTCAGGGTACTATTAGCTAGTCAGCATAAGGGAGTGCTCCAGCCAGGGTTTACATGATGAGACAACGAAAAGAGGCTGAGACTTTCGATGTTGTAGCCGGTACATTATCTATCTCTGATCAAGATGTTTTTATACTGTTTGATCTGGGTTCAACCCACTCATATGTTAGTGCTAGCATAGTTAGTTTCCTTGCGGTTCCATGTGTCAAAATGGATTTTGAAGTGCTAGTAACTAGTCCGTTAGGACAAGAGGTCCGAGTCAACCGAATATATAGAGATTGTCCTTTGGTGATCCAAGGACACACCTTTCTGTCAGATTTGATTGAAATGCCCTTCCAAGATTATGATATCATCTTGGACATGGATTGGTTAGCTAGGCATCACGCCATGATTGACTGTAGACTGAAGACAGTCACTTTTGGTCTCCCTCTGTATGGCGATGTGGTAATACATGGGGAGAGGCAGTTACTGCCATCAAACATCATTTCAGCTACACTAGCCAGAAAGATGATCAGAAAAGGGTGTGAAGCATACTTGGCACATGTGATAGACACCCAAGTGGGGAGTCCAGCACTGAGGGACATCCCTACAGTATGTGACTTTCTAGATGTGTTTCCTGATGAATTGCCAGGATTACCTCCAAAAAGAGAAGTGCAGTTTGAAATTGATGTTTTGCCTAGTGTGGACCCAATCTGTGACACCCCTTAGCCGTCTACAGTGTAGCAGGGCAAGTTATGCCACTTAGTGTGCCAGAGCACCAATTCATATTTAATTACAATTTATCCCTTTTTAATTCATTTATTTTCAATTGTGATAAATCTGAATTTTTTGGCAAATTTTATAAAAAATCTGGGAGAGTGCCGGCTGTAAATTGGAAAAACAGTTCTTCTGAACCTGTTTAAAAACACTTCCAATATAATTTCCAAATCCAAATTCCATAATACACATTTCAAGTCAATCTCAAAATCTCAATCTCAAATCACAATACTATTTTTAAAACTTTTCTGTTCACTTCATCACTTGAAGCATAATCATGAATATTTCTTAACATTTCATTTATCAACATACATTATACAAAAATTTCGATAACATGAAATTTCATATATTTACATTATTACATAATTACAAGAGTTGATAGTTATAATCCCAAAACTAATACATAATACAAAATGCAAAATACAAAATGCTACCCAAAATCCTAATGTCCTACCATATGCAGTGCAGATGTGAGCTGACTCTGGACCCCGGATGCAGCTTTGAAGACTCACCCTGTCTGATGTCTGCTGGGCTCCCCAGCTAGGTCTCCAGTACCTGCACGTGGCAAAAGCGACGCACTAAGCAATTCTGCTTAGTAGTGACAATATAAAATAAAATAAAATAAAATAAAATAAAAATAAGTATGCAGAATGTATGTTTACATTTTTTTAGTAGACTTAATTTCATATATTATTTGCAGTATTATTTAATTAAAATTTGGTAAGGTTTATTATCATTGCTCGAGTAACCTATATTAGTCGACTGGACTGGATAAACGGGTAAACTGGCACTGGGTACTAAGTACCTCGGACCATCACACCATCGATCACATTGTGTCTCCTGGTGTGCAATGCACTAATAAGTCAGATAATTATCAGGGTTAAAACCCAAGTATATCAACTCAAATAACATAGCCAAAGGCTATTATGTCACAGAATGGCATGGGAAGCCATGAAACACAGAATGGCATGAAGCCATATGCAGTACTGCTAACAGAACCCTATTGGCATGCCAACCTATCCAAACCAATCACATTAGGCCTACTAGGGCATTTAACACTTTTAATTTATGTAATTCTTTGAAATTGAAATTTTATGGCTACTATTCATTTCATTAGTCAACTAAAATGTTGACTTTTGCATAGACAATAGGTACATTGGTTCTAATACTCCCAACATACCACATTTTGCATTCTAAATTTATTGGTATTGGTTACCAATACCATTTCTAAGCTTAATGTTAATTAGGCAGAATTTTCAGTTTTCATGCTTTATCTTTACTGTTCCATTAGTCATTTTTGCAGTGGGAATTTGGCAAAATGACCAACATGAAAGTTGTTCCTTATTTTGTCTAGTTGCATTTCCTTTTTTGAATCACTCCATTTGGAGTTTTGTAGCTCAAGTTATGGCTCAAAAACCACAACTGGCCGGATTGAAATTTTGTCCAGAATTTCTGGACTGACCAAATCTATAGTACTTGGAATAGTGACTGCAACTCACTTTTTGAATATGTTCTGGTCATAATTTGGGTTAGGTTTCTTCATGAAAGTTTTTGGTCTATATCTCAGCTTATTTCTGGTAAAATTTCAGGTCAATTGGACCTTTCTACACTGAGTTACGGCCAAATGACCAAACACTGTTCATTTGGTCATTCTGCCCAGGCAGACTGCAGGTCATCGGGATTAGGGCAAACTTTTGGTCAACTTGGTTTGGTTTTCTGGGCATGGTTTCTTCCCCAAAGTTGTGCCATTATGTGTCTAGTTTCATGTCCAATTGGCCTTGCACCAATTGGACCTCTATAATTCAAGTTATTGCTGGCCAAACCCACTGGACTCATGTCCAATTCTGCAGGTCACCAAGGGCAGCCACACCAACCTCAAATCCCACTACACAATTCACTTCATTTTTGATTCAAACCAAACCAAATGGTCACTAATTGACCATTAAAACCTACTTCCATTATCACATGAGCAAAGTCCCATTTTTCAACCCCAAACCCTAACTCTAACATTACAACCCATGCATTTTCATTTCATTTCATCAATCCACTTAGGAGATACATATTGTGTGCAGCCATACAAGCATGTTAACTCCATAAAATTCATCACAAGCATACCCTACCAAGGCTGCTGAAATTTAAGGGATGGCATACAAATGATATTCAACAAATTTTCTTTGTAATTTACACTCACTTAAGGTCCTTAAACATGAATTCAAAGTAAAAACCAAGGTTAGGTCACTAATCTTTATGGAGTGAGATTTTCCACTTGCTAAAATTCTTGTTTTCCTTTTCTTTTGCTCCCAAAAGACTCACCAAGGTGAAAGAACACTTTTTTGTGTTGGGAGTATAAGGTTTGGTGGGGTGAGAGCTAGGGAAAATCAAGCATTGAAAGCTTGTTTATGGTTAGCTATGGAGGAGGTTCACGGCAAGGAGAAAATAAGGAAGAACAAGTTCTGATTTTTTTTCATTTTTCCAGCCCATTTAATCTTTTTTAAGTAAAGTTATGCCATGTGTCAACATTGGTTTGGTTGGGAGAACTTTAATGACATCACTATGATGTCATAATGTCATTTTCTTTCATTTTCTCTCCATTTCTTGTCTAATTAATTTCAATTAAATTTTTAATAACATTTATTCATATTTTATGTTATATAAATTATTTATTTAACTGGACAAGTTGGCCAAAAATCATCTCTGAAGACGAAATAACCAAAATGCCCTCCGTTTGGTTTAATGAGCCAAAATTATCTATACCAATTGAAAATTTTTCCTAAGTATTTTCTTGGCATTCTAATGCCATAAGAACCTCAATGACCCTTCTCTGGAGTCCCAAAAATTATTTTATAATTTTTCCTCCGGGTCTAGGGCTCCTAGTTGCGAGAACCACAACTTCTCACTAGGTTACCCATTGATAGGGCACCGGCTCATTTAACTTGGTTGTATTTTATTTCTAAAATTTTTTCTAAATTTTTCTTATTAATATTTGAGTTAATTATGGTTCCTCACTTTAGTTTAAATATTTTTCCGGACGTTCTAGCTGTTCGGACCGACACTGGTCACTGGAACAGTAGACTGTACGGACTAGCTAAAGTGAGGATGTTACAACTCTTCCCCTCTAATAAAAATTTCGTCCTCAAAATTTACCTAATGCAAACAGTTGAGGGAACTATTGCCTCATCATCTCTTCACTTTCCCAAGTTGCCTCTTTAGTGTTGTGGTGCCTCCAAAGCACTTTCATCAGTGGAATTTGTTTATTTCTCAGTTCCTTCACTTCCCGAGCTAGGATCTATATAGGTTCTTCTGTATATGTGAAGTCTGGTTGGATTTCAATCTCTTCCATGGAAATGACATGTGAAGGGTCTGAGCAATATCTCCTCAGCATAGAAACATGGAATACATTATGTATTTTATCCAGTTCTGGTGGTAAAGCTAGCCGATAGGCCACTGGTCCCACACGTTCAATGACTTCATATGGGCCAATGAACCTAGGGCTTAACTTACCCTTTCTTCCAAACCTCAGTACTTTCTTCCACGGTGAGACTTTGAGAAACACTTTATCGCCAACTGCATACTCTATCTCTTTTCTCTTCAAGTCGGCATAAGATTTCTGTCTATCTGAGGCAACCTTCAAGTTAGCTTTGATTATCTTCACTTTTTCCTCAGTCTGTTTCACCAGGTCTGATCCTACCAGCTTATCTTCACCCAATTCGGTCCAACACACTGGGGTTCTACATTTCCTCCCATACAGTGCTTCATATAGAGCCATTTGAATGCTAGCTTGGTAGCTATTATTATATGCGAATTCTGCCAGCGGGAGGTATCTATCCCAACTCCCCTCAAACTCAATGACACAACTCCTCAGCATATCCTCCAAGATTTATTACATAATTCACATTGTTACTATCATTTCAATTTATTAATTGCGAAAATTCAATTAGTTCTTAGGTTTACCTGGATTACTCGTTCTGACTGTCCATCCGTCTGAGGATGAAAAGCAGTGCTAAAACGGAGTTGTGTGCCCAAGGCTTCTTACAACTTTTTCCAGAATCTCGATGTAAACCTTGGGTCTCGGTCAGATATGATGGAAAGTGGGATTCCATGCAATCTAAGTATCTCACTGATATACAATTCTGCTAACTTCTCCAAAGGAGTAGTCACCCTAATCGGCAGAAATGTGCTGACTTCGTCAATCTATCCACTATCACCCATATTGCATCATGCTTCTTCTGGGTGAGAGGTAGACCACTAACAAAATCCATAGTGACCCGGTTCCATTTCTATTCAGGTATGCTTATAGGCTGTAGCAATCCTGATGGAACTTGATGTTCTGCTTTAACTTGCTGACATGTCAAACACTTAGTCACATAGTCAGCTATATCCCTCTTCATACCAGGCCACCAATAATGAGGCTTCAAATCATTATATATTTTTGTGCTTCCCAGGTGCATAACATAAATACTATTGTGTGCTTCTTTCAAAATACTAGTCTTCAGTTCCCCATCATCTGGTAGACACACTCTTCCTCTGTAGTACAGACACCCATCTGCTTTTACCTCATATTCAGTTTCCCTTCCCTCTGGAGTTTTACCCACAATGGCCATTAATTTTTCATCTGCCCTCTGTCTATCTTGTATCTGCTGTAGCAGGGTTGGCCTCACTTGCAACTCAGCCAAAATAGCTCCATCTTGAGCTAAGGATAGACGGGCATTGAGTGATCTTAAAGCTGTGATGGACTTTCTGCTTAAAGTATCAGCAACTACATTTGGCTTCCCAGGATGATAATCTATCACACAATCATAGTCCTTTAGGAACTCAATCCATCGCCTCTGTCTAAGATTGAGCTCCTTCTGGTTTGGCAAATATTTTAGACTCTTGTGGTCTGTATAGATGTAGCATTTTTCACCATATAAATAATGCCTCCATATCTTCAGTGCGAAGAAAATTGCTGCTAACTCCAGATCATGAGTAGGGTAGTTCTGTTCATGTGGCCTGAACTACCTAGAAGCATAGGCGATCACTTTCCCCTCTTGCATCAATACACACCCTAGCCCATTATGTGAGGCATCACTGTAGATCACAAAGTCTTTCCCCGACACTGGCTGTGTTAACACTGGTGCTTCTGTTAACATAGCCTTTAGCCTCTCAAAACTGGCTTGGCACTTGTCGTTCCAGCCAAATCTCACATTCTTGTGCAGCAATTTGGTCATTGGAGCAGCTATAAAAGAGAACCCCTTCACAAATCTTCTGTAATACCAGCTAGCCCCAAGAAACTTCTGACCTCAGTTGTATTTCTGGGAGGCTTCCATTCCATCACTGCTTCTATCTTTTTAGGATCCACTCTAATCCCCTCAGCTGATACTATGTGTCCAATGAAAGAGATTTCACTCATCCAAAAGTCACACTTGGACAACTTAGCATACAGCTTCTTTTCTCGCAGGGTTTGCAGAATAATCCTCAAGTGTTCATCATGTTCTTCCCTGGTCTTGGAATACACCAGAATATCATCAATAAAGACCACTACAAACCGATCTAAATATGGATGGAAGATACGGTTCATAAGGTCCATAAATGCTGCTGGCGCATTTGTTAATCCAAATGGCATCACTGAAAATTCATAATACCCATACCGGGTTCTGAATGCAGTTTTTGACACATTTGCATCCTTTACCCTTAATTGATGATACCCTGATCTGAGATCAATTTTTGAAAATACACCGGCTCCCTTCAACTGATCAAACAGATCGTCAATTCTAGGCAATGGATATTTATTCTTCACAGTTACTTTGTTCAACTGCTAGTAATCAATACACAATCTCAACGTTCCATCCTTCTTTTTCTCAAATAGCATTGGAGCTCCCCATGGTGACACACTAGGGCGTATGAACCCCTTATCAAGTAATTCCTGCAACTGAGTTTTCAACTCCTTCAATTCAGTGGGTGTCATCCTATAAGGAGCAATAGAAATGGGTGTTGTACCCGGCATTACCTCAATAGCAAACTCGACTTCCGTTTCTGGTGGTAGACCAGGCAACTCTTCAGGTAATAAATCTAGGAAGTCTCTTACTGTGGGTATATCACACAGGTTTGGCTTAGCTTGCCTAGTATCAACCACATGTGCTAGGTAAGCTTCACAACCTTTTCTCATCAATTTTCTTGCAACTGTGGCTGAGATAACATTGGACAGGAAATCTGTCCTTTCACCCACAACAGTAATCTCATTAACCTCAGAAGTTTTCAAAGAAATCCTCTTCAATTTGCAATCAACTATTGCCTGATAACGTGACAACCAGTCCATTCCCAAAATCACATCAAACTCGTGGAAAGGTAACTCAATCAGGTCTGCCAAGAATTCATACCCCTGAATCCTTAACAGGCAACCCTTGTACACTTTGTTCACCACTACACTGTAGCCCAATGGATTAGTGACCAGGATGTCTTGGTCACTCTCCCCTACTAGTATCCCCCTTTCTATGGGTAGGTTGATGTAGATGTATGAATGAGTGGATCCTGGATCCACCAATGCATGCACAGATGTATTGTAGAGGGAAAATGTACCCCTGATGACATCCGGGGCATCTTGCTCCTCCTGAGCTCTGATGGCATAGGCCCTGGCAGGTACTCTAGTATCTGGCCTCTCAGCTGACTCGGATGCAGGCCTCAGTGATGGACTAGCTGCCTCAGATTTACCAGGTTTCCTACCCCTTTGTGGTGCAGGAGCAAGTCTGTCAGCTTGTGTTGGAGCAACTGTAGTAGTCCTCTTTGGACAATTCTTGATATGGTGTTCTGTAGATCCACACCGTAAGCATGCATCGCTCACTCACCAACAGTCTCCCTTATGCCACTTCTGGCAATACTAACAGGCAGAAGATGCTGGGGCTGGTCCCCTGAACACCGTCTCTGAAGAGCTGCCCACTGATGGTGTGGACTGGCCTCTCCTAGGTGTGAACTGTGGTCTGGCCCCCTGAGACTGACCCTGACCCTGTGGTGGTCCTGAACTCTGAGCAAGAGGACCCTTACTCTTCTTACTGGGAGCAGAAAATGAATTGGATTGACCCGGACCCCTCTTCTGCTGTCTTTCCCTTCTAGTTTGTTCATTTATTCGGACCCTTTCCACTTTTGAGGCAGCATCAACCAGTTTAGCAAAATCCGTGATCTCCAATGCTGTGATCATGACTTTGATGTTGTCATTGAGCCCTTCTTCAAACCGTCTGCACCTCTCTGCCTCTGTAGGGACTATCTCCCTCCCATACCGGCTCAGTCTGACAAACTCACGTTCATACTCAACCACTGACAATTGCCTCTGTCTCAGACTGATAAATTCTCTTCTTCGCTCTTCTAAATACAATTTGCTAACATATTTCTTCCTGAACTCTATGAGGAAGAATTCCCAGGTGATCCGTTCCGGTTGCACCTCACTGGTTACTGTGTCCCACCACTAATATGCATCATCCTGAAGTAGGGACACAGCACCCACCAGGTTCTACTCGGGGGTGCAGTTTAGCTATTTCAGCACTCTGATGGTTCTATCCAACCAATTTTCTGCTGTCATGGGGTCATCCTCCCTCTTCCCAAAGAAGTCCACAGCCCCATGCTTTCGCAGTTTCTCTAGATGAGATTTTTGTGGTACTGGTGGAGGTTGTGGCTGTGGTTGTAGTGGTGGAATTGCCCCCATAATTTGCCGATAGAATTCGATCATTTGCTAAAATAGCGCAAACTGAGGTTGGGCAGGTGCCTTAGCTGCTGGTGGGGTAGATTCTCCCCTGCCCCCAAATTCAGCCCTTGGTGGAGCATGACTCTCCACTTCTTCATCAACTGCTCTTTGTGAAGCAGGATCCATATCCTATTCAAAATAAGAAAATAAACATATCTGCATCAGTGTCACCTCAACACTTACAAATGCAATGCAATGCAATGGTATGCACTCTATCTAGGCCCAGAAAAGCCTAAACCGATGCTCTGATACCACTAAATGTGACACCCCTTACCCGTCTACAGTGTAGCCGGGCAAGTTATGTCACTCAGTGTGCCGGAGCACCAATTCATATTTTAATTACAATTTATCCCTTTTTAATTTATTTATTTTCAATTTTGATAAATCTAAATTTTTCCGTAAATTTTATAGAAAATCCGGCAGAGTACCGGCTGTAAATTGGAAAAACAGTTCTTCTGAACGTGTTTAAAAACACTTTTAATATAATTTCCAAATCCAAACTCCATTATACACATTTCAAGTCAATCTCAAAATCTCAATCTCAAATCACAATACTATTTTTAAAACTTTTCTATTCACTTCATCACTTGAAGCTTAATAATAAATATTTCTCAACTTTTCATTTATCAACATACATTATACAAAAATTTCGATAACATGAAATTTCATATATTTACATTATTACATAATTACAAGAGTTGATGTTACAATCCCAAAACTAATACATAATACAAAATGCAAAATACAAAATGCTACCCAAAATCTTAATGTCCTACCATATGCAGTGCAGATGTGAGGTGACTCTGGACCCCGGATGCAACTCTGAAGACTCACCTTGTCTGATGTCTACTGGGCTCTCCAGCTAGGTCTCCAGTACCTGCGCGTGGAAAAAAGTGACGCGCTAAGTAATTCTGCTTAGTGGTGACAATATAAAATAAAATAAAATATAATAAAAATAAGTATGCAGAATGTATGTTTATATTTTTTTAGTAGACTTAATTTTTGATATTATTTGCAGTATTATTCAATTAAAATTTGATAAGGTTTATTATCATTGGCCGAGTAACCTATATTAGTCAACTGGACTGGATAAACGGGTAAACTGGCACTGGGTACTAAGTACCTCGGACCATTACACCATCGATCACATTGTGTCTCCCGGTGTGTAATAGAACAACTAATAAGCTGTAATAATTATCAAGGTTAAAACCCAAGTATATCAACTCAAATAATATAGCCAAAGGCTATTATGTCACAGAATGGCATGGGAAGCCATGAAACACATAATGGCATGAAGCCATATGCAGTACTGCTAACAGAACCCTATTGGCATGCCAACCTATCCAAACCAATCACATTAGGCCTATTAGGGCATTTAACACTTTTAATTTATGTAATTCTTTGAAATTGAAATTTTATGGCTACTATTCATTTCATTAGTCAACTAAAATGTTGACTTTTGCATAGACAATAGGTACATTGGTTCTAATACTCCCAACATACCACATTTTTCATTCTGAATTTGTTGATATTGGTTACCAATACAATTTCTAAGCTTAATGTTAATTAGGCAGAATTTTCAGTTTTCATGCTTTATATTTACTGTTCCATTAGTCATTTTTACAGTGAGAATTTGGCAAAATGATCAACATGAAAGTTGTTCCTTATTTTGTCTAGTTGCATTTCCTTTTTTGAATCACTCCATTTGGAGTTTTGTAGCTCAAGTTATGGCTCAAAAACCACAACTAGCCGGATTGAAATTTTGTCCAGAATTTATGGACTGACCAGATCTACAGTACTTGGAACAGTGACTGTAACTCACTTTTTGAATATGTTCTGGTCATAATTTGGGTTAGGTTTCTTCATGAAAGTTGTTGTTCTATATCTCAGCTTGTTGTTGGTAAAATTTCAGGTCAATTGGACCTTTTTACACTGAGTTATGGCTAAATGACCAAATACTATTCATTTGGTCATTTTGCCCAGGCAGACTGCAGGTCACCCGGATTAGGACAAACTTTTGGTCAACTTGGTTTGGTTTTCTGGGAATGGTTTCTTCACCAAAGTTGTGCCATTATGTGTCTAGTTTCATGTCCAATTGGCCTTGCACCAATTGGACCTATATAATTCAAGTTATTGCTGCCCAAACCTGCTAGACTCATGTCCAATTCTGCAGGTCACTAAGGGCAGCCCCAACAACCTCAAATCCCACTACACAATTCACTTCATTTTTTATTCAAACCAAACCAAATGGTCACTAATTGACCATTAAAACCTACTTCCATCATCACATGAGCAAAGTCCCATTTTTCCACCCCAAACGCTAACTCAAACATTACAACCCATGCATTTTCATTTCATTTCATCAATCCACTTAGGAGATACATATTGTGGGCAGCCATACAAGCATGTTAACTCCATAAAATTCATCACAAGCATACCCTACCAAGGCTGCCAAAATTTAATGGATGGCATACAAATGGTATTCAACAAATTTTCTTTATAATTTACACTCACTTAAGGTCCTTAAACATGAATTCAAAGTAAAAACCAAGGTTAGGTCACTAACCTTTATGGAGTGAGATTTTCCACTTGCTAAAATTCTTGTTTTCCTTTTCTTTTTGCTCCCAAAAGACTCACCAAGGTGTAAGAACACTTTTTTGTGTTGGGAGTATAAGGTTTGGTGGGGTGAGAGCTAGGGAAAATCAAGCTTTGAAAGCTTGTTTATGGTTAGCTATGGAGGAGGTTCACGGCAAAGAGAAAATAAGGAAGAAGAAGTTCTGATTTTTTTTCATTTTTCCAGCCCATTTAATCTCTTTTAAGTAAAGTTATGCCATGTGTCAACATTGGGTTGGTTGGGAGAACTTTAATGACATCACTATGATGTCATAATGCCATTTTCTTTCATTTTCTCTCCATTTCTTGTCTAATTAATTTCAATTAAATTTTTAATAACATTTATTCATATTTTATGTTATATAAATTATTTATTTAACTGGACAAGTTGGCCAAAAATCATCTGTAAAGATGAAATGACCAAAATGCCCTCCGTTTGGCTTAATAAGCCAAAATTATCTGTACCGATTGAAAAATTTTCTTAAGTATTTTCTTGGTATTCTAATGCCATAAGAACCTCAATGACCCTTCTCTGGAGTCCCAAAAATTATTTTATAATTTTTCCCCTGGGTCTAGGGCTCCTAGTTGCGAGAACCGCAACTTCTCAGTAGGTTACCCATCGCTAGGGCACTAGCTCATTTAACTTGGTTGTATTTTATTTCTAAAATTTTTTCTAAATTTTTCTTATTAATATTTGAGTTAATTATGGTTCCTCACTTTAGTTTAAATATTTTTTCGGACGTTCTAGCTGTCTGGACCGACACTGGTCACTGAAACAGTAAACTATACGGACTAGCTAAAGTGAGGATGTTACACAATCTCTATAACACCGTATAGAATGGCACCAACAGAATTCAAAGTGTTGAAAGTGCAGTTGCAAGAGCTACTTGACAAGGGCTTTATCCGCCCTAGTATGTCAACTTGGGGAGCGCCAATGTTGTTTGTTAAGAAGAAAGATGGCACTCTCGGGTTATGTATTAACTATCGGCAGTTGAATAAGGTGACAATAAAGAATAGATACCCATTGCCCCACATTGATGACTTGTATGATCAGTTGAAGGGTGCAGCTGTATTCTCCAAAATTGACCTGAGATTAGGTTATTATCAGCTGAAGGTGAAAGAGTAGAGTATTCCTAAAACTGCCTTTAGAACCCGCTATGGCCATTATGAGTTCTTGGTCATGCCATTTGGGTTAACCAATGCTCCGGCTGCTTTTATGGATCTGATGAACACTATCTTCAGACCATACCTTGACCAGTTTGTTGTGATATTTATAGATGATATATTGGTCTACTCGAGAAGTGCAGAGGAGCATGATAGACATCTGCGGATTGTACTCCAGACTTTGAGGGAGAAACAACTATACGCCAAATTGTCAAAGTGTGAATTTTGGCTGAAGGAAATATCCTTCTTGGGGCACATAGTATCGGTAAAGGGCATCAAGATAGATCCAAGTAAGATAGAAGCTGTTCTTAATTGGAGACCACCCAGAAATATCACTGAAATTTGCAGTTTTTTGGGTTTAGCTGGATACTATCACCGATTTGTGAAAGGGTTCTCCATGTTGGCATCTCCATTGACCAAATTACTTCGAAAATATGTGAAATTTCAGTGGACGGATAAATGCCAACAGAGTTTTGATGAATTGAAGAGGTGTTTGATTGAGGCTCCAGTCCTTACTTTACCTACCCCGAGTAAAGAGTATACTATTTACAGTGACGCTTCTCACAATGGGTTAGGCTGTGTATTGATGCAAGAGCGGAATGTCATTGCCTATGCATCACGACAACTGAAACCGTATGAGAGGAATTATCTGACACATGACTTGGAGCTAGCAGCTATTGTATTTGCTCTTAAAATCTGGAGACACTATTTGTATGGGGAGAAGTGCTACATCTATACAGATCATAAGAGTTTGAAGTATTTGAGCACTCATAAGGGGTTGAATTTGAGACAGAGGAGATGGTTAGAGTTGATAAAAGATTATGATTATCTGATAGACTATTAGCTAAAAAAAGCTAATGTGGTGGCTGACGCCTTAAGTTGTAAGACTATGGCAAGTCTACGGGTTTCTCCTTTGTCTATGGTACATGAGTTGAGAGTATTGCATGCCAGCTTAGAGATTAATAATGAGGGGTAGACAGCAGTTGCATGGCATGTACAGCTAGTGTTGATTGATCAGATCAGAATGGCTACTCCGAATGATCAGAAGTATCAGAAGTTGTTAGAAGAAGTCAGACAGGGCAAGAAATCAGAATTCTCAGTGAGAGATGATGGTCTATTGCTACACCAGGGTAGAATGTGCATTCCTAATGACGTTGATTTGAGGCAGATCATTATGAAGGAAGCACATGAGTCTCCTTTTGCTATGCACCCAGGTGGCACAAAAATATATAGAGGGCTGAAAGAGCACTACTGTTGGATGGGTATGAAAAGAGATATGACAGAATTTATTTCCAAATGCCTAACTTGTCAGCAAGTAAAGGTAGAGCATCAAATACCAGCTGGTTCGTTACATCCATTACCAGTACCGAAATGGAAATGGGAGAGAATAACTATGGAATTTGTGATGGGACTTCCGAGGACACAGAAGAGTCATGATGCAGTATGGGTTATAGTTGACAAACTGACCAAGTCTGCTCATTTTCTGCCTGTCTAGATGGACTACAATTTAGAAAGATTGGCCAAGTTGTACATTGATGAGATTGTGAGACTACATGGAGTGCCAATATCCATCGTATCAGAAAGAGATCCTAGGTTCACTTCTAGATTCTGGGGTAGTCTTCAAAGAGCCCTATGAACTAGATTGAACTTTAGCACGCCATTCCACCCACAGATAGATGGCCAGTCTGAGAGAGTAATTCAGATCTTGGAGGACATGCTACGGGCTTGTGTGATTGAGTTTGAGGGTAGTTGGGACACACACTTGCCTTTGATTGAGTTTGCTTGCAACAATAGCTACCAATCAAGCATTGGGATGCCTCCATATGAAGTTTTGTATGGCAGAAAATGTAGAACCCCGTTGTGTTGGGATGAGATAGGTGAAAGAAAGATGATTGGGCCAGAAATTGTTCAGCAAACTGAAGAGAAAATCAGATTGATCAGAGATCGACTTAAGACTGCATCAGACCGTCAGTAGTCCTATATTAATCTAAAGAGAAGAGATATTGAGTATGCAGTGGGTGAGAAAGTATTCCTCAAGGTTTCCCCTTAGAAGAAAATTATGAGATTCGATCGAAAGGGGAAACTGAGTCCTCGTTTCATTGGGCCATATGAGGTTCTGGAGAGAGTGAGTCCTTTGGCATATCGTTTAGCACTACCTCCAGAGTTGGAGAAGATACATAACGTCTTCCATGTATCAATGTTGAGGAGGTATCGATCAGACCCATCTTATATACTACCAGTAAAAGAGATTGAAGTGAATCCAGACCTTACATATGAGGAAGAACCCATAGAGATTCTGGCTTATGAGATGAAGCAGCTACGGAACAAGCAGATACCGTTGGTAGAAGTGCTGTGGAACCATCATTTGGGCCAGGAAGCTACTTGGGAACTAGAGGAGGACATGAGGAGACAGCATCCACAGCTATTCAGAGATTGATACCAGGTAAAATTTCGAGACGAAATTTATTTTAAGGGGGGGAGAATTGTAACACCCCTATTTGCATAGCCTGGTACATTTTACTATTTCGATGACCAGTGTCAGTCCAAATAAGTAAGAGAAGTAGAACCACGTTTAAGACACCTAGATAAGCCCTGAACACAAATAATTAGTAATTGCCAAATAGTTAAGTATAAATACGAAAAACAGAACACAAAAATTTAAATGAGCTGGGAGTCACAGTGATGGGTGACCTTCTCGAGAATGACTGCGAGGTCAGTCTAAACTCAAATTTCGAATCTGAAAATGTGATGCTGCGGTCCTTAGGACTATTACGAACATAGTGGAAAAGAAAAAATCACATAAAAGAATTGTTAAGCAGGTCAAATAATTAGGTTAGGGTTTCGAAACAAACACTGAATTATTGGTAAACCGGATCAGACCGGCGAGGGGCAAATTGGTCAATTCACCCCAAGAGGTGACTCATGACCTAACTGTCTAATAAAATATGAGAAATGAAAATTTTGAAATATATAATTAAATTAAAGAAGTGTGAAGAAAACAAAAGAAAAAGAAAAAGAAAAAGAAAAATTTAAAAAGTAAAGGCATTATGACATCACTTAAGTGATGTATACGTGACACCAAAATTAATTTAATTTCTAATTTAATTATTTTGAGGATAATTATAATAATAAAAAGACAAAGTAAAAAGCAAATTTTATTGTTTTTCTTCTTCCTTTACCGTGACTTCTCTCTCTTCTCACCCTCTCTTCCAATTTCCTCCATTAAAGCTTATTATCAAGCTTTTTTAACCCCAAATTACATCATAAATCTTTTGTGAAAAATAGTAGAAACCTCAAATTGAACCTCAAGAAGAAGATTTAAGGAGAAAAACTTGAAGAAGATTTGAAAAAACAAGAATTTAGAAGAGCTCCATAAGAGGTAAGCTCTCTTTTAAACTAATTAGGCTTTGTATGCATAGATATAAGCTTCAACATAAGAATTTAACTTTAGAAAACACAAAAATTATTTATGAATTTTAATGAAAGAAATTCTGCCAGCCATAGTCCTTTAGAGTTTTGATGGTGTTTAGTTAAATTAACTATGAATTCTTGGTGAATTGATGTCGTATAGATGATGTGTATGTGTAAATTGCATGAATTGAAGAAATTAGAAGATTAGGGTTCTTGAGCCATGGAAATTAGAAAAAAATTGGGGAAATGGTCAATTGATACACTTGACTTTAATTGAGTTGAGAAATGATTACTTTGGACCATTTGTGATGTGTGTGAATTGGTAGAATGAGTTACAATTCGGATTGGTGAGAGTCACTATTCTGACAGCTTGACCTAGGTCCTTTTCAGGGATCAAAACTAAAAATTTACTAACCTAATTGGTATGAGGTCAATTGGGAATGAAACTAGACACAACATGGATCATTTTTCATCTAGGAATCATGCCCAAAAAATGACCATAACTTAGTGAACAATTAGGTTAAATCCGGATTGGGCACACTGACCTGTACAAAAATGACCAAATGAACAGTAGTTACATAAATGACCATAACTTGGCCTAGGAAGGTCCAAATGACCTAAATTTTATGCCGATAGAAAGCCGAGACATAGCCCTACAACTTTCATGAAGAAAACAAAATCAAATTTTTACCATAACCTGTTTGAAAAACCACCTGCAGTCAACCCACAAAAATTGCCAAAATCCAGAGTTTGCCCAGAATTCTGGGTAACACCAAATCCGGCCAGCAATGTTCAAATGGCTATAACTTAGGCTACAAAACTCCAAATGAAGTGATTCAAAAAGGGAAATAAACTTAAGACAATAAGGAACAACTTCTATGAAGAAAACTTAGCAAATTATCACAGCAACATGAATAATGGAATAGTGCAAAACTGAACGCTAAAACTGAAAATTTGAAATTTGTGCCTAAGAGACTTGAAGTTTGAGGAAACAACCAAAACCAACAAATTAGGTATCCAAAATGTGGTATGTGGGTGAAATTAGAATTTTCATACCTATTAAGCATTAGAAAGTCAACAAATTGACTTGAATAGTATCATGAATAGTAACACCGAAATATAAATTTTAAAGAATATCAAGTTTAGCATATTAAAGCTAGGTATAAATAGATTTGAATTTATTTTTGGACTTATGATAAATTATGATACTGAAACACTGTGAAATTCTGTGTTTCAATTGAAAAGAATACCGAGAAAGAACCCGAAGCATCGAGTCAAGGCCAAGAGGCAACTCGTATAAGGTTTGTGCACAACATAAACATTCTTTAAAATTCCTTTGCAAAGTGCATGAAATGATTTGTGGTTTATTTATATTATAAAATAATGATTGAAATGTACACTATGCTTTTGATCTAAATTGTTAGAAATTTGATCATTTGTGATTTGGTTGTCAGTAAATGTTTGATAAATTGATAAGATAGTTTTGAAACCACAGTGCCATGACCATATATTTGAATATCTCACTAGCATGACTAGTGGAAGAAATTAGTTTTGAATTTTGATTCATTCTCTGACTGAAGTATTGAGGTGTGTGCCAGTAGAAGAAGAAATTTGAATGGGTACCCATATATTTGAGCTAGCTAGCCTTGTGATTTCTCATAAGTCTCTGGCTATTGAGATGAATATTGTTTCAAATAGCATGATATAACTGTGTGTTTTTATGAAATTGTTTTGAGACTTCCCAAATGAAATTGTTTGGACTAAAAGTTTATAAATCATGTTTTGTATCTGTCTTTAATTTTCAGTACTGTATTTGAATAAATGTGATTTGAATTATGCATAAATGTTATTTTAGTATGTTGTGCACCATTGAGTCATAGTACTTAGTGATGGCTATTATTGTTGTCGCAGATATAGAGACTAGAGGAGCAGCAGAGTGAGCTGCTGAGGATCTGGAGCCACATCTCTGAAGTTTTGTCAAGTATATTTTATACCCTGATTGTAAAATTTATTTTGGTGTATGTAATTATATGTGTCGCAATGGGATTTTGCGGTCGCCCGGACGATCACTCACCGAAGTGGGAAAGAGTGAGGAGTCGCCACCTTAGTTTTGAGGGAAACTAAAGAAAACCATTTGAGAAGTTAAATTAAAAATGAAACCACTTCAAAACAGAGATTCTAAGTTCGGGGTCCGTAAACGGGTGGGGAAGGTGTTAGGCACCCCACCTCGTCCCTTAATAAGGGTAAGTAGATTTAATTCTGCGTCCTTTACAAATTAGTTAGAGGGGCTTAGGCGGCAATGTTAATCCTTTTGGTGGAAGGAATGTTTGATTTTTCACTAAATTTGGATCACCCAGATACATAAGTAAATGAGACAACCTTAGTGAACGGGTGTGAGAATCGGATAAGAACTCTCCTCCGATCTTTTTTAAGTTGTTCATTAAAATTTTGAGGGGAGACCGGATAAGAACCCTCCTCCGGTCTCTTTTAAGTTATTTATTTGAAGTTTTGAGGATGAGACCGGATAAGAACTCTCCTCCGATCTCTTTTAGATGTTTATTAAAATTTGAGGTTGAGACCGGATAAGAACTCTCCTCCGATCCCTATTTAATGTTTATTAAAATTTTGAAGGGAGACCGGATAAGAATCCTCCTCCGATCTCTTTTAAGTTATTTATTAAAATTTTGAGAGGAGACCGGATAAGAACTCTCCTCCGATCCCTATTTAATGTTTATTAAAATTTTGAAGGGAGACCGGATAAGAATCCTCCTCCGATCTCTTTTAAGTTATTTATTAAAATTTTGAGAGGAGACCGGATAAGAACCCTCCTCCGATCTCCTTTAGAGTTATTCGTTAATGTTTTGAGTTGAGACCGGATAAGAACTCTCTTCCGATCCCTACTTAATGTTTATCAAAATTTTGAAGGGAGACCGGATAAGAACCCTCCTCCGATCTCCTTTAAGAGTTGACTTAAAACTTTTAGGCAAGGATAAGATAAGGACTCTTCCGACCCCTTCTATTTGATGAGACTCGGACAAAGACTTTTCCGACCTTTAAAAATTTAACCACAGCTACGGGTCTTAAGAACCTAAAACTAAGAATTCTGACCTTCAAAAATGCCGGGGATAAGGTTTATGGATATCCTATGGCTGAACGGGGAACACTAGACTTGATTCACTGACCTTTTCATGTAGTCATTTTACCAATATCTATTAATGACCGATCCACTCTGTTTCGTTTACTTTGGTCTTATTCCATTTCATGACATCTTTGTCGAATTGTCGCTTACGTCGGCCTAATAGTTCGGCTATCTTCCGACGAGTTATTCAGTCCTCTTTTAAAGGAGACCTCTAAGTTGCAGCTACCTACGTTTACCCAACCATTTACATACTACAAAGAGTTAGAAAACTGGTTTTCAGAAATGACGGAGATCAATAAAATGAACTGATCACTAAAAAAAATGATTTGAGAGTGACTTTCTTTGGGATTGCTTGTGCAGAAATGGTCTAGATGTAAGAAGAACAAGGAAAATGCGGGAAATAAATGTAGACACTTAATAAAACAGTAACATGAACTCTTATAGCAATATTTTCTCTTGGGTTCTCTTGTACAAAATAACCTTGAAGAAAGTTGCAGATGTATGAAGAACAAAGGAAGTGCAGAAACAAACGTAAATGAGTGTGAACTCTTACCGTGAGGAGCCAAATATATTGAAATAACTGTGAAGTGGTAAACAGTGATGAAGATGGCGGATTGATCAGCCTGAGAGTTGATGTCTGTCGTGAAACCGAGAGATGCTTTAGCTAAAAGGTAACCGGGTAAGAACCAGGTGAAAGGAAGTTGAGCTTGAACAGAGGAAAGGAAAGCAGAGATGATGAGAGTATGACCAGATAATGAACAAACTGAAATGTAGAGTTCCAATATTCAAAATCTTTTCAAGAAAACACTCCGAAAACTAGTTTCAAAAGTCTTTTAATCACTACAAAACAGCAGAGTAACAAATGAATGAAGTTTCGAGTTCCTCCACGATAATAGCGACCTCTTGCCTATATTTTTTCCGCCTTGAACGCTTTTTCATGCAGTATTTATAGGAATCAGTGCTCCCATGAAGGGTCGGGATTTATTTTGAGGAGATGGAGGGTCAAGATTTTGAAGTACATGATCGGATGTTCAGGAATTAAAGAGAATCAAAACGAATGGTCGAGATCGCTTCGTAATATTTGTCCTTTTCCTCTTTTAATCGACGGTCTTGAATCCTCTTGTCCGGAACGATCTGAGGGCTGAGAGTGAAAAACGCTGGTATTGTCATCTTCTCTTTTGATCCAAGGGTTCCGGATTCATCCTTACAAGTGAGATCAACGGTGGAGATTGGGATGTACAGGTATCGCATGACATACCCTCGCACTGTCGAGATTCGGGCGATTCTTAGGCGTGCGGTGGAGATCTTGTCCGCCACGCTTTAACTACCTCGGCTCGATTCGACGACGGTTATTGGAATTTGTCTTATTCTTTTTGTCTTTCGATCCTCCCTAGCTCCTATTCCGATCTCTCATGCCGATCTCCTATCTCCGATCTCTTTTATCCCTTGATCGACCGATTCGGTCCAAGCATTAATTACATCTCGATTCTCGAAGCGTCCGCTTCGTTTTCCGCTCAGCATTAAATGCTCATTTTCCCCTATATATACCCCTGTTGATAGTGGCATTTCCTTCATTCGATTTTTCTCTCTTTCTCCTTGTTTCTTGGTTCTAGCTGTTCCGGGGAAAGTTCCGGCTACAACTGTGGTTTTGATCCTCTTCCGATGGAATTCCCTATTCCTCGACTGAAAATTTACGACCCCGGTGATTGCTTCCTCAAGTTCATTCGGCTTTTCTCCACATTGAGTGTTCCGACAGCGGTTTTCTCCCACATTGGGTGTTCCGACAGCGGATTAAGCTTCCGGTCGGCAATATCCTTGGGATCAGTTATAAACTGATCCTTAGATCACCTGGGAGTATCCTTGGGATTAGTTATAAACTGATCCTTAGATCACCTGGGAGTATCCTTGGGATCAGTTATAAACTGATCCTTAGATCAGCCTCTTCAGATAGGATTTTTCACCGGTCTCTAGAGATCGTCCAAATGATGTAATTTTTCAATGTAATCAGATCTCTAGAGATCGGCCACGTGATGTAGCTAGACCTTTATTGTAATCCGATCCCTAGAGATCGCCCAAATGATGTAATCCGATCTTTTGAGAATAAAGACTTTATTTTGTCGGTTATCATCTTATTTTTGCATTGATTATTTTCCGATCTCTAATGTGTTTATCCGATCTGGTTCTTTACCTGAATGACACTTAACTGATCCTTTATTCAAAATATTTAACTTATTATGCCGATCTCCAATTAACCGATCTCTGAACATTCGGATATTTGAGAGAAGTGTCAGAACAGCTGTCGAGTCTCACCAATCGATGCGCCGCCTAGAACCTCGCGAGCATTAAATGCTCGGACTAGTATAAATAGGGGAGGGTTAGCCAGTTGTTCTCTCATTCCATTTTCAATCCCCTGCTCACAACTTCGAAGTTCTCTCATTTTCTCCAGTTTCTCCGACGCCGATCAGACTCCGGTAAGGGCTTTAATCCTCTTTTTAGTTTAAGTTCTTTGTTTTTTTCTTGAAAATGAGCGGTGCCGAAGGTCAGAGAGCGGCGAGCCCTCCTTCCATTCAGTTCTCATGGTCATCGTCTGATGAAGAAGAGGCAGTCGGGCCCAGCGTGCAACCTAAACCCCCTAGGGTCTCTCGCCAGTGCCTGGTCGGGTCATACCACAAGGCTTGCACCACCTTAATTGATAGAGACCCTTCCTATTGACGAGCTTCCATCGGTTCTTCTGAATCCGACCGCAATCATTTGTTCAAGAATACAACATTTGTCCCGATTCATATGAGTGATCAAGTGCCATGGCGATCTTCGTGTCGATCATTCTTTTGAAGAGGATGACATGGTCATGGTGTACGAAGAACGATTAAAGGCCGATCCGAGGTTCCTCTAGCCGATTTCTATAAGGAGGTCCCAAAATTTCACCGAATATCCATTGTTCAAATCCACCCCAACTCGTGGCGGATCTTGGTTGCTTTCCGAGGTCTATGCCGAGCTAAGGGAATCAGACCTACGGCTAAGGTGTTCGCCGAGCTACACAGACTAACTCGCCGAAAGGATGACGAACACTGGTTCTTTCAGGCGAAGCCTCGTTATGACTCTTTTCCGATCCGCCTCATCCCTTAAGAATTGGAAGAACCGGTTCTTCATTCCGAGGAGCAAAGATCCGAGCCGCTTTGAGGACTTTCCTCGTAGCTGGTGGTACCAAGGGCCTCGCTCCAAGCACTTTACCCCGAGTCAAGAGGAAAGCTTGATAGTGATGGAGCCGAAAAGTCGTGCCACCACTCTAAAATATTCTGTCCAAATGCGGTGATCGCCGAATCGCACCATTGGACCATGCAATCGATCACCGCCGAGATCGCGAACTTCCGCTCTCGACCTCGGCATTGGTATTTTCTATATCTCGCCTCGGGACCTTAGCGATCTCACTAACCTCCTTTCTCGTGTGTATGGCGGGTGGTGAGGGTTCTAGGAAGCGGAAGAAGGACAAAGAGATCTTCCGGAAAGTAAAGGAGATGAAGCGTTCGGAACGTCTTCAAACACCCGGTCACGAACCTGGGGAGATGCAAAGAGGCCCGTCTCAACCTTCAGGTCCGCCGAGCATTGAGGCTGTCAGATCTCCTCCTAGATCGGAAGAACAGCCCCCGCCTATCTCAGTTATTCCAAGCACGGAAAGGGAGCCTTCTCAATCTTCTGGGAGGACCTCTTCTCGTGGCGCCGACATCGACCGATCGCTTGAAGAATAACCTGATCGTTAGGGAGAACCCCGATTTTGCCAAAGTCCCGGATCTACCATCTTCTTTCAAGAGGATCGGACAGCTATCCTGAATGGTCTCGATGATATCTTGACTCGAACCATGAGCTTGAATGTGGAGTGTCCGTGAACTGACCATGATTCGGGAAAAGATTCAAATGCAGGTAAGGAGGTTGGGAAGAAAAATCAGGAATTGACGTCCCTCCGATCCCAACTCTCATCCGCTCGGGATTATATATCTCAAGTCGAGGGACGGGCGAAGTACCATGAAGACCAGCTGGCCGAAAGGTCTCATGACCTGGCTGAAAGAGAACGGGCTCTCAGAGAGGTCCAGGCACTTCAGGCCAATGAAGCCGCTCAGGTCGCCCAACTCGTCGAAGAGCTTAAGGAGAAAGACGAGGAGCTTAAGGCGAAAGATGAAGAGATGGTGACAGGGATAGCCGGAGCCTATGTGAATGCTCACAAGGACCTCTTGGCCGAACTTCAAAGGCGCTATCCTGAAGAGGACTTCTCTTGGATGGACGACCTGGCTCCTGGGGGCGATGGTGAAGATAGTGAGGAGGAGGGCGAGGAAGAGAGAGAGAGTGAGCAGACAATCAGTGAGGCGATCCTCACCGAATAACTTGTACAAATTATGAAATGAAATGGAATATCTATTTTGTTCAATGAATGGATGTGATTGGAAAATCTTTGAATTGCCTAAGTATTTGATTGTATGAGCACAGCAAAACAAAAACTAAATGTGATTATTAATCTAAGTATGAGAGATCGGAAAGCACTTTAAGCATGAGATCGGTAGGGAAGAAATGCTGAACGGGACTTGGTTAAAATTGAAAATTTAACTTGAACACTTAAGATCGGAACCCTCGTTAAACCGAACCCAAACTTTAGCTCTTAATCTTCCGAAAAGGAGATCGGCAATAAAACTGGTAGGAAAAGATCTAGTGCAAGTTCATTTTATTTATCAACAGAGATCAGGAATATACTTGACAGGTCCGGAAATTCGACAATGGGTTTGAGAGGTCAGTAAATGATTTGAGAGATCGGCGAGGCTTAATGAATATGAGGACTCAGCATTAATTCAATTTTTGTGAGGAGAGATCGGAAATGTGACCGCCTAACGAGGGATCGGAAACGAGATTAGCTGTTCAAAGAAGAATTTTTATTGATTCTAGGGATCGGCCAAAATATGGTGTCGACAATATGTACATGTATAAATTGATCATGAGCAGTTGTATAGAGTTTGTAATAATATTATTTTAGTTTTGTTAATGTAAAGTTTGGTTGAGGAATATAAATTGTTTTTACTTTAATGAAAAATGAATGGAATTATTGAGTGTTATTTTTTATGATAATTGAATTGAGAAATGATGTTGAATTGTGTTGAGGTAGTAATGAGTTTGATGAAATGAGATATTGGAAGTATTTTTACAGGTTTTTGAAGAATTGTTTTCTTAAAATACAAACTGCACTTTGCCGAAATTTTTCTAAAATTTGCATAAAAATAAAATGGATAAAAATTTGAACTACTTTTTAAACTTCTATTAAATGTAAAAAAATGCTCACCACTTCCAAAAAGTAAGAAAATGATTTTAAAACCCCTTGTAGGATACTTAATGAGTTATCGGTAAGTGAAATTCGGTAGTTCATTAGGTATTCTACGGGATCATGTTATGCCTTACAGAGGGGTAAGGTGTGACATAATTGATTAAAATATATAAACAACAATAACAATTAAGTTTTTAAAACTAGTTGAAATTAGTTATATGAATCAATTTTTTCTATTCAATTATGTTCGAAATCAATTTCTTATCAATATTTAAGGTATAAACCTTTTATTATTACTTTCTTTTATGTTATTTTAGATATCTCTATTTTTATTTTTATTTATTTCACCACTATTTTATCATATTTTGGGCTATGTTTGATATGTTGTAATAAAAGTTGTAATGTGATTGCGATTACATTATATTTTTTATTATGTTGTTTAATAACACAAAAAATTTAGCATAAAGAATGACAATTATGTAATGTAATTAATTATAGTTAAAGTAACGTAATGGTCATTACACACAAAAATGGATATAATTATGATTACTTATTTTGATTTTTTTATTTTTTGTTAATACTATCACTACTATCACTATTCAGTCACCATTGCTATTACCACCACTACTCTTACTCTGTCACCACTATCACCACCACCACCACCACCACCATCACAACCACCACCACTATCACCACCAACTTATTATCACCATCGGTATCACTATCACTTAACCACCTTATCACCACTTGGCTACTGTCATCTCTACTACCACCTGGCCACTACCACCACTACTACCTCACATTGCCACCACCATTACCATCTAACTATGTTGTTGTCACTACCATCACCATTTAGCCACAACTACTACTTGACTACCAATTATTATAATCACTACCATTTATTATTAACATTATAAATAAATTAAATATTAAAAAAATTATCATTATATTACACTACTTATATTTTTATTTTACAACCAAATAAAAGAACGTAATGACAATTATATTATATTACAATTTTGATTACATTACGTAATTGATTACATTATGCTATACCAAACGTAATCTTAGTATTGAATCATTTTTAGGTCAAGCAAATTAATGCAAATCAAATTGTTAATTAACTCTCACTTTTAAAAGTGATTTGAAATTTTGTATAAATTAAAATAGATTAAGAAAATTGCCAAAAAAAACTACACTTATAAATTTTTTACAATTATACCCCATACTAAAAGAATTATCAATAAAACCGATAGTTTTTAACTCTTATCAATTATATCCTACCATAGCGTGACGTGGCATCTCCGTGGCATATAACGTGGCTCTTCGTTAATGAGATAACATTTTATTAATGGTAGGATAAAATTGATAAGAGTTAAAAAGTTTAGGATTTAATTGGTAATTTTTATAGTATAAAGTAGAATTACAAAAATTAAAAAATATAGAGTTTTTTTTGTAGCTTATTTTTTTTTTGAAAGGAATTAATTTTTTTTCTTAATTAATAAATTAATTTTCATTCGCTTTAATAGAAAATTTCTAAACTAATTCTTAAGTAATTTTCTTTCTTCTCTTAATTATGAAATTGGTTTTCACTCACATAAATAAAAAATTAATTAAATTATTTATAACCTAATTAATAAATATTTTTATACGCAAATGTCATTTTGCAAAAATTAAAATTATTTAATTATTTTTTCTTACCTGTATTGATAGAAAATTTTCTGTATGCATACGACTTATTATATATTTTGATTAACTTAAAATTAATTTAAAATTTAACAAATCCTTCTACAAAAATAATCATTATTTTATTAACTTTTTATATTTCATATAATTATTGTTAATATCATTTTTTTTTTATAAATTCAGAACATAATATTTTATTTAATATAATTGTGATAAAGATAAAATAGGCCATAAAAAATATGGAGTAATTAAATAAAAAATAAAAGAATTATTTTTTAAATATTTTAATATTTATTTAAATAATAAAATAATTAAAATTAAATATATAAAATAAAGTATTAATTACTATACAAAGCACACAAATTTAAATCTATATTAAATAAAAATGATTTGACAAAATAAAATTCTTAAATATTATATAATTTTATAATTTATGAGCGCTTTTTTATTATTGTACTTTCACTCAATATAAAAATTTAAAGTTTATTCTTTAATATTATTTGAGAAGAAATTTAATTGTTATGCATTAATTAATTTAAAATACATTTAAGTATAAATATTTAAAATATATAAAATTAATTAAAAAAATTAAATATAAAATAAAACGTTAATAATAACAATGATATGCAAAGCACAATTGTTTTGCTAGTTTTCACATGAAACTTGGTAGAAAATTCCTGTTTGTTCGGCTTATTTTTTTTTTCCCCATATTGTTTTGATTTTAATAAAATGTATAAAACTTAAATTCAATCTAAATTAGACAATTATTATTTCATAAGTTGGAATGCGTTTCAAACTCATCCTAATTCTATTAAATTGAGTAGTCGAAAAATAACCAACCCATTACCATCCAACGGTAATGCCAAAATCCATCCCACTCCACCCATGGCTATTCCCACCTTCCGTCTCTCTCTCTCTCTCTCTCTCTCTCTCTCTCTCTCTCTCTCTATATATATATATATATATAACAAAGAGCTTAATTTAGTACTACGTGGCTATGCAAAAGTATAATTTAATATCTTGTTGTTACATGCTTTTCAAATTTTAGGTTGTTTTTCTTTTTGTCACAAATGAATAAATATAGTTGCGATCGTTAAAAAAATTACTGATGTTGATAAATTTTTATTATTAAAAAGTTTTTAAAATTTTAATTTCTTAAAATAAATTTCTATTGCCATAAAGAAATTCCTAATTTCTTTTAGAATGGTTCCAATCAAATGGTGTCAATCCTAGGGCTGTGGGCAGTTCTTGAGGTCTCGAACTTACAAGAACCATATCGAACTGAACTTATTTTGATGCTTTGATTTGATTTTAATTTTTCAATAAGAACTGAATCGAAACCAAATCAAACAAAAAATTTAATTTATTCAAATAATTTTTATGATTTTTTTAGATGCATTATATATTTTCAATATATATATATATATAATTATGAACTAAATACCATCTAATATTATATTTTATTTCTCTATATTTTCTTAATAATTTTAGTTATAAATACATTAAATTACCTTATAATTCTTTTTATAAATGCACTGTTATATTACATATATGTTAATTCATAATTATATTTATATCTTATAGTTAAATATTACATAATAAATAGTTAAAATGTATATTATATAGTATACTATTATGTTATATAATGTACTTAATTCTAAATTATATATGAAATTTATAGTTAAATATTATATAATTTAGAAATGACTAAAAGATATATTACATGATATATTATGTATTAATAATCTAATTCAAAACTTAAATGCTGGTTCAAGTATGACTTTTTAAGGATATAATTATATAAAATTATTTCAAGAACATAGAACCGAACTAGAACTGAAGAACTGAGAATCGTACTGAACCAAAACAGTGAAGAACCAAACTAAACTGAACCAAACTGCACACCCCTAGTCAATCCCGTGAGATTGTTTGCATAAATAATCAAAATCACTCTCTTTTCATGACTAGTCCATAACTGCACACCCCATAGTCCATATTGCATAAACATAATATGTAATTACAATTTTTTTATATTACTATATATTAAGTGACAAAGCACATTAGTACAATAACACAATTACATGTCATTACAAAAAGGAGTTTCACAAAATGTACATATACCTTTAAGAAAAATTGAGGCAATTAACCTTTGGAACTCAGCTTGCCAAAATCCATTGACTGTGTCTATACTTGTCCCTTAAGAAGAAGACGGAGAAAGGGGTGAGATAGGGGATCAGTGAGTAAAAGCCTACTAAAAGGAAATAAAACATATAATAAAATAATTTATATTCAAGCATATGCAATACAAGAATCACATGATGTTCACACAGCACAAACAATTCACATCAAGGTAGTCTATGTCACTGGTGGTTCCTCAACCATACTATAATTATATCATATTAAATAAATGGGGCCAGAGACACAAAATTGTCTTTTTTGGTTCTCTCTTTTCTAAGCCTCTAGTCTTCGAACTATACACCAGATCATTCCCCTTAGGAAGCCTTATGGATGTCATGTCCCTTGTCTTTGGAGTATACACCAGATCTTTCCCCTTAGGGAGTCTGTGAGTCCATCTAGCATACATGTAGTTTCTTTTCTCTTTTAGGACTAGTGTGCTGTTCATAAATTATCAACACAACATAACTAATAATGTAACACATTCATGATATCCATTACTAACATATATAATTAATTATACAGTTATAATCAGAATTTATTACATAGCCACCATGATGTATAAATGTGCCTAAATTCTATAAACATTTATTTAAAGAAATTCATTTGAAAATAGTTAAAGTTAAATCTACTTATAGACTGGTTGACCTTTTATTCTTATTGAACATGTTGGGATTATTGACACTTTTGACTTGACAGACCAATGTTGATTCTGGTACTTGGAATGTGTCCAAAATGTCTAAAAACTCTAGAATTGATTATAAACATGAGTAGCTGTGGGTGGCTAGTTTTTACTCCTTGAAATGGTTTAGCTCCATCTTCCCACAACACTACCATGGAGATTGGATATTATTGTCTAAAGAGGCAAATGATTAATTAGAATTGTGACCTAGGTTATAACCAAAACAAAATAACAGAAGGGACGTGTTTTTCATGTTCTTACCTTTGGGAATTAAAATAAAGGAAGAAAGGTAGAAGAAGAAGAAGAATAAATGAAGAGAGGTGACATATGGGAAAGATGGGAGGCATGTGGGAGGCTACGGTTGGTATCTCTTAGTTTTCAGAAGCTCTAGAGTGTGTGTGGATGTTGTGTTTATGGTCTTAGGAGAGGTATTTATAAATGGGAAGCCAATCCTTTCCTAACAAGGTGAGGATTAACTTTTCCATTTGTTTCTATTTGGCTTGATGTCCTTCCTATTTCCTCACTTAGAATTGGCTAAGGGAGATTCGCTGCCCAGCTAGTTTCTTTTCTTCCTTTTCTCAATTTATTTTTATAGTCCCAAAAGTAGTCCAAGAGGAAGGGTAAATTGGACTTGTAATAATTTTTCAGTCCTTGCTTGAAACCTTATGAAAAATTATGACTTTGTTCAAGTAGGTGTTCCTAAGTATAGTAATATTATGCAATGATATACTTACAAGTAAAAACAAATTTGAATTATAACACACTAAGGCAATTTAACACAAGTTGATTTTCAACAAATCACAACGTATATTCCAAATGTGCCTAGTTTAGATACTAACAACTAATCAAAACAAGGCAACTCACAATATGTATATCAAATGTGCACAAATCAAACTTTTAATTCTAGCTAAGCCAACTCAAGGCATGAATATCTTGAATCACTTGAATGAATCAACTCAACACATATACATATATCAATTTAATCAAAGATATCTCAAGATGTTTAACAAGCACAATATAACATAATATATTACAAAAGAGTAGGGTTTAGAAGATTGAATACGAGAGATTTTTATAATGGTTTGACCAACAAGCTTACATCCAATCTCTCAAAGATTACTTTGAGTCTTCACTCCACTAAATTGCCCTTTTCAATGGCAAGAATCAAAGCCTTTTACATCCACAAGACTTTCCAAGGTGCTTGCAAACCTCTGCAAGGTTTATCCTAAACACTCTCTAGCTTCAAGCTTTAATAGGTGCTTGGCCAACCCTCACAAATTTTCACTCTATCTCACTCAATACAACATATTCTATAAAGAAGAGAAGAGTAGATTTACCAATGTAGCTTAAAAACTCATTAAAGCACTTGAATGAAAGCAATCAATGTTTTTCAAGAGAAGAGATCAATTCTAAGTCTTCATTATGTGTAAATTGGTGTAGAATAAGTGCTCATATAGTCCCTTTTTGAAATCAGAAGTTTAAAATCAATTTGGAACATTGCTGGCACAAGGTTTGAGGAAATGACTATTAATTTATCGCTTTCTGTATTCTATGGAAAGTAGCAAAATAGAAAATTTTTGAATACTAGTAGCAATGCAACTTAGCAAACATCTTAAGAATTTTAAATACTATTAGCAAAACAATTTAGCAAAATGATACTACCAGTGCCTGACTTAGATTTAAGACTTTAAATAATCATGCCAGCTTTGATAAATGGATTAGATCAGTTAAAAACTTTAAAAGCATGATAGAAAATAAGTTTTAAGCACTTAATTTTGAAAACTTAAAGGAGCTGAAGATATGAACACATTGGCACTATTCCTTTAATTCTTTGTACAATAAATCTAAGACTTAATAACCTAAGCCTAAGCCTTCGATACCTCTTCAATGTAGCTTGGAAGTCAATCTTCTTGTCCTCCCTGGGCTTTGATTCGTCTTGTATTAGCTTTGAGAAACATTCATCTATAAATGAGCTAACCACAAGTCCTTTCTTTTCTTTGAGCCTTAAGAACATATCACAACTTAAAGAAATGATTAGATTGATTCTAGTTGAGTTTTAGTATTATCAAAATCCATGCTTATTTTGAGCTTATTGGGCCAATAATTTTCTTCCTATTTTGATTTATTTTATCCCTAAGAGACAAAACTAAGTTTAGATTCGCTTTACCTACCCCAGCCTTTGCCAAATGAGCCTCTAACAAGGTCTTAATGGGCCTTACTTTGGCTAGTCTATTCCTGGAGCTCTCTCTCACTTGGTTTAGTTTAGTAATCATCTAGGTTGAGTCTAGCAGAAGCATAGAAGGTCCATGCCTTGCTTAGAGGTTTGTTGCACCTCCTAAGTTATTTATATCTTTTACTTTTTTTGTATTTTTTATTTTGTCTTTTGTTAACCTATTTTATTTTTATTTTTATATGTAGAAAATATTATTGCATATTTTTAGTACCTTCAAAGAAATTGAAGCCTTTGAAAGCTTTTATTATCGGGCTCCCACTGCCTCAAATATATAGGTTCTACAAGGCACAAGAAATAGGGATCTACAATAGGTTCTGGATCAACCTATTGGGTGCCCAAATTGGTCCAGAAAATCAATCCTGAATGCTAGAAAGCTATCATCGATCCAACCATACTGAGCGATCTAGACTATCCGATGATCATCTTTCTTAAACGACATCTGATTGGAGCAAGGTTGGTCAGATCTTAAAGGTTTCAACATGCTAAGTTCATTAATGGTCTTAGATTACTAGTCCAACAACCTGATTGGCTGAAATTGACATTTAAATTTTCTATGGCCAACTTTTTCTCTCCCTTGATTTACAAGTTTTCGGCCACCAAGGGTGGTGTTGTTGGTCCAGGAAGGCTCTTTATAGTTGGAGGGACCAATTATCAATGATGAATGTCAGTGAGGAGGCTTGGAACATTAACGATGAAGAGGAACGATGAGGGTTGTCATGGGTCTCTCTCTCTCTCTCTCTCTCTCTCTCTCTCTCTCTCTCTCTCTCTCTCTCTCTTTTATTCTATTCTTCATTGGTTTGCCTTGTCTTACCATCCATGGGCCACGTTGGTGTCACTAGGTATCTTTTTAGCTGGTGGGAACTTCATCGTCATAAATGGTGGTTGGCTGAATAAAATAGAAAAAGGAGAAAAGGTAGTAACGACGCGAACTTAAGGTAGAGGAATGGAAAGCGCAATTTGGTTGGTCCTCATATCCTCATATTATTATTATTATTATTATTAAACTTAAAATATTTATACTTTTCAACTCAAGTGATAATTTACATCTTATAAAACTGTTTTAATTAAATCAATAGAATTACCTTTCTTTTATTCTTCCTTCAATAATGCTAACTATAACAATATTATAATTAAACTTAATTCTTATCTAAATTAACAAAAACAATTTTAATTTAATAAAAATATTTTAATTCAATTTAAGCTAGGATATTTTCCACTTCTATTATTTAATCCAAAATAAAATAGTAAAACATTATTGAAACTTAAGAATTTATATTATTATTATTATTATTATTATTATTATTATTATTATTTTATTTTTATAAATTTCTGTTGGATGGACTTTGGACGGATATTCCATCTCTGGACGGATATTTCGAGGACTTTTAGGGAGGGGTATTACAATCTTCCTCCCTTTAGAAAATTTGTCCTCGAATTTTCAATGAAGTGGGGAGGAAAGAAAAACAACACGAGTAGAATGGGTTTGAGTTCTTTTTTCTCAAATCCTATGTAGGCCATATAAAGCTTTTTGTTATTGCTTGACCTTGTTTTTGGCTCTATTTCTCAATACTTCTTTGTAGCAAGTAGCTAAGCTTGTTATTCTGCTAGTATTCATTACCATTATGGGTGCCCATTAAGCTTCCATTGATTTTGGTCCATATGCTTATGGGTTATGCTCCTACTATACTTTTGCTGGGCTATTCTAACGTAACTTCCCTATAATCTTAGCTTTGTTCTTTTATCCCTTTAATCTTTGTTTCATGGAGACATATCTTACACTTCTTGTCTAATAATGTGTCATGGAATGCCTCTCTAAAGTAACTACTATTACAAGTAGTTTACTTAAGTTCACTATTGATTGAATGAGACTTTTAAAGCCTTAGCAAGACTCTCTCTAAACATCATTCTACCCCTATCCTTTTAATTTCTATGATATTGCAAGCTTCCAGCTTACATAATAGCACTGTCAAGGTTCTAGTCCCATCTTCTGATTGTTTCACCATATCTAGTGCACTGTACCTTTTACAGTACTTTAATTACTCATTAAGCCAACTTATTGGGAGGGTTGGGATCTTGAGGACTTGAAACAACATTGTGTTAGGCTAGCCTAATTACTAGGATAGCCTATTGAGGCATTTTAGGATCATACTTGTCATCTCCTTTATTCAACATAGATAGATCAAGGAATAGTTTAATTCATTCAGCTAAAGTGCTTGCTACTACCTAGAAGTCACTTACATGATTCATGATCTTTCAAATTATGTGCTGTATAATCCTTAACTAGTGTCCTTTACATTTTCTCTCATGTCTTCTGCCCTTTTGGGTCTTGCCTACTACTGTTCCCATAGCTTCTGCTACCATTCATACCTCTTTCCTTTTTGTCACTCATCGTACTTCTTTCTTGAGTTACTTTTAAGGACACTTGTCCTACCAGCATCAACTTCTAATCACCTGCTCACTTAATTAGTTTCCCCTTTTCCTATTTCTATTACTATGAACTCCTCCCCAATCTATTACCCATCCTCCTTTTTGATCTATCTCTCTAGTTTTAGGCCTACAGTACCAGTAATAGTCTCAACTGTACCACTTATAAGATTTTAACTTTGCTTCTTCATTTTCTTACCTCCCGTTTAAGGGGGGGGGGGGGGGGGGGAGGGGAGTATTCATTCCATTGCTATCACTTCAAACTACATCTCTATCTCCATTGATTACTAGCTTGATTATTAGTTTTGTCTTTCTTAGAATTTCAACCTTGCAGTTAATTCTCCTAAAATCTCCTCCACCTAACCTTGTATATCTCTGGTTAGGCTATCCCTTCTCATTTCACAGTTTAGAAGGGTTACAATCCTAATCTCCTCTACCTAACCTTGTATATCTTTGGTCAAGCTATCCCTTCTCATTTCATAGTTCAGAAGGGTTATAATCCTAGTAGCTAAACTAGCCTTTGTTTCATTTAATCATTCCTTCACCCCTCAAGTGCACTTCTCACTTAGGTAGAGGGTTTAATATTTATAGTCACTAAGGTATGTCATTAATAGGTTGAGAACATGGTTACAAGAAAAATTTATAGCATAAGCAAAGTAACCTTTGATTGCCAAAGAACATGCTTATGGTTGTTGAAGATGCTATGCATTATTCACATAATTGTTTATTTTACTATTCATGCAACTATTCACTTAGTTCGGCCACTGAACTTATACTTTTTGAACTCTTACACCCTTGCCTCTTGCTAGGTTCTAGGATACATTTCTTATTCGTAGGACCTCCTAGATTTGGGCATTTCTTAGGCCACTACATAGGCCTTGAGGTACATTAGTGATCTAGGATTACCACTTCTGCTTATCTTTTATATATTCTTACTTATTCTGTCCCCACTTTTATTATCCTGCTATCTCATAGGCCCTTTGACCACTACCCTTATTGTAACTTTACCTGGGATCTCTATGCCTCTATCCATCCTTTTTCTTCTTTTATCATGCTTTATCTAGACCAATTGGTTGTCTTTTTCTCTAACCTATTACCTCCTTGCTCCATTTCATTACCTTATATGACATTTTAGGATACTATTATAGGTATTCCTAGTGTTGTTCCTCTACTTGCATCCCTTTCCTAGTATTCCTTTTCTATCAATAGGCTAAAGGAACTTAGTCCCATAATAGTATTCATTCCATTGCTATCACTTCAAACTACATCTCTATCTCCATTGATTACTAGCTTGATTATTAGTTTTATCTTTCTTAGAATTTCAACCTTGTAGTTAATTCTCCTAAAATCTCCTCCACCTAACCTTGTATATCTCTGGTTAGGCTATCCCTTCTCATTTCGCAGTTTAGAAGGGTTACAATCCTAATCTCCTCTACCTAACCTTGTATATCTTTGGTCAAGCTATCCCTTCTCATTTCATAGTTCAGAAGGGTTATAATCCTAGTAGCTAAACTAGCCTTTGTTTCATTTAATCATTCCTTCACCCCTCAAGTGCACTTCTCACTTAGGTAGAGGGTTTAATATTTATAGTCACTAAGGTATGTCATTAATAGGTTAAGAACATGGTTACAAGAAAAATTTATAGCATAAGCAAAGTAACCTTTGATTGCCAAAGAACAAGCTTATGGTTGTTGAAGATGCTATGCATTATTCACATAATTGTTTATTTTACTATTCATGCAACTATTCACTTAGTTCGGCCACTGAACTTATACTTTTTGAACTCTTACACCCTTGCCTCTTGCTAGGTTCTAGGACACATTTCTTATTCGTAGGACCTCCTAGATTTAGGCATTTCTTAGGCCACTACATAGGCCTTGAGGTATATTAGTGATCTAGGATTACCACTTCTGCTTATCTTTTATATATTCTTACTTATTCTGTCCCCACTTTTATTATCCTGCTATCTCATAGGCCCTTTGACCACTACCCTTATTGTAACTTTACCTGGGATCTCTATGCCTCTATCCATCCTTTTTCTTCTTTTATCATGCTTTATCTAGACCAATTGGTTGTCTTTTCTCTAACCTATTACCTCCTTGCTCCATTTCATTACCTTATATGACATTTTAGGATACTATTATAGGTATTCCTAGTGTTGTTCCTCTACTTGCATCCCTTTCCTAGTATTCCTTTTCTATCAATAGGCTAAAGGAACTTAGTCCCATTGCCACCTTAGGAACAAGGAACAAGTTTATACTCAAACTGGGTCTTATTGTCATGGTCTTAAACTCAACCACTATTTCTTTCTAGTATTGCTTTGCATTGGAACTCTCAAGTTTTGTGCCTGAGTCCATCTCCCTTTATCTAGTTATAAGTTAACACCTTTACACCACTAGCATAGTGCCTTGTGGTGCATATTCAGCTCACCAACATCTCTGTATCACATCTTTCCTACCCTTATCTTATAAAGGGCCTTTCAATCTTGTTCTCTCAGTTAACCTTACTTCACCCACAACAATGCTCAAACTACTTATTTTTAGTAATTCTATGTTTTTTTCTAACTTAACAGTCACGCTAAGTGACTGCACCCTTTGACAGTTACTGTTAGATTATTGACATCATCTACATGCTCACTCTAGGTCCTTTGACCACTTTAGCTTGCACTGCCTCTGGTACATAAGCCTTTCACCTTGCTAAGCCTAAGAATTAATACCTTGACTTTCATCTTTATACTCCCCCTATCTTTTGGTGCCCAAAGACCAACCATCACTAGCTTGTCATCCTTGCCCTTCTCCCTGCTTGGTGTATACCCCCACTCACATCAAGAAACTGAGAATGAACTTAAGGAACAACGTTTATGCATTCTTTATTTGTTGTCCCTTCCTTTCTAGTCAGGTTGCATAGTATTTTCTACGACATAATGAAGAGGTTTTGTAATGGTTCCCTCTTTTTATCACTACTCGATTAGTTAGGATTTAGGATATTAGGTGTCCAAATCTCTTCATTAAGATCTAAGGCTTTGTGTCTACAAGGACATTTACCATTTTAGAGCTTATTATCCTAAGGTGCTCTAAAGCCTTTCACTAGGCTCTAGAACTCTACATATATTAGAGCCTATTATTACTTTCTATACATCCCTTGGAACTTTTACCCTTATTGAGGTGATCTAAGACATTTACTCTCCAAACATATTGCTACTCTGTTAGGGGGGTATCATTCCTTAAGTCAGGGGCATTGCCCATAACCTTCTATCTCTTTTAAGGAGAATAAAGCTAGTCTCTTCAACTTTGTACTTGTTCCTACCCTTTGTTATTTTCTATCATTTCCTAGGAAATTGTACCCTTATTAGGGTACTTAAGGCATCTACTTTCTAATTATGCTATACCCTTGCTTGAGACTTCATGTCATAGGTTATTGATAATGGTTTGGTTAAAGGAATGATGAATTGGTGACATGTGGCATGATTATAGGACAAGAAGAGATTGTTGGGCTTCTATCCATGATCTATGTATCTTTTCAAGGCAAAAGGGGTTAGAAGGCCAATTAAGGAATCTCTCCTTAGCACTCCAAAGATCAAGTTAGAATGGGGAATATGAGAATAATGTTTAAAGTAGAGGCAATGTAATGAATGAATTTTTGTTTACATACCTGGGCTTAGATAATTGAGTTTTCCTTGCTATGAAGTATTCTTTTGTCAAAAAGTGGGCAACTTGTGTTGATGCATGTATTTAGCCCTTTCACGAAAGATTTCCTTTTATAAAGTATGCCATAGGTGTTATGATGAGAATGAGCTGTGACACAATTTTATGGGGATTGAGAATCCTCAATTTTATCAATGATCATTCTATAGCTTTATGAGATAACCATAGTAGGTTATTATTTAAAGGTCGTAAATGACCATTTCAATGAACTCAAAAGGTCACGAGATCTTTAAGAGAAGAGTTCCTTTTCTCCAAATGACATTCCATACTTCATTGCTGACTCGTTCACTCATTGAGATACCATCTTTAACATGTGGCAAACATTAATACTTAAAGTTATTTAATTCCTTTATCAGATGCCCCTTACTCATGGTTTTAAATTACCTTAGTGATTTGAACCTAAGAGTAAATGATTTATCAGGACATCTTGGCTTTTGTATACTTATTGACCATTTAAGGTGTCACTTATTGGTCTATGTTTAATTTACGAAAATTTTGTTAAGATTTAAAATGTTTAATCATATTTTGGTGATCTTTGGCCTTTTCCTTATTCACTAAGGGGCCTTCTATTTAAGAGGTTACTTTCACCTCTTTCCTTTACTTTTTTCTTCTTTTTAACCTTCTTTCCCTTATTGTTTTTGGCATTTCCATCTAGTCTTATTTTTTGTTCGTCATTTTGCTTTCTTATCATTAAGATGCGCGTCTTTCCTCTTCCTTTTGCTTTTTTAGTTTTGCTTTTTTAGTTATGGTGGCTGGGTACCCAAATGTAGTCTAAACTAAATATGTTGTTACCCTTTTTATGTTGAGTTGTGTCCTTCTCTCCTCTCAAATAAACAATGATAGGTTCCTTATTAGAATCTCTTAGGAGGATCAAAGAATTGCCTTATTTCCTACTGCACCTTTTGAGTGTTTAAGGGCCTATCAATAGAATCATAATTCTATGGTAATTTTTATCAACCTAGAATATAATGTAAGTTTACCTCCTTCCCTTTTCTTTGTAGACATTTTTTAACATTTTAATGTAAACTCTAGAATGTTAACTCTAAACGTTATCCTCTTAATGTGTTGCTTTGAAAAAATCTACCATGGTTATGACTTTGCTCCATCCCTTTTGCTTTTTTGCATTCTCTTTAGGTGTAACAAATTTAGTTGTGACTTTTATTCCTTTACTGGAAGACCTTGTTTTCCTTTGTTTATGGGTTATAAGGACTCATTTTATGGTTTACAAGAGTAGTTTGTAGTTGTGTTTTGTAAAGGTGGACCCCTTTTTAGGACTTAGGGTTTCAACTTAGATTGGGGGGAGGTTTCTACTGAGAGCAATGAAGTTGTTCTTTCTACCATTGAGGAAGTCCAGCATATTGTCTTATACACTGCTCTAAGGAAATATGACACTATAAATTCTTAAAGCTATGTCCGAGTATCACCATCAAAGCCATGGGTATTTAATCTCATTATTTTTGTCTTCCTTTATCTCTTACTTCTTTCCCCTCCTTTGAAAATTGGTTTGTGGCTACCTCATTGTCTTGTCAGAAATATTTTTCTCATCAATTCAATCAGAGTGATGGGACGTTTTTTGCTTAAGGAACTAAAGTATTCTGTTGAAGTAGTTCCTCCTTGCATGGCCTTTACTGCTCTTTCCTCATCTAAATCTAGGATCATTACTGACACTAAGGTTTAGACATGTATAAGGCTCCCTAAGCCCATAGTAAGCCTAACTAACATCAAAATCTAATTTAAGGCTCATATTGTTCATATAAATACTTTATTAAACATAAAATGTAATTACAATTCTTTTATATTACAATATACTGAGTGGCAAACCATAGTAATATAATAGCAAAATTTCATGTCATTATAAAAAAAAGTTCCACAAAATATACGTATACCTTTAAACCTAATTGAGATAATATCCTTTGGAACTTAGCTAACCAAAATCTGTTGATTATGTTTTCCTAATAATATTATCCTTTCCTATACCCGTTTAATTCAAACAAAATTTCCAGATTCATTTTCTCAAAGGTTTAATTTTTTTTATTATAGAAAATTAAATTTTCTAGAATATGAAATATTCATCAAGATTCAAAATCTCAAAATATTAAAACTCAGATATGGAAATCATGTAATAAATTTTAGAACAATTCAGGATAGAGGAAGAATTTACAGGAAGAACACAAATATTTATCCACATAAATTTAATTCTCAAATCAACAACAACAACAAAAATAATAACAACAATAACAACAACAACAATAATAATAATACATGCTATATACATATTAATTAGACTAGAAAACAAATATTTAGGGCTCTGATACTAATGAAGAAAATTATAAAGACCAAACACATGGTTTCCAAATACATGGATCCTAACCCATGTTCATACAACCCTAAGATCTTCACTATATTTGTATCACTAGTCTACCATATAATTACATAAATAACATGAACTATATATATTAGTTCACAGTCTAGATGCATACCTTATTTACAGAATAATTAATGCTCCACAAATGAATGAAGCAAGAGTCTTTTAATAATGCTAAGAAAAAAAAAACTAATACACCATGACTTAGTGCACACATTTCACACTTCTGCATGTGATTTTCTTGGCTATATTCTTCTATCTCTAATGAAGATAAAAACTTGGCTATTTATAAATTCGTGGTGCCTTTTGGCCAATAGTTACATCACTTTATATATATAATTATTAAGAAGAGTTGCATCTCTTCATGTAGTTTCATCTTTTGACCAATGTACAAACTTTTGAATTTTGCTACCTTTTTGACAATGTACATGACTTTTGGATTTTAAATCTAATGGATTAGGGTTGACTCACATGGGTGACCCAATCCATATTTCTAACATCTCTCACTCACACATGATGTGTTAACTCGCATTTCAAATTCTGCAAATTTCATTCTTTACAAATAGACTGTGTGACCAGTGCATACTTTGAGAGCTCGTTTGCTATATACCTGTTAGGATAATATAACATCTCAACTGATGGAGCTTAGAGTACACGTAGTATGTAGCAACCTAGATCATTTATCACATTCACATCTCTTTCGATCTCATTCGCATATCCTGAGTTCATAATAATGTCTTTATCTCAAAGATAAACATAATTGGCTGGCTTATGAACACAGACTAATGTGATAATTCCAATGATCTTTCTCTTTTCATGATACTCATAACCTTAATTTAACTTGCTTTTCTAGGAATGCCCCTCTAGATTGAATCTTTCATAGCCCTTTGGCAACACCCTAAGATAGCAAACATTAAAATAAGTCTCGAGTAACCGATTAGAGTCGTGAGGATACTAGGTAAAGATTACTTATAACCTTTAGGGTCTCACACAATATCAAGTAGAAATCACACTTGCATTCCCCTTAATGGACATAAATCACACATGTGGTATTAATCACATGTTATGGTGTTTGCTCCTTTCCCATATAGGTATGTCTTTATTAAATACCATACAGATGATAGCTCAGACACCCCAATGTCTAATTTTGAGTTCACTTATCTACTCTTTTACATTAGAACTGACATTTGGCATTCAAGACAAATAATGTGACTTAAATCACATATGGTCAATGTAATTACTTAGCTTACAATGACCTTAGTTCCTTGTCCCTTTTCCAATGCAACATTTCATATTATAAGTTTTGAGATCTTTATATTATCATTGCGTAAATAATAATAAGCTTGTAATTGTCTCATCCCCATCCACCATTAAAGCTATGGAGGTGATTGCCTGTATGAGAAGGCTAATCTTTTTATCTGTCTGACATACTTCTTAAGTTCTAAAATAAGTTCCAAACATATATACGCATATGTATATGAATCGATAAAGTAAGTTAGACATATGAATGTGTTTGGGAAAAATATAATATAAGTACATTAACAACATTTGAGCAAACCCAAAGATTTAACATGCTTATTATAAACATTTTTTACAATAAGTTACTATATCATGCATAAATATGTACTTTATGCTCATCTTTTTTCTTGCAACCATGTCTCTAACAAAAATATATTTAGTATCAATATGCTTTTAGAAACATTAGTTCCTCTTAACTATTTTCTAATGTTGATGTCCTTAATCATATTAGTATTTATTAACCAATCCAATAACATAGCAGATATAATTGCATTAGCATAGAGGACTTTTCCCATTTGCTCTCTTTTTGGTAAATCAACCAATTCAAATGCTTGGTTTGATTTCATAAAATCCACCTCTTCTTCTATTGCCTTAATTCATTCATTCTTAGCAAGACATATAAGGCCATTCATCCTTTGCAGGGCATATGAGGGATATACTTATTATCACCTTTTTCTTTATCTTATAGAGTAACTATAAATGCTTCTCCTTTGATTTCAAAATGATGATAGGGAAAATTCATATGACTCGATCGCCGTGATTGAGATTGATAAATTGACTCGTCAATGTTTATGTTACTCCCACTAGGATCAATAATAAATGTTGGATTCTCTAAATGTTGTATTTCAATGGCAATTGAAACTTGCTTTATTGTCAATTGAAATACTCCCACTCGAAAAAGAATCCATTTGGATTTGTATAGCAGAAGTGGTCTAGTTTGCTATTTCATATAGAGATAGATCTTGACTTATCTCGTCATGTTGAGAAAATTCATTCTTTAAGAATGTGAATCTTATGATTCAAATTCAGTTACCGTGCCACTATTTTGTTAACCCATAAATACATGTCTTTTTTACTATTCTAAGTATCTTATAAATATACATTTCCTTCCCCTTGGATCTAATTTTCATATTTATGAGAAGGATTATGAACAAAAAACAACACCCCTTAAGGTTTCCAAAAAGCATTTAAGTCAAGTTTTCTTGTAGCCCATACTCATATGGAGTTATAGTAACTGATATTGAAGGTACTTGATTAAGGACAAAAGCAATGGTAATCAATTTATTGCTCTAATAGGTAATAGGAAAATTAAGAGTCTCTTATTCTTTTGGGATAAATGGGATTTTCTTATTGATATATAAATATAAACTAATATTAGATAATATGCAACAAATTCTAAATTCATATACATATCCTATATAATAATTAATTATGCTAGCACTTATTCCATATTAGACTCAGAATTGAAAGTTCACTATGTTCCTCAGCATCATTTAAAATTCTAACATGCAATATGGTTAACATAATTAATTACGTAAGGAACTATAATCTTAAATTATGCAAATTTAAGATTCAACAATAAATTTAATATCTAATATTGAGATATTTAATAAGACAAACGTACACATCTTATATGCATAGTTATTTACATATAAATAACTTTCTAAAAATATTAACAAATATATGTAAATTAATTTTCAATGAAGTCAATTAAAACTAATTTTAATCGAATTCATCAAAATATTAATTTTAGATTACCCCCATGTAATTTTAGAAAACCTTTATTCTAAAAATTAAATGAATTAAACACTTTTAATTCCATTTCCTAATCATATTAGGAATATTGATTTTAAAACAATTTTTAGAATTATTGCAACGAACTTTAATGAGATCAATTAAAACTAATTTTAATTGATTTCATCAAATTAATTTATTTGTCCCACTGTTTGCCATTTTTAATTTTAAAAACATTTTTTCCTAAAATTAAATATTGAATTAAACAATTTAATTTATTTATTTTTCAATTGCCCTCAATTAATTTTGCAAACTAATTTCTAAAATTAGTATTGAATTAAACAATTTAATTCAATTAATTATTCCTCCAATTGCTATTTAATTAATTTTAGAAACTAATTTCTAAAATTAATATAGAATTAAATAATTTAATTCTAATGCTAAATAATTTACATGCCACCTTTGATTAATTTTAGAAAATAATATTTCTAGAATTAATTTAAATTAAATACTTTAATTTAAATCTCAGTTTTGACTAGAATTAAAAATTACTTGAATTAACAATTTAATTCAAGTTCTAATTCAATTACGATTTGAAATTATAATTCTGATTGAATTAAACAAATTAATTCATGTCCTAATTGAATTAGATTTAAATTTCAAATCTATAATTTTTTAGTTAAATAGTCAAAGTCAAATGGCATTGATTGTAAATATTTGGAAGTTTCATTTTTGTGATTTTCATTAACATCCATGGCAAAAGGAGAAGGTGACAAAGTTGTAAATATGTTGAAAACACTGGCAACTATGTTAATGGCATAACTTGTAATATCTTTGAAAAATATTAGCAATGGGCTTTGCCTTTTTCTTCCTTTTCCTTCCATTGAAGAACTATGATTTGCCAGATACCCATACAAAATTGGCATGGATTTAGACGACGATGGCGTCTACTATTGGAAGTCACAGTGGCCATCACTGGCTGCCTCAAAGCAAGTGGCCTTGGCACATCCTCGCTGCTCCTTCCTCAATGTTTCACGTAACATGGTTGATCTGAAAATGATTTCCAGATCGTAAATTTCAACTGTCCAAGATGCATTGCCATGACCAGCCGAACGTTCAACGGTCCAAGACCACCAGCCATCGATGTGCATTTGGAATAGCCACCATTACGCAACACTACTTGATCATGGAACCATTCCAGGTGTTACACCAAGTTGCTGATAAGCCCAGTACCATGTTACTAATAAGCCTAGCAAACGGAGCATATATATGCGTGGCATATAGCAACTACCATAAGCTTAGATGGGTTTGAAACGGTCCCTTACTTAAAATTATTCATGAACAAAATTTCCAAATTCCTTTTCTCAAAGATTCAATCTTTTTAATAGAAAATTAAATTTTCTAAGATCTGAAATATTCATCAAGATTCGAAATCTCAAAACATTAAAACTCAGATATGGAAATCATGTAATAAATTTCAAAACAATTCTAGACAGATGAAGAATTTATGGCAAGAACATAAATATTTATCCACATAAATTTGATTCTCTAATAATAATAATAATAATAATAATAATAATAATAATAATAATAATAATAATAATAATAATAATAATAATAATAATAATAATAATACATGCTATATACATGTTAATTAGACTAGAAAACAAATATTTAGGACTCTGATACCAATGAAGAAAATTATAGAAACCTAACACATGGATTCAAAATACATGAATCCTAACCCATGTTCATACAACCATAAGATCTCCACCTTATTTGTATCATTAGTCTGCTATATAATCACATGAATAACATGAACTGTGTAGATTAGTTCATAGTCTAAATATGTACCTTATTTGTAGAATAATTAATGCTCCAAAAATGAATCAAGCAAGAGTCTTTTAATAATGCCAAGATATAAAAAACCAATACACCACCACTCAGTGCACACACTTCACATTTCTATATGTGATTTTCTTGTCTATATTCTTCTATCTCTAATGAAGATAAAAGCTTGGCTATTTATAAAGTCATAGTGCCTTTTGGCTAATAGTTGCATCAGTTCATGTCTATAACTATTAAGAAGAGTTATATCTCTTCATGTAGTTACATTTTTTGACCAATGTATATATTTGAATTTTGTAACTTTTGAATTTTGCCACCTTTTTGGCAATGTACATGACTTTTGTGTTTTAAATCTAATGGATCAGAGTTAACCCGAATAGGTGACCCAATCCATATTTCCAACACTTCCCTAAATCCTAGAGATATTTCTAATATTTTCTCATATATATAAATATTAAACAAGGTTCATCCTAATTTATTCAATTCCTACCCCTATACTTATGATGGATATTGTAATTACTACCAAATAAGAACACACAAAACACAACATAAATAAAACTAAACAAATACAGTTATTAAAGAAAATAATAAACATAATGCAAAATAAAAATAGAAAAAATATACATAAAAATGCAAAAAGTGAAGAGTAGGATAGATAAGATCTTATTTCAACAAAACCAAGTCAGGGGAAACCTTCCCTATCTCTTTTGTAACCTCCTAAAGTGTTAATCATGTGTCACCCTTATATGATCAATCTTGTCCTCCATTTGATTTTTTTTTTTTTTTTTGTACATGGCCATGCCTCAAGGCATGGGCAATACCATGCCTAAAATTATACATGGTTGTCAATTTTTAACCATCAAACATAGGCCAGGGTGTGTGTAGTTCACTTAGTCATGGGCAAGTCCATGTTGCTTCACTATCCATTTTTGCTACTCAAACACAAGCAAGGGTGTGCGTAGGGCTTTTGTATACAGGTGAGACCAAGTCTTTTGCTACTTTAAAACTAGAAGTAATCCTCAACCGAACATCACAACCTCCAACCTTAGTTCCCATTCCTCTTACTAAATCAACTTCAACCTATAAAAGGACAATAATCAAAGTCTAAAGTGGGGGATTCACACATAAAAAATAAAACTAAAATCAAGTTGAAAATATAAACTTAGGTTGCCTTTCAAGAAGCACTCTTTTATATTCATTAGCTAGAGTTTTGGAGAAGTGCTCATTAAAGGCAAGCTTCCTTCCATAGTAGGTATCATATAACACCACATATGGGGTCTTTATATATGATGCCTTCAAGCTTGGCTAGGCCATCAGAGTTAGCAAAGTTGTGGTAGAGCCACTAGAGTTATCAAAGTTGTGGATAGACCACCAGAATAATCAGAGTTGTGGCAAAGCTGCCAGAATTATTAGAGTTATGGATAGACCACTAGAATGATCAGAGTTATGGCAGAGCCACTAAAGTTATCAGAGTTGTGGATAAACCACTAGAATAATTAGAGTTATGGCAGAGCCACCAGAGTTATCAGAGTTATGGTAGAGCCACTAGAATTATAAGAGTTATGGCAGAGCCACCAGAGTTATCAGAGTTGTGGATAGATCACCAGAATAATCAAAGTTATAGTAGAGCCACTAGAGTTATCAGAGTTATGGATAGACCAAAAGAATAATCATAATTGTGGAAGAGCCACTAGAATAAACAAAGTTATAACAAAGCCACAAAAATTATCAGAGTTGTGGTAGAGCCACCAGAATAATTAAAGTTGTATTCATAGGACTTTTGAATAATATTTAAGAGAATTATTGCCAAAAGAGACTTACCATAAATTTATTTTTTAGATTCAATTTTTTTTTGGTTGACTGGATCAATTTTTGTGAGTCTATTTCAAAAACTTATATCTTCAAAGTTCTAATATGGCAGAAGCAAAATTAGTTAATTACTTTCTAGACCTAATTTTGAAATACTCAAATTTTAGGCAACTGGTTTAGTTTTAGTTAACTAATTTTACCCACTAGCATCTTTAGCCACCTAAGACTTTCAAATTCTTTACCTTCTTAAATTTTCCAGAAACAAAACACTTGTAACAAACCACTTTTAAGACTAACTCACCTAGGTATTAATTAAGCTAAAATATATGGGAAGAACTTTTTAATGTCCAATAATTCAACAATAAATAATTAGGTCATTTATCATTCATCACAAGCATATAATCACTTCTCGACTATTTATAGACATAAAGTAATTCACTATGTCATATCACCTCAGTTCCTTATAATAACCGTTTTACCCCACATACCTACTCCTTTTTTTCCTTACTAGGATATCAACCAGTTTTACATCTATCATTTATCTAACAATTAAAATAACTACAATGATATATTTTCATCAAGAAAATTCATTTAACTATTATAAGGAATTTTAAGGAAAAATTACTTACCTTAGCTCCAACATTCTTAAATACCTTCAAAATGTAAATTTGCCAATACCCTTCCAAACAACTTGAATTCTTCTACACCTTTTTCTCTTTTACTCTTCAATAAATCACTATAACCATAAAGTTTCAAATTTTAAGAAAGGTAAAGTAGATTACTAAGAATGATTTCAAGAGAAATAAGGGAGGAAGACATCACTAATTGAAATCTCAAACCTTAGATGACATGGTTAAGTTGAAAGATCATCCAGTCACCCATTTTGACACTGATTTTCACCACTGAAAACCAAGGGAGGAAGACATCACTAAAATAAATTTAGTAAGTAAAAGATAAAGACTTGCTCTTCATCTCTTACTAAAGCCTTCCTTTTTGTCTTAACAACCCATGCTTTCAAGGCCACTCCACCAAGTTCTTCTTACTCCTCAACAAGAGAATTTTTCACTCTTAACATGGTAGAAACAAAACGATAAAAGAATGGTGAGAAGGTGATTATGGAGGAAATGGAAAGATTAAAATGAAAATAAGAGAAGAAGAAGGAGAAATTTTGGGAAGGAAGGAGAGATGGTGTCATCTAACCCTTCGCCATGAAGTATTCTCTCAACTTAATGGTGGAGATGAAACCACTTGTAACACCCCTATGTTCGGTAGTGCGTTCTGCTGTTCCGGTGACCAGTGCTGTCCGGACAGCTAGGATGCCTAGAACTACACTTTGACATGAGGGAGGAGACATAAAATAATGAAATACAAGAAAAGAAAATACAAGAAAAACAAAGGAAAAATAATAGCAAAGAAAGATAATCAAGTTAAACGAGCCGGGAAACCTAACGATGGGTGACCACACTGGGAAGTCACGGCGTGCACCGTTGACTAGCCCTGGACTGCGGGGAACCCTGGAAAACATTTTTAGGACTTAAATAGACCCTTATTGAAGTATAAATCTCATTAGAAAGATTAAAGAAAAATTAAATAATTAGTACAAAGAAAAGTGAGAAATCGAAAAACAGACAAAATACGGTGTTACCGAAAAATTGGGAATGCCACCCGAACAGGGGCATTATGGTCATTTGACATCCCGAATTGTCTTTTGACCTAAATGTCCATTAAAAATAAATAGTATTACACTTAGAAAATAAAATGAAAAATTAATTTGGTGGTACCTAAAGTAAATAGTGAGAATTAAGGGTTTAATGTGGGATTAAGTGAAAGTTTAACATATTATATGATTAAATTTATGAGTGGACCACTAATGAATAAAATAAGCACATAATAGGGCAGCTGTAACTCTAGTAAACCAACAGAAATATTCATCTTCTCCAAAACAACCAAACCAGCCGAATTGAAGAACCAAGAAAAAACTCCATGGGCGTTTGCATGCAAGCTTGATCCATCCCTCATTTCAACCTCAAATCACTTAGGTTCCTTCATGAAACTTTGTCTACACATCACATGGAAGAGTTTGATACTAAATTTGAGAAGTTTAATCAAGGTTTAACAAGCTCCAAACATAAGGTAAGTTCATATTTTTGAAGATAGCTTTGTTAAGATTTGTGTGCATGTTATGGGTGTTGGATTTGTGAAGAAAATTTTTGGGTTTGAAGAGTTATTGTTGTGTTCATTTTGGACAGCCATGGAGTCATGTATTTGATGAAGTATTTGTACATATAATTGATGAGAATTATATTGATCATGATGATTTAATAACCTAGTGAATTGCTTCACATGTATAAGGTGATTTTTGCACTTGGAATGGGATTTAATGAATTGTAGGACACTTGGTGTTGAAGGACAATTTTCGGCAGATTGGGGACACTTGAATAAATGTATATATTCATGGAAGTGTTGGCAGAATATTGACATAGAAGAATTGATGAATGTGTATGTAAATTAGTAGTGAAAATTATATGTAATGATTAGGTGTATTTATGTACATATATTGCTAAATTTGGACTTTGTGGTTTAGGGTTGTATTTGATGTATTGAGAATATTTGTATTCTGTCCAAATTGACCATAGTAAGAAGTGATAAATGAATATGGAATGGTATAAAATCAGAATTAGGTATGGGGATTTAAAGTAGAGCAAGTTAAATGTGTGTTTGAATTGGGGTTTGAAAGGCATATAGAGGGCAGTGTGCAAATAGACCAATAAGTTTAAATGTGTAACCTCAATTGGTATGAGACCAATTGGAGGTGAAACTAGGCACAAAATGTGCCAACTTTCATTGAGAAAACATACCAAAATTCTGCTTGCAAGGTGACCTAAGAAAATGACCAATTCGGATTAGGTGCAATTAGGACCTGAAAACTGACCAATTGGGCAGCAGTGAGTATTTAGGCCATAACTCACTCAAAACAGGTCCAATTGACCTGAAATTTTAACCATGAATATTTAAGACCCATACCTACAAGTCTTATGAAGACACCAAAGCCCAGAAATGACCATAAGTAAGTCAAAAAGCTTGCACAAGTTCGGGTCCAAAAACTGGCCGAACCAAAGTTGACCAAATTGACCTAAAATTGACCTAATTTGATGCCATTTGACCAGCAATAGTGTAATGACCATAACTTGGTCTACTTAACTCGGATTGACCTGAAATTTTGCCCCGCGTGCAATAAGACATAGATCTACAAGTTTGTAGTTTTGACCGAAACCCGAAAACCGAGGGAACTAGGCCGTCCGGCTAGGTCAAACCAGTATCCCGGAATCCAGCAAGTTGCATTAAAATGCACTAAACAAGGAAACGAGTTTGGCAAAACGTACCAAACCTAAAACCCTATCGAGTGTGACATATTAATGACACTAAAACCTAATTTACCTAAAACGCATCGAGGGTCGGTATATTAGGTGATTAAGCAAATAAAGGTATTCAGTGAATTGTTTATCGAACATTATCGTTAGAGGCAATTAATTTAGCACTGAAACACTTCAAATTGTGTTTCTCAGTTAACAAGGACTCAAAGAAAAGGAAAGAAATCTGAGTCAAGACCAGGAGACAAATATCAGAGGTTTGTGCACAACAACTGTTTCTTTTGAATTATTTTCAATTGAAATAAATATTGACTATTTGTATATTATTGTTTTAAATTGTGGAAATGTGTTTGATGGACACTTATTGATTGAAAAATATTGTGAATGGTTTGTAACTGTGAAAAATTGTTTGAATTACATTGATGGATACTTATTGATTTAAAAGCATTGGAAATGGTTTGAAACCACAACTATCATGTATATTGATTGTATTCCTCATTAGCTTGTCTAGTGGGACGAATTGAATTCCCTCTCTGGCTGAAGTGTTGAGGTGTGTGCCTGTTGAGGACGAATTGGATGAGTACTCATATTTTTGCTAGCTAGCCATGTTATTCCTCATTAGTCATTGACTTTTGGGACGAATTGAATACCTCATTAGCCATTGGCTTTTGGGACGAATTGAACTATGGATCATGATTAAGCTGTGTGTGATTTATTGATGTTTATTGTGAGATTGTGAAATGGATTTAAACTCTCATTGACATATACTGTCTTTTGAATTCAAACATGATCTGACTTATGGAAATCTATTGTGATATTGAGAAATGGAGTTTAAATTCTTATTGACCTTTATTGTCTTGAATTTGACTATGGTTTTAAGTATCCACTATTTATATGATTTATGAATTGTGATTTAAATTTGTATTTGGTTAATGTTGTGCACCACTGAGACATTGTCTCAGCGATAGCTTTTTATTGCTGTCGCAGGTAGAGAGACAGACAGGGCAGCAGACTAGGCTGCATATACATCCAGCGAGGGATTACCTGGTATAATGAGTATACCAATATTTTGCATTTTGTACTGTAATGTATGACATTGTATGCACATATTATTTTGGTTTTGAGCAGTTGTAAATTCAAATTGTACCTTGAAGTTGTAAAATAATTATGAGTTACTTGGCTTGTAAAAATTTGTATTATATTTCCTGTATCTCATTCTTTGAAAAATCACTGTGAATCTGAATTGATAAATATGTTGTGTTGAGAAAATGTTGGAGTTGAGATTTGGAAATATATTGAAGTGTGCTTTTTACAGGTTTCTGAAGAACTGTTTTGTCCAAAATACAGATGGCACTCTGCCAAAATTTTTACAGAAATTCCAAATAAATCAAATGAGTTAGTTGTTTCACTTCAGTTCACCAAAGTTTTTAACACCTGTAAATAGTGCTCACCACGGTAAAAGAAGTAAGAAAAGTTTTTAAAATCCCTTGTAGTATATTTAATGGGTTATCAGTAGACGGAGTTGGTAATTCATTAGGTATACTACGGGATCATGTTATGCCTTACAGAGGGGTAGGGTGTGACACCACTTGTCAAAAATCCAAGGGCAAAAGTCACATCATCACCTTTTTCCTTTCTTTTTTTTAATTTGCCCCACAATTTTCATAATTTCATAATTGACCCCATAATTTAATCTTATATACATTTTACTTGGTTCTAAATTCTATTTTAATGAAATTAAATTCATTAAAACTTAGAATACGTATTTGTACAATTTATAGCACTTTTAGGATGTTACATGGTGTCACTAAAAAGTAAGGATCCTCAGGTGTTATATATATTGGTGCCATGAATGAGCTCAAATTAATGGTCTCATTTTTGCCCCATTTGCTAACTCTATTTTTAGCTCATCTTCACATAGAAACTCTCTTGATCACTCAATTTCAAAGGAGTTTTGTTCTTCCAATTGAGGCTCATCTTCCTATGAAGCTTTCTCATATCTCAAGTCACTTTCCCAACCTTGAGTGTTTGATTCCTCATTATAAAGCAACACTTCATTGTTCGCCATTGGATATTAAAAGTCTCATTGCTCACTCTAAATCTGTTAATAAATTTTTTCAATAAAACTGACAGCTCTTCATGTCTTGAATCTTTCTCTTCTTGATGCCCAAATGGATGGTTTGTAATAAAAGGGTGAGAAGTATATGGAGAGTATTGGTGACTCCAACCTTGTAGTGAAGGATCCCGATTCCAATAATAGTCAAAATCTACTATATCATTCAATAAGTGAAGTGATTCCTCATGGGTTCTATGTAAAAGGTGGCCACTAGTTGTCCAAGCTCCTTTATCCACCCAACATCTCATCTAATCCATTGTAAAAGCAAAGAATAAGAAATTGATTTGAGAAATTGTGATTCAAAAATTGTTCTACCATTCATTAAACCTTCCATATGACATAGAATGATTCCAAGTGTTGTTGAGTAAAACTTGTGAATACCTGTTGATGATACATCTCAAAGTATCTCACAAGAAAAATAAATAAAATAAAAATTAAAAAAAAAGAAAAATAAAATTAAAAAGAAAAAAAACAAATTAAAACTCTCAAATTAAATAGTAATGTCAAATCAACTAAAAATAAACATATGATCTTTATAAACAATGCCCAAAACTTGATGTGATCCAACTAACACTAGCAAGTGCATTAGTCATGTTCAAGTTATATAATTATACGAAAGAGTATCTTACCATGAGGATCAAAATTATTACTTATAATTAAACCAATAATACCTAATTATTATTTGAGAAACCAAATATATGATTTTAAGTAAAATAAAAACTAATAATAAAAGTAAAAGCAAATAATTAAATTAATTGAAGAAACTTCTTATAAAAGTGTTAGGTTCAGATTTCACCTCAACCTATGTATAATAACCAATCCAGTGCAAGTTTTATATCATGAGATGCTAGGATTCAGTATGGTCAACTGTCCTTTTCAGGTAGAATATTCATCTAAATTAATGGTCCTTATTCGGGTATCAAAAATCAAAATGCATATGGAACATGAATCCCTTATGATGAATTTGTCCTATTTGGTTAGGAATTAAATGTAGCACACACTATTTCTAGGGTCCTAGCCTAGTCCTAATATGATATGCAATATCCTTTCTAAAAATCAATTATGCATTCAGTTGATCAAGAAATCCTAGCTTCTCTATTCAAACCTCACTAGAATCATCAGTTAATCAACATACATAAAGCATTAAAACTAAATATTGCATAACCTCATGAATATAAAAATCATAATATTGAAATTAAATTATCAAAACATAGGTTTAAGATCTATCATTCCCTAATAAAAGGGTCAACTTCATTCTAAATATGGTAGAACATGAGAAAATAAGAAAATACATCATGAAAGCTTAAAGAAAAATAATAAAGATCAAACTCTGAAGTAGATGTGGTTCCAAGCTTCTAGATGTAGAAAATCTTCTCTTCTTGCTCCATTTGATGTGGTGGCTAGGGTTGTCCCCCTCTTGTGCTTAATCTCTCCAAACACATTTCTCTTGGTTCTTGATTTTCTTCTGTTTTTATCCCTTGGAATCCTACTCCTATTTTCCTCAATAGACTTCCTTTTGCTGTGAAAGTCTCTCATTTTTAGTTAAGGAAAAAGGTCTTTATATAATAAGGAAATTGCCCAAAATTTGTCCTTGCACATGGGCATGCCCATGTCTGCACAAAGGCTTGCTTGTGTGTGCTTCTAACTTAGCAAAGCAGACTCCAATGCAAAATTTTCTTGCTCTTTCCTTATCTCTTGCATATTTTCTTTGATAATCATATCATTCGAGGATTTTATCCTAACCAAATCAAGAAACCAAGAGAAACATTCTAAAATAAATAAAAATTAACCACAATTACCTACTAAAATAAAATACCGAAAAAGATTTAATAACTAAATAAAAAATAAATAAAATAACCTAAAAATGCAAATGAAACACATAAAAATAAATACTAAATTACAACACATCATCTATAATTGTCCTTGAAGAGGAAGAATGAGAAAGGGGTTGAGGTGGAGGCTTAATGAATAAAAGCCTATTTAAGGGAAATAAAACATAAAATAAATTAATTTACATTCAAGCATATGTAATGTGGCAATCACATGATGTTTACACAGAAAAAAAAAAAAAAAAAACACATTAAGGTAGTCCATGTCACTAGTGGTTCCCCAACCATACTAAAATCATATCATATCAAACAAATAGGGTCCGAGACTGTAAATTTTTTGTCACCTTGAAGGTTTATATATCTGAGATAGTGAGTAGTCCAATGATAAGAACTCTAGTGAGAAGCCTAATGATAAGAACTCTAAAAGCTTTCAAGGCTTCTGAAAGCACTAAAGAGATGAACAAAGATGATGTTTTCTCACAAAAATACATTTTAAGAAAGAATAGAGTGAAAAATAAAATAAAAATAATAAGTGGCTTTAGGAGGCCCAATAGGCCTCTAAGCAAGGCATGGAGCTCATTTTTCTTCCATTAGGCATGCTTCATAGGTATTCTAGGCCCGAACAAGGCCAAGAAGGCCTTAGGAGTGGCCTAGCTAAAGCAAGGCCCAAAAAGGCCTTGCTTGGTGTCCCATTTGGTCAAAGAAGAAAAGAGGGAATGAAGTGAATGTGGACTTGATCTTAGCCTTTGGGACTTAAATCACACTAAATTGGAAGCAAATAGATAAAACAAAAGGGAAAAGAAAAAAATGGGGCAGCAATATTCTCCTAGCCGAATGAGAGAAAGAGAGTAAGAAAGGTGATCAAATTAATTAGGAAGTAAGGTGGAAAAGTCAAACCCTTTCCTTGCAGGAAAGGGATTTGACTTCCTAATGATTTAAACACTATATGAGCTTCCCATTAGAGCAAATTTAGGACAACTTTGGACATTCAAGAAAATACAGACAAGCTTAAACCTAGCAACCACACAACATACATAAACCAAGCAACAACACGCCCACCTTGCTCTCCAATGGCCGAATTACTCCTTGGCTTCATTATTTAGTTTTTTCTTTTTCTTTTCTTTTCCAAAGGTAAGGTTAATAGAACACTATTGTAATTTACACATAGCATCCCATATTCATCTCTATGTAGTGTTAGTAAGGGCAACTGAACCATAGATGTCAAAATAGATTTACATAATTTGAGGGCAACCGAGTAAGCTCTGTGTAAGGTCCTGCGATGATTAGCCATTGCCTAGCTTAATTCTCATAGCTAGATGCTTCTTTTCAACCCCAAACATTTTTTTTTATTGCATTCTAATGAAATTTCATGCAACTTTCATTTTTGAATCACCTTAAAAGGAGTCATGTACAAATAGATATGATTTTTTTTTTTTAAATTTCTGTCTCTGATTGCACACATATCTGATTTTAAGACATCATATCTTAGTGAAAATTTCACCTTTTTGGGTGAATCTTACTCCTAAAACTAAGTTTAAGATGTCAGGTTTTATCTCCAATTAAAGGTTTCTCAATATCCAATGTATTTTGGTATGCATGGAGATTTCATATTGGAGCACAGAATCTGCCCTGGTTGTGCAAATAGCCCATTTAAATTCCATTTTTAATTTTTCTGTAATTCTTTTCATGTGGTTATTTTTTCTAAGTTGTAATATGATATGTTAGGAACATCTCCATAAAATTTCATTAATTTTAGAGCACTTTTACTATTGTTCATCATTTTTACATTGTTGTTGCCCCTTTATAAAGTCATGATTGCATTCATGCATTTTAAAGGTAGGGGAAGGCAAAACGCAATTTGATTGATCCCCATTTCCTCTTCTATTATTATTATTATTATTATTAACTTCAAATTTATGTACTTGCCTCTCAACTCAAGTAATTAATTAAAATAAGAAATTTAAGTGAAAAATAAAAATACAATTTATTAAATAGGAAAAATTCCTTAAAAAGAGCTTCCATAATAATTTTGTGGATGATGATACATACATATTTTAATTTCGAGTTACTAAGAAAAAAAAGCTTCTTTAACTAATTAGACTTCTTATAGTCGAAGAAAAAAAAAAGCGATTGAAAAAATCATGTGCGTAGCTAGCTATAAAAAGAAAATCTTCTTATTATTTCGTTAATAATAAAAGCTAATATTTTTTTCCAATATATGTAAAAATATATCTTCACTAAGGGAAAAGTTTATTAATTTGCTTATTAGAGTCTATCCTAATATCATCATCTATAATTTATAATTATAATATTTAAATTTAATTTCTAATGTTATTTATAATTTCTATCGATCTTGATTTTTTTAGAAGGAAAAAACAAGTTTTATTAGCACAAAGCTTTCGCAGCAATAAGAAGATTACAATTATAAGGGAGGGTCTGCCAAGTTGAAGAACGAGCATATAAATGAGACACTCTAGTCAAAGCATAAGTAACCCAATGCGGAGGAAAAGTTCTGTTCTTGACCAAGCAACATTAGTATCTTAATGCATCATAATTAAATTAAAAATATGTTATTTAGTATCTTAAAAACAAAGTAATATTGACAATAAAAAAAAGGCAAATTTACATAACCCTTTGATATTAAAAATTTAAAATGGGTTACTTATCTGTGGGTTACTTATTTGTATTTGTTTTTATTAATTTTCACAAGCGAGTATAAATAAATTAAATTTTGAAGCCTTCGCTAATAATTTTATCGATTAGAAGCTATATATATTTATACAAATTCGTTGCTAATAATTTTTAGCATTAACTTATTCCTGTTGTTATTAATTTATTTTATTTTTTAAATATCTTCACTTATTTATATTTTTAAAACTTATTATTATATTATTTTTTATTATATTATATTTAAGTTTATAATTAAGTTATTATTATATATAACACATAATTTTCATAAAAATATGATCAAATAAAAATTATAGTAATTCTTAAATTAATAAATATTTTATTTGTATAATTAATTAATACAACATTAAAATTTATATTTTAATTTGTGCAATTCAATATAATATTTATAATACTATGAATATATCATATATAAAAAATTAACAGAAAATTATATATAAAATTAAATTACGAGCATGTATAATGAATAAAATGACATGTAAAAACAAGAGGAAGATACAGAAAGGAAAGGAAGGAAAAAAAAATGAATTGACTACTTAAGATTAGTAATTATATAATTATTATGAATTAATTAAAAATTCATCATTAAATTTAATTTAAAAATCCTAAACTATAAAAATAGTAGTTTCAAACAAGATGATTTAAAAAGATACAGAAATTAAATGTATAAAAAGTTTAAAAATACAAATTAGCTTTAATTAGTAGTAAATATAGTTATAATCATTTTTTATATGACAATGAATGACTAAATTTAATTAACCATTGATTGTAATAATATTGTATCATATCTGAAAAATTAATAGAAAATTACAAAGAAAACAAATTAATCACGAGTAATGAGTATAAACAATATGCATTGCACATTTAAAAAATTAAACAAAAAAACCTAGTACAAATAAATGTTCATGTCAAACCACCGTTTTCCTCATCATACAAGTGTGTAAACATATTCATAAAAAATTCATGCCAGAGCATCCATTCTCTATTCAATTTGGGGGAAAAATAAAGAAGATAAAAACAATATAAGGGAGAAATAAATACTACTAGTTGTGCATTTACACATTGACATTAGCTTGTATAGATACCTTATTTGTTCTCTTATGAAACTTGCCTTACCAAACTCACCTTCACTAATTTCCATTTTCATTATCACATTTATTTCACATTAATAGCAAAGCTTTCATATAATTTCATACATTCATAGTTAACCCTAATTAAAATTTAATCCAAGTAACAAGTTTACGTAGCAATATAACACTTTTAAGCATCAATAATTACCTATTTTACTTATAAGAGCAGACACGATAATTCAAGAAGGCAAATTTGTAATATCTCTCACATAGAGTGTTGGAATATGCTTCTAGGGATCGGGTTGTTCTCCTAGCTTAAGTAGTATGAAACCCAATCTAAACTGATAAAAGTGTAAAATATAGATAGTGTAACTATGGTAATAATTAACCAACTTAAAGAGAGAATTCTAGAGTATTCAAAAAGAAGAGCATCTTGGACAACCAAAGAATTCAACTTCAGCTACTGAACATATGGAGATAAAAGTATAAAATGAGAGAGCATAAGATGTTTTCCATAATACACTTTCCTTTACTCTCTAGAACCTTCTCCTCTTCTCTCCTTTACCTTTTCCTCTTCTCTCACCTCATTCTCTCTTCTCTTCCTCTCTATAATCCTTGAAAATAGAGAAATCAAATGGATTACAACCTTAAGAACACTAAAGAGGGATAGATATAGAGAATCCAAAGCTTAAGAACACTAAAGAGCGATAGATAGAGAGAATCCAAAGCTAAGGAAAAAGAGTACAAAAAAGGAAACCCTAGGAATACATCGAGTAAATGTCTCTTGCACTTATGATCTTATGGTTTATTAACTTTGACTTTTGATATATATTATGGTTTTAAGAGAGTAAATAACCATTATTTATATAAAGGTAATTAGAAGAATGAATGTTATTGAATAGTAAAAATAAAAGACTAACTAAGTTAAAATGATGATGAAAAAAAAAATCTTGAGAATAAGTTAGGATGATTAAATAAATAGAATCAAGAGATGAAGGTAGAATCGAAATTCTGAAAAGCTCAGGTTCGGTGGTCGGAGCACCAATCTTTGACAACCAAACTATGTAAATAATGCGTGCAAACTTTAGGTGCCGAAGGTCCCACACTCAGTTATAAAGGCTTTTTGCTATGCAAAATATATTTCCAATCTTAAAATTGTAAATGAAATATAATTTATATTCTTTTCTTGTAGACTAAGGAATAAGGACATAAAGGTTAGAAATCAAGGGGATAAGTATAAACTACAAATAAGTGTCAACTTAAAGGGATTACTGTCAAGGTAAGTAGAAATGACAAAATACTTTCCTAAATCCTGTTTTACCTTATAAGTGCAATCATGAATCATTTAACTATTTTATTTAGATATAATTCAGTTCTTCCTCCATTCCCCTGCAAATTGGCCAAGACTAAGAAAGAAGAACAAGAGAAAGAAATTTTGAAGACTTTCAGGAAGGTAGAGGTTAATATGCCTTTACTTGATGAGATCAAACAAGTTCCTAGGTATGCCAAATTCCTTAAGGAATTATGCACTACAAAGCGCAAGTTGAGGACTAATAAGAAGATAAGTGTGGGAAAAAAATGTATCAGTATTAATTCAGCAAAAATTACACCCTAAGTGTAAGGATCCAGGTTTATTTTCTATTCCCTGCAAAATAGGTGATTCTAGATTTGAAGGTGCAATGGCAGATTTAGGAACATCTATTAATGTCATGTTAAATTCAGTTTTTCAAACTTTAAATTTGGGTCCTTTGAAAGAAACCAGTGTCATTATTCAGTTAGCTGATCATTCTAATGCTTACCCATTGGGAGTAGTTGAGGATGTGTTGGTGCAGGTTGGAGAATTGATTTTTTCTGCAGATTTTTACATTCTGGATATGGAGGATAGTGCTCCCACATCAAAGTCAGAAAGAAATTTGTTCGAAAGACCTTTCCTAAAAACTACCAAAATAAAAATTGATGTGGATGATGGTACCTTACTTATGGAGTTTGATGGAGAGACTGTCAAATTTAATATCTTTGATGACATGAAGTATCCTACTGATGACCATTCTATCTTTTCTATTGATGTTGTTGATACATTTGTGCAGGATGTTTTTGAGTTAAGCATGGATAATGAGTTAGAAAGAAAATTAAAATGGCATGAATCAGAGGAAATTTGACTTGAGGCTTATGAGAATTCTAGGATCTATAAAGAAAAGACCAAGGCATTCCATTACAAACTAAGAAAGCAGTTTTTGATTGGGCAAAAGGTTTTGTTGTATAATTCCATATTGAAGCTGATGCCTGGTAAGTTGCATTCTCGTTGGATTGGAACTTTTGTTGTTACTAATGTGTTTCCTTATGGTGTAATTGAAATTCAAAGTTTAGGAACTAACAAAGTATTCAAGGTCAACGGTCATAGACTCAAGCCATTTTATGAGGGGTTTCAGGAGCATTCAGTAGAGGAGCTCAAATTGAGTAACCCAATTTATGTGAATTAAGGAGCTTTGCCATGTCGAGCTAACGACGATAAACAAAAGCGCTTCTTGGGAGGCAACCCATGGGTGGCTTGTTAGCCATAATCAGATTTGTTTTCTTTCCCTTATTTTATTTTCTAGCATTTTTTTTCTTTTCTTTTGCATTTGGGCTTTATATTGGGGACAATGTAAGTTTTAAGTGTGGGGGAAGAGAAATTTGTTGCTGCAATCTTTTTAATTAAAAAATAATAATAATAATAAATAAATAAATAATTAAAAAAAAATGTTCTCATAAGCTTGATTCATGATTCTATATTAACTATCGGAGAGAAGTGCTTTGTCCTTGAAATGACTTTTCTATTTTAGGTTGAATTTTGAAGATTTTAGGCAAGGTAATAGTAACTTTAATGATGGATTTTCCTTCTTCTCTATACCATAGAGCAATTTTTTTTTCTGCATAAATCATTTAGGCTTGATTTAATGGTGAAATGATTAGTTATGTGTGTTTTAAACTAGTGTCATGCATATTTCAGGACTTTGTTTAATCTATCAGGGCACTTTATAATATGTAGATGCATAAATTGGGGGAAATAAAAGGTTGAACTTGAAAATTGCTTCACTATTTTAGTTAAGCAAAGTAACTAGGAGTCTTCATGAACCCCATATCGATTTTCAGGCCAAAAGCTAGCTAGGATATGAGTAAGGTACTTTTCTGAAGGTGATGGTTAAAATAAAGAAAAAAAAAAAGTAACTGTGACGAGAGAGAAGTACCAATTTCAAAAAAAAAAGAGGGTCATTTCTATCTTCCCTAAGATTTACAAAGTGCTATAATTGTTGTGCCTTGATAAATTAGCCTTGTGTTTTGGTGCGTATTGATTTAAAATTTTATGGAACTTTAATTGTGTGAGCTTAATTAATTTCAAGCCTTTTGTTTTGTTTTGGAGAATTGTTGATATATTGGTATGGTGTTGATGGAATTTGTTGTGATGGTTATTACCTTACTTTCCTCTTCTTTCAAACTTTTAATCTTTTGTTAGAAAATGTTGTGATAAGGTGAAGTTAAGTGAACTTCTAAGTGGAGTTGATTGAGAGTTTAAGTCATACTTGAGGACAAGCATAGAATAAGTGTGGGGGAATTTTGATAAGTGCATAATTTATTAATTTTACTCTCATCACATTTAGTGTTTCTAGTGTTTTTTTATGCCTAATTCAGTTGATTAAATGTATAATTATCACTTAGGCATATTTTTAGATAGTTGTTGGAATAATTGTGTTAAATGGAGAAATTTTAAACATTTACATTAATTGGACCTTTGCTGTACTTTTTAGGTGTTTCTAAAGTTGTGGATTGATACACTTGAATTGTATAGATGTTTTTAAGCACATTTGTATAATATCTCATAGCATTCAGGCAAGTATTTTCATGCATAGTAGTTGATTTCATTAGTTTTTGTAATTTCTGTTATCAAGCCCTTAATTCCATATTTTCTGCATTATTTTAAGTGTTTGGGTGAAGCCCTAGAGTATGGGAGTTCAAAGGAAAGCTTGGAGAGGTAAAAAGATAGAGAATTGCTGCTGATACAAAGTACACGGGTTGTGTAAACCAAGACCCAGACCCGTGTAACTTTCTGCCAGAAGAAAGCCAAGAGAATCAATGGAGAAACACAAGTACATAGGTCATATAAGTAGACCCGTGTAATCTACAGGGACTCGTGTAAGTCTCTGCCAGGAAACAGCTTGAAGAACCTTATGGGAACAACAGTACACGGCCCGTGTAGTTGGCGCAGACCCGTGTAACTCTCTATGCCAATGCAAGATTCCGCAATTGTCCTCCAGCAAGTTACACGGCCCTACACGTCGAGACCCGTGTAGTGACACATGGGTCGTGTACTGTGCTGCAACCAGTTTTATAACTCGAATTCTCCTCTTGTTTTCTAATTAAAAACGAGACTCCTAAAGCCTTTTGGACTCAAAATGACCTAACCCTAGAGCAACCAATATAAATAGAAAAGAAGACATTAGGAAGAGGGGGGGGGGGTCTGTCACTGTCGTCGAGACTCCTAAAGCCTTTTGGACTCAAAATGACCTAACCCTAGAGCAACCAATATAAATACAAAAGAAAATATCAGGAAGAGGGGGGGGTCTGTCACTGTCGTCGAGACTCCTAAAGCCTTTTGGACTCAAAATGACCTAACCCTAGAGCAACCAATATAAATACAAAAGAAAATATCAGGAAGAGACTGCTGTTGAAGGTTGTTATTGTCGGGCTCTACATCAGTACCAAAAGAAGTTTTCCAGTTGAAGCTCCACAAGATCAAAGCTGCAAACTCTCTTCAGTTCCTTCGTTTCATCTCCTTAGACAGATTTTTATTATTTTATTTCTTCTGTACAATTTTATTTTTATTATTTTTACCTCTTATCATGATGTTTGCTGAACTCACCATGAGTGAGTAGTTTTTTTATTCTGGATTTGGGAGAGTAACTCATGTAATTATTATTATGGATGAACACTGAGTTTTATTGGATTTGAGATTCGTTTCTTGATTTAATTTCTTGTGATCTTAATGTATGCTATATGCTAGTACCCACTTAGTCATGATTGTAGATGTTAATTGAAGGACTGAAAGGTGAAGATTAACATTAGAAAATCAAGATCTTGAATATAGGAATTCTGACCTAGACATAGGCTGATACCTTTGTGGAACTTCAAAATTGGTCGAAGATCCTAAAGGATTTTAATTAATTTAATCGCCACGAAAGTAGGGTTTGAGTTAATTAGAATACACCCTAGATGCCTTGTGAGAGGATTTAGGATAGCTTAGGGCTGATTTCCATCAAGGAAAATGACCTTAAATTTAATAAATAAACTAGATAACTGTAACGGCCCGGCCCACTAATGATATTGTCCGCTCTGGGCCGAAGCCCTCACGATTTTAAAACGCGTCACTAGGAGTTATGAACCACCAACTTATAAACCCAGCATCTCTCCCGTGTTTTGCCGATGTGGGATTTGCCTAGGGTGTTACAATTCACCCCCCTTTATGGGACTCAGCGTCCTCGCTGAGGTTTGCCCCACCATCGCTCAAGGTTGCACGCGGAGCGGCTCTGATAGCACAAATGTAATGGCCCGACCCACTAGTGATATTGTCCGCTCTAGGCTGAAGCCCTCACGGTTTTAAAACGCGTCACTAAGAGTTATGAACCACCAACTTATAAACCCAGCATCTCTCCCGTGTTTTGCCGATGTGGGATTTGCCTAGGGTGTTATAATCCACCCCCCTTATGGGACTCAGCGTCCTCGCTGAGGTTTGCCCCACCATGGCTCAAGGTTGCATGTGAAGCGGCTCTGATACCATAAATGTAACGGCTCGGCCCATTAGTGATATTGTCCGCTCTGGGCCGAAGCCCTCACGGTTTTAAAACGCGTCACTAGGAGTTATGAACCACCAACTTATAAACCCAACATCTCTCCTGTGTTTTGCTGATGTGGGATTTGCCTAGGGTGTTACAATAACATCCATAGTAAGATTCAAGTGTGAAATCTTAATTCCAGAATTGTTCCAAAATAGATTATTTCATTTTAAGTTTACCATTCGAGTGTTTAAAATTAACAAACTTCATTCCCTAAGTATTCGATAGCCTAGATAGTTAAAATTACTGTGTAGATTGGTACTTGCTAAACAAATTCCTTGTGAGAACGATACTCTATTCATCACTTTATTACTTGTTAGCAATCCGTGCACTTGCGGTGGTTGCAAAATAGCGAAACAAGTTTTTAGCACCGTTACCGGGGAATTTTTTTGTTTTAGTAATATCAAGCGATAGGCAATTTAGCTGATTTAGGCGATTATATTTATTATTTAATTTTATTTTACTAGTTGTATTTTTTTATTTTCTCTCAGGTGCCCTATCTGGTATATGACCAGAACAAAACCAAAAGAAATTTTGGACTATGATCCGGAGATAGACAGAACTCTGAAAGCTATTAGGAGGGAAAGGAGACATCAAGAGCATGGTCAAGGAGATCCTGAAATCCCAACCATGGCCAATAATAATGACAGACCAAGACTCTTGAGAGATTACAGAGCTCCATCTATCCAAGGATTTTAGCCCAGTGTCACTAGACCTACAGTGGAAGCCAACAACTTTGAATTAAAACCAACATGGCTTCAAATGATTCAACAAACCCAGTTTGTAGGTTCACCCACAGAAGACCCACACTATCACCTCCAGTGCTTTCTTGCCTTTTGTGACACATTCAAGATGAATGGAGTGTCTGATCGAGCAATAAGACTCAGAGCATTCTCATTCTCCCTTCGGGACAGAGCAAGGAAGTGGTTACTTTCTCAACTGGCTGGAACGTTCACTACTTGGAAAAACTTTTCTCAAGCTTTTCTAGCAAGGTATTTTTCACCTGCAAAGACTACAAAGCTAAGGCTTAAGCTCAATACCTTCAAACAAAAGAAAGGAGAATCACTCTATGATGCATGGGAAAGATATAAAGACTTGCAGAGGGAATGTCCACACCATGGCATAGAAGATTGGCTTCTAGTGCAAAATTTCTATAATGGACTACTACCCTCTACAAAGAGCATAGTTGATTCAGTTGTAGAAGGTGATCTAATAGAGAAAACAATGCCACAAGCACTCGAACTTCTAGAAAGGGTTGCATACCATAATTATGAGTGGTCAAATGAAAGAGGAAATGCAAGGAAAACTGCAAGGGTCCTGGAAGTAGATGCCCTAAGCATGATAAATACTTAGTTTGATCAGCTTACAAGGAAACTTGAAAGAATGTAAGCCAACGCAGTTGGTACAAATAGTCAACATGAGGACAGCTATGAAGGAGGATACATGAGTTCAGAATATAGCAATTTCAATGAACCCTCTAGAGAACAGATGAACTATGTGAATAATGGAGGAAACTTCAACCAGAGGTAGCCCAACAATCCATATTCAAATACTTACAACCCTGGATGGAGGAACCACCCAAATTTCTCATGGTCCAATCAGCAAAACCAACCAATAAATAAGAAATAAGGGTACAAACCACCAGCACCCCCTGGATTTCAGAACAGAGGTCAAAACTTTGCACAACCGTCACTACCTCTCCAACCTCAACAACCTGAACCGAAAATGACTATGGAAACCATGATGGAAGGATTCCTAGCAGCTCAATAACAACAAACTGAATTGATTAAATAGTTAACTTCCAGAATGGACCAACTTGCGACTCATAACAAGATGCTAGAGAATCAAATTGCTCAACAAGCAAGTTCTTCAAGTAAGGTTGCTGGCAAACTACCTAGCCAACCAGAGATGAACCCAAGGGAGCATTGTAAGGCAGTTACACTGAGGAGTGGAAGAACTCTAGTACAACCAGAGATAGAACCGATAGAGGAAACCATTAAAAAATCTAAAGGCCAAGTAGAGAAAAAGGAGGAAGAAGCTAATAAAGATTAGGAAGAGGAAGCAAGGAAGACAAAGAAATTACCAGAGCAGTACCAGCCTCCCCTACCTTTTCCTTAGAGATTTCAGAAAGCCAAATTGGACAAGCAGTTTGGGAAGTTTTTGGAAGTTTTACAGAAACTTTACATCAACATCCCTTTCACTGAAGCACTTTCTCAGATGCCATCGTATGCCAAATTTCTTAAGGAAATTCTGTCGAAGAAAAGAAAGCTAGAAGACTATGGAACAGTAGCTCTAACAGAGGAATGCAGTGCCATACTGTAGAACAAACTTCCTCCTAAGTTGAAAGATCCAGGAAGCTTCTCCATACCCTATCTCATTGGTAACAAGAAAATAGATAAGGCCCTCTGCGATATTGGGGCAAGCATCAGTTTAATGCCTCTATCAATATGCAAAAAGCTAAAGATCGGAGAACTGAAGCCCATGATAATCTCATTACAATTGGCTAATCGATCTATTAAATATCCTGTAGGCATACTTGAGAACATTCCTATCAAAGTGGGCAAATTCTTCATTCCAGTGGACTTTGTTGTCCTTGAGATGGAAGAAGATGTTCAAGTTCCTATAATCTTGGGAAGACCATTCTTGGCAACTGCCGGAGCCATCATAGACGTAAAAAATGGGCAACTAACCCTCAAGGTAGGAGAAGAAGAAGTGGAGTTCAACTTATTCGACACAATGAAACACAAATTCGAACCTGATGAATGCTTCAAGGTTGACATAATTGACGAATAAGTTGAAAAGGGATTTCATGAGACACATCCTAAAGATCCTCTTGAAGCATGTATTGTGCACAGCCACACAGTGGATGATGAAAATATGGAAATAGCAGCCTATGTACAAGAGTTAGCAGCTCATCCACCCATAGCCTTAGCTAAGGCTTCCGAGATGGAGAATTTGAAGGAGGAACAAACCGAAGGTAAGCTCTAGGAAAACGCTAAATACGTAGAGCTTAAACCCCTTCCCTCCTCACTGAGGTACACATTTCTAGACTCAAATTCTAATTATCCTATTATAATCAATGTTAGCCTGTCTAAGTTAGAAGAGGAAAAATTGCTAAGAGAACTTAGGATCCATAGCAAAGCCATAGGGTATAAAATAGAAGACCTGAAGGGAATCAACCCTTCGATTTGCATGCATAGGATACCCATGGAAGAAAACAGTAAACCCACAATCGAACATCAAAGAAGACTTAACCCAAACATGAAAGAAGTGGTCAAGAAAGAAATTTTAAACTATTAGATGCAGGTATCATATAACCAATTTCTGATAGTAAATGGGTTAGTCCAGTACATGTAGTTCCTAAGAAAGGTGGGACAACTGTTATCCAGAATGCAAACAATGAACTAATCCCTACTAGAGTAGTCACTGGATGGCGAATGTGCATAGATTACAGGAAATTGAATAGTGCTACTAGAAAAGACCATTTCCCTCTCCCCTTCATCAACCAAATGTTAGAAAGGTTAGCAAAAAACTCTTATTTCTGTTATCTAGATGGGTATTCGAGATTCTTTCAAATTCCTATTCACCCAGAAGACCAAGAAAAGACAACATTCACTTATCCCTATGGAACATTTGCATATAGAAGAATGCATTTTGGTTTTTGTAATGCCCCTGTTAACCTTCAAAGATGCATGATGGCTATCTTTTCTGATTATATTGAAGATATCATTGAAGTTTTTATGGATGATTTTTCTGTCTATGGAACTACTTTTGATGATTGCCTAGTAAATTTATCTAAGGTGCTGTAAAGATGTGAAGAATCAAACCTAGTCCTAAATTGGGAAAAATGTCATTTCATGGTAAGGGAAGGCATAGTTCTGGGACATTTGATATCAAAAAGAGGAATTGAAGTTGATAAGGTAAAAATTGAGATCATTGAAAACATGCCACCCCTAACATCAGTCAAGGGAGTGCGAAGCTTTTTGGGACATGCAGGATTCTATAGAAGATTCATTAAGGACTTCTCCAAAATAGCTAAGCCACTTACTAATTTGTTAAGTCAAGATGTTCCCTTTGATTTTGATGAAAATTTCCTTGCCTCCTTTAACAGGATCAAAGAAGCCCCGATATCAACACCAATAATGCAGCCACCAAATTGGGAGCTACCATTCGAGGTGATGTGCGATGTGAGTGACTTTGCATTTGGAGCAGTGCTTGGGCAAAGAAAAGATAAAAAGCTCCATGCTATCTATTATGCTAGCAAGACACTCGATGGTGCACAAATCAATTATGTCACCACAGAGAAGGAATTCATAGCAGTGGTGTTTGTAATGGATAAGTTCAAATCTTACCTCATTAGGTTAAAAGTTATTGTATTCACAGATTATGCTGCAATCCGGTACCTTATGAATAAGAAGGAAGCAAAACCAAGGCTGATTCGATGGATTCTACTCCTACAAGAATTTGACCTTGAAATCAAGGACAAAAAGGGATCCGAAAATATAGTAACTGACCATCTTTCTAGACTAAAATTGGAGTACACAGAGGACTTTGAAGATTTGCCAATTGATGATTCATTTCCTGATGAGCAATTACTTGCATTCTCTAAGGCTTCATGGTACACTGACTTTGTTAATTTTCTTGTATGCAGGGTACTACCTCCAAACATGACTTATCAGCAAAGGAAGAAATTCTTACATGATGTGAGATATTATTTATGGGAGGAACCCCTATTGTACAAGAGATGTAATGATGGACTGATAAGAAAATGCATACCAGAGGAAGATATGGAAAATATCATTTATCACTGCCATTCATCACTATATGGAGGACATTTCGGCACCTAAAAAACTGCAGCCAAGATTTTACAAGTAGGGTTTTACTGGCCACATTTGTTTAAGGATGTAAGATCCTTTGTGCTAGCTTGTGATCAATGCTAAAGAACAGGTAATAGTTCAAAAAGGAATGGAATACCACTGCATGGTATACTTGAGATAGAATTGTTTGATGTATGGGGAATAGACTTCATGGGCCCATTTCCCTTTTCCTGTGGAAACAAATGTATTCTGGTTGGAGTTGATTATGTGTCAAAATGGGTAGAAGCAATTGCAACACCAACCAACGATGCTAGAGTGGTCATAAGGTTCCTTAAGAAGAACATCTTCATAAGATTTAGCACACCACGAGCAATAATCAGCGATGGAGGAAGTCACTTCTGTAACCAACAATTCGAAACAGTACTAAAAAAGTATGGAGTGACTCACAAGGTGGCCACACCTTATCATCCTCAAACCAGCGGTCAAGTAAAAATCCCAAACAGGGAACTGAAGTAGATTCTGGAGAAAACTGTAAACAGATCTAGGAAGGACTGGTGCATGAAGTTAAATGATGCACTATGGGCATACCGCACTACATATAAAACCCTGATTGGCACAACACCCTTCCGACTGGTTTATGGAAAATCATGCCATCTCCCTGTTGAACTTGAGCATAAAGCCTATTGGGCAATTCAGGCACTAAACTTTGACCTCAAAGCTACTGGTGAGAAAAGACTTCTATAATTGAATGAATTAAAAGAAATCCGACAGGATGCATATGAAAATACCAAAATTTTTAAGGATCAAACAAAAAGATAGCATGACAGGCGCATAGTAAGGAAAGAGATAAAAGAAGGAGATCTAGTCCTCTTATTCAACTCTAGATTGAAGCTCTTTCCAGGGAAGCTTAAATCAAGATGGTCCGGACCTTTCAAGGTCACCCAAGTCTTCCCACATAGAGCAATAGAAGTGTGGAGCGAAACCTCAGGTGCATTTAAGGTCAATGGACAGAGGATGAAGCCTTACTTTCAAGGAGAACCCATAGAAACGGGAGTTAATTGCACTCTCGATCCTCCTATCGACAGACCATAAACAAGCAAATTTCAGCTAAAGACTATAAATAAGCACTTTTTGGGAGGCAACCCAAAAGTTTTTCCGAACTTTTTCTTTTCTTCTCTTCTTTTTCTTTTTCATATTGATTTTTGTTTTATACTTACTAGCATTTCATTTTGTAGGAATTTTTGGAAAAGGGAGTAGAAAATAAGAGAGGAAAGGAATCACCAAGTCAAAACCACAAAAGGGAAAATTGGAGAAAACCAGGGAAGTAGCTTTATTGCTAAACTTTACATCAATTTCATGTGTTATGATGATTAAAATTTTCACTTGCCAAAAATTTTAAAAATTATAAAATTACATGGGTCGTGTATGGTTTTACACGCACCATGTAACTTTTTGGAAGTCCGTAAATTTTTAGCATTTTTAACTCTTTGAGAGACAAAAAGTTACACGGGTCCATAGACCAATGTACACGGACCGTGTAATATTTTTAGCAGAAAAACTAGAAGTTAGAAAGTTACACTGGCCTCCTTGTATTTGGCACGGGTAGTGTAACATATCCAGAAAAGCAACTCGAGAACCAGAAAGTTACACAGGTCGCAGAGCTCATTTACACGGGTCGTGTACTATGACAGATTTTGAAAATTTTGGGCAGAAAGTTACACGGCCCTACATGTCGGGACCCGTGTAGTGAGACACGGGCCGTGTATCATGTAGCAGACGCGACTCCTAGGGCCTGAAATGCGCAAAACGAGGAGTCCTAATGGCACTTTAAATACACCCTTAGCATTAAAACTCTTCATAAACACAAAACCTTTTATCTCCTCCCTTTCTAGCCTATAAAAACCTCTCAAATCTCATCTCCCTTCACCAAAATCCTACTCTTCTCCTTCCCAAAAACTCACCCATGGCCCCTACAAAGAGATCTGCAAGAAGGATTGGCTCTTCTTCAAGGCAAAGAGGAGAATCTTCACCTTCTCCACCTCAGCCTCCACCCCAATGCCCAAGAACAAGGGTAGCCACTCCCCAACCATCCCAACAAGCCCATCCTCCACCACAATCGCAACCACAGCCACAACTTGCTCCACAACTAGAAATCTCTATTCTTTGGGGATTTTGTGATGATGCCCACAAGGCAATATGCACCCGGCTTCACGCCCGAAAAATAAGCTCCACCAAATATATGGATTTTCTACTTTTGGCGCAAATCGGGTTGCAAGATGAAATCAAAGGGCTACTTGACAGCATCGGGTGGATAAGGTTGGCCCAACTCCAATTTCTGGTATACAACGACACGACGCTGGAATTTTTGGGTAGCTTCAAGGCCAACTTATGGCCTATCGATAGGGAGGACAGGGGCAGAATTGAATTTTGCCTCCTTGTTGTCGTCCGGGTAATGAACATGGACTAGTTAAACACCATCTTTGGCTTTAACAGTGCCGGCCACTAAGAAATTCCTAGGAACCGCATGCTCTATGACAACTTCAACTTTTGGAGTTCCATTGCCCCAAACTCAGAGCCGTATAATTCTAGCAAATCCAAATCCGCGGGCATCACTAGCCTAGCCCTGCGCTACATGCATCAATTCGCTGCCCACACCATCATGGGCCGTGGCGACAGCCTTGGCGTTGTCAATGCCAGCGAGCTATTTTTCATATGGTGCATGGTAACTGGACAACGCTGTAGCACAGGCTTCTTCTTGTGCAACCATCTCTGACGTCTCTGCCAACAGTCAACCGGGCACATCGGGCTGGGTGGCCTTGTCACAACCATTGCCCTCCACTTTGTCTTCGTTCCAAGACACCACAGGCTGCGCTTCGTCACTGAAACATCAAGAATCGACCAAACTATCTGCATATCCATGGGGATATGTAAGAAGGTGGGTAACACATGCTACCTACTGGATGCTGAAGGAAACACCATACCTCAGAGAGACGAAGCGCGGGAGGGACCCGGCGAGACTTTGCAACCTCAAGAAGAAGGCCAAGAGCCAATGTTTCAGGAGTCCCCCACTTGAGTGCCTCCATACACACCACCACCTACAGACTTGGTACTCGCATACCTACAGCACATGGAGACTACAATCAATAACATGATGTAAGCTATCGAGGATAGCCTCCAGGAAGCCCACAACAAGTTGGATATGCTAATGGACAAGCTAGATGAGGAAGAAGAGGAACCAGCATCACCATCATCATCATCATCAGAGGACTTTTAGACCTAGGACTATAGGATAGGATCTTTATTATAATATCTTACATGCCTAAGTCCTAAATTGTAATCATAGGTCTCTTTTATTTGCTTTATGTCCAAAAATTTTCCATGCTTAATAAATAATATGCTTCCTTAAATTTTTTTGAACATTCTCTCTGCTTTTGCATATTATTTTAACATTGGGGACAATGTCTGATTTGAGTTTTGAGAGGGGGGGGGGGGAATGCAACTCATTACATTTGCATATCATTACATTGTTTAAATTCAGCTACATTATTCTTGTGTATCTAAATTTTTGAAAATTTTTAACAAATTTTGGACTTTAAATTGTGAAACTTAGCACCAAATTCTAGTAAGCTAATATTGGACTCCACGGGATAGAGGAATGAACATATCTAGATAGGCAAAAAGGGATTCTAACATGTTGTTTGTGAAGAAACTAACCTCTCTAATGGAACTAGACTAGTTAAACCTCTTCATAACTATTAATTTATCACATTGAACTTGTAAAATTAGGAGAAAATTTTTGAAATACAAGCAAACCTAAAAAATTGCCTCACTGGCTCTAGAACATATCTCTTAGACCTATCAAGGCAAAATCCTAGCATATGCTTGACGAAAAGATGATTAAGGCATTCTTTGATATAGCCTCACTAAGCCTTAGCCACCCCTAATTAATGTATATCCCTTGTAGCCAACTTAAATATGTTTATCCCTTAAAATTTGTTGCTTACCCATGTTATTTACCTAGCCCCTAGCCTAAACACCTACCATCCCCTTTTGAGGAAGCAATATGCATAAGGAAAATGAAGAGAGGATGTAGAACTCAAAAAAGAGTGCAAGTGTGCAATTGAAATCAAAAGGAAAACTTGCCCTTCCAAACCAACAAAAGAAATGAGTTTGGGGGAGAGGACAAAAGGGACATAAAAAGAAAGAAATAAATGAGAAAAGAAAAGAAGTCCCAAGATAAGTATCATGGAAGCATGCTTAGCACTATAAAAAGCCAAAAGCCCTTCCTCTTCATACAAAATCAGTGCTTTATGCATACATGCTATCCTCATATTTGCATTCCCTAAAAACCTTTTATTCGCAACCAAGTCATTATCCCTTAGCCCCATTACAACCCTTTAAAGACCTTTTGATCTCTTGAAAAGTGCATGGTATATTAGTGGAGATAGAAAATTGAGATATGCCTATGGGGCTGGAATTGAATTGCTTTGTCACAATTACTCACAAAGAGGCAAATTTGGGGGGAGTTAGTTTTCTCAAATCTATCCTAATAAAACAAGATATTTGTGGCTTATTAATGGTCTTGTATAAAGGAATAATTAGTCGAAACACAATGAAAGGAGGTGAAGTTTTAAACAGGCAACTATTAGGACCTTATGCCTTGAAAGAGGGAAATTGGAATGAAGGTTGGAGGAGTTCAATTCTATGCTTATTAAGTTGTTGGTCATATTCCTAAGTATCCCCTAAAATGTGTTTTAAAACAAAGCTTTGCTTTGCTTGAGGATAAGCAAAAGTTTGAGTTTGGGGGTATTTGATACACTTGAATTGTATAGATGTTTTTAAGCACATTTGTTTAATATCTCATAGCATTAAGGCAAGTATTTTCATGCATAGTAGTTGATTTCATTAGTTTTTGTAATTTCTATTATCAAGCCCTTAATTCCATATTTTCTGCATTATTTCAGGTGTTTGGGTGAAGCCCCAGAGTATGGCAGTGCAAAGGAAAGCTTGGAGAGGTAAAAAGACAGAGAATTGCTGCTGATACAAAGTACACGGGTCGTGTAAACCAAGCCCCAGACTCGTGTAACTCTTTGCTAGAAGAAAGCCAAGAGAATCAATGGAGAAACACAAGTACACGGGTCATGTAAGTAGACCCGTGTAATCTGTAAGGACCCGTGTAAGTCTCTGCTGGGAAACAGCTTGAAGAACCTTGTGAGAACAACAGTAAATAGCCCGTGTAACTAGGCCCATGTAGTTGGCACAGACCCGTGTAACTCTCTATGCCAATGCAAGATTCTGCAATTCTCCTCCAGCAAGTTCCACGTCCCTACATGTCAGGACCCATGTAGTGACACATAGGCCATGTACTGTGTTGTAGCTAGTTTTATAACTCGAATTCTCCTCCTGTTTTCTGATTAAAAATGAGACTTCTAAAGCCTTTTGGACTCAAAATGACCTAACCCTAGAGCAACCAATATAAATAGAAAAGAAAACATCAGGAAGAGGGGGGTCTGTCACTATCGTCGGGACTACTACTGAAGGTTGCTGTTGTCGGGCTCTACATTAGTACCAAAAGAAGTTTTCCAGTTGAAGCTCCACAAGATCAAAGCTGCAAACTCTCTTCGTTTCCTTTGTTTCATCTCCCTAGACAGATTTTTATTATTTTATTTCTTCTGCACAATTTTTTTTAATTATTTTTACCTCTTATCATGATGTTTGCTGAACACACTATGTGTGAGTAGTTTTCTTATTTTGGATTTGGGAGAGTAAATCTTGTAATTATTATTATGGATGAACACTGAGTTTTATTGGATTTGAGATTCGTTTCTTGATTTAATTTCTTGTGATCTTAATGCATGCTATGTGTTGGTACCCACTTAGTCATGATTGTAGATGTTAATTGAAGGACTGAAATGTGAAGATTAACATTAGAAAATCAAGATCTTGAACCTAAGAATTCTGACCTAGACATAGGCTGATACCTTTGTGGAACTTCAAAATTGGTCAAAGATCCTAAAGGATTTTAATTAATTTAATCGCTATGAAAGTAGGGTTTGAATTAATTAGAATACACCCTAGATGCCTTGAGAGAGGATTTAGGATAGCTTAGGACTGATTTCCATCAAGGAAAACGACTTTAAATTTAGTAAATAAACTAGATAACATCCATAGTAAGATTCAAGTGTGAAATCTTAATTCCAGAATTCTTCCAAAATAGGTTATTTAATTTTAAGTTTACCATTCTAGTGTTTAAAATTAACAAACTTCATCCCCTAAATATTCGATAGCGTAGACAGTCAAAATTATTGTGTAGATTGTTACTTGCTAAACAAATTCCTCGTGGGAACGATACTCTATTCATCACTTTATTACTTGTTAGCGATCCGTGCACTTGCGGTGGTTGCAAAATAGCGAAACATGGATCTCCAAATTGAGAGCTGTTTAATTCATTGAAAAGCTAAGTCGGAGCACTACAAGTGACAAACAGGGACCAAAGCCCAAATCAGTCTCCAAGGCTGTCAAAATGAGCTATGGATCTATTACAAAAGCCCACTCTTGATGTGTCACGACCAGTCTTGGGATTTATTTTATATCTGGAGCTCCAGGGGTCCAAATGAAGCAAACCCAAGCCCAATTGAACCTTAAGAACCACCTCTACAATTGTTGTGAAGGGCTGGAAGTGAGATAATGTCACACCCTACCCCTCTGTAAGGCATAACATGATCCCGTAGTATATCTAATGAATTACCAACTCCATCTACTGATAACCCATTAAATACACTACAAGGGATTTTAAAAACTTTTCTTCCTTCTTTTACAGTGGTGAGCACTATTTACAGGTGTTAAAAACCTTTTTGAACTAAAGTGATAGAACTAACACATTTGAATTATTTGGAATTTCTGTAAAAATTTTGGCAGAGTGCCATCTGTATTTTGGATAAAACAGTTCTTCAAAAACCTGTAAAAAAGCACTTCAATATTTTTCTCAATCTCAAACTCTAGCATAATTCAACACAAATCCACAATAATTTTTCAAAGACTGAGATACAAGAAATATAATACAATTTTTACAAATCCAAATAACTCATAATTTATTTTACAACTTTAATGTGCAATTTTAATTTACAACTGCTCAAAACCAAGAACACTATATACATACAGTGAACATACCTTACAATATAAAATGCAGAATATGGTATACTCCATATACCCGATGATTTCTCGCTGAATGTACTAGCAGCCTAGTCTGCTGCCCTGTCAGTCTGTCCACTTGCGACAGCAATGAAAAGCTATCGCTGAGTAAAATTTACTCAGTGGTGCACAATAACAATTTGCAAAATTCACATAACACAAATTTGATCAAGTAATTGAATAATACCGTTTTGCAAATCAATAACACAATTCGATCAAATAACTGAATAATACCGTTTTGCAAATCAATAACACAATTCGATCAAATAACTGAATAATACCGTTTTGCAAATCAATAACACAATTCGATCAAATAACTGAATAATACAATGTTGCCAATCGATAACATAATTTAGGCCATGACACAATTTTTCCACACATGCCGTGTTGTACACCACGACAAGACACACCCATCGCTAGGGTTCTCGGCTCGCTTAACTTGGTTACATTTCTTTGCTATTATTTTTCCTTTGTTGTTCTTCTCGTATTTCATTATTTTATGTCTCCTCACTCATATCAAAGTGTAGTTCTAGGCATCCTAGCTGTCCGGACAACACTGGTCACAGGAACAGTAGAACGCACTACCGAACTTAGGGGTGTTACAGATAAGGCCATTTTAATGGTCAAAAAGGGCAATGAAATCATCATTATAGGCTAGATTGCCTAACAGAACCTGTTTCGGTTTTTAGCCCATAACTTGGGCTGTAAACCTCCGATTTGGGCAAATGAGTAACCGTTGGAAACCTAAGAAGTAGGGTTACAACTTTCTTGAAGAAGTCAGAGGCAGAATCACAAGGAAAGTGGCTGAAAATTGGCAATGATTGCAGAGCAGAGAATCTGTCTTTTCGAAATTCAAAAGCTTTCCAAGTTTGTGGATTAGGTTTTTGATTATAAAGACCATCTTTGGCAGCAGCGGAGAGACATCCATTCAGACCTTCAACACCTTCTTTCTCCATTCATGTTTATAGTTTTAGTTTTTCTCCTTTTTATTTTTCTTTTGTAAGCCATGATGAGTGGCTAAGTTTCTAAATTCAGTTCAAGGGATTTTAGTTCTTATGCATGATTTATGAGACCAGGTTCTTAATTTAATTTTTGCCTTTTTGAATATCTATTGTTTCTTGATTTCATTGTTTTTGATCTATTGAATGATTTGCTAAAAAGGCCTATTAATTAATTGTTTGATGTGATTAGTTGCTAGTTCATCTTCATAATCCATAATTGTTGTGTAAGATTGAATGTGAGTAGTAATTGGGTTTTATTGATTATGATCCAAGTTTTCGATAATAACCTAAGGAAACAATAGGGTGAATTAAATGATTTATGCTTTATAATCATTGTTTAGCTTAACTACTTCCTATTCTTAAAGCATTTATTAATTTGATGAGGATTGCTTAATACCAATTCAGTTAATAATTAGAGCAACAAGAGTGCTGGGCTCGAATTGATGAGTACAGGAAAGTTAGGGGTTTTACCTCGCTGTTTGGTAAATCTACGTTAAGTATTCAATTGTATTTCTTTTGTCTATGATCGAGTTATGCATTGGAATGCGAATTACCTTGGACTGAAGTTTGTTTAAATTGAGAGTTTCATATTTTTAGTTCTTTAATTTCTGAACGTGATTTTTTTTTATTTAGTGTTACAACCCCCCCCCCCCCCCCCACCTTTTCTTTTCCTATTACACAAGTGCATGAAATTTAGTAACACAGTCTCTAGGGTTCGACCTGGATTACCACTTGCTGCAGAAAATATTTCATTACTGGTAATTTTAGTTAATTTAATTTTTGGTGGATTCGACAACCATCATAACTCTTTGAAGTTTTTCTTAAAACCATAAATAGATGTTTTAAGCTTATACACTTTGGAACCTTTCCAAGATGATGTCTTCCTTTATACTTCCATTAAGGAAGATAGTTTTGAAAACTTGTTAACAAAACACAGAGTTATATTGCATTATGTTGCCATCTTTATCTTAACAAATTCAAGCATAGCCTCAGGTAAGGAGGTTTCCTCATAGTCAACTCCTTTCCTTTATGTGAACTTCTTTTCACAATCAATTTTGGTTTATAGGTCTCTACCTATTTATATAGAACTTATTTAATTCTTGAGAAAACTTTTTAGCTCCCACTAGGTACCATACCCATAGGAAATTTTACAAGAACATAAATATAGGTCTTAATGATTAAATCCATTTTAGATCTTATGGCTTTTATCATTAATGAAACAAACTTATATCAAATATAATTTCTTCATTAATTATATGACAATATCTATGACCAATTTCTACATAAATGGACAACTTTTGTACATTAATATGTAAAATTCTATATCTCTACAAATATGAGACATAGAAATTAACTTCAAGATACTGTAATAGTGACATTACTAATAGGTATAAGCTCATTACTAAAAGGATTTACATCCATTTAATTTGTTGTTCGATGACTCTTCATCCAATTTCATCTTCTATCCTTTGTCATTCTCTTATAGAAATTCTTTTCTTTAGAGAATGACCCCACTCATAACAACTCTTTGTTTAGCAGGAAGATAAACTTATATCCTAACCTTTCTTTAGGATATCTAACAAATTTATCCTTTTATCAAATTTCTTTTCTAAACAACTTTGAACTTAACAACCTTAAGATTTAGTGTTTAACCACAACATATCTCATGTGATGTGGTGGAAACTGATACAGATCATAATTTACATTAAAGATTTAAAGTTGTTAATAATACTAATCCCTATAATAAGGTTAGCAATTTTTTAAAGTTCATCATATTATGTACTGTCAAACATTAGTACAATTTTTCTTTTAAGGTATTTCATACAACAATGATATTGTAAGAGGATTAAATTGATATATAATATTCTATTTCTGTAGGAACTCATTGAATTTAGTACTTGAATATACTTGGCCTTTGATAAGATCATGGACCTTAATACCCTTTCCATATATTTCTTTACTTTAGGTCTGAATTCTTTGAACTATTCAAAGATTTCAAGTTTGCATTTCTCAAATGTAAACATCTTTAAAGTATTGAGAAAAACCTCTTCTAACCATTGCCATATGGGCCACATACATCTCTATGTATTGGTTCTAAAATTCCTTTAGCTCTCTTGATTTTGTCACGTTCCTTGAGAACCAAACTCACTAGTTAGATTAATGAGAACTCAGTTCCCATTTCACTAACTCAGTGATCATATCCTCTGTAATTTGAATTAGTCGCAAAAGCCAAATTTATTTTAGATTAAATTTGGTTTCGATTATATGAATCTCAATTTAATTGCTTGGAATTGTTTTGTTAATATTATCAATATAATAAAGACAATTGCTCAAGTAACCCATACTAACATTTCATTTCAAAAACAAAATGTAAATATCATTCATGAATCTTTATTCATGTCCATTACAAGTCAAACTAGATATAGAAATAATGTCTTAAAACATTAGGTACATACAAACATTGTCCAAAATAAATGTACAATGATAAAACACTATGGACTTGGTAGCAACCTTTGCTCCATCGCCAAAATGTTGTCTATCTTCATATCCTTACCAAGCTTTATGTCTTTTGCTGGTTCCTGCATGTCATAACATTTATGAGTATTGGTTCCAGCAATATAATGAACAATAAGTACTTTAGAATATTTAAAAACAAGATAAATATATACCTTCAAAAGGCTTATTATTTTTGTTTTTCTTATACTCCAAGTACTTTGGGCAATTCTTTTTTTGGTGCCTAGCACTTTGCAATGGAAACAATTTTCTCTGTGTATAGCTTTAACTTTCTTTTCCTTGAATTGACTTTTAGACACTTTTTTTTAAAAGTTTAGGGATTAAAGCATTGCTTTTTTCATTGCTCTTCCTCTTAGTCCTATTAGGAGTAGAGGCAACTAATACTGCTTCTTTTTCCTTATTGCTAGATTTAGCCTTTTGAACCATGACAAGCAATTTTAATAACTCTGTAAGTGTACACTCCAGTTTATTCATGTGAAAGTCTACAATAGTCTTAAATAAAGAGTTAGGAAAAGATTGTTGGATCAAATCCAATTGTGGGGTGAAATCCTTCAAGAAATCATGACTTGACTCAATCAGATTGCGTAAATCATTTCCCACATTCAATCCTTCAAACATCTTTAACATGAACAATTGCTCTGACATCTCATGTCATGCAGCCCTATTTTGTCCACCATACAACTTTCGTAGGTTAAATAGGATTTCTAAAGCTGCAAGTGTGTTCTCGTGCTCCCTTTGTAACTCTTTACAGATAGTGGCAAGCATGTAATATTTAACTTGTAAGATCGTATTGCTGTCTTAAAGTATCATGTTCCTCCTTTGATGCACCTTTAGACAAGGGATTAGGAGGTTTCATGTCTAAAACATATCCTACATGTTTAGAATTTAAAACTATTTTTAAATTCCTTTGCCAATCTTAGAAATTAGGTCCAGTGAGCTTATTGGCATCTAGCATGCTGGCGAGATTAATCGTAGGTAATTGTGTCATTGCCATTTTATCTGAATATACTGTAGAAGATAATAAGATTCTAATTAGTATGTTGTGATTTGTAACTTACCAAATGATCAAGGTCTTTTGATCAAATTGGTCCTCGTACTAACTTAACGGATCTTATACTTCCAAAGTAGGAAACAAAAATCCCAATTGGAAAGGATCTTTAGTGGGTGATTGAATTCTTATAAACTATTAATCATCCTCAAGTACATCTATTCTTGGAATCATAACAATTCATAAGTGAGTAACTCTTTACTCATCACATCTCATGTGAATTTCAATCAATTATATGGCCTCTAATGCTCAAAACCTCAAGTACATCCATTCTTGGTCTATCTTGCATTAGTTAAGTTATACCCACTAAGTCAGCAAGTATGCAAATTTGAACCTTAATGACCTCAGGTACATCCATTCTTGGCCACCAAAGTATTTATATATTCACAACATCTCATGCTTAATAATTATCTCAAGAAAATCTCTTAAACCACATACATCATCCCTATGTAACCATAGCCAACAATGTAAGTGTTTAAAATTTCTTAAAATATTTGCCTTAGTGGAGAGCCATGATGCAATTTTCAAAATTTACACCATTACCAACTTAATCATTTTATTGGAAGATTTCCTTGGCTCACTTAATTAATATTTGGTCTCACTTTACACATTAGCCATTTTCATACATATCTTATATACATCATGAACATACATATCATATACATACATTCATTCAATGGTAATGTAAAAGGCATGATCATGGACTTTTCTATGGGAATCCAATCCTAGCCATAAGGATTTGGATTCTAGGGCATCCTAGATTATCATTCATCTATTTGAAGCTTGATAATAAATCTCCAACTCTTGAAGTCTTGTGCTTCCTCTGATCTCCATCAATGTATTAAGCTCCATTTCTTTTTGTAATTCACCAAGCCAATTACATCTCATATCCTTGGCATACCAAGTTGAAAATTATAAAGAACTAAGCATACAAGCTCAAACAAATAAATTACAACCTAAGGCTATCACAATAACTTTATGATACAACCCTTGTAAAAATTAAAATTAATTATTACAATCCCATAGAAGTGAACAGGAATTCAATCACATTGTTCTCCTAGAGTCCATGATCATCCTTCATGCCAATTCACATATTCATCACATGAACATATTATTTAATTTCAAATATCTAATATTTAAAATTAAATTAACCAACCATGAATCATATTCATAATCATGTCATATTGATTTTGGGACTTAGATTAAACATTTTAATCATCAAGAAAATACATAAAACTTGATCAAGCACAATGTTCACAACATTGGCTTGATGGACATTCCAACTTGGCCATTTAGTGCTTTAATCAATTTTCATAATTTTTCTTAGATTCTAATGGTTCCAAATTGCATTTCATACATGTCAAACACTATTAAAAGAATTAAAATTACAAAAGCAACTTATTTGGCCATATCATAAATTTTAGTCAATTGGTATGGAACCATGGTCTCACCATGGCCAAAGCACTTTTATGCAATTTGCCTTTGAATTTTGCTTATTTCCAATTGCATCTCATGTAACATATGGGTGTCCCAAAGATCACACAACATGATTAAATGTTTCCTAATGGCAAACTAGGGTGGCTTTGATACCAATTAAAAGAAAAATGCACCTAAACAAGCCTTAAGGTGCCAAGTTAGCAATTTTAAAAGTTACATGCAATACATATAAGCATTTTATACTATTGAAACCACTTAGATTAGGTCATAACCAATTGCTAACATGCCTAACTAGCCATTAAGAAACAAAATTCTCAAATTCTTATAAGTTAGTATTTTGGAGAAAGCTTACCCAATTAAACGCAGAATCAAATTCCAACACCAATTCCAGGGAGTGAAGGCTATCAAGTGTTAGCCCTCTAGCTTGTCCAAACAAACCCTTGATCAAATCACCCTTGACCTAAGGAAAAGCTCTCTTTGTTCTTCCTTTATGGTTCGGCTAAGATAGGAAGTGCTAAGGAGAAAGTTTACTTGGTTCTTAGTAGTTGGAAGTAGCGAGAAACAATCTCTAAACTTAATTCAAGAGTACAACACTTGAATCTCTTGAATTAGAACAAGGAAGAAAGAAGAATTCTTTTGGTCTTTTGAAGGAGATGGTTTGGCCAAGGTAGAATGAGGAAGAAGATAACTTTTTCTTCCTTTTATCTTCATCTTAAATTTCTTTAATTAAAATTAATTTGACATTTGTCACCATTTGATTCAAAAATCAAAATGATGTTTCCAATCTTGATTGGTCCATATGTCAACCATTAATTTTAATTAAGAAATTAAATCTTGATTAATTAGTATTCTAAATACTAATTAACTAATTAATTAAACATTAATTAATTAGGCTTTTTCCCCATTTTTGACCAAGTCAAAATAGTCAAATTGTCAAAGTTTGAAAAGTAAAACTCTCCAAATTTTGACTAAGTCCATTTCTTTCATAAACTTGTTCATTCAAGTTTATATTTAAATACTTTAAATATTAACTTGAACACTTTCATTGATAAATTTAATGTCAAGTCATGCTAGGGACTTTGTAATCTAATTACAAACTAAATTTGTTAATTTAATTAATTAATTAAACCTTTTAATTAATTAATGAAATTAATTTTGCTTTGATCAAGTTGCTCTTATGTATGTGATTTACTAGGCTCATTACTAATTGGCAATGAGAATAATATTAACTCCTTAATGTTTTTGGAACCATTCTAAACTTAAAATGAAATTCCCTTTTCATTCAAATTCTTGCAAGTCATAGCTGACATCTAGCATAATATGCTATGACTACCCAATTAGTTATGAATTGATTCCCCAATTCATGAACCTTGATCATACATACCATACACTAAAATCTCTCCATTACAAAATCTCAATTCCAGCTAGAGTAATGATTTATATCAAACTCTTATGCTTAAAATTATATGTCCTATTTTAATTTCAATTCTTAATTAATGAGACTTTCCTGTCTGAAACTCTTTTTTAACTAAGTCTGTTTGTCCTGGCAAAAAACTTGAATTCATCAAGAATAATTAAATGGACATAGAATTTTATCCCTATTTACTTAGGGTAATGGATCCCATCTTGATTAATACTTATCTCCATATACAACTAGTAGGAGTCAACACATGCTTATATACTCATATATAATACAAGTATGAAAGAAGTATCAAACTCAAATCACCTATATACAAAATAACTGTGTTATCTTAGGTCAAGGGATTATATGCATTATTATGATCTAGATGACTTTGTATTGACAAGAGTAAACTCCATGTACAAGTCATCTTGTATCACTGGTTTGACCTACTTATCTTATAAGTGCCCACCATGTTTGTTATTGGCATGAAACTCACTATTCCAACTCATTAGTATCTCATACGGATGGAAATAAACATAAGTGACAATCTTTCTGGATATATTATGCCCAATAAAGTATCCTAGATTGTGAACCGAATTTATAATACTTGTGCTAGAATGTTCTATCACTCATATTCTTAACAACTTAAGAATAGAACATTTAGCATGATATTAATGGACTTTTTCAATGAAATTCAAACCATTCAAATTTAAGAGAGAATAATAATAATTACCATTAAATGAGAATAAATGTTTGCAATACACGAGACTTAGGCATTGCTCTAGGGTATACTACTAACACCTTGTACCTCAATCCTGCACAACAATAAAATTAGTGGTGAAAATCATAGAAAAATTGAAATGTTTGGTTAATTTACTAATGGCAATCAAATTATATGGGCATTTTGGGGCAAATAGGATTGATTTAAAGAAATAAAGGAAAAAGTTGTACTTTCCCTATTCCTTTAACCACAATTTCTGAATAATTGGCTAAAGTCACTTTATATGGAGTATGAGGAGAAGTAAAGATAAAGAAAAGGTTTATGTTACCAGAGATATGATCAAAAGCATTGGAATCTAGTATCCATGGCTCAATAGGTGAAGACTTTGTAAGACAAGCAAAGGAATTACTAGTGAGGGAAACACTAGTTGAAGAGAACTATTGTTTTGCTGCTTGCTACTGTAGGTACTCATCATAGTCTATTCTAGTTAAGGTAATAGAATAGGACAGTTGATCATTTGCATCAAGTAAAGGAACAATTATATCTCCATCAATTTGGGCTCTATGAACTATTGGCCATCCTGTATTAGCAATCTGATTATTGCATGGTGGTCGACCATGCAATGACCAACAACTATCCTTTGTGTGACCTCCTTTATAACATTAAGTACAATACAACTTGGAAACTCTTCATTTCCCTTTTTGTTGCCCTTCTTATCCATGCTAACTTATATTCTATATAACTAACAAAGAATTCTCAGTTTCATTAGTACCATTTAAATTAACAGAGATGCACAATAGTCGTGTAGAAATTTCCTCCATTGTGGAATAACTTATTAGAATTTGATCTTTAATAGAGCCAAAATTAGACCGAAGTCCAATTAGAGTTAAGACCATAAAGAATTTGTCCCATTGTTGTTCTTATGCAGTAATGCTATCAAAGAAGGGCAAGAGAGAGTTGAACTCATCTTTTAGTGGCTTTACTTGTCCTAAATAACTTGCCATATCTTGTTGGTTTTATTGTAAGTGGACAATATTTGAGACAACTTTATATTTATGTTAAACATTATTACTATAAAGTGTTTTGGCTTTGGTCTAGACTTTGTAATAGGTTTTGAATGATTGGAATAAATTAAGTAACTTAGGTTTAAGAGATGCCCTAAAAGACTACACAATTGCTCATTAATCTTAGTCCAACTTGTCTTACAGTAGCTACAATATCACTAGCATTCTTAAGTAAATGATCATCATAGCCTTGACCCATAAACCATAACTGTACAGAGCAGCCAATGATATGTAATTGTTATTACCCTATAGTTTTATAGTAGTAATGGTTGGAGAACTTGAAATGGAAGAGAAGAGTGGTTTGAGTGCACCTGTATTTGAAGAATCAACCTTAGAGAGATGAAACCTAAAAAACACTTAGAAAAGGAGAGTTTAGAAGAAGAAAACCAAAGGATGATGTAAAAAAACCAAAACTAAGCGACTATCATGCTTTAAATGGAAGAAATGAAGAAGCCCAGGGCTATGTTTGTGGCTGATAAGACTTGCCAAAAAGAGACAAGTTGTTTAGTGTTTGATCTCACCAGAAATGTCATTTGAATACTGCTCATATGCTGGTGCATGTAACAGCACCAAAATTACTATGGCAGTGCATTGGAACTGATGGCAAGGAGTCTAGTGCCATCCTTCTAGAGACTGACTCGCTGGTGACTGGGGAAACTCCTAAGACGAGTGGTATAGTCCTCCTTCTTTTGGAAGATGACCAACTAAGAAAGTAATCCCATTTTCTTTTAGGGATTGAACAAATGAGAAGGTGAATCAAGCCCTTTTTGGCTCTGATACCATGTAATAAAAGAAAAAAGAGAGGAAATTGTGATGAAAAATCTTGATCAAATCTATAAAGCTTGGTATGCTTTTATACATCTATGAAGAATACAAATTAGGAAGATAGCAAAAAATATAGTGATTCTAATTTCCTAAATACATAACCTAAAATACAGCAACTAAAAGGGAAAAAATCAGGGCAATATCTTAACACATTCTAAGCAACTTTCAGCCAACATGTCTTTTCTTTCTGTTTACCTAATTCTTTAAATCTATTTTTAAGTCATGCTAGGAACTTTTGCAATCTTATTGTAAAAATAAAGTCATTAATTTAATTAATTAATCAAACCATTTAATCAATCAATTAAATTAGTTAAGTCTTTATCACTTTGTTCTTATTGTGTGTGACATGTTAGGTTTATTACTAATTAGTAATGAAAATAATATTAACTCTTTAATATTAATGGAACTCCTTCCATACCTATAGCAAAATTCTCTTTCCACCCTTGGTTCTCATAAATCATGAGTAACACCTAGTTTAGTGTGTCATGACTACCTAACTAGTGATGAATTAAATTCATCCCTTACTTAGAGCCTTCATCATACATACCATACACTAAGGTCTCTCCATTACAAAGTCTCAATCCTAGTTGGGCTACAATATATGTTAAACCTTAATTGCTTTGGATCATATGTCCTCATCTAAATTCTAATTCTTGATTAACAAGACTTTCCATCAGAAACTCTTTTCATACTAAGTCTAACTGTCCTGGCTAGAAACTTCATTTATCAAGAACAATTCAAATAGCATAGGATTTTATCTCTATTTACTTAAAGTAACAGATCTCATCTTGACTGAACACCTATCTCCATATACAACTAGTCAAAGTCAACATATGCCCGTATACTCATACATTGTACAAGTATGTAAGTATTATCAAACTTAAACTACTTATTTACGAGATAACTATCTCATCTCAGGTTAATGGACTTTATGCAATATTATGAACTAGATGATAATATATTTACAAGAGTAAACTCCATATATATGTCATCTATGTGCCAATGATTTGGCCTACTTATCTTATAAGTGCCCACTTTATTTGTCTAACACCATAATGTTAGGTGGCATGAGATTCGCCATTGCACTTTTATTAGTATCTCATACCAATCTATGAAAACAAATAGAGGTGACATTCTAGCCAGATAGATCATGTCCTGCAAAATATCCTCGACTGTAAACCATCATGTATAGCACTTATATTAGACAGTTCCATCACTCATATTCTCAACTCTTTGAGAATGAAACCCCCAACAAGAAACTAATAGGCTTGTTCAATTAAATATAAACATTTTAGATTAAATTAAACATTAATACCATGTGATAGGAATATGGTTACAATAAAGAACACATAGGTAATGCTCTAGGTCATACCACTAATACCTTCATCAAAAGCCAAGCTCGATGATACACCAAAGAGCTGCGTGGCATTGATTCTAATGCTTTTGGCGTTGTTTCTATTTCACAATATGACTTAGCTTGCCAAAATATTTTGTAAATTTTTAAAGGATCCATAGTTGGTAAAGCATGATAAATGTACAGCCTTAAGTTTCAAGCCTCATTATTAAATCAGAAAAAAGGTCAAATAAGCTCCTAGATGTTCTGTTAAGGGCCAAATAAACTTAAGTACTTTTTAATTAAAGCCAAATAAATTCATACCTAGTAAAATATTATTTTTGTTATAATAAAATATCATTTTTCTGATTTTTTAAATAATAAGATATTAAAATAATAATTTAATATTAAACCATTTTTGTTCATCATGTTTTTCAAATTCCTTTTTCTTTTTTTTTTATTTTACTTACAAATATTAAATAATTTTAATATTAGAAAAAATAATATTTTTAGTAGGCGTGGACTTACTTGGTCCAAAATTTAGTTTTGAACTTATTTAACCATTGACTGAAAGTATATGAGTTTATTTGGTCTTTTTTTCCTTATCAAATCACTCAATTTGTTTACTGTTTTATAGTAACTGCCATAGAATGAACCACAATATTTTTTGAACTTCCACATCATTTTCATACCCTCCAGCCACAGTGCCACCACAATATTTGATGAGGTCTTTATCAGCGTTTGTGCTTGTTTTTCTTCCCAATAATAACGTCAGTTCTCATATACTAATTTCCATTTCCATTTAGCCCAAAATCCAGTTTCTTCATTATTCCTTTCCTTCTGTTTTCTGCTATTCTTCAAATTCCTAGAGATTGCCTTTGCCTTACCTTTGCCTTTGCCAAGCTAGGATTTTTTTGATTCCCTTAAACACCTTTTACTTGTTTGTTTCTCATCTTTCCTAGATTTGGTTTCTCCGTTCGATGAATATTCTCCAATCAATGGCTTCAATTTGATTTTTCTTCACAATGAGAGTTGTTAATATCACCAACTTACTATATTGGACAAACTGGTGCCTTTTTGTCCCCCTTTCAATTCGAGATCTCTTACGAGTGCTTGATTCTTCTTAAAGATGGTATTTCTTTGTGCTTTTACCCCTATGTTACTCCTGTTTATTTAAATTTGTAGTTGTTTTTCTTTGTAAATAATTATTTTGCTTTGGATGAATGTCACTTAAGAGTTTGTTTTCTTAATCAACGTTGGTGGTTACTGGGTCAATTTGTTTGATGAGAAAATTTGGTGGATGGCAAAGAGGGTATTTGTTTGCATGCATTTACTAGATAACTCAACAAGAAAAATTGAAAACATCTCAATGAGAAAATTTGATAAAATATCTACTACATTTTATAATGGGTGATGATGATTACTGACAATTATGAGGGATTCATTACTTTTGGCCTTTTTCTTTGTCACAATATCGCCTTTCATCATGCTTCATGAATAGGGCCTTTCATGGTGCTTCTTCCGGTGATTTTATTTGGGAATTGAAAGTTGCCCTCAAATTATTAGTTTATATGGGACAAAGTATTTGATGATAACAACACCATGGCAGATTTAGGGAAGAAAGATTTTTATGCCAAACTATGCAAGATGAGAGAGAGAGTTTTTTTTTTTTTTTAATTATTATATGATGTGTTAAGTGGATCTCATATTTTAAGAATAAATATGCCGTGTGGTTAGTGACACACTTCCTCAAATTAGATTTCAAATTTAGATAAAATTTATATAAACTTTTTAATTTTGGCTTATTTTATCTAAATTGAAATGATAAAATTAAAGCACAAAAACACGCAATGATTTAACTTTTTGGTACTATAATAATTTTGTATAATTATTTTTTTATTCAAATACAATACAGAATGAAAATGTCTAAATATAGATTCTATGTATATATCAACGAGAGTAATCTATTCATTTTTTTAATAATTAAAATTTAATTTTATTAAATAACAATTTAAAAATAATAATTCTGAATGCAACCTTAAAATTATTTTGAATGTATTCCATATGTGAAAAAATTAATTTTAATGCGCATATTTAAAAAATTTCTCAAAAAGAAACAATGTTAGTAAAATCCAACCTCACTTAATTGAAATAATAGTAGAGATAATAAAACTTTATTCCATTCAAAGAATTTTATCTCCAATTCTTTAAAATTGAAAATAAATACTAAAATTGAAATAAAAATATAAAAATAAATTGATATAAGTTTGCTTCTGGTAGAGACAGAGCCGATGGTGGTTGAAAAACATATGTTGTTTGCAGTTAGTTATTTCAACAATGACAGCCAACTGCACTTGCTTTTTCTCATTCCTTATTATTTTTTTTAATATAATTATTTTTAATTGAAATTTAAATTTAAAATTTTATATAATTAAAAACAACTCAAATGCCACTGCTCATTGATTCTCATTCTGTAAACTTAATTGGGTACGCTGGGAATTACTACAACAACTGTATGCATTATTATTATTATTATTATTATTATTATTATTATTATTTGGAATGCCAACTCATGCTATGAGTCTATAATATAAAAAGAAAAATTATGCAAAAAAGTTTAATTCATTAAAATCTCAAGTTAATTTTAAAAAATTATATAATTCAAGTCTTTAAAATTTAGTAATTATATAAAATTTACTAAAAATTCAAAAAAGAAATTTTTAAATTTATAAATTTCACATTCTAAATTAAATCTCAATTCCAAATTCAAATCTCTTAATTCAAAGGCAATCAAAAGGAAAGTACACGGAATGAGTTTTGCATTAACCATCGGGAAAAAAAAAAAAAAAGCCAAATACACTAAATACATCACATAGAAACCCAAATGCACCAATGAATTGAATATCGATAAAACAAACCAAAGCGCGATAACCACCAGTACAACGAGTAGCATCAGACTAGCAGATGCACAAAGGGCTCTTATCAAGGGTTCAACAAGCGGCATACACAGCAGATGCAACTGTCAACGGGGTGAGAATTAGAGAGATTTAATTATGGATTAGCATGGCGCCATAAATTATAGAAATCGAGTAACGAGAAGGAATATATTTCTTATTTTTATTTCTATTTGATATGAATCAATAAAGCTTCATCCATCTTCAACAGAAAAGGATGGTCACACCATTCAAAATAATATATATATATATATATATATATATATTAAAAAGGCTGCTTGGCTCAACTAGCAATTTCAACAATGTCAAGTAGAAGTTCATACCTTGATTAACACCACCATTTTAAATTAACTACTTACATGACACTACATGCCGACGGATTTTCTTCACTTTGGCAACCACATCTCCCCGCATACACAGGGCATCCTCTCTGGCAAATGCTGAAGCCGAAGCCACCGCCACCGCCCCAACTGTCGTATATTGGCCTCCCATAACCCTCATAGCATGGGGTTGGCCTTCCATATCCATGTTAACATCGGCCTCCTCCATATCCTTCATAACATTCATTGCAACACGTCCTCACCGGCGGTGGTGACGTCGGTGGCGGTAGCGGTGCCTGCACCGTTGGTGTACGCTTATATTTTCCTGGTTCTGGTTCTTGTATTTTAGGCTTGTCGGATTTTTCTGGTCCTTTGGTAGACTTCTTTGGTTCTTTAATCTCAATACCCTTGACGAAATCACCACCTTTGCAGCTATCATTTTCTTGATCTTTTCATGGCTGCAGCACACCATAGTGATGGTCACTGTGTTAGCCTTCTCATCATATATCTGATTTTGAATTTCTCTTGTACATAAGGCCATCAAAATCACAAAATGTATAAAACTCAGTCACTTCCTTCAAGCAAATAGGAAATTAATTTTTAATAAATTAATATTAATTAGTATATGGAGAAATCAATTAAGACAGACTCACGAGGAATTTTACAGAGTATTTTCTGAGCTTTTGACCAAAAAGGTGTAATGGAAACAAAATAATACAAAAAAAAAGGTGCATTTGAAGATAATTATCAAAAAGAGCTGAATTATGCTAGGTGGACGAGGTGAGTGTCAGACGCTAATTATAATAGCGTTTTTAAGATTCGGACGTTATTTATAATAGGATCCGAACCAAAATTTTTAAAGGAAAGTTGGATGCTATTCAAAATAGCGTCCAGCTTTCTTTTAAATAATAAAAAATTAATTAAAAAAAATTTAAAGGTTGGACGCTACTATAAGTAGCGTCCAACTTTATTTTTAATTATTTTATTTTATATTTTAAATAAAAAATAAGTATTATTTTAATAAATAAAATTCTAATATATAATATTATATATTATAATATTTTTATTATAAATATTATTTTTAATTTCAAATTAAATTAAAATTTAATAAAATAAAAAATTAAAATTAAAAAAATAAATAATTAAAAAGATTTAAGAAAAATTGAACGCTATTATAAAAAAATAAATAATTAAAAAATTTAAGAAAAGTTGGACGCTAGAGTCCAACTTTTCTTTAAAATTTTAATTATTTTATTTTATATTTTAAATAAAATATAAATATTATTTTAATAAATAAAAATATAATAATTAATATTATATATTATAATATTTTTATTTTATAATAAAATAAAAATATTATAATATATAATAAAATTATTATAATTTTATTTATTAAAATAATATTTTTAATTTATTTGAAATTTAAAATAAAATAATTAAAATTTAAAAAAAAATTGAACGCTATAGGGTCTAACTTTTCTTAAATCTTTTTAATTATTTATTTTTTAATTTATTAAATTTTAATTTAATTTTAAATTAAAAAATAATATTTATAAAAAAATATTATAATATATAATATTATATATTATAATTTTATTTATTAAAATAATATTTATATTTTATTTAAAATATAAAATAAAATAATTAAAAATTGAAAGAGAAGTTGAAGGCTACTATAGCGTTCAACTTTTTTTAAATCTTTTTAATTATTTATTTTTTAATTTTAATTTTTTATTTTATTAAAATTTAATTTAATTTTAAATTAAAAATAATATTTATAATAAAAATATTATAATATATAATATTATATATTAAATTTTATTTATTAAAATAATATTTATATTTTATTTAAAATATAAAATAAAATAATTAAAAATTAAAAAAAAGTTGGACGCTTCTATAAGTAGTGTCCAACCTTTAAATTTTTTTAATTAAATTTTTATTATTTAAAGGAAAATAAATAATTAAAAAAATTTAAGAAAAGTTGGACGCTAGAGTCTAACTTTTCTTTAAAATTTTAATTATTTTATTTTATATTTTAAATAAAATATAAATATTATTTTAATAAATAAAAATATAATAATTAATATTATATATTATGATATTTTTATTTTATAATAAAATAAAAATATTATAATATATAATAAAATTATTATAATTTTATTTATTAAAATAATATTTTTAATTTATTTAAAATATAAAATAAAATAATTAAAAATTTAAAAAAAGTTGAAGGGTCTAACTTTTCTTAAATCTTTTTAATTATTTATTTTTTTAATTTTAATTTTTAATTTTATTAAATTTTAATTTAATTTTAAATTAAAAAAATAATATTTATAAAAAATATTATAATATATAATATTATATATTATAATTTTATTTATTAAAATAATATTTAAATTTTATTTTAAATATAAAATAAAATAATTAAAAATTGAAAGAGAAGTTGAACGCTACAATAAGTAGCGTTCAACTTTTTTTAAATCTTTTTAATTATTTATTTTTTTAATTTTAATTTTTTATTTTATTAAATTTTAATTTAATTTTAAATTAAAAAATAATATTTATAATAAAAATATTATAATATATAATATTATATATTATAATTTTATTTATTAAAATAATATTTATATTTTATTTAAAATATAAAATAAAATAATTAAAAATTAAAAAAAGGTTGGACGCATAAGTAGCGTCCAACCTTTAAATTTTTTTTAATTAAATTTTTATTATTTAAACGAAAGCTGAATGCTATTTTGAATAGGGTCCAGCTTTCTTTTAAAAATTTTGGTTCAGACGCTATTATAAATAGCGTTAGAATCTTAAAAACGCTACCTTGTCCATCTCAGCACAACTCATCTTTTTTTGTAATTATTTTCGAATGCATCATTTTTTGATATTATTTTATTTTCGATTACACCTTTTTGGTCAAAAGCCCATATTTTCTTGATTTTCTTGTGACATTTCTCGCAGCTAAGGTCGACCATAATCACCATTACTGTCACTTGCTGCAACATAATTAACTTAATTTAATTACAGCAATTACTGTCCACAATCCTAAGGCAAATAAAAAAAAAAAAAAAAAAAAATTTGAACGTGAAACAGAGAGATATCGAATTAATCAACAAGCAATTAAAAGAAAAAACCATCACTGCAAAGAGAAAGTGGGTAGCAAGAAACAATGATGATAAAGATAGAAAAAGAGCAAAAGACCCACACACATACCTTCTCTGCCATGGCTGTGATGGAAAATACTGAGATCTGAAACTGATGATGATGATATAAAATGGTTAGCTGATGAGTATTCTTCAAGAAATGAAATGAAGTAGAAAGAGAGTTAGGTTCATTGTTGAAAGATAAAATTGACTAATTAATTAAGAAAGTGATATATATGTACGTTTGACAAGTAAAAGCCAACCTTTTTAGATTATATATATATATACATATAATCTGAAAATCAGATAGATATTTCTATGGTGCTGCTACGTCGGCACTTTTCTTAATTTGCTACATGTTACATCAAATATTTTTTTGGTTACCTCCATAAGTGAGTATATAATTTTTTTTTAATCTAATTATTTAATTTTTTTTATTTTCCTTTTAATTATTAAAGAGTTTACTAGTTGTTACCCTCCATAAATGAGTGTGTAACTCATTTTTATGCTAATTATTTAATTCTTTCTAATTTTTTTCCTTTCAATTATCATTAGTATTAGCATTACTATCTTAATTTTTATTATTTAAATAATTATTTTCTTTAAAATTTTAGTTTTAAAAATTAAGGCCTTTATGATTAAATGCATTATTCAAAATTTTTTTAGATTAATTTTTTTGTAAATTCATTTATACTAAATATTATTTACCACATGTTATTATCCATAAAAAAAAAATGAGTGCATAACTCTTTTTTAAGCGAATTATTTAGTTCTTTTTAATTTTTCTTTTAATTATCATTAGTATTAGGATTATTACCTCAATTTTTATTATTTAAATAATTATTTTCTTTAAAATTTTAGTTTTAAAAATTAAGGCCTTTGTGATTAAATGTATTATTTAAAAATTTTTATATTGTTTTTCTTTACAAATTTATTTATGCAAAAATATTATTTGCTACATATCACCTTCCACAAAAAATAGTATACAACTCTCTTTTATACTAATTATTTTATTTTTCTTTTAATTATCATTACTCGTATTATTAACATTACTATTTTAATTTTTTTATTATTTAAATTATTATTGTAACATTCACCATTTTCTGATGTCAGAATTCCTATTGTTGATGAGAAATTCTAGTGAAACTTAGGGTTTCATAGACAGTGGAAATAATGGTAAGTTTTTTTGTATGTGTGCAAGTGTTATGTTATAGAGTCTAAGTGTTTGTTTGTTTTTGCAATTGAAGGATAAGGTTTCTTTTTGGGTAGTATGGATTTCGGCAACCGAAAGTTAGACTTTCGATGGCCGAAAGCTCCATTACTGTCGATGTTTGCTTCTGGATAGTGTGGACTCTGGCAACTGAAAGTTCTTCAGCAAACTTGGGTATAAATGCCTCAATTGACAAAAATTGGAGAAAATTCTCAAATTTTCTTCAAAAGAGACCCTTGTTCTTTCTTTTTCTCTCCTTCCCTTATTCTTCCAAAGAAAGTTGGGTTTAATATTGAGTTTAACTACTTGGTAAAGTCTTGCATGTCAAAGTTGGAGATTAGTAACTAGTGGAGGAGGATTTTTTTTTTATGAGAATTAAGCAGATCCTTCAAGTTTTCTGTTTGGAAAGGGAGGAATTGGAGCTGCAAAAGGTAAGCCCACCTAATGATCTCCAATCCTAAGTTCTACTTAGATACATGTAAGAAACAATAGGTGATGTGTTGTGGTTTTTATTTTCTTTTGGTTAAAAATGGGTTGATGGTTTTAATGTGGTTATTAGTTGATATGCTGTGTTTTAATACACATGCGTGTGTAGGAAGAGTTTTTTGGTCAGTATTTGTGGTTCTTATGTGATGGATTGAAGTTAAATTGGAATTTTTACTTTAAGTTGTATGTTGGAAGAGTTTTTTTTGGGAATCTATAGATTTGGTTTAGTTGTTAGATGCATGTCACAACTTTGTTATGTTTTGAGTTGTTGAATAAGTTTATGGCATGTATATAAATGCTTGAGCTGAGTTTTTGGGGCTTAAGCTTGAGATTTGTGTTTTGGCCAATGGGATTCCTGCAGAATTCAAATTGGGAATTATAGAAATTCCCAAGTTCAGCTGCCGAAAACTATTATTTCGGCAGCTGGAGTAGTTGCTGCTTCTCGAGAGCTTTTAAAGTTTAGGACTTCAGTAGCTGAAATCTACATCAACAACTAAAGTAGCTACTACCTAAAATGGGCAATTAAGGTATAGGACTTCGATAGTCGAAGTTCCTTACTTTGGCCGCCAAAGTTGCTTCTACCTTCCTTATTTCCCTTTTTGTTTTAAGGTTCCAAAACTTGTTTTTAGACACCAAAGAGACCTATAATATGTTGTATGTTACATGTGTAGACTTATAGTGATCCGAATAACTCATTAAGGTCTGAATTTTAAAGGATCAAATGTGAGGAACCTAAAAGGCTATAGTTAATGCTTAGCTATCGTTCGTGATTATGGTGTTTGATAGGCTACAAGAGGTGAGTAGTACTAACCTAAATAATGCAAGTCTTTAATTTATTTATAATGAGACTCATGACCATTCACATTCATCATTTCATGATCTTATTAGGTTGTATGTATCTAGAACACGGATATTCTGCATTATTGCACAATTATTATTAATACTTGATAGATGTTGGATGACCCACTGATTTTTGCTATGATGCAGATGATCATGCATGATGTTATTTGGTAAGACCAGGTAAGGCCTAATAAGTCCTTGGCTCATTATTTATGATAAAGGAAGACCCGAGGAGCTTTTTTAAGAGTTAGGCACATTAGTTATGTTATGTATTTAAGAGAAAGTCTTGAGAAGTATCTTTATGAGCTGGGCAAATTTGTCATAGGAAATCAATGGTGACAAGTCTATCTTATGTGATTTATTTGTGTTATGCAATCTAATGTGATTGATGTATTGCATATGTATGAACTGAATAATATGATAAATGATATTGGTTAGTTTACTCACTAAGTTTCCCCAAGCTTACACCTTTCCTTTAACCCTAGGTGGAGTGTTATAGGATTAATGATTTCCACTGGAAAAGCTAGTCTAGCAAGTTACCTTATAGGACTTAAGTTGTACAATGGACACATAGTTTATGAACTATTAGATACTGTGCTTGGTTTTAAGGGACTGTAATAGTTAATGTGCAAGTTTAAGAATAATATATATGTATGCTTGAATCCATAAACACTCTCTTGTAATTATGTATGAATGAAAGTATGGATTACACTTTAGCATTTTGTGAATAATGTGAAAGGGTTCAAAATTCTTAGCCATTTTAAAAGAAAATGTTTTATGCTAATGGAAATGCTAAAATGTGATTACTTATGAGTTGCTTGAATCGTGGTTTATATTGAAGGAGAAAATGTTTTTGTAGGTTTTTAGGCTTGTTATGGGTTTCAGTTGCCTTAAGTTAATCCATACCCTAGCATTGATAATGGCCCTTAGTTAGGTCATTATAAAGTTAGTATCAAAGCTCTAGGTTAAATGAGTGGACCTAGATGCTAGTAAAGGTCATAATAAAGAAAGAAAGAAAGTTTTTCAGCTAGCACTATTAGAAAAATACATGTCCAATATGGTTGTTTCCCTATATGATATGTTTATGTTTCATACTATGTTATATGATATGTTTTGTGTCCATGTGATCTCACATGAACTCTATGTGTGCTCAATACTTCTTGTTTGCTTTTAAAAAAATTGAGGTTCAAAACGGCTCATAAGGTTGACCAGTGCACTACTCGAAAATGAGGGTGTTGGAGCACTACCTACTAACCTTGCTGCTAGGGGAAGAGCAAGCAAAGTGGTAGAGGAGAATCCTTAAGAGGCCTTAGAAGGTCTTTTGAGGTTAGTAGGGAAACATGCAGTCCACCTAAAATGTCTGTGGATGCATGAACGGGTTCTTATGGTTTCCAACAACAGCATAGGGACCTTGGTTTTTCTGGTATGGGTAGAGGAGGAGAAGAAAGTTATAAAAGGGAGGGTGGGGGGGATGAGTCAAAGTTTGTGTCTCTAGCTCCACAAGGTCAAGAATATGGATTTGGGTACAACTATCCTTAAAAAAGAAGCTTTGGAAACACTAGGCTTATAGGCTACACTCAATACCCTTTTTTCATGCCCTACCAACCTTTCTTCCCACCATTTAACCCTTACTCCATGTATCCTCTCCAATAGTACCCTCAAAACCCTCTAAACACGATGAGAACTTAGAACCGTATGGAAGGAGTTACAGGAAGGCAAGCACCACCACCTACAACTATAATAGTTTAGACTTAAGGGACTGGGTCAGGTAGCAGATGTAAGGCAAAAATGATAGATTATCTAAAATTGGATGCACCCAAGTATAAAGAAGGGAATGATCCTTTTAAGTATGGTAAGGCAATCAAGACTATAGTCGATGAATTGAAAGCTAGTGATGGTAAGGCCATTCAAATAGTTGGATTTACACTGAAGTGTAAGAAGGCCAAGGAGTGGTACAAGACCTACATTACTAATAGGGTTAACAGCATGACCTTATTGTAGTTTGTTTTAGAGTTTACCAACTGAGCTTTTCCAGAAAGCTCTACAGAGTTAAAAGTAGTGGAGTTTGAATAGTTGAGGTAGACAGTTAATATGAGTATACAAACAAGTTTGTGGGTCTTTTGCAGTATGTGGGGCAAGAGTATGATACCGATAAGAAAAAAATAAAAAGGGACACCCAGAAGCTGCACTCTCACTACTTTTCATTGATATTGGTTGTAGAAATCTATAGCTTCCATTCCATAGTAGATGATGTGAGGAAGATGGAAGCAGGGGCTATCATTGAAGGGAGTTTGGACCTGAAAAGCATAAAGGCTAAGTAGTCTGTAGTTCCTAAAGCCACAATTGCAAAGAGGTTCAATCACCTGATTAAGATCACTTCTTCATTCAGAACTAACAAAGAGAAAGGGGGTTTGCTAAAAAAAAAATAGAAGAAAAATAAGTTTTGGAGCAAGGTTAAAACTTTTCTTAAGATGGGGAGTGAGTCTAGCTCAGGTTCAGATACTTTGGGTTATGTGGGATGTGGGAAACCTCATCGATGACCTTATAAGTTTGGAACCTTTGAATGTTACAAGTGTGGGAGAGGGAAAGGAGCTTTTTCCTCCATGGCAAGATCTTAAGGAAGGGATTCTATAGCATCAGCTCAAACTTGCACCATGACATAGCCGAAAGGGAGCACTTCTAACATAGTGGTGTCAAGTAAACTTCATATAGGAAGCTTCAATGTGCATGTTTTAAATGATCTGGGTACTTCACACTCTTTTGTTATCCCTTATACAATCCTAAGGTTAGGATTAATGGTTTTAAGTTTAGAATTTTTATTGCTAGTTAATGGACCCAAGTGTGACCCTTCAATGATATAGATGATCTATTACTCCTATCTAGTAATGGTTGAGGACAGATGCTTTCTAGCTGACCTAGTGGGTTTACAGTTGACTGATTTTGATGTCATTCTAGGGATGAATTGGCTCTCAGTCAATTATGTTACCTTGGACTATGGGAATAAGGTAGTGAAGTTTAGTGGACAGGATGGGTCAGAAGTAGTGTTTTCGAGAGATTAGCTATGAAGGGAATGATCTCTTTTATGCAAGATAAAAAGATGCTCAAAAAAGGATGTAGAGGATTTCTTACTCATATAAAGGAAGTTATTGTGAACAGAGTTGGACTAGGGTTAGTTCCAGTAGTGAGGGAGTTCTTAGATGTTTTTCCAGAGGAATTACCTGTCCTACCACCTGAAAGTGAGATAGATTTTGAGATTGATCTAGTTCCTAGTACTAGATCTATATCTATTCTGCTCTACAAAATGGCCCCTATAGAACTTAATGAGTTAAAGGAGTAGTTATAGGATCTAGTAGACAAGGGATTTATCAGACCAAGTGCTTCTCTTTAGGGTGCTCAGTGTTGTTCGCAAAGAAGAAGGATAGTTCCTTGAGGGTGTGTATAGATTATAGGCAGTCGAACAAAGTAACCATGAAGAACAAGTATTTGTTCAATCAAATAGCAGGAGCTAGTTATTTCTCTAAGAGAGATTTAAGGTCTAGATATCACTGGTTTAGGATCAAAGAGAGACATTTCGAAGACCACCTTCTGGACAAGGTACGAGCATTATGATTTTCTTGTGATGCCATTTGTGCTAACCAATGCCTCAGTTGCATTCATGGATATCATGAATATGATATTCAGACCTTTTTCAGATCACTTTGTGATCGTCTTCATTGACGACATTTTAGTGTATTCCAAAAGTTCAAAAGAGCATGCACAATATTTAAGAGTGATTATCCATACTCCAAGAGAGCATCAATTGTATGCCAAGTTTTCAAAGTGCAAATTCTAATTAAAACGTATATCTTTCTTGGGGCATGTAGTGCCAGAAAATGGTATTGAAATAGATCCTAAGAAAGTTAAAGCAGTGGCTGATTGCCCAAAGCCAACCACTATGACTGAGATCAAAAGTTTCTTAAGATTGACTAGCTAGTACAAGAGATTTATACCTGATTTCTCTAAGATAACTACTCCTATGATTAGGTTAACTCAAAAGAATAAAATGTTTGAATGGACAAAATAGTGTGAAGAAAGTTTTTAGAAGCTAAAGGAGTGTTTGGTTATAGCACCAATTCTGGCTTTGCCTTTGAGCAATGAAGATTTCACAATATACTGCAATGCCTCCAAAGTGGATTTAGGGTGTGTTCTCATGTGGAATGACAAGGTAATAGCTTATGCTTCGAGGAAGTTGAAGAAGCATGAACCTAACTATCCCATCCATGATCTAAAAATGGAGGCTGTAGTTTTTACTCTTAAGATATGAAGGCACTATCTTTATGGGGCAAAGTGTGAAATATTCACAGACCACAAGAGTCTTTAGTATATCTTCAATTAGAAAGAGCTAAATCTCAGGCAGAGGAGGTGGGTAGAATTGCTTAGTGATTATGATTGTACTATCTAGTACCATCTGGGTAAGGCAAATATAGTCACAGATGCCCTTAGCCAAAAATCATTTGGCAGTTTGGCTCACAAATCAATGAAAAAATGACCCATCTTAAAAGAGTTCCACTAGCTATTAGGTGAAAAGTTATAATTGGAGTTATCAGCCAAAGGCAAATGGATAGCACAAATGAAAGTAACACCAGTGTATTTGAGATAAGTGGTAGAAAATTAGAATAAAGACCTGGAGTTGGTAAAGATAGTAGAAGCAGTTCAGAAGGGTAAAAACCATGAGTTTTGATTTGATAGGAAAGGAATTTTAAGGTATGGCAGCAGCTTATGTTTACCAGATAATATCAAACTCAAAGAGACATTATGAGAGAAGCTCATAATGCTATGTACAGTGTACATCCAGGGACTACCAAACTGCATCATGATTTGAAGAAAGTATATTGGTTGCCTCCCACGAAGAAGGATATTGCACAGTCCATTTCTGCATGTGAGGTGTGTCAGAGGGTGAAGCTAGAACATTAAAAACTGGCAGGGACACTTAACACACTACTTATTTTAGAGTGAAAATGAGAAAATGTGGCCATGGACTTTGTTGTGTGGCTACTCGTAGCCTATAATAGACATGACTTAATATAGGTAATAGTGAACAGGTTGACTAAGGCTGCCCACTTTATCCCTGTGAGAGCTAAATATTCTGTGGACAAGTTAGCTTAGGTATATATGTTGCAGAGATAGTGAGATTGCATAGAGCTCCAATGACAATAGTTTCTGACAGGGGACCATAGTTCACCTCAAGATTTTAGCATTATTTCTAGAATAAATTAGGCATTAGGTTGAATTTTAGCACAATTTTTTATCCTTAGACCGATGGACAATCAAAAACAACCATTCAAACTCTAGAGGTTATGCTAAGAATGTGTGTACTTGACTTTGGAGGATCATAGAAGAAGTATCTTCCTCTAGTTGAGTTTTCATACAACAACAGTTATCACTCTAGTATTGCAATGACACTATATAAAGTTCTGTATGAGAGGAAATGTAGGTCTCTTATGTGTTGGAAGTAAGTCAAGGAATGAGCTTTAGCGGGAATTGAGTTGGTGGAAATCACCAATCAAGCTATGCATTTGATCAAGGCAAGGATAAGGACAGTAACTAGTAGATAGAAAAGTTATGTAAATCTTCATAGAAAGGAAGTGGTTTTCTATAAAGGGGACATAGTGCTTCTAGGTATCTCCAATGAAATGTATTATCCAATTTTGAAAGAAGGGTAAGCTAGGTCCAAGTATATAGGACCATATGAAGTACTATAAAAAGTCAAAAATGCATCTTACAAGCTAGCTTTGCCACCAAAAATGGAGAGGAACCATCCATTTTTTCATGTTTCTATGCTACAAAAGTTTGTGTCAGATCCAAACAAGGTTATAAGCAAATCAGACATGGAAATTTCAAAAGATCTGTCTTATGTTGAACAACCTATCTGAATTAAAGACACACAAATTAGGAGGCTGAGAAGCAGAGAGACACCAATGGTTAAAGTCATGTGGAATCACCACAACATGAAAGAATGCATGTAGGAGACTAATGACTCCATGTTACAATAGTATCCCTTCTTGTTTTAGGTATGTTTTTGTTTTATCTTAACATTCGAGGATGAATGCTCCTAAAGGGGAAGAATATAACATCCACCATTTCTAATGTCGAAATTTTTGTCATTAATGGGAAATTATGGTAAAACTTAGGGTTTCATGGACAGTGGAAATAATGTTAAGTTCTCTTGTATGTATGTAAGTGTTATGTTATAGAATTTAAGTGTTTGCTTGTTTCTGCAAGTGAAGGATAAGGTTTCTTTCTGAGCAGTATGGACTTTGGTAGCCAAAAGTTACACTTTTGGCAATTGAAGGTTCCTTTACTATTGAGGTTTGCTTTTGGGCAATGTGGACTCCGGCAGCCAAAAGCCGGGCTTCTGGCAGCCAAAAATCCTTTAGTAAACCTAGGTATAAATGCCTCTGTTGATGAAAATTTGAGAAAATTGTCAAATTTTTCTTTAAAGGAGGCCCTTTTCTCTCTTTTTCTCTCTTTCCCTTATTCTTCCAAAGAAGTTGGATTTAATCTTGAGTTTACCTCCTTAGTAAAGTCTTGCATGTCAGATTTGGAGATTAATAACTAGTGGAGGAGGATTTTCTTGTAAGAGTTAAGTAGATCCTTCAAGTTTTCTCTTTGGAAAGGAAGAATTAGAGCTGTAAAAGGTTTGCCCACCTTATGATCTCCAATCCTAAGTTTTACTTGGATACATGTAAGAAACAATAGATGATGTGTTGTGGTTTTTATTTTCTTTTGGTTAAAAATGGGTTGATGGTTTTAAAGTGGTTAAGAGTTGATATGTTGTGTTTTAATACACATGCATGTATAAAGAGAGTCTTTTGGTCAGCATTAGTGGTTCTTATGTGATGGATTGAAGTTGAATTGGAATTTTTGCTTTAAGTTGTATGTTGGAAGAGTTTTTGAGAATCCATAGATTTGGTTGGGTTGTTGGATGCATGTAGCATTTTTGTTGGGTTTTGAGTTGTTGGATAAGTTTATGGGATGTATACATATGTTTGAGTTGAGATTTTGGGGCTTATGCTTGAGATTTTTGTAGACCCCTATTTTTGTGACCTTATGGGCATGTGCATTGAGGGCGTGAGGAACTCGATGATCAAAAAATTGTATAACTGTGAGATATATTTAGAGGTATTAAAAATGGATAATCATCTGTATGGCATATTTTTTGGAGAAAATAATTTTGAAGAGCCAAAAAAGTGTTTAATTAAATTTAAATGAAATTTATTTTTTGTTTAAATTTAATTTTAAGAATTGGTTTTATTAAAAAACTTAATTGGACCTAATTGGGCTCTTTAAGGCTAATAAGGCCCAATAGGATATTTTGATTAAATAAATAAAAGTCCACAATACCTTTTTATTTTTAAAGAAAAATAAAAATTAAATAGGAAGTTTTCTTTTTAAGGCTCCTTAAATCTTCTTATTTAGTGATTATATAAAAATTAAATAGGATTGACTGGGATATAGTACAACACAAGATCCCTATAGATCCAAATATAAGGCCTGCATCTGTGGCCTAGAAGCATTGATCATTATTAGGGCTAAAAAAGTAAAGGTAATTAGAGATTCGATGCTAGTGGTCTCTTATATTAAAGTAGAATGAGAATGAAGGAGAAAAATTAAGGCTGTACTTGGAGTATGTAAAGAAATTATTAGCTCATTTCGATGAGGTCACTATAAAGCACATGCCTCGGGCTTAGAATCAGATGGTCAATTCCCTAGCCACGATGGCTTCTTTATGGGAAAAGGGTGATAAAAAAATTAACTCAGCCAGTTATCCTAATGAGGAGTAGAATTTCATGCTATAAAGGATTAGTAGTAGCACATATGAACCTAGAGGATGAAGGAAAATGATATGTAGACAAAAGGAGGTATCTGGAAGTGAAGGAATATCCTCAATTAGCCAATAAAAGAGATAGCGTAACAATTCATAGATTAGCCACTCAAATTACTTTAGTTAGGGGGCAACTCTATAAAAGGTTATTTGAAGGACTCTTGCTCTTATGTGTAATAGAAAAATAGGATGAGCAAATAATAGAAAAAGTACATGTAAAAATATGTGGTCCCCACATGAATGGAATGATTTTGGCTAGAAAAATTCTAAAGTTAGGTTATTGTTGGTCTACCATGGAGAATAATTATGCCAGGTTTGTCAAGAAATACCATAAATGTCAGATCCATGAAAACTTAAGCCATCTACTACCAAGTGAGCAATATAACTTCACCATAGCCATTTTTGGTTTGTGGCATAGATATCATCAAAAAGATTTTTCCCACAGCTTCTAATGGCTATAGATTTATAATCGTGGCAATTAACTACTTCACTAAATGGGTTGAAGCTAAATCCTTCAAGGTAGTGGGTGCTAAGAAGATGAGCAAGTTTGCATGGAAGAATTTGATTTACCTATTTGGGGTACCTCACGAGATAGTCTCAAAAAATGGCACATAGTTCAAAGATGATTTTTTAGAATTAGTTAAAGAGTTCAAAATCAAGTATCATAAGTCTTCACCATATAACCTTAAACTAATGGAGTAGTTTAAGCAACAAATAAGAATTTGAAAACTATTTTGAGGAAGATGGTTGAAACCTAAAAGGATTGGTCTAAGAAACTCCCATATGCTCTTTGGGGTTATTGCACTACTACAAGAACATCCACTGGGCAATCCCATTCTCTTTGGTATATGGAACCAAAATAGTGCTACCCATTGAGTTAGAAGTTGAATCCTTAAGAGTGATGCTTAAAGCTAAGGCCCTAGAAAATATGTGGGCCTAGAAAATATCTGAGGAATTGGCCTTGATTGGTGAAAAAGAGAATGAGGGCCTTATATCACATGCAAGTTTATCAAAGAAAGATAGCTCGGGCCTTTAACAAAAAGGTAAGGCCAAGAAAAATCAAAGAAGATGATATGTTTTTGAAACAAACTCGGTCCATTCCTTTTAATCCAAGAAGAAAATTCAAGCCAAACTGGGATGACCCATTATTATCAAGCAGATATTGCTAGGAGGTGTCGAAAGTATATCGACTTAGGTGGAAATGAGTTCCAGGAATTAGTCAACCTTGACAGGCTCAAAAGGTATTTTGAGTGAGAGAGGCCCGCTAGGTTGAAAACACACAAAGGGCAGTCTAGGCAAAAGTTAGGGTCAAGAAAAAATAAGAAAAGAAAAAAAATAAAAAATAAAAAGAGAGAAGAAAGGAAAAATAATAATACTAGGATGAAAACCCAAAAGGACGGTCTAGGCAAAAGGAGAGAGAGTGAAGACCTAGATGGAAAACCTGAAAAGGCCATTTAGCAGGTTATAAAGTTTATTTCTGACTTTGAAAGGTTAGAAATTCCACAAAACTAAATGTAAAAGGGGGTAATAGTGTACCCAAGTTAATAAAGAAGGTTTTATTTGTAGGATAAAAAATGAATTCTATTTAGTTATAATTACAAATGCTTTTGTCTAGAAGGATACATTAAATAACTAAGTAGTAGGATTGCATGTTTTAGTTCTATGTGAGTTTTGTTATCATGATAGAATAATCAAAGGTGAATTCTCTGAAAGCGGTTTGAGTAAAAAAAAAAAAAGAAAAAAGAGGAAAAAAAAAAGAGTTAAATCGAAAACCTGAAAAGGCAGTTTACTAAGTTGAAAACCCAAAGGGCAGCTAAGGCAAAAGCTAGAGCAAGCTCATTGAGATGAAAACCAGGCAGGTCATTTTAGGCAAAATCAGAGAGAAATTGTATTTTGACCTAGAGGTGGTCTCTTGATGTACATTTTTGAAATGTTTTGAAAGATTCTTACATCTCCATGAAGGAGCGGAAGCATGAAAATCGTTACATTAGAGCATTGAATTTCAAAATTTTTCTTCTAGGGTTACATGCATCATGCCACATCTCTTATGTGCCTAATTAATTTCAAAGCTCAATTGCATATTAAAACACTTTTAATATATATTAGGATCTATGTTTTCCATTCAAGATTGTGAATTAAGAAAATTAATTCATTTAAACCCTAGTTTAAAAGAGGAGATTGAACACTAACCTCTTTGATGCAATATGAATGCAATTGGCACCTTTAGGAAGCACCTAGGACCCTAAGTGTTGTCCCTCTAGCTTGTCCACACCAATATCACCAATGGGTAGAGAGAGAGTGAAGACCTAGATGGAAAACCTGAAAAGGCCATTTAGCAGGTTATAAAGTTTATTTCTGACTTTGAAAGGTTAGAAATTCCACAAAACTAAATGTAAAAGGGGTAATAGTGTACCCAAGTTAATAAAGAAGGTTTTATTTGTAGGATAAAAAATGAATTCTATTTAGTTATAATTACAAATGCTTTTGTCTAGAAGGATACATTAAATAACTAAGTAGTAGGATTGCATGTTTTAGTTCTATGTGAGTTTTGTTATCATGATAGAATAATCAAAGGTGAATTCTCTGAAAGCGGTTTGAGTAAAAAAAAAAAAAGAAAAAAGAGGAAAAAAAAAAGAGTTAAATCGAAAACCTGAAAAGGCAGTTTACTAAGTTGAAAACCCGAAGGGCAGCTAAGGCAAAAACTAGAGCAAGCTCATTGAGATGAAAACCAGGCAGGTCATTTTAGGCAAAATCAGAGAGAAATTGTATTTTGACCTAGAGGTGGTCTCTTGATGTACATTTTTGAAATGTTTTGAAAGATTCTTACATCTCCATGAAGGAGCGGAAGCATGAAAATTGTTACATTAGAGCATTGAATTTCAAAATTTTTCTTCTAGGGTTACATGCATCATGCCACATCTCTTATGTGCCTAATTAATTTCAATGCTCAATTGCATATTAAAACACTTTTAATATATATTAGGATCTATGTTTTCCATTCAAGATTGTGAATTAACAAATTAATTCATTTAAACCCTAGTTTAAAAGAGGAGATTGAACACTAACCTCTTTGATGCAATATGAATGCAATTAGCACCTTTAGGAAGCACCTAGGACCCTAAGTGTTGTCCCTCTAGCTTGTCCACACTAATATCACCAATGGGTAGCCCCCAATTTGCTTCTTAAGCCTTTGCCAACCAATTATAAATTGGGTTCTTACCTTTAGAGAGGTTGTATGTGTGTATAGGACACTAGAAATAATTTCTAGCAATTTTAATTCAAAAATATTTGGGCAATTCTCTTTGAATTGATGAGAAAAGAAAAAGAGGAGAGGGAGAATGTTGGCTGCTGCCACCTTTGAGGAGAGGAGTGTTATGTTTTATTTTTTATTCTTTTCCCTTTTATATAATTAGGTCATTAAGTCACTTAAACCCTATGCCACATGTCACTACTACATCGCATCTTATTTTTAATTGACTCCATCATATTAAGCCAAGTGTCAAAGCTAGACTTAATCTTCACTTTGATTATCTTACATGATAAGAAAACAAATGGCAAGCTAATATGGTACCATGTGTCACCATCTCATGGTGCCACATGTCACCATGTAAAATGACCAAATTACCCTTATGTTGTAATTTTGAGTTCTCAACCCAAAATCATTATTTCTCCCTTTCTAATCAATTTATATCAAAAATAAATTAATTAATCTTCATTAATTAATTTCTCGCAATTAAATTCATATTTAAACACTTTAAATATAAATTTAACTTGTACTATACATCCAATAACCTAGATTTAGTTTCAAGTCATGCTAGAGACTTTACAATCTTATTGCAAACCAAACCTAATTAATTAATTAATTAAACTCTTTAATTAATCAATTAAATCACATTTTACTTGGTGATTATCTTGTGTATGTTTGTGACTCACTAGGCTCATCACTAATTGCAATGAGATATGATATTAACTCTTAATATCATTAGAACTCTTTCTTACCATCAATGATTTCTCTAAATCATTTTAGGCATCTCATAGACCATGGTTGACACCTAGCATAGCATGCCATGGCCACCCAATCAGTAATAAGGAATACCTTAAAAAAACCTTTAATCATATGTTACCATGCACTAGAATCTCTCTATTACAAAATCCCAATTCGAGCTGGAGTCATGGTTTATGTTAAACCCCATTTGCTATAAATATTATGTTCTTTTTTAATTCCAGTTCTTGATTAATTAGATTTTCCTATCAGAAACTCTTTTCTGACTAAATCTATCTGTCCTGGCTAGGAACTTGAAATATCAAGAACAATTAAATGAACATAAGACTTTATCCCTATTTACTTAGGGTAACAGATTCCATCTTGATCAACACCTACCTCCATATATAACTAGTAGGAGCCAACACATACCCATATACCCATACATAGTACAAGTATAAAAGCAGTATCAAACTCAAACCACCTATATACCAGATAACTGTGTTATCTCAAGTCTAAAGATTATATGCACTGATATGATATATGACAATGCATTGACAAGAGTAAACTCCATGTGCTTATCATATGTGTCACTGGTTTGGCCTACTTATCATGTATAAGTGCCTATCGTGTTTGTTATGTGGCATGAGACTCACCACTCCATCTTATTTTTATCTCATGTAAATACCTTGGGAACAAATATGATTACAATCTTTCTAGATAAGTCATGTCCTGCGTGAAGTATTCCCGATTGTGAACCAATTTATGATACTTTGTGCTAGAAATACTATCACTCATATTTTTAACAACTTAAGAATAAAATTTCTAACAAAATATCAATGGACCTTTTCTATTACACATAAACACATTATGTAAATGGAAAAGTAAAATTTCCTTTTATTAATAAAATATGTACAAGATACATACTATATGATATGCTCTAGGGCATACTACTAATACCCCAGTGAGTCTTCCACAATACCAACATGAAAGTTTTGAAATTTTTAGAAAAATCACTAGTGATATTCATCCCCATTGAAGTTTTCAAAGATATTCCTCAATGGAAATAAGCATGCATACATGAAGGATAGAAAGCACATAGATTATAGGCAGTTTTGAGATCTAGTCATCTCAACTTTCAAATCACATATCTATTATTTTTTTTTTTAGTAAGTCCTTAGACTTTGTTTAGGGTGCACGACATAGTTGTGTAAGGCATAAAAGAACACGCATCAACATGTCACCTATAGGTATGTAAGGCATAGAAGATCATGCATCACCATAGTTTTCAAGTGTCGAATTATTTGTGGGTCTGATTCCTCTTCAAGGATAACGAGGGGGATACATAGGTAGTTTAGGACTGCGGTCCTAAATACGAATCTATAAAATTCCAAATCACATATTAGTTTTTGGTAGGTCCTTCGACTTTGTTTATGGCGCACGATATAGTTGTGTAAGGCGTAGAGGAACATGCATCAACATGTCACCTATAGGTGTGTAAGGCATAAAAGATCATGCATCACCACAGTTTTGAAGTGTCAAACTATGTATGGGTCCTATTCCTCTTCAAGGATAACAAGGGAGATACGGAGGCAGTTTAGGACCGCGATCCTAAATATGTGATACTACTTGCCTAAAAAATCAAGTTAAATAGTCAAAGTTAAGTTAAAGACAGAAATACTTCCAACATGGTAGAAAAGAAAGTCAAACGAAAGTGCAGATCAAAAGATTTAACGAGCCAAGCAAAACAAAGACCAAACAAAAGCTTTGTTCACCCAAAAAGGCAAATAGAAGCCATACCAAACAACAATCATAGTAATTATCATATAGAGATCAGATTTAACAGACCGAGCAATAATTACGCAGTAATCTAGTAAAGAGCGGATTTCATGAAAATCACCTTGGAGATTTAGCAAAGATCACTGTCGTAAATAAAGCAATGACTATTTCCTAAAAAAGCCTATAAATACCAACCAAAGGATAAGAAATAGGTATGCTTACTCACTCTACTATTCTATTCTATTAAAAATACTCTCTGGTTTTTCTCTCAAGAAGAGATTTCTGACTTGAGTGTCAGAGTGGCCTGCCAGAAGGCCATCCACCTCATCTCTCTCTCTTATTGCAAGCTTACGTGACCAAGACCTAAGGACCTTTGGTAGCATTAATATGAATCCACAAAATTTCAAATCACACATTTATCATTGTTGTGGGACCATTGCTAGTCCCATGACACAGAGAGCATCGATAGAACAAGATACACTCAATTTTCACTGTTGTGAGATCATAGCTAGTCTCATAACTCAAAGTCTTGAACTTAACTCAGGCAAAGTGTATATCAATAGAGTAAGATATACCCAATCCTCATAGCTGATATTTCACTTAGTTTCAAATAGTTTTCAAAAAATTGTGTTGTCACTTTGATGAAATTTGAGCAATGCCTTCGCATTGATTTCAAAACTCGTCAAAGTGGGGGGCAAACTATAGATCCATTATTTTTGTGACCTTATACGCATGTGCATTGAAGCCGTGAGAAACTCGATGATGAAAAATTATATGACTGTAAGATATATTTAGAGGCATTAAAAATAGATGATCATATGTATGGCATGTTTCTTGAAGAACTTAATTTTAAAGAGTAAAAAAATGTTTAATTAAATTTAAAATGAAATTTATTTTTTATTAAAATTAAATTTTGAAAATTTATTTTATTAAAAAACCTAATTGGACCTAATTGGGCTCTTTAAGGCTAAAAAGGCATAGTAGGGTATTTTGATTAAATAAATGAAAGCCTACAATTCTTTTTTATTTGTAAATGAAAATAAAAATTAAATAGGAAGTTTTCTCTTTAAGACTCCAAATCTTCTTATTTAGTGATTACATAAACTTCCTATATAAATTTTTGACCTAAACCCAATAAATACCTCACAAAAAAGAAAAAACAAGGGAGTGGGAAGGAGAGGAGGAGAGAACAACACAACATAAGAAAAAACTCCCACTCTATTTCTCTAATTCGGTAAGCTTTCCCCATCTCACTCTTTTTTTCTTCTTCTTGCTTTCTTCCTTTTTCTTCAACAAACACTTCAATATTTCTTTAAAGTATGAGTTCTAAATTATGAATATTTAAGGAATATGCCACATATATGAAATGAGTTCTAAATTATGAATATTTAAGGAATATGCCACATATGTAACACCCTCCCAGTAGCAACTCCGTACATTCTACTGTTCCGGGGACCGGTGTCGGTCCGGACAGCTAGAACGTCCAGAAAAATATTTAAACTAAAGTCAGGAACCATAATTAACTCAAATATTAATAAGAAAAATTTAGTAAAAATTTTAGAAATAAAGTACAACCAAGTTAAACGAGCCGGTGCCCTAGTGAGAGGTAACTCAGAGGGAAGTTGCGGTTCTCGCAACGAGGAGCCCTAGACCCAGGGGAAAAATTATAAAATAATTTTTGGGACTCCAGAGAAGGGTTATTGAGGTTCCTATGGCATTAGAATGCCAAGAAAATATTTATAAAAATTTTTCAATCAGTACAGACAATTTTGACCCATTAAGCCAAACAGAGGGCATTTTGGTCATTTTACCTTCAGAGGTGATTTTTGACCGACTTGTCCAGATGAGTAAATAATTATTATGATCTAAAATATGAATAAACATTACTAGAAATTAAATTGAAAATGAGTAGTGGAGAAAAGAAAAGAAAAATGAAATAAAAAGCAAATTATGACATATGATGATGTCATTTAATAAGCTACCACCAATCACATTTAAACAAACATTCAATTAACAAATAAAAAGAGATAAATATGGCCAAAAAATTCAAGAAAGCAGCAGCCTTCTTCTTCCCCAAAATCAGATGCACCATAGCCAAGGGAAAACCTCCATTTCTTTTCTTCATTCAAGCTTGAAAAGCTCTCTCACCTTAACTCAAAACCCTTAAGTCCCTTCATCAAAATTGATCACTCAACCTTGCAAAAGCTTTTGACAGCCAAGAAGAGGAAAGAAAGTGAAGTTTTGAGTTGGGAAAAATCTGCCCTATTCAAGGTTAGTGCATTAGATACTTAAAACTCTTTATTTTCATGATTTGTAACTTGAATTGAGTAAGAATTGTAACTAAAATGAACAAGAATTATGTGTATACATACTATGAATTTTCGGCAGCCCTTGTGAAGGAATTATTTTGATTGTTTTGATGGACTTAGAGTGAAATAGAGCTTATGTTTAAAGTGTATACATATACATATACAAGGAATGAAAGAGTTGAATAAGGAATTTGTGAAAACTCATATGGGAATTAGGGTTTTGAGAAGTGAAAAATTGACTTGGCTTAGGAAATTGTTAGAGAACATTTTAATGGTCAATTAGTGACCATTTTAGGTAAGTTGACCACAATTTGGACTGAAAAATAGTATGGCAAAGTGAATGTGTAGGCTGCCCTAGGACAAAGAAGAAGGTGATCAAATTTCAGTCCACTTGGACTGCCATAACTTGGGCTGTGTTGGTCCAATTGGTGTTTGGCCAATTGGACATGAAACTAGGCTTATAATGACACATTTTTTCTGAAGAAACCATGCCCAAAAGACCAAAGCAAGAGGACCAAAAGTTGGCCCCAATCCGGACACCCTACAACTGATTCTGCAGAATGACCAAATGAACAGTAACTGTTCATTTGGCCATAACTGACTGTAGATTTGGTTAATTGACCTGAAATTTTTACAGCAACAAGTTAAGACATAGACAAACAACTTTCATGAAGAAAACTACCCCAAATTATGGCCAAAACCAATTCAAAAATGCAATCACAGTCACTGTTCATGTTACTGTAGATATGGTCAATTTTGCAGATTGGCAATCCGGCCAGCTGTGGTTTTTGAGCCATATCTGGAGCTACGAAACTCCAAATGGAGTGATTCAAAAAAGGAAATTCAACTAGAAAAAATGAGGAACAACTTTCATGTTTGTCATTTCTTCAAATTCCCACCGAAACAGTGTTAAATGGAACAGTAAACATATGCTTCAAAAACTGAAATTTTCTGCCCTCTTGGTTTTAAGTTAGAAATGGTAATGGTGACCAATTCCAACAAGTTTTAAAGGCAAAATGTGGTATGTTGGGAGTGCCAAAACCAATGTACCTAATTTATACCTAAAAGTCAACATATTAGTTGACCAAAGAGGTGAATAGTGACACCGAAACTTGAAATCCAAAGATTGAAGAATTTTAAAGTATCGAATGCCCTAGTATACCTAACAAGATTGGTTTGGATAGTTTGGCATGCCAATAGGGTTCAGTTAGTAGTACTGCACATGGCAATATGCCATTCGGTGATTTTATGGCTTTTAGCCATTCTGACTTTGTATTGAGACTTGGCCTTGTGCCTGATGTTATTACTGACTTATTAGCCGCTCATTGCACACCGAGATGCATATGTGACCGATGGTGTGACGGCCCGAGGTACTAGGTACCCAAAGGCGGTTACCCGTTATCGATCCAGCTTGTCTAGTGTAGGTTACTTGGGCAACCAAATGAATGAAAGTGAACAAAGTTAATGAATTAATGTATATACCCATACTAAACAAATGAATCATACACATTCCCTACATATTTGTTTTCTTGCTATTTTCTTTTATTTTATTATTGCACCACTAAGCATTATTGCTTAGCGCGCGTTTTTGCCACGCCAGAGGTACCGAGATACAGATCGTGAGCCCAGTAGACCACAGACTGGGTGAGTCTATCCTGCAGTTCTACTCAGTGTCCGTGTCACCTCAACTTCTACAGTGCATTGGTAGGACACTAGGTGTTATTTTGGCATTCTGTAATTAATTTTGATTTTCTTATATGTAATTAAACTTGTATAATGTATATTGATGTTCATGTAAATTATGAAAATTGTATTTGTAAATGGAAAAGTAAATGTTTATTTGTGATATATATGTGATCATCACATGTGATGGATGACTGAGAATTGAAATTGAAATGTTGAGATCTTGATATTGAGTTTTGTGATGATATTGGAGTTGAGAATGAATGAATTTGTTTATTGGAAGTGTTTTTCACAGGTTCCGAAGAACTGTTTTCTCCATTTTTAGCAGACTCACGGATTTTCTTTAAAAATTTTCGGAACCTCAAATAATTTATAATCTCAATAAATGACTTAAATGAACTATATTTCACAAATTATAGTCAAAACTATAATGAAAATGAATTAAAAAGAATAAAAATGATTGAGATAAGATAGGGTGTTCCGGTACACCGTGTGACATAACTTACTCGGATACACTGTAGCTGGGTAAGGGGTGTCACATTTAGTGGTATCAGAGCACGATTTAGGCGTTTCTGGGCCTAGATTGAGTCCATACCATGCATTGCATTTGTAAGAGTTGAGGTGACACTAATGCATATCTGTTTGTCTTTCTTATTTTGAATAGGATATGGATCCTTCATCTCAGAGAGCAGTCGAGGAGGAAGTGGAGAGTCATGCTCCACCTGCAGCAGCTGAGACTGGGGGTAGGGGAGAACCTACTCCACCAGCTCAAGCAGAGCTCGCCACCTCCACAGCCATGTTCCAACAAATGGCCGACTTCTTTAGACAAATGGCCGAGTAATGCCAAGCACCACCACCACCACCGGCTCCAGTAAATCACACCTGGAAAGGCTAAGAAAGTTTGGGGCGGTGGATTTCTTCGGCAAGAGAGAATATGACTCTGTTGCAGCCGAGAATTGGTTGAACAGAACGGGCAGAGTCTTAAAACAACTCCACTGCACCCCAGAGCAAAACCTAGAGGCTGCCATATCCCTGTTGCAAGATGATGCCTACGAATGGTGGGACACTGTGTCCAGTGAAGTGCAGCTAGAAGCTGTAACTTGGGACTTCTTTCTCTCCGAGTTCAAGAAGAAATATGTGGGTACTGTATACCTGGAAGAGAGAAGAAGAGAGTTTATTAACCTGAGGCAGACAATATCGGTGGGCCGAATATGAGAAGGAATTTGTTCGATTAAGCCGCTAAGGAAGGGAGATAGTCCCTAATGAAGCTGAAAGATGTAAGAGATTTGAAGAGGGACTAAATGACAACATCAAGATCCAGCTCACTGCCTTGGGAATCACAGAATTTAGCAAGTTAGTGGAAGCTGCAATAAGGGTTGAAAAAGTGAGAATCAGTGAGCAGACCAGAAGGGATAGACAGCAAAAGAGGGGACCGGGTCAGTCTAGCTCAGCTCCTGCATCTGGGAAGAGGTTCAAGGGTCCACCTGCACAGAGTTCAGGTCAGCCACATGGTCAGGGTCAGTCTCAGGGGCCCAGGCCACAGTTCACCCCTAGGAGAGGTCAGTCCACACCATCAATGGGCAGCTCTCCAGGGATGGGGTTCAGGAGACCAGCCCCAACATCTTCTGCATGTCCACACTGTCTGAAATGGCACGAGGGGGATTGTTGGAGAGTGACTGGTGCCTGCTTGAGATGTGGGTCAACAGAGCATCAGTTGAAGAACTGTCCACGCAGAACTACTACAGCTGCTCCAACACAAGCGAAAAGACACATTCTGCACTACGCAGAGGTAGAAAATCTGTAAGTCCGACGCAGTGGGACCATCACGAGGCTCAGATCCTGAGCCAGCAGAGAGGCGGATAATGCACCACCGCCGTAAATTATGCCCTGAGATCTCAGGAGGAGCAAGATGCCCCGGACGTCATCAGGGGTACCTTCTCCCTCTACACTACACCTATGCATGCATTGGTGGATCCAGGATCCACTCATTCATACATCTGCATCAACTTACCCGTAGAAAGGGGGATACTAGTAGGGGAAAGTGACCAAGATATTCTGGTCACTAATCCATTGGGCCACAGTGTAGTGGTGAACAAAGTATACAAGGGTTGCCCGTTAAGGATTCAGGGGTGTGAATTCTTGGCAGACCTGATTGAGTTGCCCTTCCACGAGTTTGACGTGATTTTGGGAATGGACTGGTTGTCACGTCATCAGGCAATAGTTGATTGCAAATTGAAGAGAATTTCTCTAAAAACTTCAGAGGGTAATGAGATCATAGTTGTGGGGGAAAGGACAGATTTCTTGTCCAATGTCATCTCAGCCACAGTTGCAAGACGAATGATGAGAAAAGGCTGTGAAGCCTACCTAGCACATGTGGTGGATACTAGGCAAGCTAAGCCAAACCTGGGTGACATACCCACAGTAAGAGACTTCCCAGAAGTATTCCCTGAAGAATTGCCTGGTTTGCCACCAGAAAGGGAAGTCGAGTTTGCTATTGAGACACTGCCAGGTACAGCACCCATTTCCATTGCTCCTTATAGGATGGCATCCACTGAATTGAGGGAGTGGAAAACTCAGTTGCAAGAGTTGCTTGATAAGGGGTTCATACGCCCCAGTGTGTCACTATGGGGAGCTCCAGTGCTGTTTGTGAAAAAGAAGGATGGGACTTTGAGGCTATGCATCGACACTGCAGATTGAATAAAGTGACTGTGAAGAACAAATATCCGTTACCTAGAATTGATGATCTGTTTGATCAGCTGAAGGGAGCAGGAGTATTTTCTAAGATTGATCTCAGATCAGGGTATCATCAGTTGAGGGTGAAGGATGTAGATGTGCCCAAGACTGCATTCAGGACCCGATATGGGCATTATGAGTTTCTAGTGATGCCCTTTAGCCTAACAAATGCACCAGCGGCATTCATGGACCTTATGAACCGTATCTTCCATCCATACCTAGATCGGTTCGTAGTGGTCTTTATTGATGACATTCTGGTGTATTCCAAGACTAGTGAAGAACATGATGAGCATTTGAGAATTGTTCTGCAAACCCTGAGAGAGAAGGAGCTGTATGCTAAGCTGTCCAAGTGTGACTTTTGGCTGAATGAGATTGCATTCCTTGGACACATAGTGTCAGCTGATGGGATTAGGGTGGATCCCAAGAAAATAGAAGCAGTGATGGAATGGAAGCCTCCCAGAAATACAACTGAGGTCAGAAGCTTCTTGGGGCTAGCTGGGTATTACAGAAGATTTGTGAAAGGATTTTCCTTAATAGCTGCTCCAATGACCAAGTTGTTACACAAGAATGTTAGATTTGACTGGAATGACAAGTGTCAGACCAGTTTTGAGAAGTTGAAGGCTATGTTGACAGAGGCACCAGTGCTAACACAGCCAGTGTCAGGAAAGGACTTTGTGGTCTACAGTGATGCCTCACATAATGGGCTAGGGTGTGTATTGATGCAAGAGGGGAAGGTGGTCACTTATGCTTCCAGGCAGCTAAGGCCACATGAACAGAATTACCCTACCCATGATCTAGAGCTTGCAGCAATTATCTTCGCACTGAAGATATGGAGGCATTACTTGTATGGTGAAAAGTGCTACATTTACACGGACCACAAAAGCTTAAAATACTTGCCAACCCAGAAGGAGCTCAACCTTAGACAGAGGCGATGGATTGAGTTCTTGAAGGACTATGATTGTGTAATTGACTACCATCCTGGGAAGGCAAATGTAGTTGCTGATGCTTTGAGCAGAAAATCTATGACAGCTTTGAGATCATTAAATGCCCGTCTATCTTTGATTCGAGATGGAGCTATTTTGACTGAGTTGCAACTGAGGCCAAACCTGTTACAGCAGATTTTTGATGGGCAAAAGGCAAATGAAAAGTTAATGGCTATTATAAGCAAAATCCCAGAGGGAAAAGCAGCTGACTATGAGGTGAAAGCAGATGGGTGTCTGCACTACAAAGGAAGACTGTGTGTACCAGATAATGGGGAATTGAAAGCCAGTATTCTAAAAGAGGCACACACCAGTGTATATGCTATGCACCCAGGAAGTACAAAGATGTATCATGATTTGAAGCTTCAGTATTGGTGGCCTGGTATGAAGAGGGACATAGCTGACTATGTGACTAAATGCTTGACATGTCAGTAAGTCAAGGCAGAACATCAAGTTCCATCAGGTTTGCTACAGCCTATATGCATACCTGAATGGAAATGGGATTGGGTCACCATGGATTTTGTAAGTGGTCTACCTCTCACCTAGAAGAAACATGATGCAGCATGGGTGATAGTTGATAGATTGACAAAGTCAGCACACTTTCTGCCAGTTAGGACTGACTACTCACTAGAGAGGTTAGCAGAATTGTATATCAGTGAGATAGTCAGACTGCATGGAATTTCACTTTCCATCATATCTGATCGAGACCCAAGGTTTACATCAAGATTCTGGAAGAAGTTGCATGAGTCCTTGGGTACACAACTCCATTTCAGCACAGCTTTCCATCCTCAGACGGATGGGCAATCAAAAAGAGTAATCCAGGTAAACAATTGAAACCAATAGAATTGATACAAATATTGAATCAAAATGATAATAATAACATGAAATATATGTCAGGTCCTTGAGGATATGCTGAGGAGTTGTGTCATTGAGTTCGAGGGAAGTTGGGATAGATACCTCCCACTAGCAGAATTTGCATACAACAATAGCTACCAAGCTAGCATCCAAATGGCCCCATATGAAGCACTGTATGGGAGAAAATGTAGAACTCCAGTGTGCTGGACTGAATTGGGCGAAGACAAACTGGTAGGGCCAGACCTGGTGAAACAGGCTGAGGAGAAGGTAAAATCAATCAAAGCCAACTTAAAGGTTGCCTCAGACAGACAGAAATCTTATGCCGACCTGAAGAGAAAAGAAATAGAATATGTGGTGGGCGACAAAGTGTTCCTCAAGGTGTCACCATGGAAGAAGGTATTGAGGTTTGGAAGGAAAGGTAAGTTGAGCCCTAGGTTCATTGGCCCACATGAAATCATCGAACGTGTGGGTCCAGTGGCCTATAGGCTAGCTTTACCACCAGAGCTGGACAAGATCCACAATGTGTTCCACGTGTCCATGCTTAGAAGATACCGCTCAGATCCTTCACATGTCATCTCCAGAGAAGAAATTGAAATACAGCCAGATTTGACATATGAAGAAGAACCTCTACGGATCCTGGCTCGGGAAGTAAAAGAGTTGAGAAACAAGCGGATTCCACTGGTAAAAGTGCTTTGGAGGCACCACAACACCGAGGAAGCAACTTGGGAAAGTGAAGAGATGATGAGGCAACAGTTCCCTCAACTGTTTGCATCAGGTAAATTTCGAGGACGAAATTTAAATTAGAGGGGAAGAGTTGTAACACCCTCCCGGTAGCAACTCTGTACATTCTACTGTTCCGGTGACCGGTGTCAGTCCGGACAGCTAGAACGTCCGGAAAAATATTTAAACTAAAGTCAGGAACCATAATTAACTCAAATATTAATAAGAAAAATTTAGTAAAAATTTTAGAAATAAAGTACAACCAAGTTAAACGAGCCGGTGCCCTAGTGAGGGGTAACTCAGAGGGAAGTTGCGGTTCTCGCAACGAGGAGCCCTAGACCCGAGGGAAAAATTATAAAATAATTTTTGGGACTCTAAAAAAGGGTTATTGAGGTTCCTATGGCATTAGAATGCCAAGAAAATATTTAGAAAAATTTTTCAATCGGTACAGACAATTTTGACCCGTTAAGCCAAACAGAGGGCATTTTGGTCATTTCGCCTTCAGAGGTGATTTTTGACCGACTTGTCCAGATGAGTAAATAATTATTATGATCTAAAATATGAATAAACATTACTAGAAATTAAATTGAAAATGAGTAGTGGAGAAAAGAAAAGAAAAATGAAATAAAAAGCAAATTATGACATATGATGATGTCATTTAATAAGCTACCACCAATCACATTTAAACAAACATTCAATTAACAAATAAAAAGAGATAAATATGGCCAAAAAATTCAAGAAAGCAGTAGCCTTCTTCTTCCCCAAAATCAGCCGCACCATAGCCAAGGGAAAACCTCCATTTCTTTTCTTCATTCAAGCTTGAAAAGCTCTCTCACCTTAACTCAAAACCCTTAAGTCCCTTCATCAAAATTGATCACTCAACCTTGCAAAAGCTTTTGGCAGCCAAGAATAGGAAAGAAAGTGAAGTTTTGAGTTGGAAAAAATCTGCCCTATTCAAGGTTAGTGCATTAGATACTTAAAACTCTTTATTTTCATGATTTGTAACTTGAATTGAGTAAGAATTGTAACTAAAATGAACAATACATACTATGAATTTTCGGCAGCCCTTGTGAAGGAATTATTTTGATTGTTTTGATGGACTTAGAGTGAACTAGAGCTTATGTTTAAAGTGTATACATATACATATACAAGGAATGAAAGAGTTGAATAAGGAATTTGTGAAAACTCATATGGGAATTAGGGTTTTGAGAAGTGAAAAATTGACTTGGCCTAGGAAATTGTTAGAGAACATTTTAATGGTCAATTAGTGACCATTTTAGGTAAGTTGACCATAATTTGGACTGAAAAATAGTATGGCAAAGTGAATGTGTAGGCTGCCCTAGGGCAAGAATAGGTGAAATTTCAGTTCACTTGGACTGCCATAACTTGGGCTGTGTTGGTCCAATTGGTGTTTGGCCAATTGGACATGAAACTAGGCTTATAATGGCACATTTTTTCTGAAGAAACCATGCCCAAAAGACCAAAGCAAGAGGACCAAAAGTTGGCCCCAATTCGGACACCCTGCAACTGATTCTGCAGAATGACCAAATGAACAGTAACTGTTCATTTGGCCATACTCACTGTAGATTTGGTCAATTGACCTGAAATTTTTACAGCAACAAGTTAAGACATAGACAAACAACTTTCATGAAGAAACCTACCCCAAATTATGGCCAGAACCAATTCAAAAATGCAATCACAGTTTTTGAGCCATATCTGGAGCTACAAAACTCCAAATGGAGTGATTCAAAAAAGGAAATTAAACTAGACAAAATGAAGAACAACTTTCATGTTTGTCATTTCTTCAAATTCCCACTGCAACAGTGTTATATGGAACAGTAAACATATGCTTCAAAAACTGAAATTTTCTGCCCTCTTGGTTTTAAGTTAGAAATGGTAATGGTGACCAATTCCAATAAGTTTTAAAGGCAAAATGTGGTATGTTGGGAGTGCCAAAACCAATGTACCTAATTTCTACCTAAAAGTCAACATATTAGTTGACCAAAGAGGTGAATAGTGACACCGAAACTTGAAATCCAAAGATTGAAGAATTTTAAAGTATCGAATGCCCTAGTATACCTAACAAGATTGGTTTGGATTGTTTGGCATGCCAATAGGGTTCAGTTAGCAGTACTGCACATGGCAATATACCATTCGGTGATTTTATGGCTTTTAGCCATTCTGACTTTGTATTGAGACTTGGCCTTGTGCCTGATGTTATTACAGCTTATTAGCTGTTCTGTTGCACACCGGGAGATGCATATGTGACCGATGGTGTGACGACCCGAGGTACTAGGTACCCAGTGCCAGTTTACCCGTTATCCAGTCCAGTTGTCTAGTGTAGGTTACTTGGGCAACCAAATGAATGAAAGTGAACAAAGTTAATGAATTAATGTATATACCCATACTAAACAAATGAATCATACACATTCCCTACATATTTGTTTTCTTGCTATTTTCTTTTATTTTATTATTGCACCACTAAGCATTATTGCTTAGCGCGTTGCTTTTGCCACGCGTAGGTACTGGAGATACAGATCGTGAACCCAGTAGACCATAGACTAGGTGAGTCTATCCTGCAGTTCTACTCAGTGTCCGTGTCACCTCAACTTCTGCAGTACATTGGTAGGACACTAGGTGTCATTTTGGCATTCTGTAATTAATTTTGATTTTCTTATATGTAATTAAACTTGTATAATGTATATTGATGTTCATATAAATTATGAAAATTGTATTTGTAAATGGAAAAGTAAATGTTTATTTGTGATATATATGTGATCATCACATGTGATGGATGACTGAGAATTGAAATTGAAATGTTGAGATCTTGATATTGAGTTTTTGTGATGATATTGGAGTTGAGAATGAATGAATTTGTTTATTGGAAGTGTTTTTCACAGGTTCCGAAGAACTGTTTTCTCCATTTTTAGCCGGTACTCTGCTGGATTTTCTTTAAAAATTTTCAGAACCTCAAATAATTTTTAATCTCAATAAATGACTTAAATGAACTATATTTCACAAATTATATTCAAAACTATAATGAAAATGAATTAAAAAGAATAAAAATGATTGAGATAAGATAGGGTGTTCCGGTATACCGTGTGACATAACTTACTCGGATACACTGTAGCTGGGTAAGGGGTGTCACAACATATATGTTCTTTCATATTTATATGCCTTTAGATGATCTCATATGTTCATAACATTCATGTATATATGAAAAATTTGAGGGAGATAACATATCTACACATATTCTTATTGCTATCATTTTGTTTTTAATTAATTTTTGTGTATTTATTTTTTTGTTAAAAATTATATAAAAATTATATTTGTAATCTTTATGAACTTTTGATAATTTTAGTCTCAAGAATTGTGAAAAAGTCTATTAAATTGAGTGGGTTATGGTTATCCAAAATTAAGGTGTCTACAAAGCACTATTTGCAGTGAAGCTGAATTTCACAGCTCATATCTCCCTCAATTCTTCATCTTTTTCTGTGATTCTTGGGTCTAAAATCAAATTCAAGATCTTTCTAACTTTTCCCATTGGTTTCACGAAAAACTCTTTTATAGTTTGAGAAAAATTGCAGTCTTAAAAAAGTAGTGCAAATTTATCACGGTTAAAAATTCCAATTTTTGTAAATTATTTGGTAATGATTTTACTTGGTTATTAATTATACAATTTAATATAATGTCTTATCTTGTTCCTGCAATTTTTTTGAAATATTTGTACTTGTTTAGATATTTTTAGAAATTCAAATACAAAGACGTAATGAATCTACTAGATCTGAAAATTTTATTTTGTTTTTTTTTTGTTCAAGTTTTAAACTATATCTTGATCTAATTTTAATGATGTATATGATCTGATATAGTGTTATGAAATATTAGTATTAGGTTAGATGGACTCATGGCCATTGTATAATTTTGGCCTATTAAAAGCCTATATTGTAAGTAATTAAATTTTTAGTAATAATGTTTATTTTATTTTAAAAAAATAAATTAATAAGTAGCCCTAAATTAAGTACCAAAAAGGGCAATAATTGCATAGAGCTTAGTGAAGCTTAATAGAAGTAAGACAATGATTAACTTACCATACTTGAATAGAAGGCCCTTCTTTAAGTGTAGTTTGTCCTAATGACAACTGCAATAATTAAAAGGTAAGTTCTCCTTAAACTTTCTTGAGATAATAATTTTTTATGTAATGTATAGTAATAATAGGATTTACTTAGTAAATAATAAAATCAATTTTATTTGTATCTTTAACCCACTTATGTATGAAATTTAATTAAATAAATATTAGGTAAATTAAAATTAAATCTTGTTTGTATAAAAAAATCAACTTTGGCATGTAAATTAAATGCAATTAAATATTTAGTAAGGAAAAAAATAAATTAACATGTTATAAACAAATATTTTTAGGACATAATTGCTTGAGCCTTTTTGCGTTTATTATAATAAATTACGCATGTACATAATTTATTTAGTTTAACTATCCTTAGGGTAACTTGGGAAATAAATAAATTAATTTGTTACATAGAAACTTAGGATTGTTTGTAAATTAAATTGTTAATAATTAATTAATTTTAGTCACTCGGTAAAGATCACTTAATTTAATTTAGCAACCCCATAGATAGGGAGTACTTGTGCATGAAAATTTTTTGTATACAATAACTCTTGTTTGGATTACTTGCATGCGTTGGTTTAGAAATTGCATTTTTAATTAAGAAGTTTGATAAAGTAATAATAAATAAGACTTTTAGAAATATTAGTAGAGGACTAGCACTCAAATTAATGAGGTTAGATCAGGCGTAAGGGGTACCTAACGCCTTCCCCTTACGTACCCACTATCCTGAAGCTAGACATTGGTCTATGGTGATGACAGTTGTGGAACCTCAGCAAGGAAGTAAGTTGCCATCCATGATCCTATCAGAAAATTGAGTGCATCAATCAAGTCCCTTCTGTTGTCCCTTTGGAAATTAAAGCCTCAATCAGATGTTCCTTGAAGAAACAATGAGTATATCCCAGTTATTATTCGAGTGGCGACTCTTGTCTATCTATGCCGTTGTAGCATAAATCCTTAGTACTGTGGTAGTGTTATAGGAAGACGGTATTTGCCAGTGAATTTGATTCTATTAAGATTGTATAAATTGTATATCTAGGAAATGTTGTCTAAGAAGGTAGTACTTAAGTGAGATTAATGTGACTCCACTATCTTCCTTGGGCATTATCTAGCTCACTTTATGCAATCTTAGTAGATGATATGTTGCCTCACGCCACAATTTGTGTTTTGGGGAATGAGATTTATTCAGAATTCAAATTAGGAATTCCAGAAATTCCTAAGTTTAGTTGCCAAAAGCCATTGTTTCCGCAGTCAAAGTAGCTGCTGCTTCTCAAGAGTTTTTGAAGTTCAGGACTTTAACAGTCGAAGTTCCCTACTTCTGTAGTTGAAATAGCTATTGCCTAAAAAGGACAACTAAGGTTCATGACTTCGGCAGCCAAAGTTCCTTATTTTGGCAGCCAAAGTTCCTTCTGCTTGCCTTATTTTTATTTTTATTTTAAGGTTCCAAAACTTGTTTTTTGAAACCAAAGATACCTAAAATATGTTATATGTTACATGTATATAAGTTACAGTGATCCGGATCACTCATTAGGGTCTGGCTTTTATAGGATTAGACATGAGGATCCCAGAATGCTACAGTTAAGGCATAGGTACCATTCATGATTATGATGTTTAATAAGCTATAAGAGATGAGTAATACTAACCTAAACAATGCAAATCTTTAATTTATTTATAATAAGACTCATGACCATTCACATGTTTCATTTCATGATATTATTAGGTTATATGTATCTAGAACATGGATATCCTGCATTATTTCATAATTATTGTTAATGCTCGATAGATGTTGGATGACCCACTGATTTCCCCTATGATGCTAATATGTTTATGTTATGATCATGCATGATGTTATGTGGTAAAACTAGGTGAGACTAATAACTCTTTGGCTCACTATTTATAACAGAGGAAGACCGGATGAGCTTCTTTATGAGCCGAGCACATTAGTTATGTTATGTACTTAAGAGAAAGTCCTGCGAAGCATCCTTATGAGCAAGGCAAATTGGTTATGGGAAATCATTGATGACAAGTCTATCTTATGTGAATTGTTTGTGTTATGTAATCTCATGTGATTGATGCATTGCATATGTATGAATTGAACAATATGATAAACGACATTGGTTGGTTTACTCACTAAACTTTCCCAAGCTTGCCCCTTTCCCAGGTGAAGTGTTACTGTAACACCTTCACTTTAGCTAGTGCGTGCATTCGACTATTTCGGTAATTAATGTCGGTCTGAATAGTCGGAATGTTTGGAACTATATGTAAACTAGAGTGAGGAGTCATAAATAATTCAAATAAGTGTAAGAAAAATTAAGGAAAAATTTTAAAATGAAATACAGCGAAGTTAAATGAGCCGGTGCCCTAGCAATGGGTGACCCTAATAAGAAGTTGCTGTCTTTACAGCTAGTAGCCTTAAACCTGAGGAAAATTCTATGAAATAATTTTTGGGACCCTAGAGAAGAGTCATTGAGGTTTCGATGGCATTAGAATGCCAAGAAAATGCTTCTAGAATTTTATCAATCGGTACAGATAGTTTTGGCTCCTTAAGCCAAACGGGGGGCATTTTGGTCATTTCGTCTTCGGAGACGATTTTTGACAAACTTGTCCAATTAAGTAAATAAATTATATGACATGAAATATGAATAAAAATTGATGAAAATTAAATTAAAAATAAGTAAAAAAGAAAAGGGAAGAAAATGAGTTAAATGAGATTTATGACATTATTATGATGCCATTAAAAAGCCTTCCACCCAATCACAACTTGACAAACAAATTAAAAGAGATAAAAACTAAATAAAAAGAGACAAAATGAAAATTGAAATCTGCCATTCCATCTTCAACAAACCGAACCAAACCAAGGGAGAGAGACAGAGAGAGAGAGAGAGAAAATCACCATTAATGCTCACCCATAAGCTTGTCAAACCTTGAATTTCTACCATAAAATCACCCACTCACTTCACTAAATTTGATCCTCACACCTTAGAACACCTTTAGACAGCAATTTGTAGGAGAAATAAAGGCGGTTGACAAGCTTAAGTTTGGTTCTAAAGGAGGTTAGTGCCTATACTTACTTCCCTCTCTTTTTAACCTTTGTTAGAAAGTCAAATTAAATGAGAATTTGTTGTAAAATTGAACAAAACATTTATATTGAAGTAAGTATGAAAATCGGCAGCCATGGGGGAAGGATGAGATTTGTTGATTTGTATGAATTAAATTGTTTAGAAGTGGTTTGTGATAAGAAAATTTGAGTTAGATGTTGAATTATGTGTGTTAGATGAAATAATGGATTGTTAGGGTTAGGGCTTGTGACTAAATTAGGGATTTGATGCTTAGATACTTAATTAGAGTTTTAATGGTCAATTAGTGACCATTTATGGTAAAGGAACCTTAAATTGAAGTGAGTTATAGCATTAGAAATGGAGTTAGTATGCTGCCTCTTAAGGTGCCAAAATACTGGACTTGAGTCCAGTGCATTCCTAGGGTTATAACTTGAGCTATGTTGCTCCAATTGGTGCAAGGCCAATTGAAAATAAAACTAGACACATAAAGGTATAACTTTGGTGAATAAACTTGGTCCAGAAAACTAACCTAAGTTTCCCTAAAAATTGACCTAATCCGGGTGACCAATATGTTGTCCTTGGAAATTGATCAAATGAACAGTGTTTGTTCATTTGGTCATAACTCACTGTAGAAATGTCCAAATGACCTAAATTTTATATCAATAGAAAGATTTGACAATTTAGAACAACTTTTATGTAGAACACAAACTCAAATTCTAGACTTAACCAAATGAAATTGCTAGCCAAAGTTGAGCTACTAAATCTGGCAGAACCAGGACTGCCCAGAATTCTGGGTACAGGCCAATCCGGCCAGTTATGGTAAAATGGTTATAACTTGAGCTACAAAACTCCAAATGGAGTGATTCATAAAGGGAATTAAAGAAGACACTTAAAGGAACAACTTTCATGAAGAAAGTTTTATCAAAATTTCACTGTACCAAGGTCCAATGGAACAGTAAACATGGGCTTCAAATTCTGGAAATTTGAAATAAAACCTAGGAGACTAGGAATTGAGTTTGGCAACCAATGCCAACAAAAATAAAATGTAAAATGTGGTATATTGGCGAACTTAGACTTAACAAATCTATTATGAATTAAAAAGTCAACTTTTGTGTAGGAATGGCCAAGTCAATAGTAACAACCAAGATTAATGGAGTGAAAGGTACCCCACTTAAAAGATTTAATGAATATTTAAATTAAGTAAATGTGTAGATGAGGGTTGTATTCTCATCACAAGTAGAACTTAGGGGATATTGTTAATTTAATTTGAAATGTGATTTATAAATGACTATAAATGAAATATTAAAAGTATAAAGGATGTGCAAATAATATTTGAGACTTAGGTTTCTTTTATGAATACAAATGAAAATACTTGAATCTAGGTACATATAAATGAAAATGCTTTAATCTAGGCACCTGTAAATTAGTGTAATAAATTAGCTAAATAATAAATAGATAGTGAGGTTGGTATCCATGAAATGTTCATGGATTACTTGATAATTTATATATAAATAGTGTAATGAATAAATGAATTATGTTAATGTATGAATAAGACATTAGTTCTCATTATTGTAGAAAGGAAAAGTATTTTGAGTACAATGGTATATGAGAACCATTGTTGTGAAATATGATCAACACAAATGATATAATGAATAAATATATGAATTATGATAAAGGTAAAATTTATGTAGAAGTGTATTTTAAAAATTTATACTTCTATTAGGAATAGAATTGAAATGTTATAAATTATAATTGGAATTTGTCATGAAATAATGAAGTCATAAAAAAAACAATTTATTAACATTTAATGGTACTATGTGCCCTTATATTGCCTAGACATGTGTGTTAGATTGGATAGATTGGCATGCCAATAGGGTATTATTTTAGCAGTAGTGCGTAAGGCTTTATGCCTGTATTTATAGCTTTATCCCACACTCATGGCTCTATGCCCGCACTCATGGCTTTTATGCCCGATTATATGTTATCATGGCTTTTTAGCCATACTGACTGCATACGTGATTGACGTTCTGCATCCCATGGTATGACGGCCCGAGGTACCACAGTGTCCAGTGCCAACGACCCGTTATCCAGTTTAGTCAGCATGTCATAGGTTACCTGGGCAGTGTAAATTATTAATATTATTTAAAAAAATTAGCAATTAAAAACATTAGAAAGTATTGAATGAAATGAGGAAAAAGATTAGCAATGGAAACATAACTGAATCAAGTAGTACAAATGAAATTTTTAGAATTGTAGGAACTAAAAATACAATACTCCTAGAATTAATATGTATATCGAATATTATTGCTGTATAAACTTAGCACTTCCAAAGAGGGACAAAATAGAATATAAGATAGTTGATATCAGAAATATCATACAAAATTTAATTGATACCCGATGATCTAAATTATACTTTAGAATTATACTTCAGTCTTTCTTATTTGTATATATTATTTTCTTGTTATATTATTGCACCACTAAGCAGAAATGCTTAGTGCGATAGATTTGTTTCCTTCGCGCAAGTACTGAAGATAAAGCCTAGTGGATATTAGACTGGGATTTTAGAATCCGGATCTACAGAAGTGTCAGAAGTGTTCAAGTTGTCACTTCCTCAGTAATACATATAGATAGGGCTCACAAAAGTTATTTTATGTATTTATAATTAGTTATTAATTGTAATATAAATTATGGTATTGTAATTAATTTATACATCATGTAAATTATGAATTTATGAAATTAGCTTGTAAATCATGTAAATTATGAAGTTTGAGAATTTTGATACAAAAATTGAGTATGAATGGATATGTATGCAAATTAGTTGCAAGAATTAAATGTGTGATGAGATGATTATGAAAATAACTGATGAGATTTTATTGTGAAAATATTGTTGAAATTTAAAGCAGGTGAATAGTAAAATACGCCAAATGATAATAAAAACAGGGGAAACTCCGCTGGTTTCTCCATAGGAAAATAATTGATATTAAAATATAACGAGAACAAAATTTTTAAAGGAATAAAGTAAGATAAAATAGGATGCTCCGACATCGAGTGTGACACGCCTTGCTCGGCTACAATGTAGTCGGGTGAGGGGTGTTACAGTTATAGGATTAGAGACTTCCATAGGAAAAGCTAGCATGAGGCTAAGGTCTAGCAAGTTATCTTGTATGACTTGAGTTGTATAGTGGACATGCAATTTATGAACTGTTAGATAGTGTGCTTGGTTCTAAAGGACTATAATATGTAACATGCAAGTTTAAGAATAGTATGTATGCATGCATGAATCCATAAGCACTCTCTTGTAATTATGTATGAATGAAAGTATGGATTACACTTTTGCATTTTGTGAATAATGTGAAAGGGTTCAAAATTCTAAGCCATTTTAAAAGAAAATGTTTAATGTTAATGGAAATACTAAAGTTTGATTGCTTATAAGTTGCTTGGATTATGGTTTATATTAAATAAATAAAGGTTTTTAACAGGTTTTTAAACTTGTTATGAGTTCCAACAGCCTTAAGCTAACCTGTACCCCAGTGTCGGTGATGGCCCTTAGTTATTTTCTTTAAAAATTAATTTTAAAAAATTATGGCCTTTGGATTAAATACATTATTAAAACATTTTTATATTACTTTTTTTTTTATAAATTTTAATTCATTTATGCAAAAACATTATATGTTTGTAACACTCCTATATTCGGTAGTGCGTTCTACTGTTCCGTTGACCAGTGTCTGTCCGGACAAATAGAATGCCTAGAACTACACTTAAATGTTAGTGAGGAGACATGAAATGATGAAATAAATAAAAATAAAATACGAGAAAAATTAAGAAAAAATAAAAGAGAAAAAATAAAACTAAGTTAAACGAGTCAGCACCGCAGCGATGGATGACCGAAGGGGAAGTTGAGGCACAGGCAATAGCCAACCTCAGGACTGCGGGAAACCCTCGGAATTAAATTTTGAGACATAAATAAAGGCTTATTGAGGTATAATTGACATTAGCAATGTCAAATAAAAATTAATAAATTAATACAAAGAAAAACGAAAAATCAAGAAAATGACGAAAATCGGTGTTACCGAAAAATCAGGAATGCAACTCGAAGAGGGGCATTTTGGTCATTTGACACCTAGAATGGACTTTCGATCTAAATGTCCATTAAAAATAAGTGATATTACACTTTGAAAATGTCATGAAAAATAAAAATATGGTACATAATGTAAATAGTAAAAGATTAGTGGCAAATGTACAAATTAAGGAAATTAAGATTAATGAATTATTTAATTCAAGTTAGTGCTCCACTAGTGACATCTTAAGGGAACTATATAAAGCTTTAGTGGACAGAAATCATCATCTTCAACCTCAAAAATAAGAACCAGCCGAATGAAACTTCTTCCCAAAGTCCATCCATGGCCGCTCCACTTGCTAAGCCTAAATCTCGATGATCCAAGCTCCAATTCTTATACTTTCCTTCACTAAACTTTATCCTCATACCTTGGGCAGCATATTGGGACCAAAAAGGGAAGGATTTGAAGAAGATTTAACAAGCTTTAAAAATAGGTAAGTGCTTGTCTTCCATTGTTGCTTCATTAAACTTGTAGTAGAGGTTGTGGTGTGTTAGATTATGGAAGGAATTGTGAGATTTGATGAGTTATGGAGGTGGTCCATTTTTGGCAGCCATGGATACCGAAGAAGTTTGAATTTTTTTTACTTGAAATTGATGGGTAATGAGGTTAATTAGAGTGATTAAAGGTATAATAGTTTGATTACCATGTGTATAGTTTGAATTGTGAGTTTATGAATTGAAAATGGAAGCTTGATGTATATGTGTAAATTGGGCAGCCTTGTGATGCATGGTAGAGTGTTTAAATTCATGAAATAGTTTCGTGAATTATGGTACCAAGGATGGCAGAATGTGTATGTAATTATTGGTGGGAAATTAGATGTGTTAATGAGAGGTATTCATGTGTATGTATTGTTGAAATAGGACTTTGAAATTTTGAGTTGTAATTGATGTATTGTAAATTGTTATATTCTGCCCAAGTTGACCAAAATGTGATGTGTTGAGTGGTTATGGTTTAGAACCAATTCAGAATTTGGTAGAGAAGTGGACTTATAACAAGTTTAATGTGTATTTGGATTGGTGTTTGAGAGACATGTAAAAGGCAATATGCAAATGAGCCTATAACCCTAAATGTGAGATCCCAATTGGTATGAGACTAATAGGAGGTGAAACTAGGCACAAAATGTGCCAACTTTCATGTTGAAAGCCTATCTAAATTCTATCCAGAAAGTGACATGAAAATTAACCAAATCTGGATTGGTGACATTGCAAACCTGAAAATTGACCATTTGAATAGCAGTCAGTATTTTGGCCATAACTCGCTCAAAACAGGTCCAAATGACCTGAAATTTATATGGTTGGAAAGCTTAGACATAGGGCTACATCTTTTGTAAAAATCAAAAAACTCAGAAATGACCATAAGCAAGTTAAAATGCTTGCACAAGTTCGGGCATAAAAACTGCCAGAATTGAAATGACCTAAAAATGACCTAAGTTTGCTATTTTAGTGCAACTTGTCCAGCATTGGTAAAATGACCATAACTTGGTCCAGTAAACTCCAAATGACCTAAAATTTATGGCAAAAGTTCAATAAGACATAGACTTACAAGTTTGTAATTCTGACCAGAACCCAGAAATCGAGGGAACTAGGTCATCTGGCTAGGTTAAAACAGCATACCAAAATCCAATAAATTGCATTAAAATGCAATACACTTGAAAATGAAATTGGTAACATATACCAACACTAAAGGACTACAAAATTTGACATATTGATAACATTAAAATTAATTCACCTAGTGTGTATTAAAGGTCAATATTATAGGTTAACTAATGAAATGAATTGAAGGGAATAGTACTAAGAAAAATTAGATATTAGATTTTATTGGTAGAAATAATTTAACTGAGTGCTGAAACACTTTAAATTGTGTGTTTCAGTTGAAAAGGATATTGAAAAGCATAAGGAATATTGAATCAAGGCCTAGAGGCGACTCAAATCAGATCTGTGCACAATACTTTTTATATTCACTACTTTTACTAGAAAATTTATTTGGAGAAATGAGTTATGAATAATTTTTTATTATTTTGACTTTGGGAATTTTATTTGGAAATTATTGTGTTGCCTACTTTGTAAATAGAAATTTTGAGATAAAATGTGATTTGTGGTTTGTATGAAATATTAAATATTGTGATTTGAAATTGTTTTTGATTCACACTTGGCATGGCAATATCACTATGTTCCTCCTCCATTTATGGGGTGAGTATGACTATATTCCTCCCTCTTTGACTCGCCAGTCTGAGGTGAGTATGGATGAGTACTCATTATCTAGCTAGCCACCTCCCTCATTGATTTTGATTAGTAGGGTGAGTATGCCTTGTCGTGGTGTACAACACGGCATGTTCGGAAAACTTTGTGTCATGACCTAAGTTATGTTATTGATTGGCAACACTGTGTTTATTAAATTGTTTGATCAAATTTGTGTTATATGAGCTTTAAAAATTGTGACATGAAATTGTGAATTATTTGAATTATAAATTGTCAATAAAAGTTTTACATACTGAATTTTAAATTGTTACTGTGCACTACTGAGTAAATTTTACTCAGCGATAGCTTTTTCATTACTGTCGCAGATAGATAGACAGATAAAGCAGCAGAGTAGGCTGCTTGTGCTACACTTTTGGGATTTTGCCGGGTATATTGAGTATACCACCTCCTTGTAATTTTTGTTGTAATGTATGTGAACTGTATGTATATATTGTACTTGGTCTTGAGCAATTGTAAAATAAAGCTATAAATTATTTTGGCCTATCAAAATGTTGTATTACAATTCTCTTATTTCAGCTTTTGAAATACTCATTTATTTTGCACTTTATCTTTGGAAATGTTGAAAATGATATTGAATTGAGTTTGAACTGTGTTGAGGACACTGATTTGAGTTGAGTCATATTGGAGTTTGGGATTGAACAAATATATTGGAAGTGCTTTTTACAGATTTTTGAAGAACTATTTTGCTACAAATACAGACGGCACTCTGCTAAAATTTTTCTAAAATTTGTGGCTATTTCAGACCTAATATATGATTTAACTTCGATTAAAAAATTTAATACCTGTCAAAAGTGCTCACCACTATTAAAAAAAAAAAAAAGAAAAGGTTTAAAATGCCTTGTAGTATATTTAATGGGTCATCAGTAGACGAAGTTTGGTAATTCATTAGGTATACTATGGGATCATGTTATGCCTTACAGAGGGGTAAGGTGTGACATGTTTTAATGGTATCAGAGCTAGTTTTTAAATTCTGTTTTGACCTGTAATTTGAATATTTTTTCTTCATAGTACAACTGGTCAATTTCATAGTTTGATACATACAGTACATTACATTATAAATATGCACTAACGGGAGGAAATCTCCTTGTGTTATTTGTTCAGGAGGTATAATATCCTCTAATTGACTATGGAAGAAGAAGACCGTTGAGTCGATCTATCAGTAGAGGCTGAGGTGCAAGAGGAAGCCCCAGCCCTTCACAATGTGAGTGGATCAGCCGCACCAGCTCCCTCAGTACTGCAGTTCCCTACTCAGTTTGCTCAGTAGATAGCTGTAATGTTCCAACAGATGGCTGGTAACATACCCACTCAAGCCCCACTACAGACACTAGTAGTACAACCACAGCCTTCAACTAGGCAGTACGACAAGCTGATTAAGTATGGGGCTACTGAGTTCAAGGGGACAGTGGATCCGCTAGAGGCAGAACAATGGTTGGAAAGGATGGAAAGAGTTTTTAGGAAGCTGCACTGCACCGATGAGCTGAAGTTTGAATACTCAGTCTCACTTCTACAAGGGGATGCATATGACTGGTGGAAAACCATTCTCCACAATTTGGTGGAACTCCTAGTGCTAACATGGGATGACTATCTCAGAGAGTTCAGACAGAAATATGTCCCAGATGCCTATGTAGACCAGAAGCTACAGGAGTTCTTAAGCTTGAAGCAAGGAAACAGAAAAGTGGCAGAATATGAGAGAAACTTCTCTCGATTGAGTCATTATGCAGGAAGCCTGCTTACCACTCCTAGAGACAGATGTAAACATTTTGAGACTAGATTAAGGCCTAGTCTAAAAATGCAAGTTGTGGGGTTCTGACACCAGAATTTCTCAGAGCTAATATCGCAAGCCCTGAAACTGGAAAGAATTGAGAATGAAGAAACAGTTGAAAAGGGTACAAAAGAAAAAGAGAAAATTAGAAAGACTACTGATCAAGTTCCTGATAGTGGGTCAGGAAAGAGAAAGCATTTTGGAGGATCTAGCTCACGCGAATCGGGTAGAGATAGATCTTCTGGACAGAAACCACCTCGATCGGATCAGCAAACTCAGCAGAAACCCAGAAATGCACTGTCGGATCGACTTTGTGAAATTTGTGGTAAACCACATAGTGGGGTATGTTATAGAGCCATAGGAGCATGTTTTAATTGTGGAGAGGCTGGTCATTTTGCTAAGGATTGTATAAATCCACACCATTCCAGATCATTTACTACACCAGAGAGATCAGCCCAAGTTTCTACCCCAAGGAGTTCACCATCAGTTAGTAGAGGCAGAGGTAGAGGTAGGGGTAGTACATCTGAAAGTCAGAGTACTGTGAATCAGCCAGAACAAGGTGATGCCCTAGCTAGAGTATGCACTATGCGGCAGAGGGAAGAGGCTGAGACTTCTGACATTGTTGCTGGTACTTTCTTAAATTTTAGTTAAGATATATATATATATGTATTATTTGACCCGGAATCTGTATACTTTTATGTTAGTGCCAGCATTATTTGCCTTCCTGCTATCCCTCGTATAAAAATAAATTTTGATATGTTAACGACTAGTCTTTTTTGAATTAGTTTTGGAAGAGTTGTTAGTGAAAGACATTTCCTAGAATACGATAAATTATTAAAAATCGATAGATAAAAGAGTTGTGGAAGTAAAAATTTCAACAGTTGGTTCAGATGTAATAAAGAAATGTTACGAAAATGAGTAAGATTGTTAACTAGAATGGTTAGAGGATCAATGATTTGATAAATAATTTTAACATGACCTCAATGGTAATTCAATAAGGAAACATGAATCGAAATATTAGACAGAACGATAGTAAGAAAAGATTAGTGTTATATAAACAAATTAAATGTTATATTAGATTGTTAAAAGTCTTACATAAACTTAAAGGAAAGAAGATTATACGATTTTATAGAAAGAAGAAAAACTAAGTTCTCACTCCATAGAACCACACACGGTCCTAGAAAGAGTGGATCCATTAGCACACAAAATTATTTACCTCTAAAAAGGTGAAATGAATTTAAATTCAACGTATGATGGGGAAACTCATAAAGATCTTATTACATGAGGTGAAGTAGCTAAGAAATAAATGTATACATTTGGTTAAGGTGTTATGGACCATCATTCAGGCCAGGAAGTTACTTAGGAATGACAGGAGGATATGAGGAGGCAGCACCCACAGTTGTTCAGAGACTAAAATCAGGTAAAATTTTGAGACGAAATTTATTTTAAGGAGGGAAAAATTGTAACACCTCTATATTCGGTAGTGCGTTCTACTGTTTCGGTGACCAGTGTCTGTCCGGACAGATAGAATGTTTGGAACTACACTTAAATGTTAGTGAGGAGACATGAAATGATGAAATAAATAAAAAGAAAATACAAAAAAAATTAAGGAAAAATAAAAGAGAGAAAATGAAACTAAGTTAAACGAGCCAGCACCGCAGCGATGGGTGACCGCACAGGGAAGTTACGGCACAGGCAATAGTAGACCCCAGGACTGCAGGGAACCCTCAAAATTAAATTTTGAGACATAAATAAAGGTTTATTGAGGTATAATTGACATTAGAAATGTTAAAGAAAAATTAATAAATTAATACAAAGAAAAACGAAAAATCAAGAAAACGACAAAAATCGGTGTTACTAAAAAATCAGGAATGCAACCCAAAGAGGGGCATTTTGGTCATTTGACACCTAGAGTGGACTTTTGACCTAAATGTCCATTAAAAATAAGTGATATTACACTTTGAAAATGTCATGAAAAATAAAAATATGGTACATAATGTAAATAGTGAAAGATTAGTGGTAAATGTGCAAATTAAGGAAATTAAGATTAATGAATTATTTAATTCATGTTAGTGCTCCACTAGTGACATCTTAAGGGACCTATATAAAGCTTTAGTGGACAGAAACCATCATCTTCAACCTCAAAAATAAGAACCAGCCGAATGAAACTTCTTCCCAAAGTCCATCCATGGCCGCCCCACTTGCTAAGCCTAAATCTCGATGATCCAAGCTCCAACTCTTATACTTTCCTTCACTAAACTTTATCCTCATACCTTGGGCAGCATATTTGGAGCAAAAAAGGAAGGATTTGAAGAAGATTTAACAAGTTTTAAAAATAGGTAAGTGCTTGTTTTCCATTGTTGCTTTATTAAAGATGTAGTAGAGGTTGTGGTGTGTTAGATTATGGAAGAAATTATGAGATTTGATGAGTTATGGAGGTGCTCCATTTTTGGAAGCCATGGATACTAAAGAAGTTTGAATTGTTTTCACTTGAAATTGATGGGTAATGAGGTTAATTAGAGTGATTAAAGGTATAAGACTTTGATTACCATGTGTATAGTTTGAATTGTAAGTTTATGAATTAAAAATGGAAGCTTGATGTATATGTGTAAATTGGGCAGCCTTGTGATGCATGGCAGAGTGTTTAAATTCATGAAATAGTTTAGTGAATTATGGTACTAAGGATGGCAGAATTTGTATGTAATTATTGGTGGGAAATTAGATGTGTTAATGAGAGGTATTCATGTGTATATATTGTTGAAATAGGACTTTGAAATTCTGAGTTGTAATTGATGTATTGTAAATTGTTCTATTCTGCCCAAGTTGACCAAAATGTGATGTGTTGAGTGGTTATGGTTTAGTACCAATTCAGAATTTGGTAGAGAAGTGGACTTATAACAAGGTTAATGTGTATTTGGATTGGTGTTTGAGAGATATGTAAAGGGCAGTCTGCAAATGAGCTTATAACCCTAAATGTGAGACCCCAATTGGTATGAGACTAATTGAAAGTGAAACTACGCATAAAATGTGCCAACTTTCATGTTGAAAGCCTACCTAAATTCTATCTAGAAAGTGACATGAAAATTGACCAAATCCGGATTGGTGATATTGCAAACTTGAAAATTGACCATTTGAACAGCAGTCAGTATTTTCGCCATAACTTACTCAAAATAGGTCCAAATGACCTGAAATTTATATGGTTGGAAAGCATAGACATAGGGCTACATCTTTTGTAGAGATCACAAAACCCAGAAATGACCATAAGCAAGTCAAAATGCTGGCACAAGCTCAGGTATAAAAACTGCCAGAATCGGAAATGACCTAAAAATGACCTAAGTTTGCTATTTTAGTGCAACCTGTCCAGCATTGGTAAAAAGACCATAACTTGGTCTAGTAAACTCCAAATAACCTAAAATTTGTGGCAAAAGTTTAATAAGACATAGGCCTAAGAGTTTATAATTCTGACCAGAACCCAGAAACCGAGGGAACTAGGTCATCCGGCTAAGTTAATACACCATACGAAAATCTGATAAATTGCAATAAAATGCAACACACTTGAAAATGAAATTAGTAACATATACCAACACTAAAGGACTATAAAATGTGACATATTGATAACATGTAAATTAATTCACCTAGTGTGTATTAAAGGTCAACATTATAGGTTGACTAATGAAATGAATTGAAGGGAATAGTACTAAAAAAATTTAGATATTGGATTTTATTGTTAGAAATAATTTAACTGAATACTGAAACACTTTAAATAGGATATTGAAAAGCATAAGGAATATTGAGTCAAGGCCTAGAGGCGACTCAAATCAGGTCTGTACACAATACTTTTTATATTCACTATTTTTACTAGAAAATTTATTTGGAGAAATGAGTTATGAATAATTTTTTATTGTTTTGGCTTTGGGAATTTTATTTGAAAATTATTGTGTTGCCTACTTTGTAAATGGAAATTTTGAGATAAAATGTGATGTGTGGTTTATATAAAATATTTAAATATTGTGATTTGAAATTGTTTTTGATTCACTCTTGGCATGGTAATATCTCTATGTTCCTCCTCCATTTATGGGGTGAGTATGACTATATTCCTCCTTCTTTGACTTGCCAGTCTGAGGTGAGTATGGATGAGTACTCATTATCTAGCTAGCCACCTCCCTCATTGATTTTGATTAGTAGGGTGAGTATGCCTTGTCGTGGTGTACAACACAGCATGTTCGAAAAATTTTGTGTCATGACCTAAGTTATTTTATTGATTAGCAACACTATGTTTATTAAATTGTTTGATCAAATTTGTGTTATATAAGCTTTGAAAATTGTGACATGAAATTGTGAATTATTTGAATGGTAAATTGTTAATAAAAGTTTTATATACTGCATTTTAAATTGTTATTGTACACCACTGAGTAAATTTTACTCAGCGATAGCTCTTTCATTGCTGTCAGAGGTAGACAGACAGATAAAGCAGTAGAGTAGGCTGCTTGTGCTACACTTTTAGGATTTTGTCGGGTATATTGAGTATACCACCTCCTTGTAATTTTTGTTGCAATGTATGTGAACTGTATGTATATATTGTACTTGGTCTTGAGCAGTTGTAAAATAAAGCTATAAATTATTTTGGCCTGTCAAAATGTTGTATTACAATTCTCTTATTTCGACTTTTGAAATACTCATTTATTTTGTACTTTATCTTTGGAAATGCTGAAAATGATATTGAATTGAGTTTTAACTTTGTTGAGGACACTGATTTGAGTTGAGCCATATTGGAGTTTGGGATTGAACAAATATATTGAAAGTGCTTTTTACATGTTTTTGAAGAACTTTTTTGCTCCAAATACTGACGGCACTCTGCCGAAATTTTTATAAAATTTGTGGCTATTTCAGACCTAATATGTGATTTAACTTTGATTAAAAATTTTAACACCTGCCAAAAGTACTCACCACTGTAAAAAAAAAAATAATAAGAAAAGGTTTAAAATTCCTTGTCGTATATTTAATGGATTATCAGTAGACGAAGTTTGGTAATTCATTAGGTATACTACAGGATCATGTTATGCCTTATGGAGGGGTAAGATGTGACAATGTTAGCTTATACTTCACTTTTTTATTTTATTATATGTTAGTTTATATTTTACTTTTTTATTTTATTTTTAATTAATGAAATGTCTTTCTTTGTTATAAAAAAAATAAATTATTGTAATTTATTTTATATTAATTAAATAATAAATATAAACTTTATATCGTTGTTATCATTTCAAACCTACTTTCACTTTTGGAGAGAATTTTACATCATTATTACAACATTTTCTCCCTAAATATCTTATACATTAAACCTATTTATATATAATTAATGTACAATTTACATAATATTATTTAAATAATCTCATATTATTACACTCCTAAAATATTGTTTAATTGCATATTCAACTCTCCAAATTTTTACAATCAATTTTAACTATTACAAATAAAAAAATAAAATTTATTAATTGATAATATTATATTTAAAATGAATTGATTGCAATTTTTTAATGGAAGTATATTTTTTGCTTTTTGTTTATAATTTTTTAATTATTTTGGATATTAATGTAAATTTATACTAATAATTATTTCATTTAATATTCTATATATTTTAATGCATTTTAGAGATATGTCTTTTAATAATTTATATAATATTAAATATTTACTTATTATATTATAATTGATTAATAATAATTATTAATATAAATAAATTAACATTTTAAATAATAAAAAAATTAATAAATCTATGTGCAAAAGCATGGATATTTTGCTAGTATATATATAAAGCAAGCAGATATTCCTAAGGTGATGTTACGTGGCACTTTCCTCAAAAAAAATTGCCATATGTCACCCTCTTTTAGATGAGTGTATAACTTTTTTTTAATCTAATTATTTAAGTTTTTTATCTCACCCTCCATAAATAAGCGTATAACTCTTTTTTATGCTAATTATTTAATTCTTTTCATTTTTCTTTTAATTATCATTGGCATTAGCATTACTACCTTAATTTTTATGATTAAAATTATTGTTTTCTTTAAAATTTTATTTTTAAAAAATTAAAGCCTTTGTAATTAAATACACTGTGTTATAAAATAACAACAATAAAAGATAAGAACATATAGAAAGAAAATGGAGAGAGTTTCATTATATGGATGGAAAATGAATTCAGAAAGATAATCACTATAAGTTAAGCATACAAATTACATCCCAAGAGACATAGTATTAAATAATCTATTAAATAAATTTATGGAGAAGATAAATGGATTCATCAGAAATGAAAATGGACATCCATCATAACATGGATTTATAACACTCTCCCTTGGATGTCCATTTTACAAAGAATATACCTTATTAAAACCTTATTAGGAAAAAACCCCAGTGGGAAAAAAAAATCCTAGTTAGGGAAAAATACTAAATTATTCTTTTATAGAATACGCAATGAATACTACATCGTTAAAAACTTTTACTGGGAAAACCCAATAGGAAAAAAACACAGTAAAGGGAAAAAGAGTACAGTGCGTATTAACTCCTTCTCATAAAGATGTCACTTGAGATCTTTAAGTCTTTGCATCCTAATTTTATTCACCAATTTTTCAAAACTTGTAGTTGGAAGTGCTTTGGTGAGCAGATTAGCAAGATTATCTCTTGAGCAAATTTGTTGAACATAAATTTTATCATTCTTTTGAAGATCATGATTAAAGAAGAAATCTGAAGAAATATATTTTATCCTGTCTCCTTTAATGTATCATTCCTTTAACTAATTTATCATGTAGCATTATCTTCATAAAAAAATTGTTCTTCTTTTTCAGTAGGTAGACCACATGTACTTCGAATGTATTGAATTACTAATATCTCAACTAGATACATTCTCGACTTATTTTATGAATTGCTAAAATTTCTTCATAGTTAGAAGAAGTAGCAGGTATAATTTATTTTGTAGAACGCCATGAAATAATTATAACTTCATATATAAATATATAGCTTGTATGGGATCAACTATTATGTGGACCAGATAAATAAACTACATCTGCATAACCAACCAAATCTAGTTATGACATGTTAGTATAATATAAACTCATATCTATTGTATCTTGAAGTTATCGAAATATATGCTTAACACTATTCTAATGACTTTGGGTTGGAACAAAACTATATCTTGCTAACAAATTTATAGAAAATGCTATATCAGGTCAAGTATGACTAGCAAGATACATTAGTGCACCTATTGCACTAAGATATGGTGCTTCAAAACCAAAGAGTTCCTCATCATTTCCTCAAAGTTAGAAATAGTCCTTTTTCTTATCAAGTGACCTGATAAGCATTGGTGAACTCAATGGATAGACTTTATCCATATAGAATTTTTTCAATATCTTGGTTATATAAGTTGATTGATGAAAAGATGTCATTTTTTGCAATGCTCGATCTGCAGGCCAAGATAAAACTTTATCTTCCCAAGGTCTTTCATCTCAAATTCCTTTTTTAAAATTTTACAGTTTTGGAAAGCTCTTTAAGAGTTTCAATAATGTTTAAATCATCAACATAAACTGCAACAATGGCAATTTAGATCCTAATCATTTTATAAACATGCATGGGCATATATGATCATTTTTATAGCATTCTTTCAACAAATATTTACTAAGGCAATTATACCCTATGTATCCAACTTGTTTTTTATCCATATAGAGCTTTATATAATTTAATTGAATAAAGTTCTTGAGAATTTAATTTTATGCTTCAGGCAACTTGAAACCTTTTGGGATTGTCATATAGATATATTTGTCAATTGAGCCATATAAATAAGCAGTCACTACATCCATTAAACACATTTTAAGGTTTTCATGAATTGCTAGCCTTAAGCAAATTTCGAAACATAATTACATCCATCACAAGAGAATATATATTCTCATAATCAATGCTAGGTTTTTGTGAGAAACCTTATGCAACAAGTCGTGCGTTATATCTTATGATTTCATTTTTCTTATTTCATTTTAGCAAAAAAACCATTTATATCCCATTTGCTAGACATCTTCTGATGTCCAGACTATAAGTCTAAAAACTTTATGCTTTTAAGTAAATTTAAGTCTACCTTGATTGCATTATTCCATTTTGGCCAATCATTTCTATGTCTGCATTCTTCTATAGACTTGGGTTTATGATCTTCATCATCTTTCACAATATTGAGCACTATATTATATAAAAATATCATCGATGTTTGCTCCATATCAATTCCTTCTTGGTCCTGACATGACATAATTTATCAAGATCTCTTCATTTTCATTACTTTCAGGTACCTGAATTTCTTCTGGAAATTTATTTGTCATATCTAGGTTCTCTTCTCGAATTTTCTTTGCTAGAGTTTGCTTTGTTGGAGCTTACTCATCTAGAGTTTAACCATCTTGAAATTTTGCTCCTTTTCGTTTTTAAGGATTGACAATGTTAATTGGAATTACATTCATTATGTTATGGAGAGGATGGGTTTCGGTTTGAAATGGCAAAAATGGATCATTGCATGTATCTCTAATGTTAGAGCATCAATAATTGTAAGTGGCTCCCCAACAAACGAGTTTCAGTTGCAGTGTGGACTTAGGCAAGATGACCCTTTATCACCTTTTCTCTTCATTATGGCAGCTGAACCTTCAAGCACTTGTAATTCTAGCCTTGTTTAAGGTATTATTGTCACCAAGGATGGCCCTGCAGTCTCTTATATGTAGTTTGTAGATGAGACTATCATTTTTTCTAAAGCTAATGGATGTTCCATCCTCAATTCAACCCAAATTCTTAGAGTCTTATCAGTGCTTTCAAATCTTAAAATCAACATTCACCAAAGTGTTCTGGTAGGTTCAAAATCCCAACTCACGTCTCCAAAAGTATTGCAAAGCAGATAATTTGTTAAGCAGGAGTTCTTTTCATCAATTACCTTGGTTTACAACTTGGATTAAGCACCAAGCACTTCTCAACTTGGCATCCAGTGATTGAAAAATTTGAAAAGAATTGAAAATTTTGAAAAGAAGCTTTCCTTTTGGAAAGGGAGGTAACTTTCCCAAGCAAGGGGGCTTGTTCTCATCAAGTCTTATCTATCAACCTTACCCCTTTATTATCTCTCTCTCTCTCTTCAAAATCCCAAATAAAATCACAGCACATCTCAACAAGTTAATAGGAGACTTCTTCTTGCCTGGAGCTACAAGAGAGCGAAAAATTCACTTGGTAAACTAGGTCACTTTTTCATCGCTAAGGAAAAATGGTGTGTTGGGAATCATAGACATCAAAACTCATATCAAAGCTTTGTTGTTCAAATGGTTGTGGAGAATCCATTCAGAGCCATTCTCTCTTTGGGATTCTATGATTACAAGCAAGTATAGACCTCAAAACATCCACGACCCTAATGCTTCTTCTAGGAAAAATTGCTTATCACTTTAGAGGAATACTCAGCTATCCCTTACTGCTGATAGTCATCTTTTTAAGCAAATCAAGTCTAACATTGGATTCAATATTAGTGATGGATGTCTCTTTCGGTTCTGGCATAACCCTTGGTTATTTGCACTACCTTTAAAAGACATCTTCCCAAATGTTTTGCTTGGCAGCAGGGAAAAACTCAACTATTTCATTAATGAGGAAATGGACAAAAAATTCATGGCATTGGTCTCTTGGCTTCGTCCTCCCCTTGGTAAAGAATACAACTTTCTTGTGGAGCTCTTGAGTATGCTAGACACAGTTATAATCTATTTCTCTAAGAGAGAGAGATTCATTTAGAAGCTTGAAGCAAATGGGAAATTCTCTGCCAAATCAATGTGCAATTTTTAACTTAATTCCTCAAGAGATGCCGCGAACTCTCTCCCTTTTATTTGGTTGAACCTTTCTCCTCCTAAGATGGAAATCTTCTTATGGGTTGCTTATCTAGGCAGAATTCAAGTCCGTGATAGGTTATTTGAGATTGGCTTTCTACCAATGGGGAAAATAAATGCCCTTTGTGCAGTAAATTTAGTGAACTGAGTAACCACCTTCTCTTATGGTGTCCTTTCTCCTGGAAAGTCTGGTGCTTCTTTTTGAGTTGGTAGGGAGTTCAATTATGTATTCCTTTTGAAATCTCTTCATTCTTTTGTCAATGGTTGATACAGGCTGAAGGGAATTTCTAAAAGAACTTTTAGATGTTTTTTTTTCTTTGCCATAGTTTGGACGATTTGGCTTCTAAGGAATGATGTAATATTCAAAAGTTCTCAACCATGCTTCATCAACACATGCTGCCTCATTTTCTATCATGCTTAGTTTGGATCATCAGTTCCCTTATACTAGTTTGCAAATTAGTCGAAACGCTAACTGCATTCTTCTTTGGACTAATGTGAAAAGGTGTAGGCAACTAGTCATTTGGATTCCTCTACCTCCTTATTGCATTAAGCGGAACACAGATGGCTTAGCTTATGGAAAACCAGGTAGCAGTGGAATTAGTGGGGTCCTACGTGACCACATGGGAAATTTTATCTACTTATTCTCCTTTCCATCAGGTGTCCAGGATTCTAATGAGGCAAAGCTTCTAGCAATCCTCAAAACAGCGAACTTCTTAGTGAAGCAAAATGTACAACACCAAGAAGATTTTATTGCTTTTGTATAGTATCTTGTCTACTTGCTTTCTGTAGTGGTGGTGGCTCAGTGTGAAGTTTTTTCTAACTTGGTTGCTTAAGTCTTTCTCTCCTTATTGTTCTATTTCTCTTCCTCTATATCAGCTTACACCTAGATTGACACCTATGTTCCTATTATGCTTCTTTGGTTTCTTTTTGTTTTTCATGTTTTAGTCTTATTGTATCTTTGTTAGGTTTTTTTACTTAGCATTATCTGTTCTCGGTTGAGTTGTTTTGAAGAGGTTTATTGACTAAGGTTTAGTTGAGCATTTTATACTTTCTGACATTTCCTTTCTTTAATAAAATCTTAGCTCATTAAAAAAAAAAAAAAAAAACTCAATATGGCTCATTTTAGATAAAAGAGTTCATATTTAATGTTTGACAAAGATAGTACATTCATTAGCTGTCATTTTTCCTAATACATTTGATGAAAGGAACCTTTTTGATAAACCTATTTTATATAGGTATTTTAGGGTAATTTTGCATCCATTTTGCCCTTTTTACTTTAGTAATTTTGTGCTTTTAATGCTTATTTTAGTTAATTTGTTAATTTTAGTTTCATTATATTTAATTTTTGGAATTTTAATGTTTTTTATAAGTTTTAATAAGGTTTAAAGGCAAAAAGGTCCATATAGAAAAAATTCAAAGTGATTTGGAAGCTTAAAGTAGTGTGAAAGATGAAGAAAATTTGCCTAAGGAAGAAGACCAATCGAGATTTTCAAGGGCTTCAACATGCCCTGTGTTGAAGGTAGTGTGAAGATAAGAGTTAGCCAGCAGGAATCCACATGAGGCATGTAGATTCAACATTGGGTCGTGCAGACAGAGATTTTGGAACAAAATCTGCCGAAAAGTTTCAAGGACTTCAACATGCTCCGTGTAGCTGGTTGTGAAAAATCTAAAGGCTTCTCCTCCGAATCAATATGAGGCATGTTGAAAATAACTTAAATCAACATGAGGCATGTGGGATGGCGTTGGCAGATTTGCTGACATAGAAAAATTTTCTCTTTTCACACCTTTTACACCTTTTATTTTTATCCCTTTAAAGACCATTTTTAGGGCAAAGTTTGAGGAGAGATATAAGCATCATGTTCTTATTTTTACCATAAGTAGAAAGAGAGAGAAAAATCAAAAGAAAAAGGAAAGAAGGAACCATGCTATTTTTTGGAGGAAGGACACCAGCAGAGTGACGTTTTCAGCTTCCATTTTCAGAGATTTAGATTCTCTTTTTTTGGGTTCTTTTATTTTTAGTCTTATTTTTATTTTTTCTTTCTCTATTTCATATTTTCTACTTGTAAATACAAGCATGAGTGAGTAGATAGATAAGATTTCAGAGTGGGATGTAATGATTTAAGTTTTATTTGTAGATTTGGACTAGTTTTAACCAGATTTTAGTATATATAAGTTTTGATTCTTATCTTGTGTGCTTATTTACATACCCATTATTGGTACCCTTTGGGTTTTCTTTTTAATCTTAGATTGAAGGACCAAGAGGTGAAAATCTATGATAGATAATCAAGATAATGAACCTAATCACCTAGTGTTAGAAATAAACTAGTGGGTTAAAAGGAATTTCAAGTTGGTTAAAGTGCTTAAAGGGTTTTGGGTAATTAAACATTACATGAGAATGGGGTTTAATTTCCTTTAAAACACTCTTTAGTTTGCTTGAAAAAGAAATTAAAGGAAATCAGAATTAACTTCCTTCAAACTTGTATTTTCCTTGATCTTGGTTTTGCCTATCCAAATTCCAATGAAATTTTCTTCATGAACCTCAACTCTGGAATCAATTTTCTCATTAATTAATTAAATCTTTAGTTACTTGCTGAAATTTTAGTAAATTAGTATAGTACTTAGAAATTTAATTGCTTATTTTATTATAATTTCCTTATTTTTTCAATTTAATTTGTTGCATCTTTTACTCTACTTTTTGGTACACATTATCGATAGCCCAAATAATCGTGACTTTTATAGTTTGGTACTCAAACAACGATATCTTTTCTTTACTACTTGAATGACCCATATACTTACAAAGTATGCATCATGTTTTTAGCGCCGTTGCCGGGGATTTATTTTTGTTTGATATTAGATGATTGATTGTTGGTTAATTTGAGCACTTTATTTTTTTTATTTTAATTTCTTTTCTTTATCATTTTGCTTTGAGATTTTCTTGTTTTGGTTTTTCAGGTGCATATCTTTTATATGAGAAGGACAAAAAGTGCAAAAATTGATTTAATTTTTGATCCTGAGATTGAAAAGACAGCTAAAGCTTTGAGAATAGAGTTTAAAAGAAGAAAAGCTGAACTCATAATTCAAAGACAGCAAGAGCAACATCAATAGCAATAAGTGATAGAAGCTATGGCAAACAACAATAACAGATCAATTAAGGGTCATGCTTTTCCTAGTTTTGAAGATTTTAGACCAAGTATTATAAGCCTAGAGTGGAAGCAAACAACTTTGAGTTGAAGCCCTCACTTTGTCAAATGGTTCAATAATCACAGTTTGGGGGAGGTCCTATTGAGAGTCCACATGTGCACCTTGCACATTTTCTTGAGATTAGTGACATGCTGAAGATAAATGGAGTGTCAGATGATGCCATCCGATTGAGATTATTTCCTTTTTCTTTGAAGGATTGTGCTAGGGAGTGGTTGCATTCATTACCTTTGGGTTCAATAACTACTTGGGATGATTTGTTACAAGCTTTCTTGGCTCAATACTTTCCTCCTAGCAAGACTGCAAAATTGAGAAATGAATTAACTTTTTTCAGAGCAAGGGATGATGAGAGTCTCTATGAAGCATAGGAGAGATACAAGGATCTTCAAAGGAGATGTACACATCATGGAATCCCTAAATGGATACTAGTTCAGCATTTTTACAATGGTGTTTCTCCAGTAATTAGAAGTATAATTGATACATCTTTAGGAGTTGATCTTATGGAGAAGTCACAAGATGAAGCTTATTCAGCATTAGATAAAATTGCTTATAACAATTATCAATGGAGTTGTGAAAGGAATGAAATGAAGAAGCCATCAGTTGGTGTATATGAGTTAGATGCCATGAGTATGTTCAATGCCAAATTTGATGCTTTGACGAGAAAAATGGATAAGTTAAGCATGAAGGTTGATTCTTCAATTGGAGGATCTAGTTATACAGAAGATGTTGGTGTAGGAAATATGCATTGTATCAATGATTTTCCTTCCTATGGGCAAGAGTTTGGAAATGAACAAGTTGATTTTACTAGGAAATACAATAAAAAACCAATTAGTAATCCTTTTTCGGCTACATATAATCCAGCATAGAGGAACCACCCTAACTTTTCTTGGGGACATCGATAAGGGCAACAATAACAGAATTATCAACAACCTCCTAATTTCAGCAACAACAGCAGAATTTTCAATAAAACAGAGTACCACCTAGATTTCCACCACAAAGGAATCAAAATGCACCTGTTTCACAACCAGCAGCTCAGTCTTCAGACCAAGATTCAATTTTGAAGTCTATTATGGAGAATTTCTTAACTGCTTAACAGAAACAAGGAGAAATAATTCAACAATTAACTTCAAGGATAGATCAGCTTGCCACTCATAACAGGATGTTGGAAAACCAAATAGCTCAACAAGCAAGTTCTTCTAGCAAAGCACAAGGGAAACTTCCAAGTCAACCAGAGAATCCTAGAGAACATTGTAATGCAGTGATCCTAAGGAGTGGGAAAATTGTGGGAGAAGGAAAGAAAGATGAGGTAGAAGAGGAAAAAAAGAAAAAAAAAATGAAGACAAGAATGAATCTACTTCAAATTATGATGAAGTTAATGAGGAAGCAAATAGGAAGAAAGAAGTTGAAAAAGAAGATGAGGAAAAATATGTGCCTCCACCACCATATAAGCCGCCATTGCCATATCCTTAGAGGTTTCAGAAAGCAAAGCTAGATAAGCAATTTAGAAAATTTTTAGAAGTTTTGAAGAAGTTATACATCAACATTCCATTTACAGATGTAATTTCTCAAATGCCCTCATATGCTAAGTTCCTAAAGGAAATCTTGTCAAATAAGGAAAAATTGGAGGATTATGAAACTGTTGCACTTACTGAAGAATACAGTGCTATATTGCAGAATAAGCTTCCCCCTAAGCTTAAAGATCCTAAAAGTTTCTCTATTCCATGTCACATTAGAGAGACAAGTATCGAAAAGGCATTGTGTGATCTTGGAGCTAGTGTAAGTTTGATGCCACTATCTATATGTGAAAAGTTAAAGGTAGGAGATTTGAAGCCCACTACCATTTCTTTGCAATTGGCTGATAGATCTATCAAATATCCCGTGGGAATTTTAGAGAATGTGCCATTGAAAGTTGGGAAATTTTTTATTCCTGTGGATTTTGTGGTTCTAAAGATAGACGAGGATGTAAAAACACCCATCATGCTTGGAAGACCATTTTTAGCTACTATAGGAGCTAATATAGATGTGAAGAATGGGAAATTGAAGTTGAAAGTGGGAGAAGAGGAAATAGAATTCAATTTATTCCAAGATTCCAAGGAATCAGCTGGGTAAATTCTTGCTATAGGGTGGATGTTATAGAAAATGATATTGGAATGGAAGGTATTCAGTTGGAGGGAAGTCAAATTACTCTTCATTCTCAGTGTAATTAGCATACAGTGTAAAAGAAAAAGTCTCCTTTGCCACTTCCTTTTGATAAGAATGAAACTCCAAGAGTAAAACTTAAGGCTCTATCTAAACAACTCAAAGCAGAAGGTTTATCTCAAGTTTGTAAGAGTAATTTGCAAGGTGTGGTTGGGATTCTAAACAAAGCAATGGGTGCTTTCATAGTCAATGGAAAAAAGTTGAAGTACGAATTTATTGCATCACCTGTTGAAAAGGGAGGCAACACTTTCCAATTCCAACCACCATGAACTGAAAAGGGGTCAAGCTAATGACCTTAAATTAGCGCTTCTTGGGAGGCAACCCAAGTTTATTTTTAGTAGTTTGTTAGTTTTCTTTTTCTTATTTTATCCCTTATAATTCAAATTTTGATATTTGTCCAATTTTTGGTTTGTAGGTGAAATGCAAAGATTGGATGTTTTGGCAATTATTGCAAAGAAAACCATGTTGCTGATTTAGGAAAATTTTTCTGTATTTCTTTTAATTTGTTGGGATGATTGCTATAATTTAGAGTTAGTAATATGTTGCAAAAAGGAAGGGTAACTACAGTTTGGGGAAGTATTCTGCACTTTTATCTCATTGTGAACAGTATTTTTTTTAATGCCAAATTGCTATTAGGTTGAATATACTTTGATGGAATGAGGAAGTTTGGTTGATTTATGTGTTTTGATGAGTTATTTGGTGGAAATTTAATATAAAGTGTCAAGGTATTGATTTTTGTTATTTTGAGTGTCAAGCATGCATTAAAGATTGAGTTTGATGCATATTTTTTTCATGTGAATAGTACTTTCTTGACTTTTATTGGATATATTGAATATGCTTTAATGGTATGAGTATATGGGTTGACAATACATAATATTGAGTTAAACTTTTGTGTTTTGAGGTGTGAACTACGATTGAGATCTATTTTGAAGTGTTTTGGGAAATAATTCATACTGATTTGGTTGTTCTTTGGTAGAGTATTTTTAGAATTTTGGGTTTTTTAGAGTGAAATCTTGAGTTTTATATAAGGTCTGATAGCATTGAGTATGATATGTCTCATACTAAGGGTTATGCTATCATGTGAGCTATTTGAAATGCTTAAAATTGCAAAATTTTTTAAACGCATCAAAATTTTCAAGGGGCATGACATACCCCATATTGGTACCCAGTGTCAGTTTATCAGCATTCAGCACAAGGCATGCCAATTTACCTTTACTTCAACATGCCTCATGCTACTCAATCAGCACACATGTTCACCTAAAAACCTAAAATCTAAAATTTTCCAATTCACTTTTCATTTTTTCCACCTCTCTCACTTCTATTTAATTTGATATAATTGGGATGCTTTTGCACATATTTTCTTTGAGCTACATTGTTCATATTATTTTGAGCTTAATTTTGAATTAATTGTTCTTATTTAGCTTTAATTCCCAATTGTACATACTGTCTGAGTTGATTAGTTTATTCACTGTTTGTCCATCTTTGCATTTATTTTAGACATTGAGGACAATGTCTCATTTAAGTTTGAGGGAGGGCAACATATTTACAAAATTTTTAATCCTTTTTATTTACATTACTTAAATTGCATGTCATTTATACTTAGTTACTTAGTTCACATACATCATAAACCTACACCATGTAAATATATACACTTGCATATAGATATCATATAGATTATGAATAGTTTTATTTAATTTTTTTTGTTTTTATTTAATTTTTGCATTTATTTTAGGAATCATGCATACATAAAAAAATAAATTTCTACCTAATTCTTAGAAGATTGAGAATCATTTTGAAAAGCAATTGAGCTTGCCTCTAAATGGATTTGATGGATTGAAAGTTCCGGATTGGTATAAGATTATAAGATTCTTATCTAGGTTTATATCTTCTTAGCCAAGGGTCACCCAATTAATTATATTGAGTTTTGAGTACTTAGAGAAAACTCTAGAGTAAGAAATAACTAATTGTGTCTCACCAATCCTAGAATAAGCCTTCTAGTCCTTTCAAGGCTAAATCTTAGTATTCATTTGAAAAGAGAAATGATCAAGGCATTCTTTGAATTTTAAATCCACATTTTTAGCCTTAACCAACCTCACTTTAAAATTTCCCTTTGAAACCAATTTGAGCCTTCATTTATATCCCTTATTTCCTTGGTACCCATAATCTAGCTAGCCATAAACCTAAACACTTACCTACCCTTTATGAGAATAATTTGTTTAAGTGATAGATACAAAAAAAAAAGTATATAATAATTAAATGGGAGAAGTACTAAAGTAAAATTGGCTAGCAATCATATTATGTTATAAAAAAATTATTTACCACCCAAATATATAAAGAAATGAGTTTGGGGGTGGATTAAAAAGGGACAATTGCAATGCAAAATTCAGTATTATTTATGTAGTCCCTAAAAGAGTTAAAAAATTATGTGCTAGCATTGGTGATTTATTATAAAGTTTTTCCTCCCATTTAATTCAAAAAATAAAATAAAATAAAAATAAAATTAAAATTAAAAGAAAAGTGTATCTTGATCTTTTTAACAATTTAATAATTCTCATATTTTGCTTTCCTTTTACCTTTTCTCTGTTAGCCATATTATTACATCTTAGCCCCATTACAACCATTAAAAGTCCTTTTGATCTCTAGATTGTATTTTGCTACATTAGTGGAGATTGGATTAGTTGGTTTGCCTATGGGATTGGTACATTATTCCTCCATTTAATTATTTCCATCGTTATTTGAGGCACATTAGTTTATGGATTGTTTTAGAGCCTATTTGAGCATGATTTCTCTATGTAATTAATTGGTATGGGTTTGATGGAATGAATAATTGACCCGAGGCTAAGCGGTGATAATTGTGATGAGAATTAAATTCCTCATATCTTGAAGGTGGGTATATGGTTTGTTAGTGGCTAGAGGTAAGTTTGAGAGCATGGATGAGTGATTTTCATGAATCTAAGAAAAAGGTACCCCAATTGCATATAATTTTTTTTAATTTGCTTGAGGACAAGCAAAGGTTTGAGTTTGAGGAATTTGATAAACCCATTTTATATAGGTATTTTATGGTAGTTTTGCATCCATTTTGCCCTTTTTAGTTTTGTAATTTTATGCGTTTAATGCTTATTTTAGTTAATTTGTTAATTTTAGTTTCATTATATTTGATTTTTGGAATTTTAATGTTTTTGATAGGTTTTAATAAGGTTTAAAGGCAAAAAGGTCCTTATAGAAGAAGTTCAAAGTGATTTAGAAGCTAAAAGTAGTGTGAAAAATAAAGAAAATTTACCTAAGAAAGAAGACCAGCCGAGATTTTCAAGGGCTTCAACATGCCCCGTGTTGAAGGTCATGTGAAGATAAGAGTCAGCCAGTAGAAATTCACATGAGGCATGTAGATTCAACATTGGATCGTGCAGACAGAGATTTTGGAACAAAATCTGCCGAAAGTTTCAATGACTTTAACATGCCCCATGTAGTTGGTCGTGCAGAATCTAAAGGCTCCTCCTCCGAATCAACATGAGGCATGTTGAAAATAACTTAAATCAATATAAGGCATATGGGATGGCGCTGGTAGATTTGCTGACATGGAAAAATTTTCTCTTTTCACACCTTTTACTCCTTTTGTCTTTATCCCTTTAGAGACCATTTTTAGGGCAAAGTTTGAGGAGATATATAAGCATCATGTTCTCATTTTTACCATAAGGAGAAAGAGAGAAAAATCAAAAGAGAAAGGAAAGAAGGAACCACGCCATTTTCTAGAGGAAGGACACCGGTAGAGTGATGTTTTCATCTTCCATTTTCAGAAATTTAGATTCTCTTCTTTTGGGTTCTTTTATTTTTAGTCTTATTTTCATATTTTCTTGCTTTATTTCATATTTTCTACTTGTAAATACAAGCATAAGTGAGTAGATACATAAGATTTCAGAGTTGGGTGTAATGATTTAAGTTTTATTTGTAGATTTGGATTGGTTTTAACCAGATTTTAGTATATATAAGTTTTGATTCTTATCTTGTGCGCTTATTTACATACTCATTGTTGGTACCCTTTGGATTTTGTTCTTAATATTAGATTGAAGGACTGAGAGGTGAAAATCTATGATAGATAATCAAGACAATGAACTTAATCACCTAGTGTTAGAAATAAACTAGTGGGTTAAGAGGAATTTCAAATTGATTAAAGTGCTTAAAGGGCTTGGGGTAATTAAACATCGCATGAGAATGAGGTTTAGTTTCCTTTAAAACACTCTTTAGTTTGCTTAAAAGAGAAATTAAAGGAAGTCAGAATCAACTTCCTTCAAACTTGTATTTCTCTTGATCTTGGTTTTGCCTATCTAAATCCTAATAAAATTTTCTTCACGAACCTCATCTCTGGAATCAATTTTATCATTAATTAATTAAATCTTTAGTTACTTGCTGAAATTTTAATAAATTAGTATAGTACTTAGCAATTTAATTGCTTATTTTATTATAATTTTCTTATTTTCTCAATTTAATTTGCTGCATCTTTTACTCTACTTTTTGGCACACATTATCGATAGTCCAAATAATCATGACTTTTATAGTTTGGTATTCAAATAATAAATCTCTGCGGCATGATATCTTTTCTTTACTATTTGAACGACCCGTATACTTGCGGAGTACGCATCACTTTTTAGACCATGGACATCCAGCTAGCACCAAATAACCCCACTACAAGCCATAAATATTTTGTCATCATAATACATCGAATGTCTTTAACCGTTATACAAAGGCATTCCTCAAAATAAGTTTCTTCGGACTTCATAATATTAACTTCATTTATTCTTTATTTTATACTAGTATAATGCCAATGTTATGCATGGGTAATTTATAATTTTATTTTTTAATTTAATTTTTAATTATATTTTAAACAAGATAAATTATTAATGTTAAATTAATTCTAAATTAAAATTTCTTTCTTATTTAATTTAAATAAATTTTTATCTATTATAATAATAAATTTTTAATTAATTTACAGTGTAATTAATTGAAATACCTATTTAATTCTTTTTATACATATATTAATATTTATTTTCATGATTATTTCATTTAAAATGTAATAAAAGTACTTTATTCAAAAAATAATTTAAATATCATAAAATTTTTATATTTCATCTCATAATTTTTGTAAATTGATGTTTATTTTTTATAAATTACAAAAAATACATTACATTAATGAGAAAATTATATTATTTTAAAAATATATAAATATAATATTTTTTATTAATATAATAAAAAAATATTAAATTACTTACATTATTATTAATTAAAAATAACATTCTATTATATTATTTTTTTAAAAATACTATATTTAAGTGTAAATTTATTTTATTAATCTGATATATTTTTTATACAATAATTTTTTCACAAAAATGATTATCACTTAACATAAATTTATGATAATAAAATAAATACATTTCATAAAAATTAAAATTTTAAAATATCATCATTTTCTATTAATTTATTAAATATTAAAAATACATACTCTTTTGAAAAGACAGATTCCATAATTTTAATACTGTAACTTTAATTCTTTTTAATTATTTTTATTTGTAGCTAAATTTTCGATACAATCATATTTGCAATTTATCTTTAAAATTTTATTTTTATATAAAAATATAGTTGAAAGATAATTTATGCATAAAAATATAGATATTTAATTAAAATTTAAAAATAATTCTATTAAAAATTAATGATATAGATATTTAATTAAAATTTAAAAATAATTCTATTAAAAATTAATGATAAAAAATATAGATAATCAAAATATTAGTTATAATTGCATTACATATATAATTATTATGAAATAAAATATTCAAAAGTTTAAGAAATATTAAATAAAAAATTGATAAAAATTAATAATTAAATATATATTAATTAAATATATTTAATAAATAAATTTTGAAAATGATAAGTAATAATTTTTAAAATAAATAATAAAAAAATAACATAAATAAAAAAAGATTTGATAGCATTTAGGTGAAATGAAAATACTCGATGAGCATTTGATGTATATCATATGTCTCATATGACATACTATATACAGATAAATAAATAAAAATTATTTAAATAAAAAATTAATTTATAATTAAATATTATTTAATTGAAAAACGATAGCAAAAGTATTCAAATTCAATTTGTATAATAGTAAAATATTTCTTATTTTTTTTGTCATTTCAATTAAATGGCTATAAGTTGGCAATAATAATAATAATAATAATAATAATAATAATAATAATAATAATAATAATAATAAGCATTAATTAATTTTAGGAAAGTGAAATAAAAAAAATATTAAATTATTAACATAAAAAAATACATACTAATTATAAATAAGTCAAATATCTATATTTTATTTTTATAAGTTTTTATGTAGACTACACTTTTTATCTCTCAAATTTTTTAACAAAGATTTCATAATAAAAAAAAATAATAATGTAACAAAAATATTAATTAAAAATATGAAATAATTTAAAATTAATTAAATTATATGATAGTTGATTATGAGATAATAAATTAATGGTCAATTTCTTTAAACTAATGGCAATCAATAACCTTTATTATTATTATTATTATTATTATTATTATTATTATTATTATTATTATTATTATTATTATTAAGGGTAACATATGTTAAATAATATTTTTGCATAAAAGAATTTATAAAAAAAATAATATAAATAATTTTTAAATATTGTATTTAATCATAAAAAGGTTTTAATTTTTAAAAATCATAATTTAAATGAAATAATAATTTAAATTATAAATATTAAGGTAGTATTATAAATAATAATGATAATTAAAAGATAAATAAAAAATTAAATAATAATTAGCATAAAAGATATTATTTATGATTGATATAATATAATAAATTAATTGTCAATTTTCTTTAAACTAATAACGATTAATGACCTTATTATTATTATTATTATTATTATTATTATTATTATTATTATTATTATGGAAGGTAATAGGTAGCAAATAATATTTTTTACATAAATAAATTTATAAAAAAATAATTTAAATAATTTTTAAATATTGTATTAATCATAAAGGACTTAATTTTAAAAAATCAAATTAAAAAAAATAATTTAAATCATAAATGTTAAGATGATATTGTAAATAATATGATAATTAGAAGAGAAATAAAAAAAAATTAAATAATTATTAATATTTATAAAATAATATAAATAATTTTTAAATATTACATTTAACTACAAATGGTCTTAATTTTTTTTAACAAAATAATTTAAAAAAAATAAATTTTAAAAGAAACAATAATTAAAATAATAAATGCTAAGGTAGTATTGTAAATAATAATAATAATAATAAAGAAAAATTTGAAAATTTAATAATAATTAGTATAAAGGAGAATATTTTTAGAAAAGATTGCTAGCAATAAATTCAATTTAATATAGTCACTTAGTTAAATGTAATAGTTTTAGAATCTTATATAACGGCACAAAAAAAAAACTTCACTGCTTTAAATATTGTCACGTGGCATAAATATAATAGTTTTAAAATTTTATACGGCAGCACTTGAGGAGAACCTATCTGCTTTATATATATATAGATAGATTTACCTTATTCCTCTTCATTCTTCTTACATCCATTAAAGCTAGAACTATAGGAGCCCTAAGTTTTTGCTTGCATCACCCTCTTGCTTTTCCTTTTATCTTATTGTATGTCATTCAAATTAGAAAGTTTTGTACTCATTAATTGGAGCTATCTATTGGAAAGATTGGTGAAGGTTTTTTTATTGTTCCTAGCAGCAAATATTACTAGAAATACATTACACTTTTCATTTAAAAGCGTACTAAAATCCTTAGAACATTCCTTACAAAAATGTCTATCAAGAATCACCATAATTAGGAAGGAGGTACTAGCATGGCTAGGAACCAAGATACTTAGCCTTCAAACACCTAAAACATTCATTCTTTTCCCCTATGGGCTATAAGTGACTCCACAAGAGCCATCCAATCACTTCAAATACCCCAAAGCTATAGAGGCTTTGACAATAAGTTAGAATCCTAATGAATCAAATTTTGAGTTTACACGAATAGGCTTAAGATTTCATTTCCGGTTGGATTACCCTATGACCCCTTAAAATCCTAACCAGAGCCAAAATCCACCCTTTTTTTTTCAAAATGCACGGAGAAACTTAAACCTCTTTACGCCTTTTACCCCTTATCCTCTGAATAAGGAGACAATGTTAATAATAGAAATAGAGTGGAGGATCCCTTTCCACCTTCTGCTACTCTTGTTGAGGGAGAAGCTACTTCTCAAAGGGGAGGATAGGATAATAGAATAGCTTAGAACAAGAGGAGAACAAAAAACGATCTCACAATTGAATCACAAGTAAGCCTTGCAAAAAAGAAAAAAAAAAAGCAAAAACAAAAAGATTTGCCTTAGTGATGACACAGGTCAAGGCAGTAATGAAGCTCCAAAACTAAATATGATGCTGTAGTGTGCAAAGCCTTTCCAATGACCCTTAACGGTCTAGCGCAAACATGGTTCAAAACTAACCTTTAAGTAGTATTTACTCCTTTCTAACCTAGCACAAAAGTTTACTGATATGTTAAATTGTGAGTGTGCCAACCTGAAGTACTTCAAGAATGAGAAACACGATCAAAATGAAAGCATTAAAAATTTTAGATCTTGATCAGTCAAGTGTGTGTGTGTGTATATATGGGAACTAAATTTTCCCACAAACTGCATAATGATGCTGTATGGAGATCTCTACGGATATGGATTTTCAAAAAAGAAAAAAAAAAGAACACTAAGTGAGTTGACTTTGGCAACCTCTTAGGTGTTTTAAGTTAGTAAAGGGATCCAAGAAAGATTGAATGGAATAAGATAGGTGTACCTGACAGTCCCTCTTATATAAGTATTGGTTAGACCCTGTTGGAGTAGGAGTGTAGTTGGAATAGGACTAGGAGTCTGAATGACACAGGATGCTTATATGTATTAGAATTTAGCTTGGATTAGTACTCTCTCAGTTAGGTGAGTATCTCAGAATCCTAATCCCTCGATGACTAGATGTTTAGCTGAACTATATGTTGGCTCGGGCCTCATGGATTAGTTATTCAGATGACCGATTCATCCACTCGGTTAATTTGGGGGTGTAGAATGAAAATCACCTCGTATTTTTAATGAACTAGTGATAAGGGCAAAGAACTACATTTGAGTAGATGACCCTTACGAAATAAACATATTGACCCTAAAGAATAAAGAGGGAAAAAAAAAAGGAACTAATAAAGGAGATAAGAAGAAGAATAAAGAAAGAGATAGAAGCAGAAGTGACTACAAGTTAAACTCACAGAGGGATTACCGCCCGAGTCCATTCAGAAAACGCATTGGCATTAAGAGTCAATGTTTTAATGGAGATTGGAGACAAGAAACATGTGTAGTAGCCAAGTGATTTAAAAACTCTATTAAAAAAAAAAAAAAAAAAAGATTGTAATTGTTGATGCCAATTTCACGTGGGCATGGCTATGACATCAATGAATGCCATTAGCTAACCATTGAAATAGAGAGATTATGCAAAGCAGGACATTTGCAAGGCTACATCTAAGCATACGGGAGCATGTAACCTCAAAGAGAAGATGTAGGGGAGCAACTTAAGCTAAATACATCGAAACTCCTAATCAACGATGGATCTAGCAAAACTGTTTGTGCTAAATTGCATAAGGGAGGCAGAAAAATACACTGATGACAAAAGTTAGGAGCAAGGAAGAACAATAAAATGTATCACTTTGATAATTAGTAAATTGACTTTGGTGGCCTTACACCTTTGCAGAATCTTCCCTCTAGAAAAAAAGGACAATGCCCCATCTTGCGAATTCCCTATGCTTAGCTAACAAGACCAACCTTCCTAGCTTTTAAAGTTAGCTAGAAGTGGGCTTAGGCCCTACCAGCCTCGACAAGGCCTCTCTTGTGGAAGTACCAAAGACTTATCTATTAAAATGAGCACCAAAGACCTCTCTTATGGAGGCACTAAAAACCTCTTCCATGGAAGAAAAAGCAACAAATACCTCTAATATGGAGGCACTAAAGACTTATAAGAAAACGAGCACCAAAGCCCTCTTTTGCGGAGGCATCTATAAAATGCTTCAACATAAAGGCACCAAAGCCCTCTCCAGTGGACGTACCTATAATGACCTTCAACAAAAGACATCAAAGCCCTCTCCCACGGAAGCACTTAAAAAGACCTTCAACATGAAGGAACCAAAGCCCTCTTTCATGGAGGCACCTACAAAGACTTTCAATACAAAGGCATCCAAGATCTCCCCCACGGAGATACGTATAAAGATCTTTGAGGCAAAGATATCAAAGTCCCCCCTTGTGCAGACATCAAAGATCTCTCACACACAAAGAATTCCCACACTTGGGAATGCTAGTATTTTTTAATGTACGTTGCATATTATCTATACTTGTTGTACTTACTAGTGATTTAATTTTCCTTATATGCCATTTCAGAAAATGGTTCAAAAACACTTAACACTTGGATGCACACTTAATTGACGCATTGCATATTTCAATAATAATTTTATTTAAAAAATATAAAATATTTAGAATTTACAAATTTAAATTATTTAAAATTTAATTTTAATTTATCTTCTTTAAAAATATATATACACACACACGAAATAACTAAGTTGTTTTTCAATATTTTAAGAAAATAAATAAATTAAATGGTTGAAGTTCACTTAATTTAAGTTAAATAAAAGTTAAAAGTGAAAATTTTAAATTATTACCTCGCTTGGGTAGAAGATTAATTAATAAACCTTAAAACTACGAGAAAATTTTCTTTCAAAACAAGTATATATAATAATACAAAAAAACTAACTTCAAAAAGAAAATATATAATAATACAAAAAAATAACTAAAATGAGTATATAAAATAAAACTATGCAAACATATATAAAAAAAAAAATACTTTGTAGTTATAAGAATTTAAGTAACTAAGGTGTTGCTTCAAAAAGAAAAGTACAAAATGTATTCTTATTTACCAAGAATATCTTTCATTTTGTCCATTAAGTATAATACTTTCAACTATCAATTTTTTTTTATTATTCATAATTTTTAAAAAAAATAATTAGTGTGGATAATAAAAAAATTTATTCTTTTTTCAAATTTCTGCTATTTAAAAAATTCTTTAATTTGAAAAAAAAAATAGCTTATTTTAAATATTTATTATTTTTAGTGAGTCGTGAAAATTCAAAAATATTATAAGCCAATTGATTGAAAGAGAGACAGATAGTCAAAATTACTTCACATTAGTTGATTTAAATAATTTTAACTATAGGTTAAGAAAATTAAAACTAACCTAAAATTAAAAAAAAAAAAAAAAAGAATTAGCTACAATTATAAAAATTTTAAAAGAGTTATTTTTTTAACATTAAGTTTTTAAATTACATAAATGAGTTTTATAATAAAAAATTTAATTTTTTTTTAACTTTTTGCTATTATAAGTAATTCTTTAATTTGAAAAAAAAAATATATTGCGTTTGCATTTTAAGATTTAGATTTGAAATTTGAATTTTAAATATATGATTTAAAATTTAGAATTTGAAATTCATAAATTTAAAAATTTTTTATTTTATTAATAAAAAGGAATTTTCATGAAAGTGCAATATCATGTCGACTTGATTCATTGGAATGTAGTGGAATGAATTTGAAATAATAAGTTAAAATATTTATTCTAAACTTTTACTTTTTAAGCTTGCCGTTAATGCATAATATTTGAATTAAATTTAAATCTATTTTCATTTAGAATATCTAATTAATATATTTAATCCAAACCTAAATCTATAGAGTCGTATCCTCAATCCAAATATAGCATTAGCTTATTTTAAATTAGTAATAGTCAAAGGCTTATGCCCCGGAGACTCAATTCGTTAGTCAGCTTATTAGTAAGAGTTTGAAAAAATAAAATTTTGATTTAGAAACAAAAGTAACGATATATATTGTTTGTGATTTGGCTCCGTATAATTTCATGTATCATATTAATTACATTCACATGCCCATTTGATTTAGTTAAAAAAAAAAACCATTTTATGAGATTATTTTGAAAAAAAAAAAAAATATATATATATATATATATATATATATATATATATATATATATATATATATATGGCTTCAAATTTTAACTCCAATAAAATAAATAGTAAAATCACTTAATATTTACTCTTGAGATTAAATGTAAATGTTAAATAATTGTAATTTTTTTTTTTAAAAAAAGTGTCGATTCAAATTTAAAATTTTATTTAAAGTGATGCCATCAAATTAAGCTTGCCACATATAAAAAAATTTCGCATTCTGCTCTGAGCAAAGTAGATTAGAGAGATTTACCACGGCTAATCACTAGATTAGCAAGGCGCCATAAGTTATAGAAATGAAGAATATATTCTTATTATTTATTTCTATCTCAAACATGACTCAATAAAGCATCATCCCTCATCAACAGAAATTGTTAAAAAAGGATGGTTGCACACACACACACATGTGCGTACACACATACACTGACCGGCAATTTCATCAATGGCAAATAGAAGTTCATCTACAGGCGGGATACATAAGCTTGTCCCTGAACTTTATAAAAAAAAAAAAAAAAATCTCGTGACGCCCTAAACTTTTCAAACGTTTTTTAATACATTTCAACTCGTATAAATATTTCATGATATACCTCAACTCCTGTAAAGTGAAATTAAAATACCATTCAGACCCTAGTCAGCAGATCGTTATGTCAGCATGATTAGAATTATGCTGTTCAGTTTGAGGATTTTAAGGATATTTTAATTCACCTTATAAGAGTTTATGTGTGTCATAAAGCATTTTAAATGTTCAGGATGTCATAAGTTTTCTTTTTTTTTTTTTTTTTACAAAGTTCAAGTATAAAATGATGTATTCAACCTTTATATATGCCTTGATTAACACCACTATTTTAAATTAACTAGTTACATGACACTACATGCCGACAGAATTTATTTAATTTGGCAACCACATCTCCCCACATACACATGGCATCCTCTTTGGCAACTGCTGAAGTCGAAGCCACTACCACAACTATCATTACATTGACCTCCCATAACCCTTATATTATTGGGGTGGCCTTCCCTCGCAGTGGTAACATGGGCCTCCCCCACATCCTTTATAACATTCCATAAAACATGGTGGCGGTGCTGGCAGTTCACAGCAGTGGTAACATGGGCCTCCTCCACACCTTTATAACATTCCATACAATATAGTGGGGGTGGCCTTCCCTCGCAGTGGTAACATGGGCTAGGCCTCCCCCACATCCTTTATAACATTCTAGAAAACATGGTGGCGGCGGTGGCAGTCACAGCAGTGGTAACATGGGCCTCCTCCACATCCTTTATAACATTCCATACAACATGGTGGCAGCGGCGGTGACCTTCCATAGCAGTGGTAGCATGGGCCTCCCCCACTTCCTTTATAGCATTCCATACAACATTGTGGTGGTGGCCTTCCACAGCAGTGGCAACATGGGCCTCCCCCACATCCTTTACGACATTCCGTACAACATGGTGGCAGCGTTTGCGGTGACGTTGATGACGATGATGACGACGGTGACGTTGGTGGCATTGGCGGCGGTGTCTTTATGCCAACACACTGGACAGAATCACCACCTTTGCAGCAGATAATTTTCTTGATCTTTTCAGGACTGTAGCACACCACAATGATGTTCACTGTGTTAGCCTTCTCATCATATATCTGATTTTGAATTTCTCTTATACATGAGGCCATCAAAATCACAAAATATATATAACTCAGTCACTTTCCTTCAAGCAAATAGGAAGAATTAATTTTTAATATATTAATATTAATTAGTACATGGAGAAATCAATTAAGACAGACTCACAAGGAATTTTACAGAGCATTTTCTTGATTTTCTTGCAGCATTTATTGCAGCTAAGATCGACCTTAATCACCATTGTAACTTTCTGCAACATAGTAAACTTAATTTCAATCATATAATATAATAAACTTACCTTAATCACCATTGTAACTTTCTGCAACATAGTAAACTTAATTTCAATCATATAATATAATAAACTTAATTTAATTACAGCAATTACTTTCCACTTTCCACAATGCTAATGCTAAAAGAAGAAGGTTGAAACAGAGAGGTATCCAATTAATCAACAAGTAAAATAACGCACCACCACAAAGCCAGATAAAATGATGGTAAAGAGATTAAAAAAAACAAAAAAAGGCAATGAGACCCACGCGCGTACCTCCTCTGCCATGGCTGTGGTGGAAAATACTCTGAGATCTGAGGTTGATTAAGATGATGATATAAAATGGGTAGCTGATGACTATTCTTCAAGAAATGAAATGAAATAAAACGAGAGTGAGAGATCATAATTGAAAGATAAAATTGACTAAAATTGACCAACTAATATGAAAGTGATACACACTCGTTGACAAGTTAAAATCACTCGTTTTAGATAATAAAATGGTTGGTACAGTGATTGCGCAAAAAATGAAAATAATGAAGTTGGCTTACTACCAACCTTTTGTCTGATTACTGAATCAGTAAAAATAAAGGGTCGTTTAAAGATTTAAGATTTAACCAAAATTAAATTGAAATTTAATTGATATGTTATTAAATAAATATTAATTATATATTATATAATTATTAATCTCTTAATAATAATAATAACACATTGCTATAATTATTAATTTAATATATTTGGCAGATCTTCTTAAAATAAAATTAATTATATTTAAATTGGAATTTTTAAAAATAATATAAAATTTTGAATTAAATTTTATATTTAAATAATTGTATTTTATTGGCAAATTAGACATCCCACAGCACAGCGAAGCATAGTTGAAAACGTGGCATTATCAGGCTTTAACTCCTCTTTCAAGCATGTCATCAAACAGCTTCGCTGCTCTATCTAAATCCTTGCACTACCTAAATCCTTTCATGGTTACATTGTAAGTAGTAGCCTTCCGATCAAAATTGAGTCTCTTTGTAAAAAAATTGGAGAGAAGAGAAAAGAAAATAAAAGAAATTGGATTTCTCCAAAGAAAAGAAATTGGATTTATCTAGTTTCTTTTGTTTGGACAATAAGCAAAGGAGAGAAAAGAAGAGGAAGGAGGAGAAGAGAGAGACCTGATTTTCCCAATTTTATTATTTCTCTCTAAATATTTTCCTCAAAATTGAAGGGAAACGAGAGGGAATGCGAGAATAATGCTTACAATTATTTAAATATCTTTATTCCATAATCAGACATTAAAAAATAAGGATAAAATAGTTATTTACCTTTTCTAAGAGTGAAATTATATTTCTCTTTTATTTTAATAATTAATCCAAATAACACAAAGGAAATTATATTTATTTTATTTTATTTTATTTTCTCTTTATTTCTCTTTTTAATTTCTTATCATTTCTCTTGCACGGTTAAGGATCTAAACAAGGGGTAAGAGTAAGAAATGTAGTTTCCAGGTTGGACACTGATAGGTTTAATTAGTGAGTGGTGTATTTGCTTGACATTTGAATTGGCTTCAAGCAGACGTATTTGTAGAAATTTCATCCACTACCGCACTTGAAGTTAATAATAAAAAATAATGATTCATCTATTTTTTTTTACTTTTTTTAAATAATTATAAAAATTTGAAGTAACATCAAATAAAAAAAAAGACAAATTAAAAAGTTTTCTCTACATATTTGTGTAAAATTTTAAATCAATTGAAAAAAATAAAAATAAAAGTTCTTAATTGTATTTCTCAATGAAGTTTTAACTATTTCTTCAATGCTACTTTTTGCCTTTTTCTCCTCATCATGTTCACAAGAATCACAAATTTTCCTTCTCTCATCTCTCCTTTATTTATTTATTTTTTCATTCTCTGTTAGTTGGTTGTCCTCTTTTTCCCCTCACTTTTGAAAGAAACGCAGTACAATTATTTTGAATATAGATGGAATTTTGTTCAAGAGCTTGTCAATCACTTTATTGGGATGAATATCAAATTGCCTTTTAGTATAGCATGCTTAAATTCAAATGATTCATTTTCATCTTTGAATATTTGATAAAGAAAAATTAATTCATCTTGCTCAATGTTATCCATGTGACTTTTTTATATGGAATTAATGTCACTTGAAATTTTCTTTTTAATGAAAATTATGAAAACTCAATTGTTGAATCGAATTGGGGATCAATTAAATTTTTTAGTGATTATCGAGAAAGATAAATATGATAACATTGATAACAAAGTGATCATACAATACTTCCAAAAAATGAAAACTCATAAAAAAATTTATAAATTTAATATTATAGTGAGAATTTGTTGTTTTATGAAATTATTTTCTATTAATTTTTATTCTATTCTTGTTAAATATAGAAAATTTGTATGCATTATTTTTTTTTTCTCAATTCATAGTTTATTATTATTATTATTATTATTATTATTATTATTATTATTATTATTATTATTATTATTATTTCATTTGAAATGAGTAAAATATTTTTTTGATGCCATTGACTAATTTCCTAGCTTTGCTCCTCAGAGGATTCACTACAAAACAAAAATGGTTAGGAAGCCAAGGGGAAATTAATCCTTGGCACTTTGAAGCTTAAATTAGCAAAGTGAAATTGTATGTATTTGAGGGAAAAGAGAGTGAGTTAGAATGTCATACCTTATCCCTTTTATAAGGGAGTTTTATTTGCCATGAAGTAAGTGTCAGACGAGTGGCCTAATGGATTTTTCTTGCTTAGACCCAGTCCATCATTGACTCAAAATACAAAATCTATAGTGGGACCTACCAAGTAAATATATTAATTCTATATATTTGTATCTTAGGTCCATAATGGATCAAGTCTAGGCAAGAGTTCTCGTGGCCCAACTTGTTCTTTTATGCATGCATTTATGCTTTGAAGTAAGTGTTGCTTTTTCAAGTTGTAATGGGTATAATAATTTTTCACAAAGCTTAAGATCTATCTTTTGATAATTTCAAAGATGGCTTGCAGTTCATATTCTATGGTCATCTACGATCTCCATTGGTCATGCCTTAATGGAGTGTGGTCATTCAAGGAAATGGCAATATACCTTGTATATTCTAGGTCAATTAAACGACCTTCAAAGGTCTCTCATGATTTCAAGGTCGTTTGATATTTATGTCATACATATCATTGATGACAACACCACTATTGTAAATTAACCAGTTACATGACACGACATACCGAGAGAATTTATTTAATTTGGCAACCACATCTCCCCACATACACATGGCATCCTCTTTGGCAACTGCTGAAGTCGAAGCCACCACCACAACTATCATTATATTGACCTCCCATAACCCTTATAGTATGGGGGTAGTCTTCCCTCGCAGTGGTAACATGGGCCTCCCCCACATCCTTTACATCATTCCATAAAACATGGTGGCGGCGGTGGCAGTTCACAACAGTGGTAACATGGGCCTCCTCTACATCCTTTATAACATTCCATACAACATGGTGGCGGTGGTGGTGACCTTCCATAGCAGTGGTAGCATGGGCCTCCCCCACTTCCTATATAGCATTCCAAACAACATGGTGGTGGTGGCCTTCCACAGCAGTGGCAACATGGGCCTCGCCCACATCCTTTAGGACATTCCGTACAACATGGTGGCGGCGACGGTGGCGGCGACGGTGCCGGTGGTAGTAGCAGTAGCAGTGACAGCGGCGGCGGCGGTGGCGGTGGTGGCGGCGGCGGTGGCGGCGGCGGTGGCGACGGTGTCTTTATGTCAATACACTGGACGGAATCACCACCTTTGCAGCAGATAATTTTCTTGATCTTTTCAGGACTGCAGCACACCACAGTGATGTTCACTGTGTTAGCCTTCTCATCATATATCTGATTTCGAATTTCTCTTATACATAAGGCCATCAAAATCACAAAATATATATAACTCAGTCACTTTCCTTCAAGCAAATAGGAAGAATTAATTTTAAATATATTAATATTAATTAGTACATGGAGAGATCAATTAAGACAGACTCACGAGGAATTTCACAGAGTATTTTCTTGATTTTCTTGCAGCTAAGATCGACCTTAATCACCATTGTAACTTTCTGCAACATAGTAAACTTAATTTGAATCATATAACATAATAAACTTAATTTAATTACAGCAATTGCTTTCCACTTTCCACAATGCTAATGCTAAAAGAAAAAGGTTGAAACAGAGAGGTATCCAATTAATCAACAAGCAAAATAACGCACCACCACAAAGCCAGATAAAATGATGGTAAAGAGATTAAAAAAAAAAAAAAGGCAATGAGACCCGCGCGCGTACCTCCTCTGCCATGGCTGTGGTGGAAAATACTCTGAGATCTGAGCTTGATTAAGATGATGATATAAAATGGGTAGCTGATGACTATTCTTCAAGAAATGAAATGAAATAAAACGAGAGTGAGAGATCATAATTGAAAGAAAAAATTGACTAAAATTGACCAACCAATATGAAAGTGATACACAGACGTTGGTAAGTCAAAATCAGTTAATAAAATGGTTGGTACAGTGAATGCGCAAATAATGAAAATAATGAAGTTGGCTTACAACCAACCCTTTTGTCTGATTACCGAATCACTACAAATAAAGGGTCGTTTAAAGATTTAAGATTTAACCAAAATTAAATTGAAATTTAATTGATATGTTATTAAATAAATATTAATTATATATTATACAATTATTAATCTCTTAATAATAATAATAATACATTGCTATAATTATTAATTTAATATATTTGGCAGATCTTCTTAAAATAAAATTAATTATATTTTAAATTGGAATTTTTAAAAATAATATAAAATTTTGAATTAAATTTTATATTTAAATATTGTATTTTATTGGCAAATTAGACATCCTACAGCACAGCGAAGCATAGTTGAAAACGTGGCATTATCAGGCTTTAACTCCTCTTTCAAGCATGTCATCAAACAGCTTCGCTGCTCTATCTAAATCCTTGCACTACCTAAATCCTTTCATGGTTACATTGTAAGTAGCAGCCTTCCTATCAAAATTGAGTCTCTTTGTAAAAAAATTCGAGAGAAGAGAAAAGACAATGAAAGAAATTGGATTTCCCCAAAGATAAGAAATTGGATTTATCTAGTTTCTTTGGTTTCGACAATAAGCAAAGGAGAGAAAAGAAGAGAAAGGAGGAGAAGAGAGAGATCTGATTTTCCCAAATTTACTATTTCTCTCTAAATATTTTCCTCAAAATTGAAGGGAAACGAGAGGAAATGCGAGAATAATGGTTACAATTATTTAAATATCCTTATTCCATAATCAGACATTAAAAAATAAAGGCCAAATAGTTATTTACCTTTTTTAAGAGAGAAATTATATTTCTCTTTTATTTTAATAATTAATCTAAATAACACAAAGGAAATTATATTTATTTTATTTTAATTTTATTTTCTCTTTATTTCTCTTTTCAATTTCTTTTCATTTCCCTTGCTCGGTTAAGGATCTAAACAAGGGGTAAGAGCAAGCAATGTAGTTTCGAGGTTGGACACTGATAGGTTTAATTAGTGAGTGGTGTGTTTGCTTGACATTTGAATTGGCTTCGAGCAGACGTTTTTGTAGAAATTTCATAAACGACCGCACTCGAAGTTAATAGTAAAAAATAATGATTCATCTATTTTTTTTTTTACTTTTTTAAAATAATTATATAAAATTGAAGTAACATCAAATAAAAAAAAGGCAAATTAAAAAGTTTTCTCTACGTATTTGTGTAAAATTTAAAATCAATTGAAAAAAAAAATAAAAGTTCTTAATTGTATATCTCAATGAAGTTTTAACTATTTCTTCAATGCTACTTTTTGCCTTTTTCTCCTCAACATGTTCACAAGAATCACAGCTTTTCCTTCTCTCATCTCTCCTTTATTTATTTATTTTTTCATTCTCTGTCAGTTCGTTGTCCTTTTTTTCCCCTCACTTTTGAAAGAAACACAGTATAATTATTTTGAATACAGATGGAATTTTGTTCAGGAGCTTGTCAATCACTTTATTGGGATGAATATCAAATTGCTTTTTAGTATAGCATGCTTAAATTCAAATGATTCATTTTTCATCTTTGAATATTTGATAAAGAAAAATTAATTCATCTTGCTCAATGTTATCCATGTGACTTTTTATATGGAATTAATGTCATTTGAAATTTTCTTTTTAATGAAAATTATGAAAACTCAACTGTTGAATCGAATTGGGGATCAATTAAAATTTTTAGTGATTATCGAGAAAGATAAATATGATAACAATGATAACAAAGTGATCATACAATACTTCCAAAAAATGAAAACTCATAAAAAAAATTTATAAATTTAATATTATAGTGAGAATTTGTTGTTTTATGAAATCATTTTCTATTAATTTTTATTCTATTCTTGTTAAATATAGAAAATTTGTATGCATTATTATTTTTTTTCTCAATTCATAGTTTATTATTATTATTATTATTATTATTATTATTATTATTATTATTATTATTATTATTTCATTTGAAATGAGTAAAATATTTTTTTGGTGCCATTGACTAATTTCCTAGCTTTTCCCCTCAGAGGATTCACTACAAAACAAAAATGGTTAGGAAGCCAAGGGGAAATTAATCCTTGGCACTTTGAAGCTTAAATTAGCAAAGTGAAATTGTATGTAATTGAGGGAAAAGAGAGTGAGTTAGAATGTCATATCTTATCCCTTTTATAAGGGAGTTTTCTTTGCCATGAAGTAAGTGTCAGACGAGTGACCTAATGGATTTTTCTTGCTTAGACCCAGTCCATCATGGACTCAAAATACAAAATCTATAGTGGGACCCACCAATTAAATATATTGATTCTATATATTTATATCCTAGGTCCATAATAGATCAAGTCTAGGCAAGATTTCTCGTGGCCCAACTTGTTCTTTTATGCATGTATTTATCCTTTTAAGGAAGTGTTGCCTTTTTTAAGTTGTAATGGGTATAATAATTTTTCACAAAGCTTAAGATCTATCTTTTGATAATTTCGAAGATGGCTTGCAGTTCATATTCTATGGTCATCTACGATCTCCATGGGTCATGCCTCAATGGAGGGTGGTCATTCAAGGAAATGGCAATATACCTTGTATATTCTAGGTCAATTAAATGACCTTCAAGGGTCTCTCATGATTTCAAGGTCGTTTTATATTTATGTCATACATGTCATTGATGATAACACCACTATTTTAAATTAACTAGTTACATGACACTACATGCCGACAGAATTTATTTAATTTGGCAGCCACATCTCCCCACATACGCATGGCATCCTCTTTGGCAACTGCTGAAGTCGAAGCCACCACCACAACTATCATTATATTGACTTCCCATAACCCTTATAGTATGGGGGAGACCTTCCCTCGCAGTGGTAACATGGGCCTCCCCCACATCCTTTATGACATTCCATAAAACATGGTGGCGGCGGTGGCAATTCACAGCAGTGGTAACATGGGCCTCCTCCACATCCTTTATAACATTCCATACATCATGGTGGTGGCGGCGGCGGTGACCTTCCATAGCAGTGGTAGCATGGGCCTCCCCCACTTCTTTTATAGCATTCCATACAACATGGTTGTGGTGGCCTTCTACAGCAGTGGCAACATGGGCCTCCCCCACATCCTTTACGACATTCCGTACAACATGGTGGCGGCGTTGGCGATGACGTTGATGACGATGATGACGTCGGTGACGTTGATGGCGTTGATGACAATGATGACGACGGTGACGTTGGTGGCATTGGCGGCGGTGTCTTTATGTCAATACACTGTACGGAATCACCACCTTTGCAGTAGATAATTTTCTTGATCTTTTCAGGACTGCAGCACACCACAGTGATGTTCACTGTGTTAGCCTTCTCATCATATATCTGATTTTGAATTTCTCTTGTACATAAGGCCATCAAAATCACAAAATATATATAACTCATTCACTTTCCTTCAAGCAAATAGGAAGAATTAATTTTTAATATATTAATATTAATTAGTACATGGAGAAATCAATTAAGACAGACTCACGAGGAATTTTACAGAGTATTTTCTTGATTTTCTTGCAGCATTTCTTGCAGCTAAGATCGACCTTAATCACCATTATAACTTTCTGCAACATAGTAAGCTTAATTTCAATCATATAATATAATGAACTTAATTTAATTACAGCAATTACTTTCCACTTTCCACAATGCTAATGCTAAAAGAAGAAGGTTGAAACAGAGAGGTATCCAATTAATCAACAAGCAAAATAACGCACCACCACAAAGCCAGATAAAAAGATGGTAAAGAGATTAAAAAAAATAAAAAAAGGCAATGAGACCCACGCGCGTACCTCCTCTGCCATGGCTGTGGTGGAAAATACTCTGAGATCTGAGGTTGATTAAGATGATGATATAAAATGGGTAGCTGATGACTATTCTTCAAGAAATGAAATGAAATAAAACGAGAGTGAGAGATCATAATTGAAAGATAAAATTGACTAAAATTGACCAACAAATATGAAAGTGATACACGCACGTTGATAAGTCAAAATCACTCGTTTTAGATAATAAAATGGTTGGTACAGTGAATCACTAAAAATAAAGGGTCGTTTAAAGATTTAAGATTTAACCAAAATTAAATTGAAATTTAGTTGATATGTTATTAAATAAATATTAATTATATATTATATAATTATTAATCTCTTAATAATAATAATAATACATTGCTATAATTATTAATTTAATATATTTGGCAGATCTTCTTTAAATAAAATTAATTATATTTTAAATTGGAATTTTTAAAAATAATTTAAAATTTTGAATTAAATTTTACATTTAAATAATTGTATTTTATTGGCAAATTAGACATCCGACAGCACAGCGAAGCATAGTTGAAAACGTGGCATTATCAGGCTTTAACTCCTCTTTCAAGCATGTCATCAAACAGCTTCGCTGCTCTATCTAAATCCTTGCACTACCTAAATCCTTTCATGGTTACATTGTAAGTAGTAGCCTTCCTATCAAAATTGAGTCTCTTTGTAAAAAAATTGGAGAGAAGAGAAAAGAAAGTAAAAGAAATTGGATTTCTCCAAAGAAAAGAAATTGGATTTATCTAGTTTCTTTTGTTTGGACAATAAGCAAAGGAGAGAAAAGAAGAGGAAGGAGGAGAAGAGAGAGACCTGATTTTCCCAATTTTATTATTTCTCTCTAAATATTTTCCTCAAAATTGAAGGGAAACGAGAGGGAATGCGAGAATAATGCTTACAATTATTTAAATATCCTTATTCCATAATCAGGCATTAAAAAATAAGGATAAAATAGTTATTTACCTTTTCTAAGAGTGAAATTATATTTTTCTTTTATTTTAATAATTAATCCAAATAACACAAAGGAAATTATATTTATTTTATTTTCTCTTTATTTCTCTTTTCAATTTCTTATCATTTCTCTTGCACGGTTAAGGATCTAAACAAGGGGTAAGAGCAGGAAATGTAGTTTCCAGGTTGGACACTGATAGGTTTAATTAGTGAGTGGTGTATTTGCTTGACATTTGAATTGGCTTCGAGCAGACGTATTTATAGAAATTTGATCCACGACCGCACTTGAAGTTAATAATAAAAAATAATGATTCATCTATTTTTTTTTTTACTATTTTTAAATAATTATATAAAATTAAGTAACATCAAATAAAAAAAAGACAAATTAAAAAGTTTTCTCTACATATTTGTGTAAAATTTTAAATCAATTGAAAAAAATAAAAATAAAAGTTCTTAATTGTATGTCTCAATGAAGTTTTAACTATTTCTTCAATGCTACTTTTTGCCTTTTTCTCCTCATCATGTTCACAAGAATCACAGCTTTTCCTTCTCTCATCTCTCCTTTATTTATTTATTTTTTCATTCTCTGTTAGTTGGTTGTCCTCTTTTTCCCCTCACTTTTGAAAGAAACGCAGTACAATTATTTTGAATATAGATGGAATTTTGTTCAAGAGCTTGTCAATCACTTTATTGGGATGAATATCAAATTGCCTTTTAGTATAGCATGCTTAAATTCAAATGATTCATTTTCATCTTTGAATATTTGATAAAGAAAAATTAATTCATCTTGCTCAATGTTATCCATGTGACTTTTTTATATGGAATTAATGTCACTTGAAATTTTCTTTTTAATGAAAATTATGAAAACTCAATTGTTGAATCGAATTGGGGATCAATTAAATTTTTTAGTGATTATCGAGAAAGATAAATATGATAACATTGATAACAAAGTGATCATACAATACTTCCAAAAAATGAAAACTCATAAAAAAAATTTATAAATTTAATATTATAGTGAGAATTTGTTGTTTTATGAAATTATTTTCTATTAATTTTTATTCTATTCTTGTTAAATATAGAAAATTTGTATGCATTATTATTTTTTTTCTCAATTCATAGTTTATTATTATTATTATTATTATTATTATTATTATTATTATTATTATTATTATTATTATTATTTCATTTGAAATGAGTAAAATATTTTTTTGATGCCATTGACTAATTTCCTAGCTTTGCTCCTCAGAGGATTCACTACAAAACAAAAATGGTTAGGAAGCCAAGGGGAAATTAATCCTTGGCACTTTGAAGCTTAAATTAGCAAAGTGAAATTGTATGTATTTGAGGGAAAAGAGAGTGAGTTAGAATGTTATACCTTATCCCTTTTATAAGGGAGTTTTATTTGCCATGAAGTAAGTGTCAGACGAGTGGCCTAATGGATTTTTCTTGCTTAGACCCAGTCCATCATTGACTCAAAATACAAAATCTATAGTGGGACCTACCAAGTAAATATATTAATTCTATATATTTGTATCTTAGGTCCATAATGGATCAAGTCTAGGCAAGATTTCTCGTGGCCCAACTTGTTCTTTTATGCATGCATTTATCCTTTGAAGGAAGTGTTGCCTTTTTCAAGTTGTAATGGGTATAATAATTTTTCACAAAGCTTAAGATCTATCTTTTGATAATTTCAAAGATGGCTTGCAGTTTATATTCTATGGTCATCTACGATCTCCATGGGTCATGCCTCAATGGAGTGTGGTCATTCAAGGAAATGGCAATATACCTTGTATATTCTAGGTCAATTAAACGACCTTCAAAGGTCTCTCATGATTTCAAGGTCGTTTGATATTTATGTCATACATGTCATTGATGATAACACCACTATTGTAAATTAACCAGTTACATGACACGACATACCGACAGAATTTATTTAATTTGACAACCACATCTCCCCACATACACATGGCACCCTCTTTGGTAACTGCTGAAGTCGAAGCCACCACCACAACTATCATTATGTTGACCTCTCATAACCCTTATAGTATGGGGGTGGCCTTCCCTCGCAGTGGTAACATGGGCCTCCCCCACATCCTTTACATCATTCCATAAAACATGGTGGTGGCGGTGGCAGTTCACAGCAGTGGTAACATGGTCCTCCTCTACATCCTTTATAACATTCCATACAACATGGTGGCTGTGGCGGTGACCTTCCATAGCAGTGGTAACATGGGCATCCCCAACTTCCTTTATAGCATTCCATACAATATGGTGGTGGTGGCCTTCCACAGCAATAGCAACATGGGCCTCCCCCACATCCTTTACGACATTCCGTACAACATGATGGCGTCGGCGGCGGCGGCAACGGAGGCGTCGACGTCGGCGGCGGTGGAGGCATCGACGTCGGCGGCGGTGGAGGCGTCGACGTCATCGTCGGCGTCGGTGGCGGCGGCGGTGGCGGTGTCTTTATGTCAATACACTGGACGGAATCACCACCTTTGCAGTAGATAATTTTCTTGATCTTTTCAGGACTGCAGCACACCACAGTGATGTTCACTGTGTTAGCCTTCTCATCATATATCTGATTTCGAATTTCTCTTATACATAAGGCCATCAAAATCACAAAATATATATAACTCAGTCACTTTCCTTCAAGCAAATAGGAAGAATTAATTTTTAATATATTAATATTAATTAGTACATGGAGAGATCAATTAAGATAGACTCACGAGGAATTTCACAGAGTATTTTCTTGATTTTCTTGCAGCATTTCTTGCAGCTAAGATCGACCTTAATCACCATTGTAACTTTCTGCAACATAGTAAACTTAATTTGAATCATATAACATAATAAACTTAATTTAATTACAGCAATTGCTTTCCACTTTCCACAATGCTAATGCTAAAAGAAGAAGGTTGAAACAGAGAGGTATCCAATTAATCAACAAGCAAAATAACGCACCACCACAAAGCCAGATAAAATGATGGTAAAGAGATTAAAAAAAAAAAAAGGCAATGAGACCCGCTCGCGTACCTCCTCTGCCATGGCTGTGGTGGAAAATACTCTGAGATCTGAGCTTGATTAAGATGATGATATAAAATGGGTAGCTGATGACTATTCTTAAAGAAATGAAATGAAATAAAACGAGAGTGAGAGATCATAATTGAAAGAAAAAATTGACTAAAATTGACCAACTAATATGAATGTGATACACACACGTTGATAAGTCAAAATCACTCGTTTTAGATAATAAAATGGTTGGTACAGTGAATTCGCAAATAATGAAAATAATGAAGTTGGCTTACAACCAACCCTTTTGTCTGATTACCGAATCACTAAAATTAAAGGGTCGTTTAAAGATTTAAGATTTAACCAAAATTAAATTGAAATTTAATTGATATGTTATTAAATAAATATTAATTATATATTATATAATTATTAATCTCTTAATAATAATAATAATAATACATTGCTATAATTATTAATTTAATATATTTGGCAGATCTTCTTAAAATAAAATTAATTATATTTTAAATTGGAATTTTTAAAAATAATATAAAATTTTGAATTAAATTTTATATTTAAATAATTGTATTTTATTGGCAAATTTGACATCCCACAGCACAGCGAAGCATAGTTGAAAACGTGGCATTATCAGGCTTTAACTCCTCTTTCAAGCATGTCATCAAACAGCATCGCTGCTCTATCTAAATCCTTGCACTACCTAAATCCTTTCATGGTTACATTGTAAGTAGTAGCCTTCCTATCAAAATTGAGTCTCTTTGTAAAAAAATTTGAGAGAGGAGAAAAGAAAATAAAAGAAATTGGATTTTTCCAAAGAAAAGAAATTGGATTTATCTAGTTTCTTTTGTTTGGACAATAAGCAAAGGAGAGAAAAGAAGAGAAAGGAGGAGAAGAGAGAGATCTGATTTTCCAAATTTTATTATTTCTCTCTAAATATTTTCCTCAAAATTGAAGGGAAACGAGAGGAAATGCCAGAATAATGGTTACAATTATTTAAATATCCTTATTCCATAATCAGACATTAAAAATTAAGGGCAAAATAGTTATTTATCTTTTTTTAAGAGAGAAATTATATTTCTCTTTTATTTTAATAATTAATCCAAATAACACAAAGGAAATTATATTTATTTTATTTTATTTTATTTTTTCTTTATTTCTCTTTTCAATTTCTTATCATTTCCCTTGCCCAGTTAAGGATCTAAACAAGGGGTAAGAGCAAGCAATGTAGTTTCGAGGTTGGACACTGATAGGTTTAATTAGTGAGTGGTGTGTTTGCTTCACATTTGAATTGGCTTCGAGCGGACGTTTTTGTAGAAATTTCATCAACGACCGCACTCGAAGTTAATAACAAAAAATAATGATTCATCTATTTTTTTTTTTACTTTTTTAAAATAATTATATAAAATTGAAGTAACATCAAATAAAAAAAAGACAAATTAAAAAGTTTTCTCTACGTATTTGTGTAAAATTTTAAATCAATTGAAAAAAAAAAATAAAAGTTCTTAATTGTATTTCTCAATGAAGTTTTAACTATTTCTTCAATGCTACTTTTTGCCTTTTTCTCCTCAACATGTTCACAAGAATCACAGCTTTTCCTTCTCTCATCTCTCCTTTATTTATTTATTTTTTCATTCTCTGTCAGTTGGTTGTCCTTCTTTTCCCCTCACTTTTGAAAGAAACACAGTATAATTATTTTGAATACAGATGGAATTTTGTTCAAGAGCTTGTCAATCACTTTATTGGGATGAATATCAAATTGCTTTTTAGTATAGCATGCTTAAATTCAAATGATTCATTTTTCATCTTTGAATATTTGATAAAGAAAAATTAATTCATCTTGCTCAATGTTATCAATGTGACTTTTTATATGGAATTAATGTCACTTGAAATTTTCTTTTTAATGAAAATTATGAAAACTCAACTGTTGAATCGAATTGGGGATCAATTAAAATTTTTAGTGATTATCGAGAAAGATAAATATGATAACAATGATAACAAAGTGATCATACAATACTTCCAAAAAATGAAAACTCATAAAAAAAATTTATAAATTTAATATTATAGTGAGAATTTGTTGTTTTATGAAATCATTTTCTATTAATTTTTATTCTATTCTTGTTAAATATAGAAAATTTGTATGCATTATTATTTTTTTTCTCAATTCATAGTTTATTATTATTATTATTATTATTATTATTATTATTATTATTATTATTATTATTATTATTTCATTTGAAATGAGTCAAATATTTTTTTGATGCCATTGACTAATTTCCTAGCTTTGCTCCTCAGAGGATTCACTACAAAACAAAAATGGTTAGGAAGCCAAGGGGAAATTAATCCTTGGCACTTTGAAGCTTAAATTAGCAAAGTGAAATTGTATGTAATTGAGGGAAAAGAGAGTGAGTCAGAATGTCATATCTTATTCCTTTTATAAAGGAGTTTTCTTTGCCATGAAGTAAGTGTCAGACGAGTGACCTAATGGATTTTTCTTGCTTAGACCCAGTCCATCATGGACTCAAAATACAAAATCTATAGTGGGACCCACCAATTAAATATATTAATTCTATATATTTATATCTTAGGTCCATAATAGATCAAGTCTAGGCAAGATTTCTCGTGGCCCAACTTGTTCTTTTATGCATGTATTTATCCTTTTAAGGAAGTGTTGCCTTTTTTAAGTTGTAATGGGTATAATAATTTTTCACAAAGCTTAAGATCTATCTTTTGATAATTTCGAAGATGGCTTGCAGTTCATATTCTATGGTCATCTACGATCTCCATGGGTCATGCCTCAATGGAGGGTGGTCATTCAAGGAAATGGCAATATACCTTGTATATTCTAGGTCAATTAAATGACCTTCAAGGGTCTCTCATGAATTCAAGGTCGTTTTATATTTATGTCATACATGTCATTGATGATAACACCACTATTTTAAATTAACTAGTTACATGACACTACATGCCGACAGAATTTATTTAATTTGGCAACCACATCTCCCCACATACACATGGCATCCTCTTTGGCAACTGTTGAAGTCGAAGCCACCACCACAACTATCATTATATTGACTTCCCATAACCCTTATAGTATGGGGGAGACCTTCCCTCGCAGTGGTAACATGGGCCTCCCCAACATCCTTTATAACATTCCATAAAACATGGTGGCGGCGGTGGCAATTCACAGCAGTGGTAACATGAGCCTCCTCCACATCCTTTATAACATTCCATACAACATGGTGGTGGCGGCGGCGGTGACCTTCCATAGCAGTGGTAGCATGGGCCTCCCCCACTTCCTTTATAACATTCCATATAACATGGTGGTGGTGGCCTTCCACAGCAGTGGCAACATGGGCCTTCCCCACATCCTTTATGACATTCCGTACAACATGGTGGCAGCGTTGGCGATGACGTTGACGACGATGATCACGACGGTGACGTTGATGGCGTTGATGACAATGATGACGACGGTGACGTTGGTGGCGTTGGCGGCAGTGTCTTTATGTCAATACACTGTACGGAATCACCACCTTTTGCAGTAGATAATTTTCTTGATCTTTTCAGGACTGCAGCTCACCACAATGATGTTCACTGTGTTAACCTTCTCATCATATATCTGATTTTGAATTTCTCTTGTACATAAGGCCATCAAAATCACAAAAAATATATAACTCAGTCACTTTCCTTCAAGCAAATAGGAAGAATTAATTTTTAATATATTAATATTAATTAGTACATGGAGAAATCAATTAAGACAGACTCACGAGGAATTTTACAGAGTATTTTCTTGATTTTCTTGCAGCATTTCTTGCAGCTAAGATCGACCTTAATCACCATTGTAACTTTCTGCAACATAGTAAGCTTAATTTCAATCATATAATATAATAAACTTAATTTAATTACAGCAATTACTTTCCACTTTCCACAATGCTAATGCTAAAAGAAGAAGGTTGAAACAGAGAGGTATCCAATTAATCAACAAGCAAAATAACGCACCACCACAAAGCCAGATAAAATGATGGTAAAGAGATTAAAAAAAATAAAAAAAGGCAATGAGACCCACGCGCGTACCTCCTCTGCCATGGCTGTGGTGGAAAATACTCTGAGATCTGAGGTTGATAAAGATGATGATATAAAATGGGTAGCTGATGACTATTCTTCAAGAAATGAAATGAAATAAAACGAGAGTGAGAGATCATTATTGAAAGATAAAATTGACTAAAATTGACCAACTAATATGAAAGTGATACACACACGTTGATAAGTCAAAATCACTCGTTTTAGATAATAAAATGGTTGGTACAGTGAATGCGCAAATAATGAAAATAATGAAGTTGGCTTACAACCAACCCTTTTGTCTGATTACCGAATCACTAAAATTAAAGGGTCGTTTAAAGATTTAAGATTTAACCAAAATTAAATTGAAATTTAATTGATATGTTATTAAATAAATATTAATTATATATTATATAATTATTAATCTCTTAATAATAATAATAATAATACATTGCTATAATTATTAATTTAATATATTTGGCAGATCTTCTTAAAATAAAATTAATTATATTTTAAATTGGAATTTTTAAAAATAATATAAAATTTTGAATTAAATTTTATATTTAAATAATTGTATTTTATTGGCAAATTTGACATCCCACAGCACAGCGAAGCATAGTTGAAAACGTGGCATTATCAGGCTTTAACTCCTCTTTCAAGCATGTCATCAAACAGCATCGCTGCTCTATCTAAATCCTTGCACTACCTAAATCCTTTCATGGTTACATTGTAAGTAGTAGCCTTCCTATCAAAATTGAGTCTCTTTGTAAAAAAATTTGAGAGAGGAGAAAAGAAAATAAAAGAAATTGGATTTTTCCAAAGAAAAGAAATTGGATTTATCTAGTTTCTTTTGTTTGGATAATAAGCAAAGGAGAGAAAAGAAGAGAAAGGAGGAGAAGAGAGAGATCTGATTTTCCAAATTTTATTATTTCTCTCTAAATATTTTCCTCAAAATTGAAGGGAAACGAGAGGAAATGCCAGAATAATGGTTACAATTATTTAAATATCCTTATTCCATAATTAGACATTAAAAATTAAGGGCAAAATAGTTATTTATCTTTTTTTAAGAGAGAAATTATATTTCTCTTTTATTTTAATAATTAATCCAAATAACACAAAGGAAATTATATTTATTTTATTTTATTTTATTTTTTCTTTATTTCTCTTTTCAATTTCTTATCATTTCCCTTGCCCAGTTAAGGATCTAAACAAGGGGTAAGAGCAAGCAATGTAGTTTCGAGGTTGGACACTGATAGGTTTAATTAGTGAGTGGTGTGTTTGCTTGACAATTGAATTGGCTTCGAGCATACGTATTTGTAGAAATTTCATCAACAACCGCACTCGAATTTAATAATAAAAAATAATGATTCATCTATTTTCTTTTTACTTTTTTTGAATAATTATATAAAATTGAAGTAACATCAAATAAAAAAAAAGACAAATTAAAAAGTTTTCTCTACGTATTTGTGTAAAATTTTAAATCAATTGAAAAAAAAAATAAAAGTTCTTAATTGTATTTCCCAATGAAGTTTTAACTATTTCTTCGATGCTACTTTTTGCCTTTTTCTCCTCAACATGTTCACAAGAATCACAGCTTTTCCTTCTCTCATCTCTCCTTTATTTATTTATTTTTTCATTCTCTTTTAGTTGGTTGTCCTTTTTTTCCCCTCACTTTTGAAAAGAAACACAGTATAATTATTTTGAATACAGATGGAATTTTGTTCAAGAGCTTGTCAATCACTTTATTGTGATGAATATCAAATTGCTTTTTAGTAGAGCATGCTTAAATTCAAATGATTCATTTTCATCTTTGAATATTTGATAAAGAAAAATTAGTTCATCTTGCTCAATGTTATCCATGTGACTTTTTATATGGAATTAATGTCAATTAAATTTTCTTTTTAATGAAAATTATGAAAACTCAACTGTTGAATCGAATTGGGGGATCAATTAAATTTTTTAGTGATTATCGAGAAAGATAAATATGATAACATTGATAACAAAGTGATCATACAATACTTCCAAAAAATGAAAACTCATTAAAAAAAAATTATAAATTTAATATTATAGTGAGAATTTGTTGTTTTATGAAATTATTTTCTATTAATTTTTATTCTATTCTTGTTAAATATAGAAAATTTGTATGCATTATTATTTTTTTTCTCAATTCATAGTTTATTATTATTATTATTATTATTATTATTATTATTATTATTATTATTATTATTATTATTATTATTTCATTTGAAATGAGTAAAATATTTTTTTGATGCCATTGACTAATTTCCTAGCTTTGCCCCTCAGAGGATTCACTACAAAAGAAAAATGGTTAGGAAGCCCCGGGGAAATTAATCCTTGGCATTTTGAAGCTTAAATTAGCAAAGTGAAATTGTATGTATTTGAGGGAAAAGAGAGTGAGTTAGAATGTCATACCTTATCCCTTTTATAAGGGAGTTTTCTTTGCCATGAAGTAAGTGTCAGACGAGTGGCCTAATGGATTTTTCTTGCTTAGACCTAGTCCATCATGAACTCAAAATACAAAATCTATAGTGGGACCTACCAATTAAATATATTGATTCTATATATTTGTATCTTAGGTCCATAATGGATCAAGTTTAAGCAAGATTTCTCGTGGCCCAACTTGTTCTTTTATGCATGCATTTATCCTTTTAAGGAAGTTTTGCCTTTTTTAAGTTGTAATGGGTATAATAATTTTTCACAAAGCTTAAGATCTATCTTTTGATAATTTCAAAGATGGCTTGCAGTTCATATTCTATGGTCATCTACGATCTCCATGGGTCATGCCTCAATGGAGTGTGGTCATTCAAGGAAATGGCAATATACCTTGTATATTCTAGGTCAATTAAACGACCTTCAAGGGTCTCTCATGATTTCAAGGTCGTTTGATATTTATGTCATACATGTCATTGATGATAACCACAGCATCTTACTGTAACATTCTACCACCTAAACCACTCAAAATGTTACAAACAAATTCATCACTTAGGTTTTTTGAATCTAAAGCCTCTACATTAACAAGAGAAGCATACCTAGTGTCATAGGATCTTTTCACAAGCTGTGAAGCTCTGAGGCTATTGGGATTGAACCAAGCATAGGATTCTGAAATGGAAGTTCCCCTTTTGCCATCTGGGCATTGGAAATTTGCATCTTGTGTACCTTCTTATGCAACTTGGTCTTGCAAATAGAAAAGAGTGATTCAGATAAAGGTTATTGACTGAAGCGAAAAAGAGGTAAGTCTAGAAGAAAGGTTGAAGTATCTTGGTTTAGGATCTCTAAGATAAGATAGAATTGCAAAGAGGTTGATAGAGAGAGGATGGATATTAATAGAGATGATATGCCATCTCTCTCATTGTTTGTTGTCCTTGTACAAGATTTTGGCTTTGGTTACTGAAACAAGGGAAGATGACATAGAGATAGACCTTATAACATATGCAAAGATCTTGCGATTTGAGTTTTTAAATTTTAAGATATTAACCTTGGGCCACACATACTAGTCTAATAAAAGCAAATGTTTTTTAATATTACCTCATGTTATGAAAGAAATTAATCTATTAAAATTGTAATAAACTAATAAAAAAATTACAAAAAAGTACCCTGTGATTTCAGGTAATTTTCACTTTAAGGTCTGAAGTTTACTTTGTGACAGAGTAATACTAGACATTTATGCGCCATTAGCAAATGATGTCTTTTCATTTAACGCCAATTAACATATTTGATGTGGCATTTAAAAATAATTTTAACTATTTCAAAATCATTTTTTAATAATTAAAAATTAAAAAAAAGTAACAAGTCTTTGTGTTTAGAGATGTATAGGGTTCTACATGGGGCCACAAACTGTTCTCATTTTTTATGTTATGGCATGTAAAGACGATGAAATAAGAACAATAATATCGACATTCGTCTTGTATCCATTTACTACCATTAAGTTGTATTTTCTATTTTCTTTATCACTTGAGCCTGTGATTTTAGGATGAGAACTCTTATTATATCTCTATCTCAATGCTGTCTCTAGGAGTACAAAAAAATTAATATTTTCCAATATGAATTTTGAAGGATGGCATAAGTCCCCTAAAGGCAACAAGTGTCCTCCAATGGTTAGGCACCAATTGGGCAATGCACACATTGAAGAATTCCAAAACTTCAACATAAAAGCAGTTAAGAGACAGATGCAAGCCAGCCCTGAACGTCTCCTCATATATCACAAAGAAGTTAGGACATGAGATAGGATTGTGCACCTTAAAATCCTCCTACACATGATGAAATATATACCCATCTAGCATGTCATACTTTTGCAAGTTTGAATGAATAACAGGATGCTTCAATTTCATTCGTATCAATGCAATTGAACAACTATTGTCAGTTAGCCTAGCTGGTACCTTTCTGCTTGATCTGCTAGCCCCAGTCGGGTGTTCAACCTATTGCCCACCCCCAACTGAAGGGTTACACTCTGGCTCGCCTATAAGAGGATGACTACTTTCAGCTTCATCAGGCACCCATTCGAATGTAACCATAGTCACCACCGAGTCAACAATCAGTCCATCGCTTGAAGAGGTTAGTGCATAAGCATTGCTGGGTATTTCTTGAGAGTCTTCAGGAGATTCATAATAAGAAAAGAATAATAAATTACCTTAAAACAAATTTCAACAAAAAAATGATGTAAATTTCCAGCGAGAATCCAAGAACAAAAGAAGGATTGGCCAAAAGCTCTCAAAATCAAAATCAAGATAAAAAAAATGAAATAAGAAGGGAATTTCCCCTCAAGCATATATAAGTGGTCATTTAATGACCTCAAATATTGAGAAGACACTTAAGGAAGCCTGAAAGTCTAAGAACCATTAGACTCCTTAGACATGAAATACCCTGTTCGCAAATCACATCATGATGAGGTTACACCATCACCACCATTCATTTAAAACTTCCTGTTGACCCCACAAGCTCAAAGGAGCATAGATTTTGATGATACCAAAACTCAACTAGAATCAAACTAATATTGTTTTAAGTGTTGTGCATCTCAAAGAAAAAGTCACAAGGATTTCATGATGGATTCGTGCTTTTGAAGAAAGGATGACATTCTAAGGATAACACAGGACGAATAAAAGGAGATAAAAGAAGAAAAGGCTACCTTCTAAGGCTGCATTGAAAATCAGAATTGAAGGTACATATAGTATAGAAGTTAAGTTTTATTTTTAGGATTACTTGTGAAAAGAATTGAGGAGTAAAAGTCAATGATGCTTATTTTCAATCCCTCAAAAGATTTTTCTTTTAAATATCATTATTGGCCTAAAAAGTGTTTGACTATGATTTGGTGTAAAGTTTTAAAGTCTTGAATGTTATGCAGAAAAGTTTTCCTGGTATGCTAACTGGTTTGCTACTTATTTTAGTATGCTAACTGGTTTACTATTTTCTCAAGTATGCTAACTGTCTCAACTCTGCACAACATCGCAGAAAACGACAAAATAACGGCTATTTTCTTGAAATTCGTATCTGTAACGTTCAAATGAGTTCTCCAATGGTAAAAAATGTTCCAAAGCTATAAATACACCTACCTTTAGCCATTTTGCACTTAATGAAAGTCTCTCCACTGTTCAAAATCATAAAAGCTTTAATTCAAAGTGCTCAAAGTATTTTATTGCTCATCATTGGCTTATTTACTCAACTCTTCTTTATAGATTCTATTGTATTGAGTGAGAGTGAGTTTTAAACACATTATTATCATTTATGAGAGGTCATTCAAGCACCTAGTGAAGCTTGGTTGTGAAAAGTGTTTGGGATAACACTTGGTAGAAGTGTGAAGCTACTTTTAAAAGCTTTGGTGAGAAGATTTGTAAAGGGCTTCTTGTCTCTTGCCTTTAAAAGAGAAGAATAGTGAAGTGAAGACTCAAAGTGAGATCTTTGAGAGAGTGGATGTAGGCTAGTTGAAGCCGAACCACTATAAAAATTTCAGTGTTCATTTTCTCAACCCTTGCTCTTTACATTTATGCAATTTAACTTTATGATTGATATGATTTTGCTGATATGAAAATTGAGGCCACTTGCTGGGAATCTTGCTGCAATCTGAGAAAATCAGTTTACTGCTAAATCTGCTTTTACTGCTAAATTTGCTGATATCTGATTTAATCTGCTTGTTGTTTGATCTGCTGTCAGTTAGTATATCTGGTATACTACTCTGGTTGCTGTGTTAAAAACTTATCCAGATCACTGATATCTCTGCTGAATATTGATATAATTTGTTAGATCAGTATACTGATTGCATATAGCCTAACTTTGAATCAACTTGTCAATAGAGTTGTATTGTTCATATTTCACATTAGTCAATTGAGTTGAACCTAGCTGCAATTTTCAAAGGTTTTGAGCAAGAACCGAAAATTGTTTTTAAAGTCCAATTCACCCCCCCTCTTGGACATATTTTGGGACATCAATTTGGTATCAGAGCTTGTCTCTCTTGCTTGAGGATTAAACCCCTTAAAGTGATCCTTACACATGGCTAGTTCATCTAGAAACTCTGCTGGTATACCTGCCCCCTTAGCTGAAGGTTATTCCATCACTAGACCACCACTTTTTAATGGCACAAATTATTCTTTTTGGAAAACTAGAATGAGAAACTTTATACAATCTGTTGACATTGATGCATGGAGAATAATTAAAGATGGTCCTTATATTCCTTATAAAACCAGTGAAGGAACTGTACAAATTCCTAAAGCTGAAGTTGAATTTGATGATAATGATTGGAAGAAAATTTCTACAAATGCCAAGGCTATTAACATTCTTCATTGTGCTCTTGATATTAATGAGTATAATCGTATTTCAGGATGTCAAACTGCAAAAGAAATTTGGGACAAACTAGAAGTCACATATGAAGGAACTGATGTGGTGAAAGAGTCAAAGGCAAACCTCCTCATCCTTAATTATGAGTTGTTTGAGATGAAACCTGGTGAAACTATTGCTGAGATGAGTACCAGATTTATAGATCTTGTCAATCTACTTAAAGCTCTTGGAAAGAAATTTGAGGAACAAGAGCTTGTAAAGAAAATTTTGAGGTCTCTTCCAAAGACGTGGGAAGCAAAGACTACTGTTATTCAAGACACCAAGGATTTCAGAAAATACACCTATGATGAGCTAATTGGTTCTCTCATTGTACATGAGATGATCTATAAGAAAGATGAGAAAGAAGGTGATCAAAAGAAAAAGAAAGGTATAGCCTTCATATCCGAAAAGGTAGATGAGAAAAAGAAAAGTGTTGCTCTTAAAGTTAGTTCAAGTGATGATTCAAGTGCTTCAAGTGATGATGATGAAGATATGGCTATGATAGTCAAAAGATTCAAAAGAGCATTTAGAAAAGGTGGAAGCAAATATAAGAAGTTCACAAAGAAATACGCTCCAAAGACTCCAAATCATCCAAGTGAAATAGTTTGTTATGAGTGTAACAAACCAGGCCACATTAAGCCAAAGTGTCCTACATTAAAAAAGAAAAACAAGTTTAGAAAGGATAAAAGTAAAAAGGCAATGGCAGCAACATGGAGTGATAGTGACTCTTCATCAAATGATGAAACAAGTGACAAAGAAGCTGCAAACACTTGTATGATGGCAATTGAAGAAAAAGGTGAAAGCTCACACATTGAAGATAGTGAAAATGAGGTAAATCTTGAACTTTCTAATGTTGATGAATTAGAACTTGCATTTGTGAAAACATATGATAAATATAGAACTTTAAAAAGAAATGCAAAATTATAGTTCATGAAAATTGTGCTTTAAAATCAGAAAATATATCCTTGAGTATGGCTTCAAAGGAAAATGAATTTTACAAATCACAAATGAAATTATTTAAGGAAGTTAATGATGAGCTTCAAAGATAAAAAGAAGTGTGTGAACAACTTCTTGAGAAAAACAGAATTCTTGAGGCAAAAGTTGAGTCTTTGACAAAAGATTTAACTAAGTTTATAAAAGGAAAAGAAACACTTGATATACTTTTTGGGAATCAAAGATCCACAAATGAAAAATCTGGAATTGGTTATGATGGATTTATGAAGTATGGAAAATACAAACAATTTTTTGTTAAAGCTACATCCTTTTTCTCAACCAAGTATTACATGCTTTTATTGTAATCATAAAGGTCATATGATTAATGCTTGTCTTATTAGGAAAGGAACTTTTAAGGCAAAGAAAGTATGGGTGCCTAAAGGAACCCTACCTAATGTTACTAACACTCAAGGACCCAAAGTTGCTTGGGTACCTAAGAACAGTTAACTGATTTCAGGTCTGCCTAAGGAGTATGCTGGAAACAGAACATTGGTACATTGATAGTGGCTGCTCTAGGCACATGATAGGAAATAAAGATTCTAAATTCAAAGAATTCGAATAATGATGAGCTTGAATCAAAAGAACTAGTGGAGGATGATCAAAATGACAAAGAAGAAGAACTCCCTTGCTCCATAAATGTTGAAATTCAAGAAGACTCCCAACCAAATGTAGAAGAACTACAAATTGAGGAACCTCAACATCAAGATATTCCACAAGAATGGAGGTACCATAGAAATCATTCCAAAGATGACATTCTTGATAGTCCATCACAAAGAATAATGACAAGAGCTCAACTTAGAAGATATTTTGGCAATGTTGCTTTTGTTTCTCAATTGAACCCAAAACATATGATGATGCTCAAAATGATGAAAATTGGCTTTTTGCTATGCAAGAGGAATTAAATCAATTTGAAAGAAACAAAGTGTGGACACTTGTTCCTAAACCTAAAAAGCATTATGTTATTGGAACTAAATGGGTATTTAGGAATAAGATGGATGAAAAAGGACATGTAGTTAGAAATAAAGCTAGACTAGTAGCTCAAGGATACAACCAAGAGGAAGGTATTGATTTTGATGAAACCTTTGCTCCGGTTGCTAGAATTGAAGCTATTAGAATGTTATGTGCATTTGCTTGTTTTAAGAATTTCATGCTTTATTAAATGGATGTTAAAAGTGCATTCTTAAATGGATACATTGATGAAGAAGTTTATGTAGCTCAACCTTCTGGTTTTGAAGACCCTCACTTTCCAAATCATGTTTACAAGCTTACTAAAGCTCTCTATGGTTTAAAGCAAGCTCCTAGAGCATGGTAAGAGAGACTTAGTAAATTTTTGCTTCAAAATGATTTTAAAAGAGGAAAAGTGGATACTACTCTTTTCATTAAGAAACTAGGAAAAGACATGCTTATTGTGCAAATCTATGTAGATGATATTATTTTTGGTGCTATTAACCATTCTCTTTGTAGAAAATTTTCAAATATGATGAAAAGTGAATTTGAAATGAGTATGATGGGTGAACTTACTTTCTTCCTTGGATTGCAAATTAAACAAATGAGAGATGGAATTTTTATAAATCAGTCCAAGTACATAAAGGATATGCTAAAGAAGTTCAAAATGGAAGATATGAAAAGTATCGGAACTCCCATGAGCTCAACAATTAAATTGGAGAGAGATGAAAAAGGTAAAGAGGTAGATAACAAACTTTATAGAGGTATGATTGGTTCTTTACTCTACTTGACAGTGTCTAGACCAGATATTCATTTCAGTGTATGTTTATGTGCAAGATTTCAATCATGTCCAAAAGAATCTCATCTTGTAGCAGTTAAGAGAATTTTTAAATACCTCATTGGCACTCACAACATTGGCTTCTGGTATCCAAAATGTGAATCATTTGATCTTATTGGTTATAGTGATTTAGATTTTGCTGGTAGTAGACTGGACAGAAAAAGCACTTCTGGAACTTGTCAATTTCTAGGTAATGCATTAGTTTCATGGCACAGTAAAAAGCAAACCTCTGTTGCACTTTCTACTGCAGAAGCTGAATATATTGCAGCTGGAAGTTGTGTTGCACAGATTTTGTGGATGAAACAACAGCTTGAAGACTTTGAAATTAAATTTGATCACATTCCCATAAGATGTGACAATACTAGTGCTATAAATCTATCAAAAAATCCTGTTCAAAACCTATCAAAAAATCCTGTTCAACACTCTAGAAGCAAGCATATTGAAATTAGACATCATTTTATTAGAGATCATGTTCAAAATGGTGATATTCAAATTGAATTTGTCCCTTCTGAAAAACAGCTTGCTGATATTTTTACAAAGCCACTTAATGAGGAAATTTTCTGCAAAATAAGAAGAGAACTTGGTATGATTGATGCTCTTGATTAAGTTTTGATGCATTCTCATGTTTCTATATGAAAATGAAGTGATATATGTTGGTTTGTAGTGTTAAAAATGCATTCTGATATTTCTGGTACAAGTTGAAAAATTCTGGGTCTTATCAGATATGAACAGTATTCTGCAGAATTTAATCACAGTGGCATACTAATCTGTTTGCTAATTTTCGTGATTGCTAAATGCTTTACCACTGCTCCTAACTTTTCATTGGCAAACTGGAAGTCAGGTTTGATTGTACTAAAACTCTAAAAGTATTCTTATTTTCGAGCACCTATTCTGCATGTTTAAAGCCCATATTGCTTAATTACCCCTCTATTTAGAGCATTGCATCTTTATGTGATTTAAGGGCAAAATGGACTTTTGACACATTAATTAGCGCGGGACTCAATTTTTTTTTGGGAACCATCAATCTTTTCTCTGCAACTCCACTGATACACGGTACCCATTCTCTGCAAATGTCTCCAATTATGTCTTTTTAGTTTTAAAATTCAAAACTCCTTCTTCTTTCCGTCGCATCACCTACCAAAACCCAAACGGATGCATTTTCTTTCCATTTGCAAACCCATTTCGTTCGCAACCTTCCAAACCATCGTCTCCCTTCATCGTTCTTAAATATTTCCGAAACCCATTGGCTGTGAATCGATTAAATCAATTGTTTCAAGTTAGAAAATCCCCAAAATTTTTTCATTCCCGCTATTTGTCTAAATCTGCTGAAAGAAATCACTTCTTGTTGGATTAATTTTCTGGTTTTTGACGCATTTGGTATCGACTCGCATTCTCTGTCTCTACAAGTTTCAGGTATTGAATCTAAAACTTTAATGGAATCGTGTTTTACATTTTGATTGTGCTTGTTTTGTTTGTTTTGATTTTGCAATGTGCTGCTGATTTTTTTTTGGCATTAACATTTCGTAAAAATGTGGTATATAACAAAATCATGAATCGGTTGCCATGGATTCTCAAAAACCCGAATATCTCTTGCTGTCTGTTCTATTTTTATGACATTGTGCTAAGTTGTGCTAGAAATATATTGATGTGCTTCGAATAGTTATATATATTAACTGCTCATATCATTAAATTTGTGAACCCAGTTTTCACTGTCCTTGTGGCCTAATTTGCTTCTGAGATTGGTTATGGTGCGAGAAAAAGGAAAAGGCAAAGCAAAAATCCCCACATATTCATCATCTTCGGACTCCACTGATGCAAGTGTTCCTGCATCTCCTCCACAAAAAGACGCTCCTCTGGTAATTGGAAAATCAAAAGAAACGCCCAAGAAAAGAACCAGTGAGCCTGTCCAAGAAAAAGGATCCAAAAAGAAAAAGACTTCAAAAGCTCCAGTTATACATATGGAAAGGGCCATTCATGAACCCAGGTATATCCACTAGCCTGCTTTTACTGAAGTTTCTGTCCCTTTACAATCCTTGTTTGAATATCAAAAATGGGACAAATTGTGCTCTGACACTGAAGGAGTATATGTGGATTTAGTTCAAGAATTCTATACAAATTTAAGGGTTGATGATTCTAACAAAGATGAATCTTTTAAGGTGAAAATGAAAGGGAAAGTCTATGAAGTGACTGTTGATAGATTAGCCAAAGCCCTAGGAATCCCAAACAGTGGGAATAAAATTTGTTCTCACAAAGATGTTTTTGCTGTTGGTGGATTTAACAAAAGAGATTTTGAGGCTGAAGTATTTAAAGGGGAAGTAAAGGATAAAACTAGCATTACCCATGGTCATCAACATATCAAAATTCTTCATAGTTTTATCATCTATGTGTTGAACCCTAGAACTGGCAGTCCAAACTATTTAAGTACCCTTGATCTCTGCATAATTTGGCATATTGTGAATCAAATTGAATTTAATCTTGCCTACTTTATGCTGAAGCAAATCATGAAATGGAAACCACTTTACAAGCTACCCTATGCCCATCTTCTTAATGGTCTATTTAGAGACTTTGGGATCCCTTTGGAAACCGAGAAACTTAGAACAAATATGATCCCAATTACAAGTCTGCAAAAAGATGATGATGGTAGAAAGCTTAGATTTGAACAAGGTGCTAGTTCCAAGGATAGTGCAAGCGGTACTGTAAATGTTGAAGGAATTATGGAAGAAGTAAACAATTTGAGGGAATTTGTTGAAATTGAACTTGGAGAGCTACAGAAATTTAGAGGTTTTCAAACTGTTCTTATGAATGCTCTTGATTCTAAAGTTGATAGCACTTTGATGTTAATGTATAAAATTGTGGAAGAATTGTTTAAAATCAAAGTTCATCTGGGTATTTCAAGTATCAAGCCAAGAAACCAAGAAGGTCACTCATCGGTTCTGTTCCTCAAACAGAGAAAGAAAAAGAAAAAGAGGAAGAGAAAACAGAAGAGGAAGAATAAGAAACAGAAGAGGAAGAAGAAGAAACAAAAGAGGAAGAAGAGGAAACTGAAAAAGATAAAGATGATTCTGATGATGGGAATGGTAATGGAGGCAGCAAAGAAGGAAGTGGGACGGATATGAGTGACTCAGAATCTGAGGCAGAACCACAGACTCCTGGTCCTGCTGCTCCTACAAAAGACAAGGCAAAAACAGCTCAAAAGGAACAAAGAAGGAAGCAAAAAGAGGAAACTGGTAAACCATCCGGCAAAAAGGCTAAAACTGGCAAAAAGTTGACAGTGAGAATGGTACTCACAGAATCGAGTTAGCAATAGCCCCATTATTCCCTTGACACCAGGAACTGAAATGGCTGCTGCAATTCTTCAAACCCTAAGTGATAAACTTGTCAAGCCGAAAAAGTTAAAGATGGCTGCTCCAAAACCAATCAGAAGAAGCTCTAGGCTAAAAGGCTAAACAACCATTCTGCATATTTGATGATTACATTTTGTCTAACAGTCTGTCTCTTAATTTGCTACTTAGTTTGCTACTTTTGGTTTTTCTGAACTTTACATTAGTTTGCTATGTCAGTTACTGCTTTGACTGTTTATTCACTGCACTTAAACTGGATTTTGATTTATATATATGTGCATGATTTCTCCCATTATTTTTTTGATGCTGACAAAAAGGGGGAGAAAATAAATGAGTAATCTTGATGATATAACTTGTGGTTGATATAGCTTGTGATTACTTATGGTTGATATAGTTTGTGAATAGCATATTATTGATATAACTTTATAGTGTGCATATTGTTGATATAACTTGTGAATGATATGCAGTTTGAGATTAGTGTGCATATTGTGCATATTCAGTTAGTATCTTTAGTCACACTTGACTCCTTAAGAAAATGCTTATGAATATTTCATTGAAATTATTAAGGGGGAGTTATTTGTGATTAATTGTTGATATAAGCACATACATAGGGGGAGTTATTCTCACATATACTTTCATATACATACTCACACTTATTAACATTTACATGGTGATTCAATTGAGTTTTGTCATCATCAAAAAGGGGGAGATTGTTGACCCCACAAGCTCAAAGGAGCATAGATTTTGATGATACCAAAACTCAACTAGAATCAAACTAACATTGTTTTAAGTGTTGTGCATCTCAAAGAAAAAGTCACAAGGATTTCATGATGGATTCGTGCTTTTGAAGAAAGGATGATATTCTAAGGATAACACAGGACGAATCAAATGAGATAAAAGAAGAAAAGGCTACCTTCTAAGGCTGCATTGAAAATCAGAATTGAAGGTACATATAGTATAGAAGTTAAGTTTTATTTTTAGGATTACTTGTGAAAAGAATTGAGGAGTAAAAGTCAATGTTGCTTATTTTCAATCCCTCAAAAGATTTTTCTTTTAAATATCATTATTGGCCTAAAAAGTGTTTGACTATGATTTGGTGTAAAGTTTTAAAGTCTTGAATGTTATGCAGAAAAGTTTTCCTGGTATGCTAACTGGTTTGCTACTTATTTTAGTATGCTAACTGGTTTGCTATTTTCTCAAGTATGCTAACTGTCTCAACTCTGCACAACATCGCAGAAAACGATAAAATAACGACTATTTTCTTGAAATTCGTATCTGTAACATTCAAATGAGTTCTCCAACGGTAAAAAACATTCCAAAGCTATAAATACACCTACCTTTAGCCATTTTGCACTTAATGAAAGTCTCTCCACTGTTCAAAATCATAAAAGCTTTCATTCAAAGTGCTCAAAGTGTTTTATTGCTCATCATTGGCTTATTTACTCAACTCTTCTTTATAGATTCTGTTGTATTGAGTGAGAGTGAGTTTTAAACACATTATTATCATTTATGAGAGGTTATTCAAGCACCTAGTGAAGCTTGGTTGTGAAAAGTGTTTGGGATAACACTTGGTAGAAGTGTGAAGCTACTTGTAAAAGCTTTGGTGAGAAGATTTATAAAGGGCTTCTTGTCTCTTGCCTTTAAAAGAGAAGAATAGTGAAGTGAAGACTCAAAGTGGGATCTTTGAGAGAGTGGATGTAGGCTAGTTGAAGCCGAACCACTATAAAAATTTCTGTGTTCATTTTCTCAACCCTTGCTCTTTACATTTATGCAATTTAACTTTATGATTGATATGATTTTGCTGATATGAAAATTGAGGCCACTTGCTGGGAATCTTGCTGCAATCTGAGAAAATCAGTTTGCTGCTAAATCTGCTTTTATTGCTAAATCTGCTGATATCTGATTTAATCTGCTTGTTGTTTGATCTGCTGTCAGTTAGTATATCTGGTATACTGCTCTGATTGTTGTGTTAAAAACTTATCCAGATCACTGATATCTCTGCTGAATATTGATATAATTTGTTAGATCAGTATACTGATTGCATATAGCCTAACTTTGAATCAACTTGTCAATAGAGTTGTATTGTTCATATTTCACATTAGTCAATTGAGTTGAATCTAGCTGCAATTTTCAAAGGTTTTAAGCAAGAACCGAAAATTGTTTTTAAAGTCCAATTCACCCCCCCCTCTTGGACATATTTTGGGACATCACTTCCAAATAATCGAACCTAAAGATTCGAACAAGTTAGGGGGGGAGGGGGGGACTAATGATGCTATTCACCTAAAATAACATTCCATTGAAGTACGTTCACCCCAATGGGCGATCCATTTATCGCCCAATTATCAAAGAGGGCATTCGAATGCTTAACCAAAGTAGGCATTTAGAGATACAACTACGGAACGAGAAGATCTCTCTTTTTCTAGACATGATTTCAATATAATCGCTTGATGAGTTAGAATCCTAGTTAGAAGAAGACTCCTAGACCAATTAGGACTCTATCAATAGGATAGTCCAAGATATTCGAGGATTAATCTTTATCACAATGTAACACTCCTAATCCTAATGGGAGTCTAATTGATGTCTATATATATATGGGGATTGATAGATATGCAAGATCTAACCTCATTCTCTCAACTCTACCCTCTCATTCTCTAGTTCCAAATACTGACTTAGGTATTGGAGCACTTTCGGTAGCTTTTTTCAACTGCTGAATCACCCAAGCCATGACTTTAATTATTTCCAAGACAACAAAGACTACCACTTTTTCAAGGGTCTCTTTTTTTTCGTGAAGAGATGACAGAATAATTTTTTTTTTTTTTTTTTTGCTTTTAGGGTAGGTTATGGAATTAAGTTAGGGGAATTTTCCCTTATCGTGGTCATGGAATGTGAAGTCGAGGAAGGGGGAGGTTAGACTGTCCAAGCATGAACAGATCACATTTGTTGAACTTAAGAGTTTAGCTGAAAGGGGTCATTTTCCCATGGCCCTTTTGATCACTTGGGAAGTAAACATCTATCAAGGTTTAGTGGATGGATGAAATCCTTTGATGGGACTGTTAGCAGATAGTGCACCAATTAGGGAAATGCCTCAAGAGTCCAAGCAAGAGGGTATATACTCAAAACTTCACTATGTGTAATAGATTAACTTACTAATTGTCCTTTCGTTATACAAGTATGGCCAAGTTGAGCGAGGAAGAGAGAAGATCATTAGCTGCCTGGTTTTCGTAGAAGAGGAAGGCTAGTAGAGGCCTGCTTCAATCTGAGCCCCATTCCTAATAAGTGAGGGGCAAAGATGAGTCATCTGGTGCACCTGACGTGCTTCATACACAGATTTAGGGGCTAATCTTCTAAGTGATAACTGCCTTAACTGCCTTGTCATGCCTCCACTTCCTTAATTTTTTTATTCCTCCTTGACCTTAGGGCATTGATGCTAACTTAGCCAAGTTCCAAATTATTAAAGATAACTACCCACTGATTAGTTTACTGCCAAGAAATTACTTGTATTGGATGATCACCTTTGATTTGATCGAGAGGATAACGATGATCTTATCTTAAAAATGGCAAGCTATAATTGTCTGCTACCCATATTATCTGTGAAAAATTTAAGCTTTTGAAAGGGAGTTATGGAGAGATGTAGTCTCAATATAACTTTATCAAGACGACAATGGAAGATGTGAATCTCTAGAATCTGGAGCTTAAAAAACTTCTTGACACTGCGGAAAGGCAAATGGATGAGTTAGAGTTTGAGCTCATGTCTTTGCGGGTTGCACATGCTTGGGAGGTCAAACAGTTGAATGTCCGGATGAAGGAACAAGAGGAGGCTACCATGGACAAACTGTAAACACATATTTAGACTTGCAAATTGCAATCATGGCTATTCTTTCTGAGAGGCATCTGGGTGAGTTCTGGATATGTCATGCCCAATAAGTATCCTAGATTGTGAATCAAATTTATAATGCTTATATTTGAATGTTCTGTCACTCATTCTTAACAACGTAAGAATATAACATCTAACAAGTCATTAAGGGACATTTCTCTATAACATTTAAACCATTCAAATATAAGAGAAATTAATAATTACCATAAAATGAGAATAAATATTTACAATACATAACACAAAAGCACTGCTCTAGGGCATACTGCTAACATCTCAGCCTATCTCTAGGTCAAAAACACTAAGTTCAATATCTTGATTTCCTAATATTAATTTTCACCTTTCAGTCTTTTAGTTAATATATAGAGTAATAACTAAATGGGTGCCAACACATAGCATACATTAAGATCACAAGAAATTGAATCAAAAAATAATTTTTCAAATTTATTAAATAAAATCAATGCGAATCCATAACAAAATTGAAAGTGTTACAACCCTAATCTTAGAATTAAGAAAAATTTTCACTCATGGTGAGTTTAACAATCAATATAAAAATAAATTAACAATAATAAAACATTTGAAGAAAAAGAACAAAGAAACCCAGATAGAAGATTCTACAGCTTTGGACTTATGAACTTTAACTGTAAATCTCTCTTAAGAATCTTAGTGCAAATCTCTCCAAATTGTGGAAAAACTAAGGTAAAATGTAAAAAGTATGATCCCTGACTTGTTTTTGACTTTTTGTATTTATATTTGGCATAAAAACCCTTAATTTAGAGTCCTGGAGGCATTAGAAGTTTGTCTGATTTGAGCAAAACAGAATTAGAGTTGAATTAGAGTTTGAGTTGGGGTATTTTATATGGCCTATGCTTTATTACATAGGGTAGGCCATATAACTCTCTATTGCTCTTAAAGCTTTCATATTTTTGGTGTGTTCGGGGGGGGGGGGGGGGTGTGGGGGGAGCAGAAAGTTACATAGGCTAGGGACCATTGCACAAGTCCCTTTACATGGCCTATGTAATTGCTCTTTCTCAGCATTCTTCCAGCAGATTGTTACACGGGGCAAGGATGCTCAGTGCACGACCTTTGTAATAATTCTCGGTACAAAATTTGTTCTTTTTGGCTTCCAAACTTTTCCAAATGTGTTTTAGGCCTTGGGACTATCTGAAATCACTCTATAAAACACAGAAATCAAGAAATTAAGCTAGATTAACTCAAAAGCAATGAAACTAACAAGAAACTATACAATTAACTAACAAAATGCTCATGAAATACAGTATAATATGCCTTAAAATACCTATATAATATAAGTGTAAGAAATATCCCTAAACTCAAAAATTTCTTGTCCTCAAGCAAATTGAAACGTAAAAACACATTAGCAATCTTTGCCTTCCTAGAATTACAATTAAAAACTTAATTTTTGCATGAAATTGAACTCTCAATAGTCCATATTCCAATTCATTTTCTTCAAGGCATAAAAGAATCAATGATTGCCTATTAGAAAACCATCTCCCTCATGAGTTGTTGACAAATTATTCCAATTACAATACTATTAATAAGTCATAAAGGAATTGTCTCACTAAGATAGATTCAAGAAACAATCACTAACTTAAAATGCCTCTATCATGAATGATTGCATAAAGAAGAAGGATTATATTCCCAACCCCATAGGCATATCTCAATTTTCTATTTCCACTAATGTAGCATACACTTTCAAAAGATCAAAAGGTCTTTTATAAGGTTTTAATGGGGTTAAAGGGTAATAAATGTGGTTACTAATGAAAAAGACTTAAGGAATGCAAAATATAAGAAGAAACACCTTACAAAAGGTCAATGCACACTAGATCTTGACTTTCTTTTTCACACATGGAGAAAAGGAGTTTTTTACAATTTTAAATCTTAATGACTAAGTATGCTTCTCTTTTGATGTTTTGATGGGGACTTTTGCATTTGAATTGACTTTTGTTTATGCCTTTTTGTCCCATTTTTGGTGATTACCCCCAAACTCATTCTTTTTACTAGTTTGGAAGTACACTTTTTTTTCTCCTTTTTTTATATAGCATACTTGTGCCAAATCTACATTCAGTCCTTTCCTCATCTCTGTTTCATACCTAATGTGCTTTTCACTTTACATTTTGATTCTTCTCATAGGGTTAATATAAGTGTTTGGGCTAAGGGTTAGGTTAATATTGTGGGTTAGCAAAGAACATATGAGGGTAAAATATAGGCCCAAATTGGCTATAAGAGGTAATTTAGATTAACGGTAATGAGGTTAAAAATAAGGAATGCCTAAATCATATTTTTCTTAAGTGAGGCATACCTAAGCTTATTCATATTCAAAGAAATTTGTTCTAGAGTTGGTGAGGCATACCTAAGCTTGTTCATATTTCAAGAATTTTCTCCTAGCTTTGCAAATTCAATATGACAAATTAATAATTATGAAATTAATAATTATGAATTAGTTTAATTAGTCTTGCTCCACTTAGGAGATAAACTTTTAACAAACAAGTCATTAAACCCTTTAGCCTATCTGTTACATTTAATCCATTAACTCATGAGAGAATAATTATTTGCTAATTAAAGTTTTTGGTAATATTTCTAAAGAAAGTTTTTGAAAAATTGAAAATTTTTTAAAGATTTGATATGCAAGTATAATAAAGTTATAAAAAGGTAATGCAAATGCAAATGCTAAAATTATTAACTAAAATGTGAAAAGTTACAAGAAATTGCACACATACCTCCAAACTCACACTTGACATTGTCCTCAATGGCAATATAATATGTAAGCTATTTAATATTGATAAGACACAATAGATAGAAAAGGCAAAGCATATGTATATATATCCGAGGAAATGTACTAATGTTTAACAAAATAGACTAGTGCTAGGCCTATGCCTGTACAAAATCCAAAATGTGTCCTAATTTAATTATCCTAGTCTAGAATGTCTTTGAAAGTGAGGAGGGTCCATTCTCTTCCTGTCTCTCCAGGAGTATATCTAATTTGTTATGTGCTTCCTAGAGACTGTCCTCTAAATCTCAAAAGTGTTGTGTGAAGGTATGCTCCATCCTTTGTAGGTATATAAGGATAAGATCAGAGGGAAGTGGTGTGAATGTTAGAACTCGAGCTGGTGAGTCTTGGAGTACTAGGTTTGGTCTCTCATACTGCTACTACCCCTCAGGTTGCTGCTCCTTTGGCTACTGCTGGGCTCCTAATGACTCTCCTCGCTCTTGTGGCTATTGCTAGGCTCTAGGTATCACATTTCCATTTTCATCCACAAGAAGGCATGAGTCTACTACCCTATTACAGATTTCCATGGATATCTAAATGGTTGTGTCTATCTTGGTCATCCCTATGATAAGATGCAACTATAAATATGTAGGTATGAAGCCAAAGTGCATCACTATGGTAGTAATAAGTCTGCCATTCACTATGTGCCCGGTGGTCTAATGGGAGATTCTTCTAAAGTGTTAGTTGCATCTAGACCCATGTACCATGCACCATAAGAAGAATAACTTATTGGCATTTACCATGCCCAAACTATTTCCTCACCCCATAATGGTATGAGCCACAAAGTGGTGAAGATATTGTAGCGTCGAGTTTGTAAGCCCTATAGATTTAGAGCAGCTGGCATGGTACTCTAGTACATTGGGTGACACAGTCCTCTAGAAGGTAATGCTATTGTAAACTGTCCTGTTAAGTGGGATTTCTTAGAAGTCATCACTGTCAAAACCAAAGATGGCATTGAACTCATTTATGTTTAATGCCCAATCCACTCTCAAAAGCTAAAATTGGATCCCTTCCCTATTGACTCTGTCTATAGCCATAGGTTAGCTTGGAAACTCCCTAAGAACTTCAAAGTAAGGTCCTTATAAGTGGTGAACTGAAGAGAGGCAAAGCACTCCCATCCTATGTTACGTAAATATGTCTCCACTTGATTTGTCAATCCCAATAGTGCCAGAAGATTAGTATTAAGATACTTCATTGGTGTAATCTTACCCATCGATAGTTGGAAGGAGAGAGCCTTGTGGTTTGCAACCTTGAATGGCTAAGCCAATTCAGAATCTTAACGTGATGATGCCCTTATTGGTGGTTATGGTGCGGGTTAGTGTTATGGTTGTTGTAGGGGTTGTGGTGTGGGTTTTTTTCCTTCCTCATTACAGGTTTGTCTTATTCTAGGGCATAGTGAAAGGGAGGGAGAGTCATCTGTAGGATGGAAAGAAGAGGGAGGGGAGGAAGAAGGGCAGTGGGCTACTCTTTTTGTTAAAGCCATGGGAGATGAATTTAAGTTCTTGAAGTTAGGGTTTGGAAGAGGGTTTTATGAGGGAGAGGGATTTGAGGGAGTTTTGGGAGAGACAGAAGTGTATTTGTGAGGGTTGGGAAGGATTTTGGTATTTAACTAGGGATTAGGAGTCGGTTGGTAAGTGGGTATAATTTTTTCACGTGAAATGGTGTAAGTTTAAAATTAGGGCTGTGATAATTTATGTGGAGCCATGTAACATTACATGGGTTATCCCGTGTAACTTTTTGTCCCTTATATATATATTTCCTTGACTAATTACATGGCCCATGTAAGGTTACATGGGTTATCCTGTGTAACTTTTTGGACCCATATTTTAAACTTGCTTTTTGACCTTATGGTTTTACGGGGTGTGCCTACATGCCTGGCGTACCCTGTTTAACTCTTTGTAATGCTTTTCTCTTTTATTCTTTGAGTTTTCCAAGTTATACAAGGCATGCTTTGATGCACGGGATGCCCTGTGTAACTTTCTGGACTTAGAATTTTTAAGCCTTTTTGGGTCCTACTAGTGTGTTAGGTTGTGTTTCACTACCTAGCTACTAAAAACTCTACAAAATAGCACTTTAGATGCACAATAATACCCCGTTTGATTTCCATTCCTATGCTAATTTTGTTTAGGTATGTCAATGTAGCACAAAATTAGCAAGTAAGGAAACTTCCTTGATTGAAATTTACTTTTCTTACCTAGTTTTATTCCTTTGTTCTAGTCCATCCCTTTCTTAGATTTTTGCTTCTCCTCTCTTCACCTGAAATAATTCAAGGTAAGAGTTTGGTTAGGGATATGTAATAAAAGAAAATAATTACAAAATGAGAAAAGAAATTAATGCTTTAAAACTTGGGTTGCCTCTTAAGGAGCACTTGTTTATAGTCATTAGCTTGATTATACTGTTGGCTTATTGAGGGTAGGTGGATCAGCAAAGGAGTGTGTAGCTCCTTTCTCAATAGGTTTTTCAAAGAAGTATGGCTTTAGGTGCTGTCCATTGACTTTGAATGCTCTTGATGTTTCACTCCATACCTTTACTACTCCATGAGGGAACACTTGTAGGACTTTGAAAGGTTTAGACCATCTAAATCTTAACTTTCTAGGGAATAACTTTAATCTAGAGTTGAATAGCATGACAAGGTCTCCTTCTTTGATCTCTCTTCTTATGATGAGCTTGTCATGCCGATTTTTTGGCCTTACCTTATAAATCCTTCCATTTTCATAGGCATCTTGCCTAATTTCTTCCAATTTATTGACAATTTTGATTGCTCAATAAGCCTTGTGTTCAAGCTCGATAAGGAGGTCGTGTGATTTCCCATATACAAGGCAGAAGGAGTTATTCCAATAGGTGTTTTAAATGTTGTATGCTAGGCCCACGGTGCATTATTAAGTTTCAAGAACTAATCTTTCCTTGAGCGATTCACTGTTTTCTCAAGTATTCTCTTCAACTCTCTATTTGAAATTTCCATTTGCCCACTTATTTATGTGTGATATGGTATTGCCAAGAGTCACTTAATACTTCTTGACTAGGTTTTAAATTGGCTATTGTAGAAGTGACTTCCCCTATCACTAATTATGGCTTTTGGTGTTCCACCCCTTATAAAGATGTATTTCTTCAGAAATTTGGTGACCATTCTAGCATCATTGGTTGGTGAGGCTATTGCTTTCACCCATTTGGATACATAATCTACACCAACTAGGATGTACTTGTTCCCAAGTGAACCCATGAAGTATATTCCCCATATATCAAAAAGCTCTGCTTCATGTATTCCATGTAGGGGCATCTCATTCCTTCTTGAGATATTCTGATCTTTTGGCATTGATCGCATGTAAGCACAAAGTTTCTTATATCTTTGAACAAGGATGGCCAATAAAAACTTGCTTGATTATCTTGTCTGTAGTTTTTGCTGTGTTGAAGTGCCCTCCATGTGTTGAGGAATGACAATGTTGGAGTATGCTTTCTAGTTCCTCCTCTGAAATGCATCTTCTGAAGAGGCCATCATTACATCTCTTATATAATAGGGGCTCTTCCCAAGTATAGTCTTTTATGTCAAATAAAAACTTTTTTCTTTATTAGTAGGACATATTTGGTGGCAGCACTTTGTATACAGGATAATTGACTATGTCTGCATACCATAAGGGTTGAGTCATGGATAGGAGGTGCTCATCTAGAAAGGAATCATCAATTGAGGTGTCCTCAGTTGTGTCCTAAGTTCTTACTTTAGCTTAGAGAGATGATCAACTACTATATTCTCAACCGCTTTCTTGTCTTTAATTTCTAAGTCAAATTCCTGTTAAAGATGTATCCACTGAATTAGCCTTAGCTTTGCCTTTTTCTTATTCAAGAGATACCGAAGAGCTACATGGTATGTATATACAATGACTTTTGATCCAACTAGGTAGGATCTAAATTTGTCATTTGCAAATACAACAGCTAGAAACTATTTGTCTATAGTTGCATAGTTAATCTATGTATCATCAAGCATCTTACTGGCATAGTAGAAAGTATGAACCTTCTTGCCTTTTATTCACCCAAAAACTGCTTCTACGGCATAGTCGCTTGCATCATACAAGATCTCAAATGGTAGCTCCTAGTCTGGAGTTTGCATTATTGCCACAGAAATTAATGCTTCTTTTATCCTGTAAAAAAAAGTAAGGCAACTTTCATTAAAATCAAAAGGTACATCTTGATTTAATAAATACATTAATGGCTTAGCTATTTTGGAAAAGTCTTTGATGAATCTTTTGTAGAATTCTGCAGGTCCCAAAAAGCTTCGCACTCCTTTTACTGATGTTGGAGGTGGCATATTCTCTGTGATTTCAATCTTCGTCTTATCCACTTTTATGCCTCTTTTTGAGACTAGATGACCAAGAACTATGATGACCAAGAACTATGCCTTCTTTAACCATGAACTGGCATTTCTCCCAGTTCAGTGCTAAGTTTGATTCCTCACATCTTTATAACACTTTAGAAAGATTAGTCAAACAATCATCAAAGGTAGTACCATAGGTAGAGAAATCATCCATAAATACCTCCATTATATTTTCAATTAATTCATAGAAAATAGCCATCATGCATCTTTAAAAAGTAGTAGGGGCATTACATAGAGCAAAAGGTATTCTCTTATATGTAAAAGTGCCATAGGGATAGGTAAAAGTGGTCTTTTCTTGGTCTTCTAGGTAAACTGGGATTCAGAAGAATCCCGAGTACCCATTTAGATAATAAAAATTTAAATGCTTCGCTAGTCTTTCAAGCATTTGGTTAATGAACCAAAAAGGGAAATGGTCTTTTCGGGTGGCACTATTAAATTTCTTATAGTCAATACACATTCGCCAATCGGTAACAGTCCTAGTAAGGATTAGCTCATTATTTTGGTTTTTAATTATAGTCATTCCACCTTTCTTAGGTATCACATGTACTAGACTAACCCATTTGCTATTAGAAATAAGGTAAATTACTCTTGCATCTAATAGTTTTAATATTTCCTTCTTAATTAATTCTTTCACATTTGGGTTAAGTCTCCTCTGATGCTCTATGATGGATTTACTATTCTCTTTCATAGGTTTCCTATGCATATAAATGGAAGGGCTAATTCCTTTGAAGTCCTCTATTTTATACCCTATGCTCTTCCTATGGGTCCTTAGGTACCTCAATAGTTTTTCTTATTCTTTCTCAGTTAGTCAAGCACTAATTATTACAGGATAAGTAGAGTTTGAGCCAAGAAATGCATAGCTGAGAGTGGAAGAAAGAGGTTTGAGTTTTACCTGTTGTGTTGCCTCCTTGTCATTTATTAACATGGTTAAAGTTTGCTTCAACTCCTCTACTTTAAGTGCTTGGGCCAATTGTCACACCTTACCCTTTTGTAAGGCATAACATGATCCCGTAGAATACCTAATGAACTACCGAACTTCACCTACCGATAACTCATTAAGTACCCTATAAGGGATTTTAAAACCATTTTCTTACTTTTTAGAAGTGGTGAGCATTTTCTTACATTTAATAGAAGTTTAAAAACTAGTTCAAAATTTTTGTCCATTTTATTTTTACACAAATTTTTGGAAAAATTTCGGCAGAGTGCCTTCTGTATTTTAAGAAAACAGTTCTTCAAAAACCTGTAAAAACACTTCCAATATCTCTTTTCATCAAACTCATTACTACCTCAACACAATTCAACACAATTTTTCGCAAACTCTAAAATTCAAAATAATTCTCATATCAATTGTCTTCAAAATATATCACTAAATAACTTCATTCATTTTTCATTAAAGTAAAATTAAATTACTTTCAATCATAATTTGAAGACAGAAAAACATGTCCTTGGATCACCAAAGGACAATCTCTATAGATTCTGTTGATCCAGACGTCTTGTCCTAACGGACTCGTTACTAGTACTTCAAAACCCATTTTGACACAAAGAACAATAAGTGAACTGACTCTGCTAGCACTAACATATGAGTGGGTTGAACCTAGATCAAACAGTACAAATACATCTTGATCAGAGATAAAGAATGTACCGGCTACAACATCGGAAGTCTCAGCCTCTTTCTGCTGTCTCATCGTGTAAACCCTGGCTGGAGCACTCCCTTGTGCTGATTGGCTAACGGTACCCTGACTGCCAGGAGCATTGCCTCTACCTCTGTCTCTTCCTTTGCTAACCGGTTGTGAACCTCTGGTAGCAGGATTCTGAATGGATCCTTCTGCAGTAGTAGGAGCTGGACCAAATCTAAGGGCACTAGTCCAGTCCTTAGCAAGATGGCCTTTGCCTCCATAGTTAAAGTAAGCTCCTATAGCCCAATAACATTCTCCCCCATGAATCTTGCCACATGTCTCACAGGGCGGAGAGGATATGAACCCCTGGTCGACTGCTGACCAGATCTAGGGGGTCTCTATCCGGAGAATCTATCCCTTTCGAACCTTCCACCTCTACCTCTACTTGGTCTCCCAAATTTTTTCTTCTTTTCAGATGTACCACTGGGACTTTGCTCTACTGATTTTTCCCTTTTATCTTTCTCTGATTTCTCAGTCTTCTCTAATTTCTCTTTTGCTGGTGTCACTTCTAATTCAATCCTTTCTAACTCAAGTGCCTGAGAGATGAGCTCAGAGAAGTTACTGTGTCTGAATCCCACTACTTGCATTGTCAAACTGGGCTTCAAACCGGTTTTAAATCTCTTGCACCTTTCCTTGCTGGTAGACAGGAGACTCCCAGCATAGTGGCTTAAGTGGGAGAACTCCCTCTCATACTCTGCCACAGATTTATTCCCTTGTTTCAGACTCAGAAACTCTTGTAATTTTTTATCCACATATGCATCTAGGACATATTTCTATCTGAACTCTCTGATGAAGTCGTCCCAGGTCAATACTGGCAGTTCTACCAAGCTGTGGGGGATGGTCTTCCACCAGTCATATGCATCCCCTTGCAGTAGCGATACTGAATACTCAAATTTTAGTTCATTTGGGCAGTGCAGCTTCTTAAACACTCGGTCCATCCTCTCCAGCCACTACTCTGCCTCTAAAGGGTCTACTGTACCCTTGAATTCTGTCACCCCATATTTCAATAGCTTGTCATATTGTCTGATTGGAGCCTGAGGTTGCACCACAGAAGTCTGGGGTGGAGGTTGAGCAGGCATACCCCCAGCCATCTGTTGAAACATTGTAGCCATCTGCTGAGCAAATTGTACAGGAAATTGCGGCATTTGTGGGGCTAGTGCCACCGACCCACTGACATTTTGGAGAGCTGGGGCTTCCCCTTGGGCCTCAGCCTCTATCGACAGCTCAACTGAGCGATCCCCTTCTTTTATTTCAAATTGGAGTTAAGATATCTCCTGAACAAATAACACAAGGAGATTCCCTCTGTTAGTTCATATTTATGATGTAATGCACTGTATGTAAAAAATAAGGACATTGAGCAGTTGTACTTATCAAAGAAAAGACACAAATTCACAAGTCAAAACATACTTCAAAAATTTCGCTCTGATACCACTAAAACATGTCACACCTTACCCCTCTGAAAGGCATAACATGATCTCATAGAATACCTAATGAACTACTGAACTTCACCTACCGATAACTCATTAAGTACCCTACAAGGGATTTTAAAACCATTTTCTTACTTTTTAGAAGCTGTGAGCATTTTCTTACATTTAATAGAAGTTTAAAAACTAGTTCAAAATTTTTGTCCATTTTATTTTTACGCAAATTTTTGAGAAAATTTTGGCAAAGTGCCGTCTGTATTTTAAGAAAATAGTTCTTCAAAAATCTGTAAAAACACTTCCAATATCTCTTTTCATCAAACTCATTACTACCTCAACACAATTCAAAACAATTTTTCCCAAACTCCAAAATTCAAAATAATTTTCATATCAATTGTCTTCAAAATATATCACTAAATAACTTCATTCATTTTTCATTAAAGTAAAATCAAATTACATTCATCATCCAAAATATACATGAGAAAATCCAAACTAATATTATTACAAACTCTATACAACTGCTCATGACCAGTTATTACATGTACATACATTTACATACATCAAACTAAATATTACAATCAGGGTATAAAATATACCTGACAAAACTTCAGGGATGTGGCTCTAAGGTCCTCAGCAGCTCACTCTGCTGCTCCTCTAGTCTCTATATCTGCGACAGCAATAACAGCCATCGCTGAGTACTATGACTCAGTGGTGCATAACATACTAAAATAACACTTTATGCATAAATCAAATCACAATTATTCAAATTTTGAACTGAACATGAAAAACAAATACAAAACATGATTTATAAATTTTTAGTTCAAACAATTTCATTTAGGAAATCTCAAAACAATTTCATAAAAACACACAGTTATATCATGCCATTCGAAACAATATTCATCTCAATAGCCAGAGGCTTATGAGAAATCACAAGGCTAGCTAGCTCAAACTATGGGTACCCTTTCAAATGTCTTCTTCTACTGGCACACACCTCAGCACTTCAGCCAGAGAAGGAATCAAAATTCGAAACTAATTTCTCCTTCTAGATATGATAGTGAGACATTCAAATATATGGTCATGACACTGTGGTTTCAAAACTGTCTTAGTAATTTACTAAACATTTATTGCCATTTCAAACACATACAAGTAAACTTTCAACAATGTAAGTCAAAAGCATAATAAACATTTCAATACAATTAAGTCACAATTTAATATCACAATTCATTCAAAATAATTTGCAGAAGAAAATTTACAGAAATTTATATGTTGTGCACAAACCTTATGCCAGTCGCTTCTTGGCCTTGACTCGATGCCTCGAGTTCTTTCCCGGTATTCTTTTCAACTGAAACACATAATTTCACAGTGTTTTAGTATCATAACTTATAATAAATTACATAATAATTTCACATCTATTTATTTCTAACTCTAATGTACTTAAATTAACATTCTTTGAATTTTACATTTCAGGATTGCTATTCACGATACTATTCAAGTCAATTTATTGACTTTCTAATGCTTAATAGGTATGGGAATTTCAATTTCACCTACATACCACATTTTGGTCACCTAACTTGTTGGTTTTGGTTGTTTTCTTCAAATCTTAAGTCTCTTAGGTGAAATTCCAAAATTTCAGATTTGGTGCCTTGTATTGCACTGTTCCATTGGTCATATTTATATAGTAATTTGGCTAAGTATTCTTCATAGAAGTTGTTCCTTATTGTCTTAAATTTGGAGTTTTGTAGCCTAAGTTATAGCCATTTGAATATAGCTGGCCGGATTTGGTGTTACCCAGAATTCTGGGCAAATTCTAGATTTTGGCAACTTTTGTGGGTTGATTGCAGGTGGTTTTTCAAATAGGTTATGGTCAAAATTTGGGTTTGTTTTCTTCATGAAAGTTATAGGGCTATGTCTCAGCTTTCTTTTGGTATAAAATTCAGGTCATTTGGACCTTCCTAGGCCAGGTTATGGTCATTTATGTAGCTACTGTTCATTTGATCAATTTTGTACAGGTCAGTTTGCCCAATTCTGGATTTGGCCTAATTGTTCACTAAGTTATGGTCACTTTATGGATATGATTTCTCAATAAAAAAATGTGCCATTTTGTGTCTAGTTTCATTCCCAATTGGCCTCACACCAATTGGGTTTGTAAATTTTTAGTTTTGGTCCCTGAAAAGGACCTAGGTCAAGCTATCTATAGATTGACCTTAAACTATCCGAATTGGAACTTGTTTCCAACAATTCATACACACCACAAATGGTCACAATTGACCATTTCTCAACTCAAATAAGGTCAACTACATCATTTGGCCAATTCTCAAAATTTTCTTTAATTTTTCACATGCTCAAAACCCTAGCTACACATAAAGTTCAATCTAATGTACTTCAAAGTATACATTCATGATCTACACACCTAATTCACCTCAAATAACCATTCAAAACCATCAAACTCATTCCTATGAAACCCTAACCCTAGCTAAATGAATTTCATGTTCGGTCCCTCAACAATTATTTTTGTTTGATTTTACACAATTTCTAAGTTAAGTGAACTACAAACACAATAAATAAACTAAGATTTTCAAGTTTAGATTACTAACTTTGTTGAGACAAAATTTCCTCTTCTCAAACCTTTAATTCCTTTCTTCTTTTTGCTCCCAATTGATGTATCTATGCCTAAAGGTAAGTTTTAATGTGGGGACTTAGTGAATTTATGGGAGGGAACCAAAGAATTTCAAGTTTCTTATTCTTTAACAATGGTGGAACTAAGGAGAAAGAGAGAGGTAGAGAGAGATGGGCGGCATGGGTTGAAGAAGACCAATAAAAATGTTTTTATTTTATTTTCATTTTATGCTTATTTATCTTAAAATTGACTTAGTCAAAATTAAGTAATTAAATTAAAATTACTTTTGATGTCATATATGATGTCACATGTATGATGTCATTATTCCTATTTTCTTTTCTTTTCTTTTCCTTTCTTTTTCCTCAATTTTTTAATTTAATTATATATTTTAAAATTTTTATTTCTCAGATTTTATTGGACAGTTAGGTCACGAGTCACCTCTAGGGGTGAATTGACCAAATTGCCCCTCGCTAGTTCGATCCGATTTGCAAGTAATTCAATGTTTCTTCTGGATCACTGACCTAATTATTTGACATGCTTAATAATTTTTTTCTGTGATTTTCTCATTTACATTGTGTTTGTAATAGTCTTAAGGATAGCGGTGTCACATTTTACTGTTCGAAATTTGAGTTTAGATTGACCTCGCAGTCATTCTCGAGAAGGTCACCCATCGCTGTGACTCCCGGCTCATTTAACTTTTTGTGTTCTGTTTTTCTTATTTATACTTAACTATTTGGCAATTACTAATTATTTGCATTCAGGGCTTATCTAGGTGTCTTAGATGTGGTTCTAATTCCCTTAATTGTCCGAACCGACACTGGTCACCAAAACAGTGAAATGTACCAGGCTATGCAAATAAGGGTGTTACACCAATGGTAACAGTGGGCTAGCTTCTAGTGATTGTGCAACTACTGCAATTTTCTTATTTTCATCTTTTGTAGTACCATTGTGCACAATACAGGCTTCTAGAGGATCTACTAGATATCTCTTGTTGAACTTCTCTTCGTCTAGCTCATCAATTATATCAACTCTTAAACATTTGTCCATGTTTGGCTTTTGTTTTATAGCATGAAACAAGTTGAACTCTACTTCTTCTTCTCCCACTTTGAGAGTCAGCTGCCCATTTTTGACATTTATGATAGCTCTAGTAGTTGCTAAGAAAGGTTTTCCCAAGATTATGGGAATTTGAACATCCTCCTCTATCTCTAGAACAACAAAGTTGACTAGTATAAAGAATTTTCCAACCTTTATGGGGAAGTTCTCCAAAATTCTTATTGAGCAATTGACAGATCTATTAGCCAATTGCAATGAAAGTGCAGTTGGTTTGAGCTCTTTAACATTTAGCATTTGACAAATAGATAAGGGCATCAGAATAACACTTGCTTCTAAGTCACAAAGGGCTTTATTAATGTTTATGTTGCCAATGAGACAAGGTACTGAAAAGCTTCCAGGGTCTTTTAACTTTAAAGGTAGATTATTCTGCAAGAATGCACTACATTCCTATATGAGAGCCACTGTCTTGTAGTCGTCAAGCTTCCTTTTATTTAATAGTATCTCTTTTAAAAACTTAACCTTTTGTTTAATAGTATCTCTTTTAAAAACTTAGCATAAGATGGCATCTAAGATAAAGCTTCTGTGAAGGGAATGTTGATCTAGAGTTTTTGGAAAACTTTTAAAAATTTCCCAAACTACTTGTATAATTTAGAATTTTCGAATCTTTGAGGGAAAGGCAATAGTGGCTGCTAGGGCTTAGGTAGCTCTTTCTTTTCTTCCCTTTTCTCCTTGGCTATGTTTGATTGTGTCTCTTTTCCCTTTGCTTGAGTTTCAGTTTCATCAGGGGCCTTTTTTGTTGCCTTCTGGGTTGGTTTTGGCCTTTGGTCTTCTACTATCCTACCACTCCTCAAGGTAACTACATTGCATTGTTCCTTTGGGTTTATCTCTAGTTGTTTAGGTAGTTTACTAATGGCTTTACTTGAAAAACTGGCTTGCTGGGCAATTTGGTTCTCAAGCATTTTATTGTGTGTAGCCAATTGGTCCATTCTAGAGGTCAACTATTTGATCATTTCATTTTGTTATTGTTAAGCTGCTAGAAAACTCTCCATCATGGATTCCATAGTCAACTTTGGTTCAGGCTATTAAGGTTGAGGAGTTGGTGGTGGTTGAGCTATGTTTTGACTTCTATTTTAAAAACTTGATGGTACTGGCCTATATCATTATTGTCTATTTATTGGCTAATTTTGTTGGTTCTGTAAGTTTGACCATTAGAAATTTGGGTTCCTCCATTTAGGGTTGTAAGTTTGAACAAGGATTGTTGGCTGCCATCTGATTGAAGTTCCCATTATTGTTCACAGAGTTCATCTATTATATGGATCACTCACTGTAATTATTGCATTCTAAACTCTAGTGTCCTCCTCCACAGTGCTTGCAGGAATGATTGTTGGCTCAAAATGCATTGACTTGCATTCTATTAAGCCTTTTTGAAAGTTGATCAAATTGGGCATTAATCATGCTAAGAACATCTAGTTTTAATACTCCAGTTGTTCTCCTTGTGTCCCTTCTCTCATTTGAAAACTCATACTTATGACATGCAACCATCTCCAGAAGTTCAAGAGCTTTTGTGGTTATCTTCTCCATCAAATCTCCACTAGCTACTGAATTTACTGTGCTTTTTGTTGATGGTAATAAATCATTATAGAAGTTTTGAATTAGGAGCTAGTCTTGAATGCCATGGTGTGGGCACTTCCTTTCAAGATCTTTGCACCTTTTCCATACATTGTAGAGTGATTCAGTATCTTTTTGCTTGAATGTGTTAAGCTTGGTTTTCAATTTAGTAGTCTTCTTAGGTGGGAAGTATCGTACTAAAAAGGCTTGTGAAAGGTCTGCCTAGTTAGTGAATGTTTCCACTAGTTGAGATAGTAACAACTTTCTTGCTTTATCTCTAACAAATAATGGGAATGCTCTAAATCTAATAGCATCCTCTAAAACACCATTCATCTTGAATGTGTCATATAGAGCAAAATAGCATTGGAGGTGATAGTGTGGATCTTTAATTGGTGACCCTCCAAATTATTACTATTGAATCATCAAAAGCCATGCTGGTTTAAGCTTGAAATTGTTTGCATCTATTATAGGTCTGGTAACACTTGATAGGAATCCTTAAATAGTTGGGACTCCATAGTCCCTTAAGAGTTTTTGCCTATTATCTACTATGGTTGAAATTTCAGCTTCCTATTTCTTCTTTCCCTTCTTAATGGCTCTTAGAGTTTTGTCTATCTCTAGATCCAATTTAAGTATATATTCAGGTTTAGTTCCGGTCATAAACAAAACAAAAGGCCTAGAATAGAAATATAGTAAATAAAATAAAATAACTAATAATAAAATAAAATAAAATAAAATAAAATGCCTAAATTAGCTAAATTGCCTATCGTTTAATATCAACAAAAGTTCTTTGGCAATAGAACCAAAAACTAATATAAAAGCAAGTGCACGGATTATTAACAAGTAATATAATAGTAAGTATCATTCCTATGAGGAACATGGTGAGTACTAAACGAAAGAGCAATGATAGCTTTTTAGACTACTAATTAAAGTGAAGGGGATCTAGTGTAGGGGATCTAAACTATGGTATTCTAAACTAATGAAATAGAAGAAAGCTAAGCAATTTAATTAAAAAAATCTATTAATAAAAGCAATTCTAGAATTAGGGGGTTCGCACTTCAACCTGTTATAGATCTAATCTCATTTATTCAATAAATTGGAAAGTTGTTACTTTGAAGTAAATTAATCCTAAGTTATCTTAAGTAAGTGTATCTTAATTAACTTGAGTCCTACTTTTATGGCGCTTAGTCTCAATTAAGACACTTTAAGATTTTTTTATTAATTATGCACTTCACACAGAATCTCAGCCTATCTCTAAGTCAAAAACTCTAAGTTCAATATCTTGATTTTCTAATATTAATTTTCACCTTTCAGTTTTTCAATTAATATTTAAAGTCATAACTAAGTGGGTACCAACATATAGCATGCATTAAGATTACAAGAAATTTAATCAAAGAACAATTCTCCAAATTTATTAAATAAAATCGATGTGAATCTATAATAGAATTGAAAGCGCTACATCTTAATATTAGGATTAAGAAAACTACTCACTGATGTTGAGTTAAGCAATCAACATAAAAATAAAATAATAACGATAAAACATATGAAGAAATATAACAAAGAAACCTAGATAGAAGATTCTGCAGCTTTGTACTTGTGGAACTTCGACTGTAAATCTCTCTCAAGAATCTTACTACAAATCTCTCCAAATTATAAAAAAACTAAGGTAGAATGTAAAATGTGTGATCCCTGGCTTGTTTCTAACTTCTGCATTTATATCTAACATAAAAACCCTTAACTCATAGTCCTAGAGGCCTTAGGAGTTTGTTTAAGTTGAGCAAAATAGAGTTGGAATCGAATTAGAGTCTGAGCTGGGGTATTTTAAATGGCCTATGCTTCATTACATGGGGTAGGCCACGTAACTCTATGGAGCTCTTAAAGCTTTCATAATTTTTTCTTTTCTTTTTTTTTTTTTTTGGGGGGCAAGGGGGGCACGGGCAGAAGGTTACATAGGCTGGGGACCGTTGAATAAGTCCCTTTACACGACTCGTGTAATTTCTTTTTCTTAACATTCTTCCAGCATACTATTACATGAGGTAAGGATGCCTAGTGCACAGCCTATGCAATCATCCTCAGTAGAAAATTTGATCTTTTTGACTTCCCAACTTGTCCAAATGCATTCTAGGCCTTGAGACTGTATAAAATCACCTGATAAAACACAGAAATCAAGAAATTAAGTCAGAGTAGCTCAAAAGCAATGAAACTAACAAGAAACTATGAAATTAACTAATAAAATGCAGTAAAATGTACCTTAAAATAACTATATAATACAAATGTACTAAATGCCTTATCGGTTGATGAGTGAAATGGGCTTGGTAGGCAGGCAGATAGACACCATAATTAATTTAGGTAGACAGATAGACGCCTTATGGGCAAGCGAGTGAAACCAGCCTGGTAGGCAAGCAGATAGACAACTTAGTTAATTTATACGGGCGAATAGATGCCTCATGGTCAAGTAAGTTAAATCGACCCGATAGGCAGGAGGATAGATCCCTCAATTAAATTTGGTAGGCAAAAAGATGCCTTATGGGCAGGCAAGTAAAATCAACTCCGTAGGCCAGTGAATAGATGCCTTAGTTAAATTAGATAGACAGATAAATGTCTTATGGGCGGGCGATTGAAATTTGACCAGTAGGTAGGCGAACAAATGTCTTAGTTCATTTTAACAGGTGGATAGGAGCCTTATGGATGGGCGAGTGAAATCAGCCTGATAGGCAGGCAGATAGATGCCTTGTGGATGCCTAAGCAAATTTTGGTAGGCGGATAGACGCCTTGTGGGCAAGCGAGTGAAATCGTCCTGATAGACAAGTGGATAAAAGCCTCAGTCTTAGTTAATTGAGGCGACAAAAAGACGCCTTATGGTCGGCCTAGTGAAATTAGCCCATTAGGCATGCAAATAGATGCCTTACTTAATTTAAGCAGGTGGATAGATGCCTTAGTTAATTTAGGTAGGTGGATAGATGCCTCAGTTAATTTAGGTAAGTAGATAGACTTCTTAGGGGCAGGCAAGTGAAATCAACCTGGTAAGCAGGCTGATAGATGCCTCAGTTAAATTAGGGAAGTTGATAAACGCCATATGGGTAAGTGAGTGAAATCTGCCCAGTAGGCACGTGGATAGATGCCTCAGTTAAATTAGGCAGGCAGATAGATGCCTTATGGGTGAGTGAATGAAATTAGCCTAGTAAGCAGGCAGATGATGGCTTAGTTAATTTAGGTATGTGGATAGATGCCTTATGGGCAAACAAGTGAAATCAACTCTCTAGGCAGGTAGATAGACGCCTTAGTTAATTTAGGTAGGCAGATAAATGCCTTATGGGCAGCTGAGTGAAATTAGCCTAGTAGGTAAATGAATATACACCTTAGTTAATGTAGGCAGGTGGATAGGCATCTTGTGGGCAGGTGAGTGAAATTAGCCTGTTAGGTTGGGGGATAGACGACTTAGTTAATTTTGGTAGGCAAATATACGCCTTATGGGTGGGCAAGTGGTAGTAGATGGGTAGATGTCTTAGTTAATTTAGGAAGGTGGATAGACGCCTTGTGGATGGGTGATTGAAATCGGCCTGGTAGGCAGGCGAATGATGCCTTAATTAATTTAGACAATTGGATAAATGCCTTATGGGCGAGCGATTGAAATTAGCCTTATAGGTAAACGGACACATGCCTTAGTTAAATTACGCAGACAGATAGATGCCTCATAGGTAGGCGAGTGAAATTAGCTCGGTAGGTAGACAAATAGAGACATTAGTTAAATTAGGTAGGTAGATAGATGCAATGTGGGGGGGCAAGTGAAAGCGGCTAGGTAGGTAGCTAGATAGACGCCTTAGTTAATTTAGGTAGATGGAAAAACACCTTGTGGGTGGGTGAGTGAAATCAGCCTAGTAGGTTAGCAAATAGATGCCTTAGTAATTTAAGTAGGCAATGACGCCTTATAGGTAGACGAATGAAATCAGCCAGGTAGGCAAGCTAATAGAAGCCTTAGTTAATTTAGGTAGGCAAATACATGCCCTATAGGAAGGCGATTGAAATCAGCCTGATGGGCAGGCAGATAGACGCCTTAGTTAATTTTGAAAAATTCTGTTAAGGAACCATGTATGATTCTTTATTAAAATAAGTAGACATAGGCTATAATAGCCAAATTGCAATAGAAAAACTATAGGCTAGCAATTCCTCTAATGAGAAATGATTGATAAAATTTTTACAAGTTGCTAATATTCTAGGATTTCTGGACTACTCTGCCATTAAGCTCGATGAGCTTGTATGCACTAGTGCTAATGATTTTGGAAACAAGATGGACCTTCCCAATTTCTCTAAAGCTTTCTAGGTTTAGCATTTCCTTTAGCCAAATTGACTCTTCTGAAGACTAGGTTTCCTACGATGTATGCTCATCCTTTGACTTTGGTATTGAATGCTTAGACTATTTTTTTTTCTGTATTTGGTCATTTGGACTTTGTCTCTCAAACTTTCTAGTTGGTTAAGAGTGAATTTGAGGTCTTCGAAGTCAACTGATTGTTTTGGCTTTGCTATTCTAGCATTGAGCACTTGGAATTCAGTAGGGGTGACTGCTTCTACCCCATAAGTTAAGGCAAAAGGGGTCTCCCCCATGGCTAACCTTGGAGTTGCTCTATATGCCTATAGTACGCTTGATAGTTCATCTGGTCAGCTTCCTTTTGCCTCATCTAAGCTTTTCTTGAGATCCTGTAGGATGGTTCTGTTGGTTACTTTTGTCATACCATTTGTTTGGGGACAGTAGACTGAGCTAAAGCATAGGCTAATCTTCTAAGAGGCATAAAATTCTCAGAATTTCTTACAGTCAAACTATTTGCCATTGTCAGTGATAATTATTTTAGGGATTCTAAATTTGACAAAAGTGTTATTTTTACAAAAGTTAATAGCCTGTCAACTATTGTTTTGGGCATTGCTTTAGCCTACGCCCATTTTGTAAAGTGGTCTATTGCCACAATCATATATCTTTTTTGTCTTATTGCTTTTGGCAACAGTCCAATCATGTTAATACCCTATTGATGGAAGGACCAAGGACTGTCAATGGCTACTCATTTCTCAACTAGGACTTGGGGAATGAAATCATGCTCCTTACATTTTACACAATTTTACAGTATTCCCTAGGCATTTTCCAATGCACTTGGATAAAAATACACTTAACATAATGCTTTTTTAGTGATTGTCCTTACTCCCTCGTGACTTCAACATATGCCTTCATGGATGTCTGTTAGGACGCTCACCCCCTTTTGTTTGGTAATGCACTTTAGCTAAGGTTGAAAATATGATCTTTTGTAAAGCCATCCATCAACAAGTCCGTATTCTGATTATTTTCTAAGTAGTTTGGCAGCCTTAAGTGTGCTTTGCAGTAATGTGCCATTGGTTAAGTAATTAAAAATTGGACTCATCGAAGTATATCCCATTTCATTGGGGAGGCTCTCTTCCTCATCAACTATTAGGCTTTGGATTTCCTCGAAAGGAATTGGGTGGGTCAAGTTTTATTCTCTTGTTGTTGTCAATTTGGCTAAGACATCAGCCTCTTCATTCTCTTCTTAAAGGATTTGGACAATTGTCACTTCCCCTCCTGCCATTTAAATTTCAGCAATTAGCTTCTTGATTTAGAGCTCATACTTTTTCAGGTTATAGTCTTTAACCTAAAAGTTGCCTTGGCACTAATTGACTACTAGCTGGGAGTCAAAGTGTATGGAAACATGTATGGTTTTAACCTTGCTTAAGATTCTGAGGGCCAGTAGTAGTTCTTCAAACTCAGCCACATTGTTAGTGGCGTGGAAGACTAGCTTAGCCACATACTACAACTTTATTCTATATGGTACTTCTAAAATAATTCTAATCTTAGCATCATATTATCTTGATGCACCATCCACCTAAACTTTCCATTCTTATGTATTGTCTAATTTTTCTAGTTCAGTGGGAGTCAATTCTGCCATAAAATCTGCTAAGGCTTAAACTTTCAAAGTAGGCCTTATGCTATATCGAATATCATAAGAGCCAAGGTAAGCCATTCATTTGGTTACTCTTTCGGTTGTGTCTGGATGATGTAAGATCTTTTGCAATGGATAATTGCTTCGGACTTTAACTATATGTGCTTCAAAGTAAGGCTTTAGTTTCTTCGCAGTGATCAAAACAACAAAAGTAAGCTTTTCAAGGGTGGGGTAATTTAATTCTCCTCCTTTTAGTACTTGGCTTTGTGTAACAAATTGGGAATTATTCTTTCCCTAACTAGAACAGAACTAACAGTTTTGTTCGTAACTAAAAGGTATAAGTTTAAAGTTTCACCTGGCTGAGGTGTGTCAAGGAGTGGTGGTTGAGTGAGGAATTCCTTTAACTCATCCATCACTAATTGACATTCTTCTCCCCACTTGAATTGTTTCCTTGCATTCAATTGTAAAAGCAAAGGCATTTTTTGGCTGAGCATGACATAAAACGAATTAACACAGTGATTCGCCCATTTAGTTTTTATACTTCTTTGATGTTTTTGAGTGGCTGCATGTCTATAATGGTTTTTATCTTTTTGGGGTTGGCCTCTATTCACCTTTCTAATACCATGTAACCCATAAATTATCTAGCTTTTATCCAAGAATGTGCATTTTTATGGGTTTAGCTTCATCCTAGCCTTGCCTAGGACATCAAATGCCACTACTATATCTCTGGCATGGTCTTCCACACTTCTATTTTTTATTATCATGTCATCCACATATACCTCTAACACCTTTCCAATCAAGTCTTTGAACATTATGTTAACTAGATGCTAGTACATTGCACCTGCATTTTTTAGCCCAAATAACATTACGCTATAACAATAGACCCTATCATATGTAATGAACATGTTTTTTTCTGTATTGCCAGGCTCCATTTAAATCTAGTGGTAACCAAAAATAGCATCAATCAATGAACATATGGCATGTCTAGCCATGGCATTTACCAATCGATTAACGGTAGGCAAGGGCTAATGGTCTTTTAGGCAAGCCTTATCAAGGTTAGTGAAGTCTGCACACATCCTCCACTTACCATTAACCTTTTTTGAAAAGGACAACATTGGCAACATAGGTTGGCTATTTGTTGTGCTAAATCTCATAAGTGCACAGATCATTAATAAGTAATAAAGTGATGAGTGAGTATCATTCTCATGAGGACCGTGTTGAGTACCAAAGTACACAACAATTATAATTATCTAGACTATCGAGTTTGAGAGGAATGATTAAACTAAAACTAATTATCACTAAAGGCAAATATAAACAAATTAACTAAGCTATATATCAATGAATTAAAACATTTTAGAGCTAGGGGTTCTCACTTCAATCTATTATAGTTATAATCTAATTTATTCAATAAATGGGAGATTATTACTTTGAAAGAAATTAGTCATAAGTTATCTTAAGTCCCCCTTCAAGGCACTCAACTTGTGTTTTAATTAACTCAAACCCTACTTTCGTGGCAATTAAATTAATTAAAACCCATTAAGTTCTTTGATTAATAGTTAGTTCCACATAGAATTTAAGCCTTTCTCTAGATCAAGAATCCTAAGTTCAAAACCCTATTATTCCAATATTAATCTTCACTTTTCTGTCCTTCAATTAATATCTATAATCAATGTTAAGTGGACCTCAACACATAGCATGCATTAAGGATACAAGCAGATGAATTAAAGAATAGAATACCCAATATAATAAATAAAATCAAACTAAATCAATAACTAAATTGAAAGTGCTACATCTCTAATCCTAGAATAAAGGAAATTACTCACACATGGTGAATTTTACACTAAAGTTTATAAAATAATAAAGAAAATATATAAGAAGAAAATAGAGTAAAAGAACCCAAATAGAGAATCACACCCTTGACTTTTGGAACTTTAGCTAGAAACCCCTCTAAAAACCTTGCAGATTTGTTTCCTCTTTTGCCTCTTTTAAAGGTGATGTGCACTCTTAAATGTAAAAAGGTTCCTTTTTTTTTTTTTTTTTTTTTTTTCTCAAATCATGACTTATTATACTTATATATGGTGTAAAAACCCTTGTGTAAGAGTCCCAGATCAAGTGCGAAGGAAGAAAAGCCAGGTTGGAATTCTACCTCTGAGGCATTACATGGGGTATGCAATGTTGCACGGGGTACCCTGTGCAATGTTCTGTAGCTTTGTTATTTGAGTTTTCTTTTATCCAGAGCATTGCAAAGGGTCTAGGAGGTTACACGGGGCTGATTGCATAGGCCGTATAAAGCGTTTACACACTCGATGCAATGCTTCCAGTTTCCTGTTCTTCACTTTTTGACCTCCAGACCTCTTTCAAACTCGTCATTGGCTTTAGGATCACATTAAAACATTTGATATAATATAAAAAATCAAATGATTAGGTTAGATTAACATGTTTTATAAAATATAATTAAAAATGCTTAAGAAAAACATTAAAGAGACTAAATGCTAAATAAATGCAATAATATTAACCCTAAATGCCTATTTAATTTGACTGCATCAAATACCCCCAAACTCAAACCTTTGTTTGCTCTCAAGCAAAATAGAAACTAAATGCCTATGATAGGCATTTTCCTTTTAATATGACAAGAAATGAAATTCTAGACTTTTAAAGACAACCTTAGAAAGATCAACATGTCAATAACTTATCAAAATACTAAGAAGTCAAACATCCATTGTATGTATCAATATCTAGTGAAGCATAAATTATCAACCCAAAACATATGTATACACACTAATTATCAGAAATTGCTTTGCTTAAATAAGTATATATACACTTATCGATTTTTAATGTCTCTATATGAATGTATTGAGTTAATTTTCCAAAGTCCCATAGGCGGACCTCCTAACCCTATCTCCACTAATGTAGCACACACTATTAAAAGATCAAAAGGTGCTTTCATAAGGTTATAATGGAGTTAAAGTGTAATAATGTGGCAATCAAAGAAAATGATATACGGTAATCAAAGTATGAGAGATATTAATCTATAAAAGATCAAGACACACCGACAATTTTTTTTTCTTTATTTCTTTTTTTTTTTCTTATGGAGAGAAGAAATTTACAAATTGACTCTAGTGCTAGTATACTTCTTACTAATTGAATAGGGACTTTATTTATAATTTTTGGGTTTACTATATGATACACTTGTATTATATAAATGTTTTTAAGCATAATTATACAACATTTCATAGTATTTAGATAGGTAATTGTTTACATATTTGATAATTTCATTAGTTTTTGTAAATTTCACTGATCCACACTAAAATCTATATTTTCTGCATATTTTTAGGTGTTCTAAAGGAAATTCAAGGCATAAAAGCAAAAAAAGAAGCTTGGAAGAAGTTAAGAAGCAAGGCAAGTTGCTGATACACTTTACACAAGTCGTGTAAACATAACCCCTGACACGTGTAACCTCCTACCCAGTGAGAGTTGAAGAAGTTGTAGAAAAGCCACAGTACAGGGGCTATGTAACCTTCAGAGACCTGTGTAACCTTCTATTGCTAAGGCTTCAAAAAGTAAATGGAGCATGAACAAGTACACGGGCCGTGTAAGTTGACCCATGTAAGCATCCAAGGCCCGTGTAACTTACTGCGCCCCCCCCCTCCCCCATGTCTGAAAAGAGGCCATTAGCTCCAGCAATTTCTACTTCCCAAGCCATGTACTACATTTCAGCAACTTTCTAAATTCGACTCTAACTCCTATTTTGGCACACTAATTGGTCTTCTAATGCCTTTGGGACTCTAAAACTTAACCCTAGAACACCTAATATAAATAAAAGCCAGCAAAAAACAAAAAAGGAAGAAGAGAAGAGAAAAAAGAGAAAAAGGAAAAAAAAAAAAGATATAGCTACATACACACACAAAGGGAAGAATTTTGGGAGAAGCCTTCCTGGGGAACCCTAACCGTCTTGAAGAAGGATCACATCAGTGCCAAGGATAGACTTCTCAACTAAAGTTCCACAAGTTCATAATGCAAAATCCTCCCTCGGTTCTTTTGTTTTTAGTCTTCAGATTGGTTTTATGTGCTTTTACTTTTATTACATTATGTGTGTTAAACTCACCATGAGTGAATAACTCCTTAAATTCTGGAATTTAGAAAGTAGCCTTTTTTACTTTTATTATGGATATATGTTGAGTTTTATTTAATGGAATTGAGTTTTGTTCTTTGATTCAATCTCTTGTGTTCTTAATGCATGCTATGTGTTGGTACCCACCTAGTCATGATCTAAGATACTAATTGATGAACTAAGAGGTGAAGATTAGTATCGGAAAATTAAGATTTTGAACCTAGGAACTCTGACCTAGAGATAGGCTAATAATCTTTGTGGAGTTCAAAAATTAATCATAGATCTCAAAGGGTTTTGATTAGGACTAATCACCAACGAAAGTAGGGTTTGACTCTAATTGAAATACACCTTAGATACCTTGAAAGAGGATCTAGGATACCTTAAGATTAATTTCCATTAAAGAAATAAATACCCAATCCATTGATAAAGCAAGATTAAAACTATAACAAGGTTAAGGTGTGAAATCTAAAATTCTAGAATTATTCACGTAATTAGAATTCTTTTTAAGTTTCCAGATTCACTTTCTTAAATTCTCAATAGTTATTTGTCTTAGTTTAGAATTTACCCTCTTATAACTTTTAATAGTTTAAAAAGTTAAGATTGTTATATAGTTTAGTACTTACGCCTATAACTCCTCATGGGAATGATACTCTACTCATTACTTTATTACTTGTTAGTGATCCATGCACTTGCGGTGGTTATAAAACCAGACAAACAATTTTTTAGCACCATTCCTGGAGAGTTTAGTAATATTATGCTATAGGCAATTTAGCTGATTTAAACATTTATTTCTTTTATTATTTTATATTAACTTATTTTTTCTTCTTTCAAGTACAGAAATTAGTATATGACCAGAACAACTAAACCTGAAGAAGAATTGGTAGAATTGGATCCTGAAATAGATAAGATTCTGAGAACCATCAAGAGAGGAAGAAGAAATCAAAAGCCAGAATCCAAACCTAAAGCTATTGAAGGTCCAGTTATGGCTAATAACAACAATAACAGGCAAAGATCCCTGAGAGACTATGGAGTCCTAATATTCATGGATTTTAGTCTAGCATCACCAGGCCTACAATCAAGGTCAATTCTTTTGAACTCAAACCAATATAGCTCCAGATGATCCAGCAAACATAGTTTCGAGGCTCACCTATAGAGGATCCACACTATCACCTAGAGTGCTTTCTCGCTCTATGTGATACTTTCAAGATGAATGGAGTCTCTGATCAAGCCATTCGACTCTGAGCATTCCCATTCTCATTAAGAGATAAAGCAAGGAAGTGGCTGCTTTCTCAACTAGCTAGTACTTTCACTACTTGGGAAGGTCTTTCACAAGCCTTCCTGGCAAGGTACTTACCACCTATAAAAACCATAAAATTAAGGTTAAAATTGAACATTTTCAAGAAAAAGGAAGGTGAGTCACTCTATAATACATGGGAGAGATACAAAGACCTTTAAAGGGAATGTCCCCACCATGGCATAGAAGATTAGCTCCTTGTCTAGAATTTCTACAATGGTTTGCTACCATCTACAAGGAGTTCAGTTGATTCAGCAGTAGAGGGAGACCTTATGGAGAAAACAGTGGCTGAAGCTTTGGAATTACTGGAAAGGGTTGCATACCATAATTTTGAGTGGTTAAATGAAAGGGGAGATGCAAGAAGAACAGCAGGGATCCTACAATTAGATGCCCTCAGCATGATTAACGCTTAGTTTGACCAACTCACTAAAAGACTTGATAAAATGTAGGCTAATTTAATAGGACCAAATAGCCAATTTTGTGATAGCTATGGAAGAGGTCATACAACTTTAAAATGCAGTCTTTATAGTAAGCTTTCCACAGAGCAGCTGAACTATGTGAACAATTGAGGGAACTTCAACCAGAGGCAGGTTAATAGCCCATATCCCAACACATATAACCCTAGATGAAGGAATAACCCAAACTTTTCATGGTCCAACTCACAGAATTCTGAAAACCAGCCCATAAACAAACCGTAAGGATATAGGCCACCACCACTAGGTTTCTAGAACAGAGGATAAAATTTGATGCAGTAACAACCACCACTCTTTCAACCTCAACAGGCAGAATCAAAGTTGACTATGGAGTTCATGATGGAGAGCTTTTTAGCAGCACAGCAACAACAAAATGAGATGATCAAGCAACTAACTTTTAGAGTGGATCAACTGGCCACCCATGATAAAATGCTTGAAAATCAGATCATTCAGTAGGCTAGTTCTTCAAGTAAACAAGGTGGAAAATTACCTAGTTAACTTGAGATGAATCCCAAAGAATATTGCAAAGCTGTCACATTGAGGAGTGGGAGAATATTACAAGAACCAAAAGAAAAGCAAAAACAAAAGGAAAATACTCCTGGAAATCCTGACGTTCAAGAAGGAAAGAAAAGAAGAAGGGGAAAAGAAGAAAAAGAAACTGTCAGAACCTTACCAGCCCCCCTTACCTTTTCCTCAAAGATTCCAGAAAGCTAAATTGGACAAGCATTTTTGGAAATTTTTAGAGGTTTTATAGAAGCTCTATATCAGTATTCCTTTTATAGAAGTGTTATCTCAGATGCCCTCCTATATAAAATTTCTAAAGGAAATCCTTTCCAAGAAAAAGAGACTAAAAAACTATGAGACAGTTGCTCTAACAGAAGAATGTAGTGCCATCCTACAGAACAAGCTGCCTTCAAAATTAAAAGATCCTGGAAGCTTCTCCATGCCATGCTTGATTGGCAATATGAATATTGACAAAGCCCTCTGTGACCTTAGAGCCAGCGTGAGCCTAATGCCCTTGTGCATATGTGAAAAGCTGAATGTGGGAGAATTGAGACCAATTACCATTTCCTTGCAATTAGCAAACAGATCAGTTAAGTACCCAGTTGGCATCCTAGAAAACATCCCCATCAAGGTGGGAAAATTTTTCATTCCAGTAGATTTTATTATCCTGGAGATGGAGGAGGATGTCCAAATTCCCATAATATTAGGAAGACCTTTCTTGGCAACTGCTGGAGCAATCATAGACATAAAAAATGGGCGTCTAACTCTCAAAATGGGGGATGAATAGGTAAAATTCAAGCTATTCCAAGCAATGAAGCAAAAGTCTAAACCTGATAAATGTTTAAAGGTTAACATCACAAACAAGCTAGTGGAGGAAGAATTTCAAAAGAGATATCCTGAAGACTCTCTTGAAGCTTGTATAGTGCATGGCCACACAATGGAGAATGAAACCAAGGAAATTGTAGCATATGCAAAATCTTTTGAGATAAATCCACCTCTACCTTTTGCCCAAGCACTTATGGTAGAAAATCTGCAGGATGAGCAACCTAAGAACAGCCTTCAAGAAGAAACAAAATAGGTAAAATTACAACCTCTTCTTTCTACATTGAGGTATGCATTCTTGGACTCTAATTCCAAACATCCTGTCATTTTAAATGCTAGTCTGATTTCTGTAGAAGAGGAAAAACTCTTAGGGAAACTTAGGACCCATAGCAAGTCTATAGGGTACACCATAAAAAATCTTAAGGGAATCAAACCTTCTATTTGTATGTATAGAATACCTATGGAAGAGAACAGTAAACCCACCATTGAACACTAAAGGAGACTAAGCCCTAACATGAAAGAGATAATGCAAAAAGAAATTTTAAAACTATTAGACGCAGGTATTATATACCCAATATCTGATAGCAAATGGGTCAGTCCAATGCATGTAGGGCCTAAAAAGGGTGGGACAACTGTGGTAAAAAATGACAATAATGAATTGATCCCTACTAGGGTAGTCACTAATTGGCGAATGTGCATTGATTATAGAAAATTGAATAGTGCCACCAGGAAAGACCATTTTCCTCTTCCATTTATAGATCAAATGTTAGAGAGGCTGGCTAAACATTCCTATTTCTATTATCTAGATGGGTATTCTAGATTCTTCCAAATGCCCCTTCACCCTAAAGACTAAGAAAAGACTACATTCACTTACCCTTATAGAATATTTGCATATAGAAGGATGCCTTTTGGTCTTTGTAATACCCTTGCAACTTTTCAAAGATGCATGATGGCCATTTTTTCTGATTATATTAAAAATATAATGGAAGTTTTTATGAATGACTTTTCTATCTATGGAACTAGCTTTGATGAATGCTTAACTAATATGTCTAAAGTGCTTCAAAGATGTGAAGAACCAAATCTAGTTCTTAATTGGGAAAAATGCTATTTCATGGTAAAAAAGGGCATAGTCCTTAGGCACCTAGTTTCAGAAAGAGGGATAGAAGTGGACAAGGAAAAAATAGAGATCATTGAAAAAATGACACAACCTTCATCAGTCAAGGAAGTGCGAAGCTTTTTGGGGCATACAGGCTTCTACAGAAGATTCATTAAGGACTTCTCCAAAATAGCTAAGCCATTAACCAATTTGTTAAATCAAAATGTTCCCTTTGACTTTGATGAAAGTTGCCCTATTTCCTTTTGTAGGATAAAAAAAGCCCTTATCTCAGCACTAATAATGCAACCACCAGATTGGGAGCTACCATTAGAGATAATGTGCGATGTAAGTGATTACACAGTAGGGGCAGTGCTTGGACAAAGAAAGGACAAGAAAGTTCATGCCATTTACTATGCCAGTAAAACACTTGATGATGCACAAGTCAACTACGCAACCACAGAAAAAGAATTTTTAGTTGTTGTGTTTGTAGTTGACAAGTTCAGATCTTACTTGGTTGGCTCCAAAGTTGTCATCTACACAGACCATAATGCCATTAGGCACCTCTTGAATAAGAAAGAAGCAAAACCAAGGTTGATCTGGTGGATTTTATTTCTGCAAGAATTTGACCTTGAAATCAAAGATAGAAAGAGGACAAAAAATGTGGTAGCCGACCATCTGTCTAGGCTCAGGCAAAAAGAACATGGGGATAGCTTTGATGATCTGCCAATTGATGATTCCTTTCTAGATGAGAACTTATTTGTAATCTACCAAGCCCCTTGGTATGTTGACATTGTTAATTACCTTGTGTGCATGGTTTTGCTAACCAACATGTCCTACTAGTAAAGGAAGAAATTCCTACATGATGTGAGATACTACACATGGGAGGAACCTCTACTGTACAAGAGATGTTATAATGGCCTGATAAGAAGATGCATACCAGAGGAGGAACCAAAGAGTATTCTGTAACACTGCCACTCATCACCTTATAGAGGACTTTTTAGCACAATAAAAATAGCAACTAAAATTTTATAAGCAGGGTTCTACTGGCTAAATATGTTCAAAGATGTGCGATCCTTTGTGCTGATATGTGATCAATGCCAAAGAAGAGGAAATATCTCAAGGAGGAATGAAATGCCATTGTACAGTATACTTAAAATAGAGCTATTTGATGTGTGGGGAATAGACTTCATGGGTCCATTCCCATCTTCATTTGGAAAAAAGTATATTTTGGTTAGTGTCAAATATGTATCAAAATGGGTGGAAGCAATAGCCACACCAACAAATGATGCCAGAGTGGTAACCAAATTCCTTAAGAAGTGCATCTTCACAAGATGTGGCACCAAAAGCAATCATTAGTGATGGAGAAATTCACTCTTGCAATCAGCAATTTGAGACATTATTAAAGAAATATGGAGAGACTCACAAAGTGGCAACACCTTATCACCCTCAATCCAGTGGTCAAGTGGTAGTTTCAAATAAGGAACTGAAGCAAATCCTTGAGAAAATGGTAAATCACTCAAGAAAGGATTGGTCTTAAAAATTAGATAATGTATTGTGGGCCTACAGCACTACATAAAAAACTCCCATTGGAGTAACCCCCTTTCATTTGGTTTATAGGAAATCATGCCACCCCCTAGTCGAGCTTAAACATAAGGCCTATTAGGCGATTCAAACCCTGAACTTTGACTTGAAAGCCGCTAGAGAAAAAAAGCTTTTATAGCTCAATAAACTGGATGAAATTAGCCAAAATACCAATGAGAATGCAAAGATCTTCAAGGACAGGACCAAAAGATGGTATGATAGGGCATAACCAGGCAAGAAATCAAGGAAGGAGACCTTGTCCTGCTATTCAACTCAAGGCTAAAGCTCTTCCCAGGAAAGCTATGGTCAAAATGGTTCAGACCCTTCAAGGTCACTCAAATCTTCCCGCATGGAGCAGTAGAAGTGTGGAGCAAAACCTCCAGTGCCTTCAAGGTTAATGGGTAGAGATTGAAGCCATACTTATCGAGAGACAGAATTGAGAAAGGATTCGCACAATCCTATAACAATCCTCCAATTCGATTATAAAGCTGAAAGAAAGTTGAGCTAACGACTATAAATAGGCACTACTTGGGAGGCAACCCGAGATTTTTACATTTTCTTTACAATTTAATTTCCTTTTTTTTAATGTTTTTCTCATTTTGTAGGCACCCCACTCTTCATATTGCACATAGGATAAGAGGAACATAAAAAGGAAGAGGAGATCATTAAGTCTAATCCACGCAAGAGAGTGTAAACCACAAAATAAGGGAGTATTTTTATTGCGAACTCCTACTTTCATTTAGTTCATAAAAACAAGTTAGCATAAACTTTTAGAGAGTTAAAATAAGAAAATACCTTTTGAGAGCATAGAAAATTTTGCTCAGAAAGTTACATGGGTCACCTCGTGTGAAGACACACGGCCCATGTAACTAGAAAACTCGAAAAATAGGTTGGGATAACCTAGGGCAGAAACTTACACGGGCCTCTTTTCCTCATCACATGGCCCGTGTAAGGTGGAAAACATAGGAATACATAGGTAGAAAGTTACATGGGGTACCTTGTGTAACAATACACGATCCATGTACCTGCTCGAGAATAGAACAAAGAGAAACATAAAGTTATGTGGGTCGAGCCGTGTAGTAATACATGGGCCCGTGTAAAACATCATAGAGAGCGCACTGAAGAGGTAGAAAAACACTTCCAAATGCCATCTTTGCCCCTTTAAATGCCCTCTAACCATTACCCACCCTTTAAACTCCTATAAATCCGCCTCTTTTAAAAGATTTCCTCACAAGTTTTCCTTTCCATCTTGATTCCCCTCTCCAAACCCTAAAAACTTCTTCATTCTTTCCTCTTCCATAGCACCAGCAAATAGAGCTGTAGGTAGAGTTGGCTCATTATCTCGAGAAGGCCATGATTCACCATTCCAACCCTTTTAACCTCTACCCTAATGCATAAGAAATCACTGAGCCCCACCATAAAAACCACAACCATAACCTCTATAACACCAGCAACCCCAACAACAACCAGAACCTAAATTCTCCATCGCTTGGCCCTTCCATAATACCGAGCATTGAGACTTATGTGCCAAGCTTGATCACCACAAGATTTCATCCACCAAATACATGGACACTGCCCTACAGGAGAAATTAGGGTTGAAAGCGGAGGTAGACATCCTTTTTGATAGCATTGGGTGGACCTGTTTTGTCTAACTACGCTACCCTGCCTATAGGGACACCACTTTGGAGTTCCTAGGGAGTTTCTAGGCCACCCTATGGGCCACTGACAGTGGTGATAGAGGGAGGATCACATTCTGCCTCTTGGAAGTTGATCATTTCCTAAACATGGGCTAGTTTAATGCCATTTTTGGCTTTGATAGTACTAGACACTAAAAGATTCTGCAGAACAGGTTGGTTTATAACAGTATTGAGTTTTGGTGATCCATTGCACTAAACTCAGAAATTTACAATTCCTGCAAATCCAAATCTAGTGGGTTGGTGAGCTCTACTCTGTGCTACATGCATCGATTCGCTGCCCACACTATCATGAGACGTGGTAATAGTGAACTATTTTTCCTTTGGTGCATGGTAACTGGCCAGCATTGTAGCACAGGCTATTTCCTTTGTAACCACTTTCGACGGATATCCCACCAAGCCACGGGGAACATTGTCGTGGGTGGCCTAATCACAGTAAGTGCTTTTCATTTCAAGTTTGTGTCTACCCATGTCCACTTACGGCCCATTGTTGGTGCCTTTCGGATCGACCAGACCATCTGTATCTCCATGGGGATATGCAAGTAAGTGGGAGACCAATGCCTTTTAATTGATGCTGCAGGGAATGTCATCCCTCAAGCAGCACCGGGAGGGAGAGAAAGAGGTGAATCCTCTAGTGTAGCACAGCAACAACCACAATAGGAGGAACCAGACCCTATCTTGTAAGGATCCCTAACTAGACTTCCTCCCTACTCACCACCCCCTACCGACCCCGTGCTTGCTTTCCTACAAAGGATGGAGGCCACATTTGACACTCGGATGTGGGCATTGGAGACCACTATTAAGGACCTATTTCGCACAGTGAAAGATAGTCTCCAAGAGGCCCATAACAAGTTGGATATGATCTTATAGTGCCATGATACATATGCCCCTTCCTCACGCTCTAAGAGTTTTTAGTCATAAGACCATAGATTAGGCTATTTTTGGTATACTGTACTTGCTTAGGCCTTAATTCTGGTATCTAGGTCCATGATTGTTAATCTTTTTGCTCTACATGTCTTTACTCTCTATCCTAATAAATAACATGCTATTTTTTGAACATTTTTCTTATTTTGTTTGCCATTGACAATAATGCCAGTTCTGAGTTTGGGGGTGCATTTGTGACACCCCTTACCCGACTACAGTGTAGCCGAGCAAGTTATGCCACTCAGTGTGCCGAACACTCTATTTTATCTTAATTCATTTTTTATTCTTCCTTTTGAATATAACTTATGAAATATAATTCATTTATTGATATTGTAATTTATTTGAGGTTCCGAAAATTTTATGGAAAATCCGGCAGAGTACCGGCTAAAAATGGAGAAAACAGTTCTTCAGAACCTGTGAAAAACACTTCCAATATTCACATTCAATCATTTCCAAACTCCAATATCAAAATCTCATCAATATTTTTCAATTTCAGTTCTCAACATTTGTTAACCATTCATTTCTCAATCATTCATCCATCTCATATGATACCATGCATATATGATAGATAAACATTCACTTTTCCATTTACAACCACACTTTTCATTATTTACATGAATATCAAAATATATTACATAAGTTCAAATACATATGAGAAAATAAAATCAATTACAAAATACCAAAATGACATCTAGCGTCCTACCAATGCACTGCTGATAGTGAGGTGACACAGACACTATGCAGAGCTGCAGGATGGACTTACTCAATCTGTGGTATACTGGCTCTCGATCAGTATCTTCAGTACCTACGCGTTGCAAAAGCGACGCGCTAAGCATAAAGCTTAGTGGTGCAAATAATAAAATAGAAAGAAATAATATGCAAATAAAAATCATAATTTCCTTGCTATTATGCTCATGAGAAATGAATAATTACTCACTTAGTGTTTAGTCGAGGGCTAATTACGTTTTATGATATTAACTTCTTCATGAATTTTAAATTTCTTTGTATTCTATCGTAATCATTCCGATATTTAGTTTTCGTATTTTCTTTAACAATCGGTTCAATTACGCTTATACTTTTCCATGCCCAAGTAACCTATACAAATTGATGGATGGATAAACGGGTAAACTAGCACCGGGTACCGTGTACTCGCCGTCACACCATCGGTCACAATGTGTCTCCCGGTGTGCAAACAGAATGGCTAATAAGCCATATAAGCAATAAGGCATAAAGCCAAGTAAAACATCATAATCAGTATAGCCATAGGCTATCACATCACAGAATGGCAATGAAGCCATATATCATACGCAGTACTGCTATCAGAACCCTATTGGCATGCCAACCTATCCAAACCAATCACATTAGGCCTACTAGGGCATTTGATACTTTTGAATTCTTTAATTAATTTGAATTTCAAGTTTTTATGTCACTATTCATTTCAATAGTCAACAAAAAGTTGACTTTTGCATAGAACATAGGTGCATTGGTTTTAACACTCCCAATGTACCCCATTTTGCATTTAAAACTTGTTAGTTTTGGTCACTTTCTCAAAGCTTAGGTCATTAAATGTACATATTTTCTATCCAAAAGTCAACATTTTGGCAAAATTGCCAATTTTTGGTTTTGGTGTTACTATTCACCTCATTGGTCAACAAAAATGTTGACTTTTGGATAGAAAATATGTACATTGACTTTGGCACTCCCAATATACCACATTTGGCATTCAAAACTTGTTGGCATTAAGTGTTAATACCATTCCAAAGTGAAACTCAAAACAAGCAGAATTTTCAGTTTTGGTGAGTCAACTTCACTATTCCATTAGACACTGTTACTGTTGGAATTTGAAGAAATGTAAAACATGAAAGTTGTTCCTTATTTTGTCTAGTTGAATTTCCTTTTTTGAATCACTCCATTTGGAGTTTTGTAGCTCTAGATATGGCCCAAAAACCCAAGCTGTCCGGATATGCATTCTGCAGAAATTTACCATATCTACAGTGCATGAACAGTAACTTGAGTCACTTGGTTGAATGGGTTCTGGCCATAATTTGGGGTAGGTTCCTTCATGAAAGTTGTTTGTCTATGTCTTAACTTGTTTCTGTAAAACGTTCAGGCCAATTGACCAAATCTACAGTGAGTTATGGCCAAATGAACAGTTAAGTCAATTCTGCAGAGGCAGTTTCAGGGTTCCGGATTGGGGCCAAGTTTTGGTCCTCTTGCTTTGGTCTTTTGGGCATGGTTTCTTCAGCAAAAATGTGCCATTATAAGCCTAGTTTCATGTCCAATTGGCCAAACCTCAATTGGAATAACACAGCCCAAGTTATGGCAGTGCAAAGGGACTGAATTTTCAGTCCCTATGCTGCTGTCCTAGGGCAGCCTGCAATCCTCACTTTGCAATCTCATTTTTCTGTCTATTTGTTGTTCAAATTACCTAAAATGGTCACTAATTGACCATTAAAATGCTCTCTAATAATTTCCTAAGCCAAGTCACATTTTCACCTTTCCAAACCCTAATTCAAATTCATGGTTTATGCCATGTATCTTAGTAACTACCAATGCATTGCTTATATGTTTATAACTTCAACATGGTTTCTATTTCACTCTAAGCTCATCAAATACTCCTACATATTCCTTTTCTAGGGCAGCCAACATTCAAGAGCTCATACACATAGATTTTTGTTCATTTAAATTACAAGTCTTACTAAATTTCAAGTCCAAAATCATGAAATTTAAGAGTTTTATGTTTATAGTTGCACTAACCTCAACTTGAAGAATCTCCAAGCTTGCCAACTTTAATTTCTCTTCTCCCTTTTGCTCCCAAACACCTTAGCAAGCTTCTAGAATAAATTTTTGTGTTGAGAACTTGAGGAAATATGGTGGGAGTTTAGGGCTTCATGAGCTTGCCAAGCTCATCAATGGAGGGAGGGGAAAATCACGTTTTGGTGAAGAAGAAGAAGAATGGCTGCTGCTCACGTTTTTCTTTCCCTTTAGTCCATTTTTTAGTCTCTTTTAAGTGTTTTAAAAATGCTTGTTTGAATGCAATTGGTGGGGACTTGTAAGTGACATCATAAAGATGTCATAAATTGCTTTTTATGGATTTTTCTTTCCTTTTCTTTTCTAATCATTTTCAATTCAATTTTCAACAATATTTATTCACATTTTAGATCATAATAATTATTTACTTAACTGGACAAGTCGGCCAAAAATCACCTCTGAAGGCGAAATGACCAAAATGCCCTCCGTTTGGCTCAACGGGTCAAAATTGGCTGTACCGATTGAAAAATTTTTCTAAGTATTTTCTTGGCATTCTAATGCCATGGGAACCTCAATAACCCTTCTCTGGAGTCCCAAAAATTATTTTATAATTTTTCCCCTGGGTCTAGGGCTCCTCGTTGCGAATCAGAACTTCCCTCCGATTACCCATTGCTTGGGCACTTGCTTTCACTTGGTTGTATTTTATTTCTAAAATTTTTTCTAAGTGTTTGTTATTAATATTTGAGTTAATTATGGTTCCTGACTTTAGTTTAAATATTTTTCCGGACGTTCTAGCTGTCCGGACCGACACCGGTCACCGGAACAGTAGAATGTACGGAGTTGCTACGGGGAGGGTGTTACAGCATTTATGCATTTATACATTCACACATTGCATTTCATTATACTGCTTAATTATATCCATATTATACTTGTATATTAAAAATCTAGAAAATTTTTGCAAATTTTGAGAACTCTATACTTTTTTTTCAAATGGCTTTTAACTTAGAATTATAACCAAAACTTTGATCAACTAATAATTGGACTCCCTAGGATTAAGAAATGAATGTATCTGGATAGGCAAAAAACCTTTAATATGTTGTTTAGGAAAAGCTAAATCGCCTAAATGGAGTTAAACTAGTTAAACCCCTTCATAGCCTTTAATCTATCACATTAAACTTACAAAATTAGGAGAAAATTTTTTAAATACAAGCAAACCTAAAAATGCCTCACCAGGTCTAGAACATGTCTCTTGGACCTATCAATGCAAAATCCTAGCATATGCTTAATGAAGAGATGATTAAGGTATTCTTTGATATAGCCTAATTAAGCCTTAGCCACCCTTAATCACAATATATCCCTTGCACCCAAATTGAGCCTATATTTTTACCTATATGATTTTCCTTGTTTACCCATAATTATTGACCTAGCCCCTAGCATAAACACTTACCTTACCTTTTTGAGGAAGCCTAATGCATAAAAGATATGTATATCAAGTGCAAAAAAAAAAAAAAATATGAGGAGAGGGTATAGAAGTTAAGAAGAGTGCAAGTGTGCAATTAAAATCAAAGAATAACTTCTCTTTCCAACCTAGCAAAAATAGTGAGTTTGGGGGAAAAAAAAGAGAAAGTTCCAAGATAAGCATGCTTGGCACTATAAAAACCAAGAACTCCTCCTCTCTATACAAAACCAGCAGTATAAACTTGGTATACTTAGTACTTTGTGCATAGATGCTATCCTTATATTTGCAATCCTTAAAACCCTTCATTGGTAACCAAATCATTATCCTTAGCCTCATTACAACCCTTTTAAATACCTTTGATTTTTTGAAAGTGTATGCTATATTAGTGGAGATAGGAAATTGAGATATGCCTATAGAGTTAGAATTAAATCAAACTCACCACAATTATCCTCAATAGAGGCAACTTAGGAGAGCAAGTGTTTCTTAAGTTTATCCTGATGAAACATGTTATTTGTGACTTATTAATGGCCTTGCATAGAGGAATAATTAGTTGGAGCACAATAAAGGGGGTAAATATCTAAACAAGCAGCTATTAAGGTCTCAATGCCTTGAAAGAGGGAAACTTGTATGAAAGATGGAAGGAGTTCAAATGTATGCATATTGAAATTTTGTTTATGTTTCTAAGTTTCCCTTAAAAAGTGTTTTAAAAAGGGTTTTCATTTGCTTGAGGACAAGTAAAAGTTTGAGTTTGGGGGTAATTGATACACTTGTATTATAAAAATGTTTTTAAGTATAATTATAAAATATTTCATGGCATTTAGATAGGTAATTGAATTCATATTTGATAATTTCATTAGTTTTTGTAAATTTCACTGATCGACACTAAAATCTATGTTTTCTGCATATTTTTAGGTGTTTTGAAGGAAATTCAAGGCATAAAAGGAAAGAAGAAAGCTTGGAAGAACTTAAGAAGTAAGGCAAGCTGCTGATACACTTTACACGGGTCGTGTAAACACAGCCCTGAACCCATGTAACCTCCTGCCTGGTGAGACTTGAAGAAGTTATAGAAAAGCCACAATACAAAGGCCATAGAACTCGGGTAGTGTAACCTTCAAAGATCCGTGTAACCTTTTATTGCTAAGGCTTGAAGAAGTATGTAACACCCCTATATTGGGTAGTGCGTTCTACTGTTCCGATGACCAGTGTTGTCCGGACAGCGAGGATGCCTAGAACTACACTTAGATATGAGTGAGGAGACATAAAATAATGAAATACAAGAAAATAAAATAAAAGAAAAACAAAGGAAAAATAATAGCAATGAAATGTAACCAAGTTAAGCGAGCCGAGAACCCTAGCGATGGGTGACCGCACCGGGAAGCCGCGGCGTGGACCGTTGACTAGCCCTGGACCACGGGGAACCCTGAAAAATATTTTTAGGACCTAAATAAATATCTATTGAAGTATAAATACCATTAAAAAAATAAAAAAAAAAATTAATTAATTAGTACAAAGAAAAGTGAGAAATTGAGAAAATGATAAAACTCGGTGTTACCGAAAAATCGGGAATGCAACCCAAACAGGGGCATTGTGGTCATTTGACACCCCGAGTTGTCTTTTGACCTAAATGTCCATTAAAAATACATGATATTATACTTGGGAAATGTCTAAGAAAAAAATTAGTAAGTCAGTATAAACAGGAAACAAAAATTAAAGAAATCGACGGTACAAGGAGTAAATCGGTAGCACCGAAAAAGTCCGAATTTGACCTGAAGAGGGGCATTTTGGTCATTTGACATCTAGAGTTGGCTTTTGACCTAAATATCCATTAAAAATTACTAGTACTAAATATTGAAATTTCATGGAAATAAGAAATTAAATATAAAATGTAATTAAGGAAATGTGGGAGGAATAATTATAATTATGAAAATTTGAATATTTTAACTATTAAACTAATTGAAAGTGGGGGTATAAAAGGGCTTGGGAACAGATTTTATCCACTCACAACTCCATTTCCTTCAAATCACACATCCATGGCCAAATTCTCAATTCTCCAAATTCCTCCATTGCCGTCCATGCAAGAGCTCCAATGGTCCATGATCAAGCCATGATTCCATGCAAGTATCTTCATTAAACTTGTTCTACACATCATGGGCAGCATGTAGAAAGCAAGAAGATCAAGTTTTGGTGAGGTTTTGAAGAGTTTCCAAAGTGGTAAGTATGTGTTTTTTATTATTGCTTCATTAAAGTTTGTGAGGATGTTATGGGTACTTGAATTGTGGAAAGAATTTTGGAGTTTGATGTTCTAAGGGAGATGTTTATTTTTGGCAGCCATGGAAACTCCTTAAGGGCAGTTTATTCTTGCTTGTAAATGGTAGATTAAAAAGTTGATTAAGTATTTATTTGTGTAGGAATAAATTGGGTGATGTATACTAAGTATATGTGAATGTATACTTGAATTTGGAAGCTTGGAACTTTATTCAAAGTGAGGTACAAATCGGCAGCTTGAATGGTGAATCAAAAAAATATTATTTCATTGTTTGGTTTATGGAATATTAATGTTGAATTTTGGTACTTGTTATGGCAGCTTGTGTATGTGTATGAGGGTTTGAGTTTGGACATGTAAATGAGCTTGGTTGTGTAGTTAAATTGTGTGTAAATTAAACTTGGTAAATTCTGGACTATAATGTGCATATTGAGTGTGGTTATAAGCTGCTAAAGTGACCAAAAATGTGTTGTGAAATGTGTTCATGTTATGGTACAAAATAGAAATGGCATGAATGTGTAACTTGGTAAGTGTTAAAAGTGTATTTGGTATGTGATGAAGAGTGTTGCAATAGGGCAGTGTGCATTTTGGCCTAGAACCTTAAGTGTGTGGCTCCAATTGGTATGAAACCAATTGGAGGTGAAAATAGGCACAAAAAGTGCCAACTTTCATGAAGGAAGCTTACCAAAATTCTGCTTGTAAGGTAACTTGAAAAATGACCAAATCCGGATTAGTGCATTTAAGGCCTGAAAATTGACCATTTGGGCAGCAGTTAGTATTTTGGCCATAACTCACTCAAAACAGGTCCAATTGACATGAAATTTTTACCATAAATAGTTGAGACATATATCTACAAGTCTTATGAAGACACCAAAGCCCAGAAATGACCATAAGCAAGTCAAATAGCTTGCACAAGTTCGGGTACAAAAACTGGCCGAACCAAAAGTGACCTAAAATGACCTAAAGTGACCAATTTTGGTACATTCTGATCAGCAATAGTAAAATGACCATAACTTGGTCTAATAAACTCAGAATGACCTGAAATTTTGCCCCGCATGCAATAAGACATAGATCTACAAGTTTGTAGTTTTGACTGAAACCCGAAAACCGAGAGAACTAGGTCATCCGGCTAGGTCAAATTAGTATACCGGGATCCGATAAATTGCAATAAAATGCAATATACATGAAAATGAATTGGGTAACATGTACCAACCCTAAAAGGCTACAAATGTGACATATTGGTAACATTAAAACTTAATTCACCTAGAATGCATCGAGGGTCGACAACTTAGGTTGACTAAGGAAATAATAGAACTCAATGAATTAATTATTAAGCATTATCGTTAGAAATAGTTTAAATGAGTACTGAAACACTTCAAATTATGTTTCTCAGTTAGCAAAACTCAGGGAAAGGGAAGGAAACACTGAGTCAGAGCCAAGAGACGGTTATCAGATATTTGTGCACAATAGTTAATTCTTTTGAATTTTTCAATTGAAATAAATTATGATTATTTGTATGTTATTGTTTTAAATTGTGTTTGTGTACAATAGTTAATTGTTTTGAATTTTTCAATTGAAATAAATTATGATTATTTGTATGTTATTGTTTTGAATTGTGTTTGTGCACAATAGTTATTTCTTTTGAATTTTTCAATTGAAGTAAATTATGATTATTTGTATGTTATTATTTTAAATTGTGTTTGTGCACAATAATTTTGACTTCTCATTTTCTACTTAAAAATTTAATTGAACATTATAGTTTTAAATTGTGTCCGTGCACAATACTTTTATATTCACTGCTTTTACTAGTAAATTTATTTGGAGAAATGAGTTATGAATAAATTTTTATTGTTTTGGTTTTGAGAATATTATTTAAAAATTATTGTGTTGCCTACTTTGTAATTGGAAATTTTGAGATAAATTGTGTTTAGTGGTATCGGAGCAAAGTAGGGACAGCGATACGTAACGCCTACGATTCCTGGGAACTCTCATGTGTGAACCCAGGAGCTTGCAGGGATGGCAATACGTAACGCCTGCAAGTGCTCTGATAGGTACACTATATTCCTCCCTCTTTGACTTTTTAGTCTGAGGTGAGTGTGGATGAGTAATCATTATTTAGCTAGCTTCCTCCCTCATTGATTTCGATTATTGGGGTGAGTGTGTCTTGTCGTGGTGTACAACACGGCATGTGTGGAGAATTGTATCATGGCCTTAATTGTGTTATTGATTGGCAACACTGTATTATTTAGTTATTTGATCAAATTGTGTTATTAATTGGCAAAACTTATTATTCAGTTATTTGATCAAATTGTGTTATTGATTGGCAAAACTGTATTGCTCAGTTATTTGATCAAAGTGGTGTTATATGAACTTTGTAAATCGTGAAATGGAATTGTGAATTATTTGATTTGTGAATTGTCAATAAAAGATTTATATATCGCATTTCAAATTGTTATTGTGCACCACTAAGTAAATTTTACTCAGCGATCGCTTTTCATTGCTAGTGCTTCAGTTAGAGATCATCGGGTATATTGAGTATACCATATTTTGCATTTTGTATTATAATGTATGATCACTGTATGTAAATAGTGTTCTTGGTTTTGAGCAGTTGTAAATTAAAATTGTACATTGAAGTTGTAAAATAAATTGTAAATTATTTTGGTCTTGTAAAATTTGTACTATATTTCTTTTATCTCAGCATTTGGAAATATTGAAAAATTATTGTGGTTTTGAGTTGAGAAACATATTGTGTTGATTAAATATTGGAGTTTGAGATTGGGAAATATATTTGAAATGCTTTTTACAGGTTTTTGAAGAACTGTTTTATTCAAAATACAGATGGTACTCTGCCAAAATTTTTACAGAAATTACTAATAATTCAAATGTGTTAGCTGTTTCACTTCAGTTCAAAAAAGTTTTTAACACCTGTAAATAGTGCTTATCACTGTAAAAGAAGTAAGAAAAGTTTTAGAATCCCTTGTAGTGTATTTAATGGGTTATCAGTAGACGAAGTTGGTAATTCATTAGGTATACTACGGGATCATGTCATGCCTTAGAGAGGGATAGGGTGTGACATGTTTAAGTGGTATCAGAGCTAGTTTTTAAATTCTGTTTTCACCTATAATTTGAATATTCTTTCTTCATAGTACAACCGCTCAATGTCATTGTTTGATACATATAGTACATTACATTATAAATATGCACTAACAGGAGGAAATCTCCTTGTGTTAATTGTTCAGGAGGTCTAAGATCCTCGAATTGACTATGGAAGAGGGTGATCATTCAGTCGATCAATCGATAGAGGCTGTGGTACAAGTTGAGGCCCTAGCTCCACAAAGTGTCGAAGGCCCGACTGTATCAGTTTTACCGGTGCAAATTACTGCATAAATGGCCCAGCAAATGGCCACTTTCTTTCAACAAATGGGTGATAATCTGTCAGCCCAAGCCCAAGTACAGACCCAACCCCCACAAGGGCAACATGAAATAGAGAAGAGGGAGAAACATATGGGTCAGAGCTCAAGCAGTAATTTGAGGAAGAGAAAAGAATTTGAGGAGCCCCGAGCTTAGGGATATAACAGAGGTGGATCATCAAGGCAGAGACCACCAAGGTCCAGTCGTCGAACATCTAGAAGTTCCTACCCTCCCCGCCAATGTGAAACTTGTGGTAGAAATCATGGTGGGGTATGCTACAAGGCTATAGGAGCCTGTTATAACTGTGGAGGCATAGGACACTTTGCCAAGGACTGCATCAGTGCCCGTAGAGTTAGACCACTTCCTACTACTGCTGAAGGGTTAGTTCAGAGCCCTGTCACTAGAGGTTCACAACCACCCCACAGAGGTAGAGGCAGGGGTAGAGGCAACCCAGCAGGCAGGCAAGGCACAACGAAACAATCAGAGCAAGACAGTGCTCCAGTCAGAGTCTACGCAATGAGACAGAGAGAAGAAGTCGAGACATCTGATGTTGTGGCTGGTACCTTCTCAACTTTTAATCAAGATGTGTTTGTGTTATTTGATCGGGGTTCTACACATTCTTATGTGAGTGCTAGCATCATTGATTGCATTGCTGTTCCATGTACAAAAATGGACTTTGAGGTGCTAGTAACAAGTACGTTAGGACAAGAGTTCAGGGTTAATATAATGTATAGGGATTGTCCTTTGGTGATCCAAGGACACACTTTTCTATCTGATCTCATTGAAATGCCCTTCAGAGATTATGATCTCATCTTGGGCATGGATTGGTTATCCAGGCATCACGCAATGATTGACTACAGGCTGAAGACAGTCACTTTTGGCCTCCCTCAGTACAGTGATGTGGTAATACATGGGGAGAGGTAGCTATTTCCATCAAACGTCATTTCAATTATACTAGCCAAAAAAATGATTAGAAAGGGGTGTGAAGCATACTTGGCACATGTGGTAGACACCCAAGTGGGGAGTCCAGCATTGAGGGACATCCCTACAGTATATGACTTTCCAGATGTGTTTCCTGATGAATTGTCAGGATTACCTCCGGAAATAGAAGTGCAGTTTGAAATTAATGTTCTGCCTTGTGTGGATCCAATCTCCATAACACCATACAGAATGGCACCAGCAGAGTTGAAGGAGTTGAAGGTACAGTGGCAAGAACTACTTGAAAAGGGCTTCATTCGCCCTAGTGTGTCACCATGGGGAGCACCAGTATTGTTTGTTAAGAAGAAGGATGGCACTCTTCGTTTATGTATTGTTTGACCTGAGGTCTGCATACTTTTATGTTAGTGTTAGAACTATATGTTCTGTTGTTATTCCTTTACAGGGGAATAAATTTTGATGCATTAGTGATTAGTCCTTTAAGATAAGGATTGTGATAATAAGTGAAATTAGTTTTGGAAGAATTTATCGACGAAAAGTATTTTCTAACACACCATAAATTATAAAGCTAATTGGCAAGCCTACTTAATGTAAGGCAAGAGGACGTAAAAGTAAGTTACAGTAATAGAATTGCTCTAGATGAGGGCAAGGATATTACTGTTAGTAATTGTTAATGGATATTGTAATCAGAATAAGTTTGGGATATCAGTGAATTCGAAAAGGATAAAAGATAGGAAAATTTGATCTATTGGAATGTATCGCAGTAACTATGCAATATTCTTGATGTTTATACTGTAAGCTGCAGATTACAGTACTGACTTGAGATTATTGTATAGAGCTACGTACTACTCGATAGTACACCAAGATGAGAATAGTTGCCAACGGCATCTGTTTTGGTATAGTTATGCCAGGACAGAATTTTATTATTGGAAATAAGTTTGAAAATCCTACTTAGGGATTTAAAACTCAAAAGTTAGAATATCGAAAGGTTATCGTTTAGTACAAAAGGGAAGTAAGTTATAGAATATTGATAGATAAAGAGAGTTATGGAAGTAAAAATTTGAACAGTTGGTTCAGATATAACAAAGAAATGTTACGAATGTGAGGAAAACTGTTGACTAGAATGGTCAGAGGACCAATGACTAGATAAATCATTCTAACATGACCTCAAGGGTCATTCAAGAAGGAATGTGAACTGAAATAGTAGACAGCACAATAGTAAGAGAATATTGGTGTTATACAAACAAATTAAATGTTGTATTAAATTGCTAAAAGTCTTATACAAATTCGAGGGAAAGAAGATTATACGATCATATAGAAAGGAGAAAATAAACGTATGACTATTGTAAGATGACTGTTGGGTAAAATTTCGAGGACGAAATTTATTTTAATGGGCGGAGAATTGTAACACCCCTATATTGGGTAGTGCATTCTACTGTTCCGATGACCAGTGTTGTCCGGACAGCTAGGATGCCTAGAACTACACTTAAATATGAGTGAGGAGACATAAAATAATGAAATACAAGAAAAGAAAATACAAGAAAAGAAAATACAAGAAAAACAAAGGAAAAATAATAGCAATGAAATGTAACCAAGTTAAGCGAGTCGAGAACCCTAGCGATGGGTGACCGCACCGGGAAGTCGCGGCGTGGACTGTTGACTAGCCCTAGACCACGGGGAACCCTGAAAAATATTTTCAGGACTTAAATAAATGTCTATTGAAGTATAAATACCATTAGAAATATCAAAGAAAAATAAATTAATTAGTACAAAGAAAAGTGAGAAATCGAGAAAACGATAAAACTCGATGTTACCGAAAAATCGGGAATGCAACCCGAACAGGGGCATTATGGTCATTTGACATTCCGAGTTGTCTTTTGACCTAAATGTCCATTAAAAATACATGATATTATACTTGGGAAATGTCTAAGAAAAAAATTAGTAAGTCAGTATAAACGGGAAACAAAAATTAAAAAAATCGGCGATACAAGGAGTAAATCGGTAGCACCGAAAAAGTCTGAATTTGACCCGAAGAGGGGCATTTTGGTCATTTGACATCTAGAGTTGGCTTTTGACCTAAATATCCATTAAAAATTACTAGTACTAAATATTGAAATTTCATGGAAATAAGAAATTAAATATAAAATGTAATTAAGGAAATGTGGGAGGAATAATTGTAATTATGAAAATTTGAATATTTTAACTATTAAACTAATTGAAAGTGGGGGTATAAAAGGGCTTAGGAACAGATTTTATCCACTCACAACTCCATTTCCTTCAAATCACACGTCCATGGCCTAATTCTCAATTCTCTAAATTCCTCCATTGCCGTCCATGCAAGAGCTCCAATGGTCCATGATCAAGCCATGATTCCATGCAAGTATCTTCATTAAACTTGTTCTACACATCATGGGCAGCATGTAGAAAGCAAGAAGATCAAGTTTTGGTGAGATTTTGAAGAGTTTCCAAAGTGGTAAGTATGTGTTTTTGATTATTGCTTCATTAAAGTTTGTGAGGATGTTATAGGTACTTGAATTGTGGAAAGAATTTTGGAGTTTGATGTTCTAAGGGAGATGTTTATTTTTGGTAGCCACGGAAACTCCTTAAGGGCAGTCTATTCTTGCTTGTAAATGGTAGATTAAAAGGTTGATTAAGTTTTTATATGTGTAGGAATAAATTGGGTGATGTATACTAAGTATATGTGAATGTATACTTGAATTTGGAAGCTTGGAACTTTATTCAAAGTGAGGTACAAATCGGCAGCTTGAATGGTGAACCAAAAAAATGTTATTTCATGGTTTGGCTTATGGAATATTAATGTTGAATTGTGGTACTTGTTATGGCAGCTTGTATATGTGTATGAGGGTTTGAGTTTGGACATGTAAATGAGCTTGGTTGTGTAGTTAAATTGTGTGTAAATTGAACTTGGTAAATTCTGGACTATAATGTGCATATTGAGTGTGGTTATAAGCTGCCAAAGTGACCAAAAATGTGTTGTGAAATATGTTCATGTTATGGTACAAAACAGAAATGGCATGAATGTGTAACTTGGTAAGTGTTAAAAGTGTATTTGGTATGTGATGAAGAGTGTTGCAATAGGGCAGTGTGCATTTTGGCCTAGAACCTTAAGTGTGTGGCTCCAATTGCTATGAAACCAATTGGAGGTGAAAATAGGCACAAAAAGTGCCAACTTTCATGAAGGAAGCTTACAAAATTCTGCTTGTAAGGTAACTTGAAAAATGACCGAATCCGGATTAGTGCATTTAAGTCTTGAAAATTGACCATTTGGGCAGCAGTTATTGTTTTGGCCATAACTCACTCAAAACAGGTCCAATTGACCTGAAATTTTTACCATGAATAGTTGAGACATATATCTACAAGTCTTATGAAGACACCAAAGCCCAGAAATGACCATAAGCAAGTCAAATAGCTTGCACAAGTTCGGATCCAAAAACTGGCCGAACCAAAAGTGACCTAAAATGACCTAAAGTGACCAATTTTGGTACATTCTGACCAGCAATAGTAAAATGACCATAACTTGGTCTAGTAAACTCAGAATGACCTGAAATTTTGCCCCGCGTGCAATAAGATATAGATCTACAAGTTTGTAGTTTTGACCGAAACCCGAAAACCGAGGAAACTAGATCATCCGGTTAGGTCAAATTAGTATACCGGGATCCGACAAATTGCAATAAAACGCAATATACATGAAAATGAATTGGGTAACATGTACCAACCCTAAAAGGCTACAAATGTGACATATTGGTAACATTAAAACTTAATTCACCTAGAATGCATCGAGGGTTGACATCTTAGGTTGACTAAGGAAATAATAGAACTCAATAAATTAATTATTAAGCATTATCGTTAGAGACCATTTAAATAAGTACTGAAACACTTCAAATTGTGTTTCTCAGTTAGAAAAGACTCAGGGAAAGGGAAGGAAACACTGAGTCACAGCCAAGAGACGGTTATCAGAGGTTTGTGCACAATAGTTATTTCTTTTGAATTTTTCAATTGAAATAATTATGATTATTTGTATGTTATTGTTTTAAATTGTGTTTGTGCACAATAGTTATTTCTTTTGAATTTTCAATTGAAATAAATTATGATTATTTGCATGTTATTGTTTTATATTGTGTTTGTGCACAATAGTTATTTCTTTTGAAATTTTCAATTGAAGTAAATTATGATAATTTGTATGTTATTGTTTTAAATTGTATTTGTGCACAATAGTTTTGACTTCTCATTTTCTACTTAAAAATTTAATTGAACATTATAGTTTTAAATTGTGTCCGTGCACAATACTTTTATATTCACTGCTTTTACTAGTAAATTTATTTGGAGAAATGAGTTAGGAATAATTTTTTATTGTTTTGGTTTTGGGAATATTATTTGAAAATTATTGTGTTGCCTACTTTGTAAATGGAAATTTTGAGATAAATTGTGTTTAGTGGTATCGGAGCAAAGTAGGGACGGTGATACATAATGCCTATGATTCCTAGGAACTCTCACGCGTGAACCCAGGAGCTTGCACGGATGGCGATACGTAACGCCTGTAAGTGCTCTGATAGGTACACTATATTCCTCCCTCTTTGACTTTTCAGTCTGAGGTGAGTGTGGATGAGTACTCATTATTTAGCTAGCTTCCTCCCTCATTGATTTCGATTATTGGGGTGAGTGTGTCTTGTCGTGGTGTACAACACGACATGTGTGGAAAATTGTGTCATGGCCTAAATTGTGTTATTGATTGGCAACACTGTATTATTCAGTTATTTGATCAAATTGTGTTATTAATTGGCAAAACTTATTATTCAGTTATTTGATCAAATTGTGTTATTAATTGGCAAAACTTATTATTCAGTTATTTGATCAAATTGTATTATTGATTGGCAAAACTGTGTTACTCAGTTATTTGATCAAAGTGGCGTTATATGAACTTTGTAATTTGTGAAATGGAATTGTGAATCATTTGATTTGTGAATTGTCAATAAAAGATTTATATATCGCATTTCAAATTGTTATTGTGCACCACTGAGTAAATTTTACTCAGCGATAGCTTTTCATTCTTTGTCATGACTAGACATGGTGAGCAACAGACTAGGCTGCTAGTGCTTCAGTGAGAGATCATCGGGTATATTGAGTATACCATATTTTGCATTTTATGTTATAATGTATGATCACTGTATGTAAATAGTGTTCTTGGTTTTGAGCAGTTATAAATTAAAATTGTACATTGAAGTTGTAAAATAAATTGTAAATTATTTTGGGCTTGTAAAATTTGTACTATATTTCTTTTATCTCAGCCTTTGGAAATATTGAAAAATTATTGTGGTTTTGAGTTGAGAAACATATTGTGTTGATTAAATGTTGGAGTTTGAGATTGGGAAATATATTTGAAATGCTTTTTACAGGTTTTTGAAGAACTGTTTTATTCAAAATATAGATGGCACTCCGCCAAAATTTTTACAGAAATTACTAATAAGTCAAATGTGTTAACTGTTTCACTTCAGTTCAAAAAAGTTTTTAACACCTGTAAATAGTGCTCATCACTGTAAAAGAAGTAAGAAAAGTTTTAGAATCCCTTTTAGTGTATTTAATGGGTTATCAATAGACGAAGTTGGTAATTCATTAGGTATACTACGGGATCATGTCATGCCTTAGAGAGGGATAGGGTGTGACATGTTTAAGTGGTATCAGAGCAAGTTTTTAAATCTGTTTTTACCTATAATTTGAATATTCTTTCTTCATAGTACAACTGCTCAATGTCATTGTTTGATACATACAGTACATTACATTATAAATATGCACTAACGGGAGGAAATCTCCTTGTGTTAATTGTTTAGGAGGTCTAAGATCCTCGAATTGTCTATGGAAGAGGGTGATCATTCAGTCAATCAATCAATAGAGGCTGAGGTGCAAGTTGAGGCCCCAGCTCCACAAAGTGTCGAAGGCCCGACTGTACCAGTTTTACTGGTACAAATTACTGCACAAATGGCATAGCAAATGGCCACTTTCTTTCAACAAATGGCTGATAATCTGTCAGCCTAAGCCCAAGTATAGACCCAACCCCCACAAGGGCAACATGAAATAGAGAAGAGGGAGAAACCTATGGGTCAGAGCTCAAGAAGTAATTTAAGGAAGAGAAAAGAATTTGAGGAGCCCCGAGCTCAGGGATATAACAGAGGTGGATCATCAAGGCAGAGACCACCAAGGTCCAGTCGCCGAACAATTAGAAGTTCCTACCCTCCCCACCAACTTGTGGTCGAAATCATGGTGGGGTATGCTACAAGGCCATAGGAGCCTGTTATAACTGTGGAGGCATAGGAAACTTTGCCAAGGACTGCACCAGTGGCCGTAGATTTAGACCACCTCCTACTATTGCTGAAGGGTTAGTTCAGAGCCCTGTCACTAGAGGTTCACAATCACCCCGCAGAGGTAGAGGCAGGGGTAGAGGTAACCCAGCAGGCAGCCAAGGCACAATGAAACAATCAGAGCAAGACAGTGCTATAGTCAGAGACTACGCAATGAAACAGAGAGAAGAAGTCGAGACATCTGATGTTGTGGCTAGTACCTTCTCAACTTTTAATCAAGATGTATTTGTGTTATTTGATCAGGGTTCTACCCATTCTTATGTGAGTGCTAGCATCATTGATTGCACTGCTGTTCCATGGACAAAAATGAACTTTGAGGTGCTAGTAACAAGTACGTTAGGATAAGAGTTCAGGGTTAATATAATGTATAGGGATTGTCCTTTGGTGATCCAAGGACACACTTTTCTATCTGATCTCATTGAAATGCCCTTCAGATATTATGATATCATCTTGGGCATGGATTGGTTAGCCAGGCATCACGCCATGATTGACTGTAGGCTGAAGACAGTCACTTTTGGTCTCCCTCAGTACAGTGATGTGGTAATACATGGGGAGAGGTAGCTATTTCCATCAAACGTCATTTCGGCTGCACTAGCTAGAAAAATGATCAGAATGGGGTGTGATGCATACTTGGCACATGTGGTAGACACCCAAGTGGGGAGTCCAGCATTGAGGGACATCCCTACAGTATATGACTTTCCAAATGTGTTTCCTGATGAATTGTCAGGATTACCTCTGGAAAGAGAAGTGCAGTTTAAAATTAATGTTCTGCCTGGTGTGGATTCAATCTCCATAACACCATACAGAATGGCACCAGCAGAGTTGAAGGAGTTGAAGTTACGATGGCAAGAACTACTTGAAAAGGGCTTCATCCGCCCTAGTGTGTCACCATGGGGAGCGCCAGTATTGTTTGTTAAGAAGAAGGATGGCACTCTTCGTTTATGTATTGTTTGACCTGAGGTCTGCATACTTTTATGTTAGTGTTAGAACTATATGTTCTATTGTTATTCCTTTACAGGGGAATAAATTTTGATGCATTAGTGATTAGTCCTTTAAGATAAGGATTGTGATAATAAGTGAAATTAGTTTTGGAAGAATTTATCGGTGAAAAGTATTTTCTAACACACCATAAATTATAAATCTAATTGGCGAGCCTACATAATGTAAGGCAAAAGGACGTAAAAGTAAGTTACAGTAATAGAATTACTATAGATGAGGGCAAGGATGTTACTGTTAGTAATTGTTAATGGATATTGTAATCAGAATAAGTTTCGGATATCAGTGAATTTGAAAAGGATAAAAGATAGGAAAATTTGATATATTGGGATGTATCGTAGTAACTATGTAATGTTCTTGATGTTTATACTGTAAGCTGCAGATTACAGTACTGACTTGAGATTATTGTATAGGGCTACGTACTACTAGATAGTACACCAAGATGAGAATAGTTGCCAACGGCATCTGTTTTGGTATAGTTATGCAAGGACATTATTTTATTGTTGGAAATAAGTTTGAAAATCCTACTTAGGGATTTAAAACTCAAAAGTTAGAATATCGAAAGGTTATAGTTTAGTACAAAAGGGAAGTAAGTTATAGAATATTGATAGATAAAGAGAGTTATGGAAGTAAAAATTTGAACAATTGGTTCAGATATAACAAAGAAATGTTATGAATGTGAGGAAAACAATTGACTAGAATGGTCAGATGACCAATGACTAGATAAATCATTCTAACATAACCTCAAGGGTCATTCAAGAAGGAACGTGAACCGAAATATTAGACAGCACAATAGTAAGAGAAGATTGGTGTTATACAAATAAATTAAATATTGTATTAAATTGTTAAAAGTCCTATACAAATTCGAGGGAAAGAAGATTATACGATCATATAGAAAGGAGAAAATAAACGTATGACTATTATAAGATGACTATTGGGTAAAATTTCGAGGACGAAATTTATTTTAAAGGGGGGAGAATTGTAACACCCCTATATTGGGTAGTGCGTTCTACTGTTCCGATGACCAGTGTTGTCCGGACAGCTAGGATGCCGAGAACTACACTTAGATATGAGTGAGGAGACATAAAATAATGAAATACAAGAAAAAAAAAGGAAAAATAATAGCAATGAAATGTAGCCAAGTTAAGCGAGCCGAGAACCCTAGCGATGGGTGACCGCACCAGGAAGTTGCGGCGTGGACCGTTAACAAGCCCTGGACCGCGGGGAATCCTGAAAAATATTTTTAGGACTTAAATAAATGTCTATTGAAGTATAAATACCATTAAAAATATCAAATAAAAATAAATTAATTAGTACAAAGAAAAGTGAGAAATCGAGAAAACGATAAAACTCGGTGTTACCGAAAAATCGGGAATGCAGCTCGAACAGGGGCATTGTGGTCATTTGACACCCCGAGTTGTCTTTTGACCTAAATGTCCATTAAAAATACATGATATTACACTTGGGAATTGTCTAAGAAAAAAATTAGTAAGTCAGTATAAACGGGAAACAAAAATTAAAGAAATCGGCGGTACAAGGAGTAAATTGGTAGCACCGAAAAAGTTCGAATTTGACCCGAAGAGGGGCATTTTGGTCATTTGATATCCAGAGTTGGCTTTTGACCAAATATCCATTAAAAATTACTAGTACTAAATATTGAAATTTCATGGAAATAAGAAATTAAATATAAAATGTAATTAAGGAAATGTGGGAGGAATAATTGTAATTATGAAAATTTGAATATTTTAACTATTAAACTAAATGAAAGTGGGGGTATAAAAGGGCTTGGGAACAGATTTTATCCACTCACAACTCCATTTCCTTCAAATCACACATCCATGGCCGAATTCTCAATTCTCCAAATTCCTCCATTGCCGTCCATGCAAGAGCTCTAATGGTCCATGATCAAGCCATGATTCCATGCAAGTATCTTCATTAAACTTGTTCTACACATCATGGGCAGCATGTAGGAAGCAAGAAGATCAATTTTTGGTGAGGTTTTGAAGAGTTTTCAAAGTGGTAAGTATGTGTTTTTTATTATTGCTTCATTAAAGTTTGTGAGGATGTAATGGGTACTTGAATTATGGAAAGAATTTTGGAGTTTGATGTTTTAAGGGAGATGTTTATTTTTGGCAGCCATGGAAACTCCTTAAGGGTAGTCTATTCTTGCTTGTAAATGGTAGATTAAAAGGTTGATTAAGTTTTTATACGTGTAGGAATAAATTGGGTGATGTATACTAAGTATATGTGAATGTATACTTGAATTTGGAAGCTTGGAACTTTATTCAAAGTGAGGTACAAATTGACAGCTTGAATGGTGAACCAAAAAAATATTATTTCATGGTTTGGTTTATGGAATATTAATGTTGAATTGTGGTACTTGTTATGGTAGCTTGTGTATGTGTATGAGGGTTTGAGTTTGGATATGTAAATGAGCTTGGTTGTGTAGTTAAATTGTGTGTAAATTGAACTTGGTAAATTCTGGACTATAATGTGCATATTGAGTGTGGTTATAAGCTACCAAAGTGACCAAAAATGTGTTGTGAAATGTGTTCATGTTATGGTACAAAACAGAAATGGCATGAATGTGTAACTTGGTAAGTGTTAAAAGTGTATTTGGTATGTGATGAAGAGTGTTGCAATAGGGTAGTGTGCATTTTGGCCTAGAACCTTAAGTGTGTGGCTCCAATTGGTTTGAAACTAATTGGTGGTGAAACTAGGCACAAAAAGTGCCAACTTTCATGAAGGAAGCTTACCAAAATTCTTCTTATAAGGTAACTTGAAAAATGACCAAATCCAGATTAGTGCATTTAAGGCCTGAAAATTGACCATTTGGGCAGCAGTTTGTGTTTTGGCCATAACTCACTCAAAACAAGTCCAATTGACCTGAAATTTTTACCATGAATATTTGAGACATATATCTACAAGTTTTATGAAGACACCAAAGCCCAGAAATGACCATAAGCAAGTCAAATAGCTTGCAAAAGTTCGGGTCCAAAAACTGGCCGAACCATAAGTAACCTAAAATGACCTAAAGTGACCAATTTTGGTACATTTTGACCAGCAATAGTAAAATGACCATAACTTGGTCTAGTAAACTCGGAATGACCTGAAATTTTGCCCCGCGTGCAATAAGACATAGATCTACAAGTTTGTAGTTTTGATCGAAACCCGAAAATCGAGGGAACTAGATCATCCAACTAGGTCAAATTAGTATATCGGGATCCGATAAATTGCAATAAAACGCAATATACATGAAAATGAATTGGGTAACATGTACGAACCCTAAAAGGCTACAAATGTGACATATTAGTAACATTAAAACTTAATTCACCTAGAATGCGTCGAGGGTCGACATCTTAGGTTGACTAAGGAAATAATAGAACTCAATGAATTAATTATTAAGCATTATCGTTAGAGACAGTTTAAATGAGTACTGAAACACTTCAAATTGTGTTTCTCAGTTAGCAAAGACTCAGGGAAAGGGAAGGAAACAATGAGTCAGAGCCAAGAGACGGTTATCAGAGGTTTGTGCACAATAGTTATTTCTTTTGAATTTTTCAATTGAAATAAATTATGATTATTTGTATGTGATTGTTTTAAATTGTGTTTGTGCACAATAGTTATTTCTTTTGAATTTTTCAATTGAAGTAAATTATGATTATTTGTATGTTATTGTTTTAAATTGTGTTTGTGCACAATAATTATGACTTCTCATTTTCTACTTAAAAATTTAATTGAACATTATAGTTTTAAATTGTGTCTGTGCACAATACTTTTATATTCACTGCTTTTACTAGTAAATTTATTTGAAGAAATGAGTTATGAATAATTTTTGATTGTTTTGGTTTTGGGAATATTATTTGAAAATTATTGTGTTGCCTACTTTGTAAATGGAAATTTTGAGATAAATTGTGTTTAGTGGTATCGGAGCAAAGTAGGGACGGCGATACGTAACGCCTAAGATTCCTAGGAACTCTTACGCGTGAACCCAGGAGCTTGTAGGGATGGCGATACGTAATGCCTGCAAGTGCTCTAATAGGTAGACTATATTCCTCCCTCTTTAATTTATCAGTCTGAGGTGAGTGTGGATGAGTACTCATTATTTAGCTAGCTTCCTCCCTCATTGATTTCGATTATTGGGGTGAGTGTGTCTTGTCGTGATGTACAACACGGCATGTGTGGAAAATTGTGTCATGGCCTAAATTGTGTTATTGATTGGCAACACTGTATTATTCAGTTATTTGATCAAATTGTGTTATTAATTGGCAAAACTTATTATTCAGTTATTTGATCAAATTGTGTTATTGATTGGCAAAACTATGTTACTCAGTTATTTGATCAAAGTGGTGTTATATGAACTTTGTAAATTGTGAAATGGAATTGTGAATCATTTGATTTGTGAATTGTCAATAAAAGATTTATATATCGCATTTCAAATTGTTATTGTGCACCACTGAGTAAATTTTACTCAGCGATAGCTTTTCATTGCTATTGCAGGTAGACAGACTGACAGGGCAGCAGACTAGGCTGCTAGTGCTTCAGTGAGAGATCATCGGGTATATTGAGTATACCATATTTTGCATTTTGTATTATAATGTATGATCACTGTAAGTATATAGTGTTCTTGGTTTTGAGCAGTTGTAAATTAAAATTGTACATTGAAGTTGTAAAATAAATTGTAAATTATTTTGGGCTTGTAAAATTTGTACTATATTTCTTTTATCTCATCCTTTGGAAATATTGAAAAATTATTGTGGTTTTGAGTTGAGAAACATATTGTGTTGATTAAATGTTGGAGTTTGAGATTGGGAAATATATTTGAAATGCTTTTTACAGGTTTTTGAAGAACTTTTTTATTCAAAATACAGATGGCACTCCACCAAAATTTTTATAGAAATTACTAATAATTCAAATGTGCTAACTGTTTCACTTCAGTTCAAAAAAGTTTTTAACACCTGTAAATAGTGCTCATCACTGTAAAAGAAGTAAGAAAAGTTTTAGAATCCCTTGTAGTGTATTTAATGTGTTATCAGTAGACGAAGTTGGTAATTCATTAGGTATACTACGAGATCATGTCATGCCTTACAGAGGGATAGGGTGTGACAAAGTAAATGGAGCATGCACAAGTACACGGGCCGTGTAAGTTGACCCGTGTAAGCATCTAACCCGTGTAACTTACCGCAACCCCCCCCCCCCCCAACACACACACGGGTTGTGTACTACCTTTTATCAACTTTTTAAATCCGACTCCAACTCCTATTTTGGCACACCAATTGGACTTCTAATGCCCTTGGGACTCCAAAACTTAACCCTAAGACACCTAATATAAATAAAAGTCAGTAGAAAATAGAAAAGGAAGAAGAGAAGAGAAAAAAGAGAAAAAAGAAAAAAAAAGATACAAATCATATACACACAAAGGGAAGAGTTTTGAGAGAAGCCTTCCTGAGCAATCTTGAAGAAGGATCACATCAGTACCAAGGATAGACTCGTCAGCCAAAGTTTCAAAAGTTCACAGCTGCAGAATCCTCCCTCGGTTCTTTTGTTTTTAGTTTTCAGATTGGTTTTATGTGCTTTTACTATTATTACATTATGTGTATTAAACTCACCATAAGTGAGTAACTCCTTAAATAGAATTTAGAAAGTAGCATTCTTGACTTTTGTTATGGATATATATTGAGTTTTATTTAATGGAATTGAGTTTTGTTCTTTGATTCAATTTCTTTTGTTCTTAATACATGCTATGTGTTGGTACCTACCTAGTCATGATCTAAAATACTAATTGATGAATTGAGAGCTAAACATTAGTATTGAAAAATTAAGATTTTGAACCTAGAAACTCTGACCTATAGATAGGTTGAAAACCTTTATGGAGTTCAAAAATTAATCATAAATCTCAAAAGGTTTTGACTAGGACTAATCACTAACGAAAGTAGGATTTAGCTTTAATTGAAATACACCTTAAATACCTTGAGAGAGGATCTAGGATACATTAGGATTAATTTCCATCAAATAAACAAACACTCAATCCATTGATAAAGCAAGATTAAAACTATAACAAGGTTAAGGTGTGAAATCTAAAATTCCATAATTATTCACATAGTTAGAATTCTCTTTAAGTTTCCAGATTCACTTTCTTTAATTCTCAATAGTTATTCATCTTAGTTTAGAATTTACCCTCGTATAACTTTTGGTAGTTTAAACAGTTAAGATTGATATGTAGTTTAGTACTTATGCCTATAACTCCTCATGGGAATGATACTCTACTCATTATTTTATTACTTGTTAGTGACCCATGCACTTGCAGTGGTTGTAAAACCAAGCAAACACTATACTTGTCCCTCGTTAGTTTCCACCCCCAAACTTTTTCTTTAAACACTTGGGTAGATTATTTCTTTGTAATTTGTTTTCATATACTAGCACTTCTATTTTATTTCTTTCTCCATATTTTCTCTTCCTTTTTTTTTTATCTAGTGTACCTCTCACTTTAACAAATAAGCTCTCTTATAAGGGTAAGTTAAGTGTTTGGGTTAAGGGCTAGATGAATAATGTGGGTAAAAAGAAAATTTTATAGGTAAAAACATGGGCTCAGGTTGGCTACAAAGGATGTATTTTAATCAAGGGTGGTTAAGGCTATAATGAGGCTAAAATCAAAGAATGCCTAAATCATATCTTAATCAAGTGCATGCTAGGATTTTGCCTTAATAAGTTTAAAAGACCTATCCTAGGAATGGTGAGACAATTAGAAAATCAAATTCATGCACTTATATTTGCTCTAAGAACTCACAATTTTATTGTAATGGATTGATGCACACATGCCCAAGAAAAATAATCTATATAAAGCTAAATATCAATTCCACTACGAGCATTCTTCCACTTATAATTTTCTAAGCAATCAACGCATTAACCCTCTCAAAGCCGCTTCAATCATCCATTAAAACAATTCTCATCATACCAAAAGAGTTAAAAAAAATGCAAAAATTTTATTGATGTTATAACTAAAATGCAAAAAATGTAAAAATTTTCTACAAATGCAAAACCTAAAATGCAAAATTTGTTGTACCCCCAAACTCAAATTTGACATTGTCCTCAATGTCATCAAAATAGCATAATTAGTTCAAGAGCAATATCATAAATGCAATCAATAAAGAAAAGGTAATGGATAAAAAATACTACCCCTTTGAAGTGTGCCTTCCCTCGAAGATTTGTATGGTTGATTTCTATTCCTCCTTTTCAAGTGCTTCTTCAAACTACAAAGTAAACAAACATCAAAACATGTTTAGGAGGGTGATAAAACAAAAGAAATAAGCAAATTCAAAAATTAAAAGCAAAACTTAGGTTGCCTCCTAAGAAACACTTAATTCAATAGTCAGTGCACCAATAGAACAAAGAATAGAGAAGCTACCCAGATCTTTAAGTTTTGAAGGAAGTTTGTTTGAAGAATTTTACTTCACTACTCAGTAAATGTGATAGTTTCATACTCCTCAAGCTTCTTTTTATTGGATAAGATCTCCTTTAGAAATTTTGCATACGATGGCATTTGGGAGATTGCTTCCATAAATGGGATGTTGATATAAAGCTTTTTTAATACTTCCAAGAACTTTCCAAATTAAGCATCAAGCATTGCTTTTAATGCCTTTTGCAAAAAAGGCAAAGGTGGAACATATGGTTTAGGAGGTATGTATTTGGGTTCCTTCTCCTCAACACCTTTGTCTTAAAGAATTTTCTCCTCTCCTGCTAGTGTAGCCATTTCAATTTTGTCCTCTCCCTCTTTCTTGCACACCATTGCCCAATTGATTCTCTATTAGACTTCCACCTCTCAATGTAATAGCACTCTAATGCTTTTTCTTGTTCATCTCTGATTGGCTAGGTGCTTTACCAAGGGCTTTGCTTGAGGAGCTAACCTAATGAACAATCTAATTCTCAAGCATTTTATTGTGAGTGGATAGTTGATCCACTCTATAGGTGAGCTACTTAATCATCTCATTTTTCTGTTGTTGTGCTATTAAAAAGTTCTCCATCATAGCTCCCATGGATGATTTCTGCCTTTGGGGTTATGGTTAAGGTTGAGGAGGAAGTAATGAAGGTGGATTAGGGTTTCTTTATTGAAACCTCAGTGGTAGTGGTTTCTAGCCTTGTTGTTGGTTGGTGGGCTAATTCTGTTGGTTAGACCATGAGAAGTTTTGGTGGTTCTTCCATCCAGGATTATAAGTATTTGAGCAAGGGTTCCCTCTAGATCTTTGGTTGAAAATCCCACTATTGTTCACATAGTTGTAATAATTGTAATAATTGCACTCTGAACTTTGATGTCCCCCACACTGATTACAAACCAAGTTACTAGCTCCAAAAGCATTAGCACTCAACCTATCTAACCTCTTTGTTAGCTGATCAAATTGAGCATTGATCATGCTTAATGCATCTAATTTAAGCACTCTAGCTGATTTCTTGTGCCTCCATTTTCATTGGCCCACTTAAAGTTATGGTAGGCAACATCAAAAGCTTTAGTTGTGGTCCTTTCCATCAGATCTTCACCAATTACTAAATAAATGGTGCTCCTTATTAATCATAAATTCTAAATGAGTAGCTAATTTTGAATTCCATGGTATGGGCACTCCCTCTAAAGATCTTTGTACCTTTCCTATACATCATAGAGAGATTCATTATCCCTTTACCGAAATGTGTTCAATTCAATGCAAAGTTTAGCTATCTTTCTAAGTGGAAAATATCTAGCTAGGAAGGCTTGTGATAGATCATCCAATGTGGTGAATGAACCGGCGAGCCAAGATAGTAACCACTTCCTTGCTCTATCCCTAAGAAAGAATGGAAATGCTCTTAAGCGAATGGTATCTTTAGAAACCCCATTCATCTTAAATGTATCACGTATAGCGAGGAAGCATTATAAGTGGAAATGTGGATCTTCTAATGGAGAACCCTAAAACTAGCTTTGTTGAATCATCTAAAGCCATGCTAGTTTCAATTTGAAATTGTTAGTGGCTATTATAGGTTATGTCACGCTTGGTTGAAATCCTTGAACGTTAGGTGCACCATAGTCTCTTAAAGGTTTGGTGTCTTGCTTTACCATTTTTGAAGATTTGGTCTCTCATTGCTTTTTCCCCATTTTAATGGCTTCAGTTCAATCTATTTGTGGTATAATTTAAGCAATTCCTTTTTTAGTTTACCTCTAGTCATAAACTAAATAAAAATTCCTGAAAACTTATCAAACAAGCCAAGTGACGTGTAAGAATTAAAATAAAATAAAATAGAATGTCTAAATTAATTAAATTGCCTATCGTTCAATATCATTGATCCGATCCCCACCAACAGCACCAAAAACTTGCTTTACAATATCCTACAAGTGCACAGATCATTAACAAGTAATAAAGTAATGAGTGTGTAATGATCAGGCTCCAACCACTAGAGGAATTGTCCGCTTTGGCCATAAGCCTCACAGTTTTATCCCATAGATAGAATGGAGAACTTCCCAGGAGGTCACCCATCCTAGGATTTCTCTCAAGCAAACACGCTTAACCCTGGAGTTCTTCTAGCTCTCCAGGCCATTCCACTAAAAGGCGCATCTAGAGATTAGTTCCCCCATTTTATATATCATTACTTTTTGAGCCCAAGACCATCTCCGTGCTTTGTCGATGTGGGATTTGCCTAAGGGACCTTTCTCCCCTCCTTTCGGGACTCAGCGTCCTCAATGAGGTTTGCCCCACCATCGCCCAAGAGGACACGCGAGTGGCTCTGATACCAATTGTAACGATCAGACTCCAACCACTAGAGGAATTGTCCACTTTGGCCATAAGCCTCACGGTTTTGTCCCATAGGTGGAATGGAGAACTTCCCAGGAGGTCACCCATCCTAGGATTTCTCTCAAGTGAGCACGCTTAACCCTGGAGTTCTTCCAACTCTCCAGGCCATTCCACCAAAAGGCGCCTCTAGTGATTAGTTCCCCCATTTTATATATCATTACTTTTTGCACCCAAGACCATCTCCGTGCTTTGCCGATGTGGGATTTGCCTAAGGGACCAAAAAATTTGGATCATTTCTCGATTTGTGCATGTCATCCTTGCGTAGGGGCCATGCTAATCTTCTATGTATCGTTCCAATTTTATCGGATGTCCCCGAGGGGGCCGGTGATTTGGTGGGTTGTCTCAAGCTTGCCTTAAGCTTTCATGGAGGAATGGGTTAAGAAGAGGGAAGATGAGAGAGTCACGGCTGGAAATGGGAAAGGGAAGAAACAGATTGGTTTCTTCAAATTTTCTGCCCATTTTATGCTTTTTAAGTGGATTATGGACATGTGTCACAATGTGATTGGGTGAGAGAGCTTTAGTGACATCATGTGATGTCATAATTCCAAATTTCCTTCATTTTCTTTCCTTTTCTTTTCTACTCATTTTCAATTTTTTCATATTTTATGTCATAATAATTATTTACTTAATTGGACAAGTCGGCCAAAAATCACCTCTGAAGACGAAATGACCAAAATGCCCTCCGTTTGGCTTATTGAGCCAAAATCATCTGTACCGATCTAAAAATTTTTCTAAGCATTTTCTTGGCATTCTAATGCCATAGAAACCTCAATGACTCTTCTTTGGAGTCCCAAAAATTATTTTATGAATTTTTTTTTCCCGGGTCTAGGGCTTCTAGTTGCGAAGACCGCAACTTCCCACTAGGTTACCCATCGCTATGGCACCGGCTCATTTAACTTGGTTGTATTTTATTTCTAAAATTTTTTCTAAATTTTTCTTATTAATATTTGAGTTAATTATGGTTCCTCACTTTAATTTAAATATTTTTCCAGACGTTCTAGCTGTCCAAACCGACACCGGTCATCAGAATAGTAGAATGTACGGAATGGATACAGAGAGGGTGTTACAACTCTTCCCCTCTAATTTAAATTTCGTCCTCGAAATTTACCTGACTTAAGTAATCGTGGAGTTGCTACCTCCTTGTTTCTTCACTTCCTTGTATCGCCTCATCAGTGTCTGGGTTTCGCTCCTCTTGAGCTTCCATAGCATATACCTGTGGTGCCACCCTGACTTCGGGCCTTTCAACTGTCTCAGAAACAATCTTCTGTGAAATGTCATCCGTTTATGCTCTACCCATTCTTTTACCCCTTTAAACTGTAGGGGCAGGTCTATCAACTTGTACTGGAGCTATTGAACCACCCCTCTGAGGGCAATCTCTTATGAAATGATCCGTAGCCCCACACTTGAAACACTCTCCAGTTAATAGTCGACACTCCCCTCTGTGTCCCCTACCACAGTGCATACATTCAGGCACTGGGGCTGATCCCCTTGTTATTGCGCTTGGGGAGCTAGCTATAGATATTCCAATTTGGCCTCTCTGGCCCTGTGTCTGATCTTGTGAACCAAAACCTTTAAACTTCTTACTATCAGTCAGTATACTTGACTGTCGTGGTCTAAATTCCCTCTTACGTTGCCTATCTTTCTTATTCTATTCACTTAATCTTTCCACTTTCAGTGCAGCTTCAACTAATTTCGTGAAATTCATAATCCCCAAGGCAGTGATCATTATTTTAATGTTGTCATTTAGCCCCTCTTCAAACCTTCTGCACCTCTCTGCTTCTGTGGGGACTATCTCCTTTCCGAAGCGGCTTAGTCTGACAAACTCCTTCTCATACTTCGCTTCTGCTAGATGCCTATGTCTCAGACTAATAAACTCTCTTCTTCTGTCTTTCAGGTACAGACTTCCCACATACTTCTTCTTAAATTCAGCAAGGAAGAAATCCCAAGTTATCAACTCTGGTCAGACCTCACTAGAAATAGTGTCCCACCACTGGTAGGCATCATCTTGAAGTAGGGACACAGCACCCTCCAAGTTCTGCTCTGGGTTGCAATGCAGTTGCTTCAATACCCTTATTGTACGGTCTAGCCAATTCTCAGCCGCCACCGAGTCACTTCTTTCTTACCAATGAAGTCCACAGCCCCAAATTTTCTCAGTTTTTCTAGATGGGATTTCTACTATGGAGGTGGTGGTGGTGGCACAACCCCATGCATGCGAAGAATTCAGCCATTTCTTTGAAACATAGCCGATCGAGCCTGTGAGTGCAGTAAGCGAGTTCTCCCCGGCCCCGATCTCAATCGCAGTGGAGCACGACTCTCTACTTCTTCATCTAGTGCTCTCTGTGACGTGGGGTCCATATCCTAATCAAAATAAGAAAACCGAACAGATCTGCATTAGTGTCACCTCGACTCTTACAATTGTAATGCATGGTATAGACTCGATCTAGACCCAGAAACGCCTAAACCGTGCTCTGATACCACTAAATGTGACACCCCTTACCCGTCTATAGTGTAGCCGAGTAAGATATGCTACACAGTGTACCGAAACACCATAACTTATCTCATTGATATTTATCAGTTCTTAATTTATTTATTATAGTTATTAAGTGAAATTTATGAAATTGATCTCATTTAGATCATTTATTGAAATTGTAAATTAATTTGTGGCTCCGAAAATTTTATAGAAAATCCGATAGAGTGCCGGCTAAAAATAGAGAAAATAGTTCTTCGAAACCTGTGAAAAACACTTCCAATAATTTTCAATCATTCTCAAACTCCATTTGTATCACATCGATTTACAACAATTTCTCCATTTTGTCATTCATTCATTTCACATTATCATCATGCTCAAATCATAAATAAATTCTCACATGGTATTTTTAATCACAAAGTTACAAATACTTATATTAATATAAAATTATATTACATTTGTTTCAAATATACATGATAAAATAAGAGTTTAATTACAAAACTTACAAAAATCGCAAAATTCAAAAATGGGACCTAGTGTCCTACCAATGCACTGTAGTCTGTGAGGTGACACGGACACTATACAGAACTGAGCGGCCTTACCCAGTCTGTGGTCTACTGGGTTCTCTGTCCAAATCTTTAGTACCTACGCGTTGCAAAAGCGACGCACTAAGCATAAAGCTTAGTGGTGTCATTAATACAAGAAAATATAATATGCAAATAAAAGTAATAATTTCTTAGTTATTGTGTTCATAAGAAATGAATAATTACTAAATTATTATTTAGTCGAGAGCTAATTACATTTTATGATATTAACTTCTTTATGCATTTTGTTAATTATTTTCTTGATGATTTTGAGCTTCTTTGTATTTTATTGTAATCATTCTTGATATTTAATTTCCGTATTTTCTTTAATAATCAGTTCAATTACAGTTATACTTTTCCATGCCCAAGTAACCTATACAAGTTGATCGAACTTGATAAATGGGTAAACTAGCACTGGATACCAGGTACCTCGGGCCGTCACACCATCGGTCACAATGTGTCTCCCGGTGTGCAAACAGAATGGCTAATAGGCCATAAAAGCAATAAGGCATAAAGCCAAGTAAAACATCATAATCAGTATAGCCATAGGCTATCACATCACAAAATGGCAATGAAGCCATACATCATATGTAGTACTGCTATCAGAACCCTATTGGCATGCCAACCTATCCAAACCAATCACATTAGGCCTACTAGGGCATGTTACACTTTTAAATTTTACAATTCTTAAAATTTAAGTTTAGGTGTTACTATTCATTTCATTAGTCAACTAAAATGTTGACTTTTGCATAGACAATAGGTACATTGGTTCTAATACTCCCAACATGCCACATTTTGCATTCTAAAGTTGTTGGTTTTGGTTGCCAATACCATTTCTAAGTTTAGTGCTAGTTGTTCAAAATTTTCAGATTTCAAGCCTTGTGTTTACTATTTCATTAGTCATTTTTACAATAGGAATTTGGCAAAGTTGTCTTTATGAAAGTTGTACCTTATTGTGTCTAGTTACATTTCCTTTTTTGAATCACTCCATTTGGAGTTTTGTAGCTCAAGTTATGGCCTAAACACCATAACTGGCCGGATTACAAATTTTCCAGATTTTCTGGACTGACCAAATCTATAGTGTTTTGTGCAGTGACTGCAAGTCACTTTTTGAACATGTTATGGTCAAAATTTGGATTAGGTTTCTTCATGAAAGTTGTAGGTATACATCTCACCTCACCTTTCTACTGGTAAACTTTCAGGTCAATTGGACCTTTCTACACTAAGTTATGACCAAATGAATAGACACTGTTCATTTGGTTATTTTGCCCAGGCAGAATGTAAGTCACCTAGATTATGGCAATTTTTATGTTAACTTAATTTGGTTTTCTGGGCAGGGTTTCTTCACCAAAGTTGTGAAATTATGTGTCTAGTTTCATATTCAATTGGCCTTGCACCAATTGAACCTCTACAACTCCATTTATAGCTGCCCAAACCTGCTGGACTCATAACCAGTCCTGCAGGTCACCAAGGGTAGCATGCCTAAGTTCAACTCCAACATCCTTACTTACTTCAATTCCTCCTCACACACATTCAAATGGTCACTAATTGACCATTACAATGTTAACATACCATTACATGAGCAAACCCTAATGTTGTTCAAGTGTCCACATTTTCAAGGTTCATTCATGCATCACACTTGCATTTCACTTACTTTTACATGTTCAAGCACTCATCTCATGCTATGGGCAGCTCATAAACACTTTACTTCAAGTAAATTCATCAAACCCTAACTACCCCTAAGCTGCCAAAATTGTAGGGGAGAATATACATAAGTTTTATTTTGTTTTTTTAACAATTTCCATTTATCTCATGTTAATAAACATGAATTAAACAATAATGGAAGGAGATTGGTCACAAACCTTGTTGGAGCTACTCCCAAGCTTGCCAAAACCTTCTTTTTCCTCTTCAAATTGTTGTCAAAGGCTTGCTCTAGTGGTAGGGATAGTTTTTCATGAAGAGAAGTTAGGGCTTAGAGGTGATTTGGTGGGTTGTCTCAAGCTTGCCTTAAGCTTTCATGGAGGAATGGGTTAGGGAGAGGGAAGATGAGAGAGTCACGGTTGGAAATGGGAAAGGGAAGAAACAGATTGGTTTCTTCAATTTTTTTGCCCATTTTATGCTTTTTAAGTGGTTTATGGACATGAGTCACAATGTGATTGGGTGGGAGAGCTTTAGTGACATCATGTGATGTCATAATTCTAAATTTCCTTCATTTTCTTTCTTTTTTTTTTCTACTCATTTTCAATTTATTCACATTTTATGTCATAATAATTATTTACTTAACTGGACAAGTCGGCCAAAAATCACCTCTGAAGACGAAATGACCAAAATGCCCTCCGTTTGGCTTATTGAGCTAAAATCGTCTGTACCGATCTAAAAATTTTTCTAAGCATTTTCTTGGCATTCTAATGCCATAAAAACCTCAATGACTCTTCTCTGGAGTCCCAATTATTTTATGAATTTTTTTTTCCTGGGTCTAGGGCTTCTAGTTGCGAAGACCGCAACTTCCCACTAGGTTACCCATTGCTAGGGCACCGGCTCATTTAACTTGGTTGTATTTTATTTCTAAAATTTTTCCTAAATTTTTCTTATTAATATTTGAGTTAATTATGGTTCCTCACTTTAATTTAAATATTTTTCTATACGTTCTAGCTATCCAGACTGACACTGATCACCAAAATAGTAGAATGTACAGAATGGATACAGTGAGGGTGTTACAGAGTGAGTATCGTTCCTACAAAAACCGTGTTGAGTACAAAACTACACAACTATTATAATTATCTAGACTATTAAGTTTGAGATGAATGATTAAACTAAAACTAATTATCACTAAAGGCAAATATAAACTAATTAACTAAACTTAATATCAATGAACTAAAACATTCTAGAGCTAGGGGTTCACACTTCAATCTATTATAAATTTAATCTAATTCATTCAATAAATTGGAGATTCTTACTTTGAAGGAAATTAATCCTAAGCTATCTTAATTCCTCTCTCAAAGTACTCAAGTTGTGTGTTAATCAACTCAAACCCTACTTTCGTGGTTATTAAATTAATTAAAACTCATTAAGTTTTATGATTAATTGTTAGTTCCACAAAATTCCAACCTATCTCTAGATCAAGAACTCTAACTTTAAAACTATGTTATTCTAATATTAATTTTCACCTTCCAACCCTTCAATTAATATATAGAATTAATACTAAGTGGAGCTCAGCACAAAGCATGCATTAAGAACATAAGAAGCTGAATTAAAGAATAAAATCCCAATATATTAAATTAAATCAAACCAAATCCATAACTAAATTGAAAGTGCTACATCCTTAACCCTAAAATAAAGAAAACTACTCACACAATGTGAGTTTTAGAAATTAAGTTTATAAATTAATAAAGAAAATACATGAGAAAAAAATAAAATAAAAGAACCCAGATGGAGAATCACAACCTTGACTTTTGGAACTTCAGCTAGAAACCATTCTAAAAACCTTGTAGATCCATGGTCTTAGCTCTCTTGAAGGTGATGTGCTCTCTTGAATGTAAAAAGGTTCCTTCTTTTTTTCTCAAATCTTGACTTATAATATTTATATCTAGTGTAAAAACCCTTGCTTTAGAATTCTAAAAGCCTTATAAGTCCTCTCAGATAGAGTGAGAAGGAAGAAAAGTCAGGCTAGAATTTTGCCTCTGAGTCATTACATAGGGCTATCTAATGTTGCACAAGGTACCCCATGCAATGTTCTATACCTTTTTTTTTTTTTTAGTTTTCTTCTATCTAGAGAATTGCAAGGGATCTAGGAGGTCACACAGTTTGCATGGGCTATGTAATTTGCACGGGCTATGTAATGCATTTACATGCCCGGTGCAATGCTTCCAGCTTCCTTTTCTTCACTTTTTGACCTCCAGACGTCTTTCAAACTCGTCATTGGCTCTAGGATCATATCAAAACTCTTAATATAATATAAAAATCAAAAGACTAGTTGGATTAATGTATTTTATAAAATATAATTAAAAATGCTTAAAAATAAATATAAAAGAGACTAAATGCTGGCAAATTGTAGTGAATATTAACCCTAAATGCCTATATAATTTGACTACATCAGTATTGGACTTCAAAAATTAAACTAGCATCTTTTAGCTTTTTTACTTCTTCTGATATTACCTTTCACCTCTCAAGGGAAAATTTTATTTTCTCTTCTTTTGTTGTACTAGTTTGGCCTTCGGATCAACATTTGGTTTGTGGGTCATAACTACTGGATCAACACCCATTTACAACTACAGGCAACTTTAAGCAAAGCATTCCCATGTTTATTATTATGCCATAATCGCTTATTATTGGTCTACCAAGGATGGCATTATAAGAGAAAGAGATGTTTACCACAATAAATTTAGCATACAATTCCCTTTTGTGCTTTCCGTCACCCAGGACTATTGTGAGGTTGGTTGTTCCTACCACTAATGTTGACTTGTCTCCCAAACCATCTAGATGGTAGGGGACCTTGGATAGATTTTTTTACCTAGAGGCTAACCTTTTGATACACTCCAAGGTAAGTGTAACACCCTCACTGTAGCAACTCCGTACATTCTACTGTTCCGGTGACTAGTGTCGATCCGGACAACTAGAACGTCCGGAAAAATATTTAAACTAAAGTCAGGAACCATAATTAACTCAAATATTAATAAGAAAAATTTAGTAAAAATTTTAGAAATAAAATACAACCAAGTTAAATGAGCCGGTGCCCAAGCGAAGGGTAACCAGAGGGAAGTTGCGGTTCTCGCAACGAGGAGCCCTAGACCAGGAGGAAAAATTTTAAAATAATTTTTGGGACTCCAGATAAGGGTCATTGAGGTTCCTATGGCATTATAATGCCAAGAAAATATTTAGAAAAATTTTTCAATCGGTACAGACAATTTTGACCCGTTAAGCCAAACGGAGGGCATTTTGGTCATTTCGCCTTCAGAGACGATTTTTGGCCGACTTGTCCAGTTGAGTAAATAATTATTATGACATAAAATATGAATTAAGGTTGATGAAAAATTAATTTAAAGTTATTAGAAAAGAAAAGAAAAGAAAAATAAAGAAAATTAGGGATAGTGACATCACATGATGTCATTATCTTACTCCCAACCAATCACAAGTTAACAAGTATTCTTAAAAAATTTAAAAGATACAAAATGGACCAAAAATTCTGGTCATCTTCTTCTTCTTCTTCCTCAAAACGTGACCTCTCTTCCATAGCCCTCCATAAAAATTTCTTACATCACTTCCATTTTCCCATGAATTTCCACTATAAAACCCTAGACACCTTTCATTAAAACTTGTCCATACCTCTTGGGGAAGTGTTTGGCAGCCTAGAAAAGGAAGGAAAGTGAAGTTTGAGCTTGGAAAATTCTGCCCTACAAGAGGTTAGTGCACTTATACACCTTAAGCTCTTTATTTCCATGTTAGTGACTTGAATTGAGTAAGAATTTGTGAATTAAATGAACCAAATATATGTGTATGTCCACCATGAATTTCGGCAGCCCTAAGGAAGGAACAATGATGGAGTGTTTTTGATGGTTTTAATGGACTTAAAATGAATTAGAGATTATGTTTAAGGTGTCTATACACATATAGAATGAATGAAAGTGCTTAACTAGGTGTATGGGTGAATTGAAAGGGAAAATTAGGGTTTTGGGAGTGAAAAATTGGACTTGGCTGATGAAATGATTAATGGACATTCTAATGGTCAATTAGTGACCATTTGAGGCAAGTTAATCATAATTTGAAGTGAGCTAATGTATGGCAAATTGAAATGGGAAGGCTGCCTAGAGACAGCAGCAATGAGGCTGTGATTCCAGCCCATTTAGACAGCCATAACTTTGGCTGTGTAGGTCCAATTTGTGTTTGGCCAATTGGACATGAAAATAGGCTTATAATGGCACATTTTTGCTGAAGAAACCATGCCCAAAAGACCAAAGCAAGTGGACCAAAAGTTGGCCCCAATCCGTATACCCTGCAACAGCACCTGCAGAAATGACCAAATGAACAGTAACTGTTCATTTGGCCATAACTCACTGTAGATATGGTCAATTGACCTGAAATTTTTACAGAAATAAGTTAAGACATAGATAAACAACTTTCATGAAGAAACCTACCCCAAATTATGAACAGAACCTAACCAAAATGGCAGTCACAGTCACTGTTCATGGTACTGTAGATTTGGTAATTCTGCAGTTTTTCCAATCCGGCCAGCTGTGGTTTTTGGACCATATCTGGAGCTACAAAATCCAAATGGAGTGATTCAAAAAAAGAAATTCAACTAGACAAAATAAGGAACAACTTTTATGTTTACCAATTCCTCAAATTCCCACTGTAACAGTGCTTAATGGAACAGTAAAGTTAGGCTTCAAAAACTGAAAATTCTGCTTCCCTTGGTTTAAGTTTAGAAATGGTATTAATGCTTAATGCCAACAAGTTTTCAATGCAAAATGTGGTATGTTGGGTGTTTTAAAACCAATGTACCTATTTTCTATCTAAAAGTCAACATTTTTATTGACCAATAAGGTGAATAGTGACACCAAAACTTGAAAATTCAAAATTTGAAATTAGAAATGCATCTAGGGGACTTTAAATTGCAATTGGCAATTAATACTAGCAAATGTAAAACTAAAAATGTGGGATCTTGGTGTAATTAGAATTAATATATCCATTAAGTATAAAAAGGTCAACATTTTGGGTTGACTAGTAAGGTGAATAGTAATCAAAATGATTAGTAAATTAAGATGAAGACCTAGAACCAATTCTAAGCTTAATTGCTTAGAATTGTATGACAAATGTGGACTATGCATCCTAGTAAAAATTGTTAAAAAGAAATTAAGGCCATAAATTTGAAATCCATGAAATATTTATGGATTACTTGAAACATGAAAAATAAATCACCAAATTGATGTGAATAATTAGTTAGGGCTTATATGCCCCTCACAAATGGAATTCATAACATATTAATAACTCAACTTGAAATATAAAAATTGTAATTACATGAGTAGATTCTTGAATGTATAAATGAGAAAAGAAAAATGTTTTGAGTACAATGGTATAAAAGGATAATTGATGTGAATTGTGATCATATAAATGATCAAATGAATGTATGAATTATAATCGAAATTTATCATGAAATAATGAAGTCATAAAATACAATATATTAATATTTAATAATATTATGTGCCCTTGTATTGCCTAGACATGTGTGTCAGATTGGATAGTTTGGCATGCCAATAGGGTATTGTTTTAGCAGTACTGCAAAAGGCTTTATGCCTATATTCATAGCTCTATGCCCGTATTCATGGCTCTTATACCCGTATTCATGGCTTTTATGCCCGATTATGTGATATCATGGCTTTTTAGCCATACTGACTGCATACGTGGTTGACGTTCTGCGTCCCATGGTATGACGGCCCGAGGGACCGCGGTGTCCAGAGCCAATGACCCGTTATCCAGTTTAGTCACCGTCAGAGGTTACTTGGGCAGTGTAATTTATTAAAATAAATTAAGACTATTAGTAATTAAAAATATTAGAAATCAAATAAATGAGTTAATAAGACTTCAAAAGAATTAGTTACAATTATGAAATGATCCAAACCACATAAAAATTGTTAAGTAAAATGATAAAAGAGTTGCAAAAATAGGTATAACTTAACTAAATATTTTAAATGTACCTTCTATTTCCATATAAATATAAATCGAGTATTTTTATTAATTCGTATGTTGTACATTATCCTGTGAATTTGAATTAAACGCTTTCAAAGCGAAACAAATGAGAACAAAAGATAATTAATATTAGACACATTGTATTAAATTAAATTGATTCTTAAATATTCAAATTATGCTTCGTTCTTTCTTTATTTGTATATTTTATTTTCTTGTTCTATTATTGCACCACTAAGCGAGAATGCTTAGCGCGATGGATTTGTTTCTCGCGCAGTACTTTGACTAAGATTTTTGGAGTCCAGATCTGCAGTATGGTCGGAGTATTCAAGGTTGTCACCTCCTCAAGAATGCATGTAGATAGGGCCCATATAGATCATATTTTGTATTTAGTATAAAATGCTAGATATTGTATTATAATGTAGATTATGAGCAGGTAATTAATAGAAATATAATGTAATTTAATAAATTAGCTTTTTCATATGTAATTAATTTATATATCATGTAAATTATGAAATTATATAAATTAAAGAAATTTGAAAATTTTACTTATGTGATTTGAGCATGAATGAGATTGTATGGATTCGAAGACAGATTTGAAATATATAGATAATGCATGGAAATGAATATGAAATTGAGATATATGAATGAGATGTGAATTATGAGATGGTTATGAAAATAATTGATGAGATTTTATTTGTAAAATATTATTGAAACTTTCAAACAGGTAAATAGTAAAATACGTCAACTGGTAATAAAATAGGGGAAACTCCGCTGGTTTCTCCGTCAAAAAATTTATTAATATTAAAATATATCAAGATCAAAATATGAAAGGAATAAAGTAAGATAAGATAGGGTGCTCCGGCACCGAATGTAGCACACTTTGCTCGGCTACACTGTAGTCGGGTGAGGGGTGTTACAGTAAGGAGGTTAACTAAACTACTAGTGTCTACCAGTACTCTTTTTACTTCGTATTTGTTGCATCTAGCTTTGATAACTAAGGGATCAGAGTGGGTGAGCGACCTTATCATCCTTAGGACCAAAGGTAATGGGACACTGGCTCAATTGTTCGACTACCATAATTTTTATTGACCCATCGAGAGCCGGTCTCTTTTCTTCTGAGACCATAAGTAATCAAGTTTATTACTCCAATTGGGTCTTTATCATCAGACTTATTCCTCTCCCCCTTTTGGTTTTGCTGTCTTTCAGACTTCTTTCTATCCCTACAGCCACCCCTCCTATCCTTAGAGCTAAAGTCTCAATCGCCCTTTCTTGCAAAGCCTTTAAGTGTTCCTTCCCTTACCTTCCTTTTAATTTTATCTTTTAGTTGTCTACATTCATTCGTTGTATGCCAATAGTCATCATGAAACCTATAAAACTTACTTTGGTCTCTTAATTCTGGGGTTTAACTTTTTAGGCCATCTTACTAATTCCCTGTTCTTCTGGATCTACATTAGCACTCAAGATTGAGACTCGTTCAGGGGGGGGGGTGTATAGTTTCTTAACCTATTCCTTCCCTTGTTAGTTTGGTGTGATCGACTTTTCAAAGCATCCCTCTTTTCTTTAACTACCTTTGCTCCATGCCATTCATTATCTAGGCAGATGTATTTTTGAGCACTCTTTATTAGCTGGTAATATGTTATGTTAGTGTAGGGTTTTTTATTAGGGAATCAACAAACTTGACATTGGTGGAACCTTTTTTTAGGGCTTTATAGGCTGTCTCATGGTTTTGTTATTTCACTTGTATGGCTTCAGAATTAAATCGGTCTATGTAGCTCTGAAAGCTCTCCTCGCCAGATTTTTTTGTAGATCAGAAGAGAGCTTTTTGGGTGGGATCTAAGTGATAAATTCCTATTTGAAGTTGCTTACCAGTTGGTCAAAGTTTTGGATGGAATTTGCTAGGAGTTATTGATACCTCTTTTGTGTTATGCAAGTTAGCATAGATGGGAAGACCCTATAGAGGATAAAATCATTGATATTCTAGAGGTGCATGGTGGTTCAAAAGTTAGCAAGGTGGCTGTGAGGATCAGTCTTTCTGTCATATTTGTCCAAACTCGAGAGTTTAAATTTTACAAGGAATGGTTTAGCTAGAATTTCCTCCATTAAAGGGGAATAATCTCCTACCCCAAAGTCATCTTCTCAAGCAATCTCTTTCTGCACTTTTTCAATAGCCTAGACTAACCTCCAATTGAGACCTTTCTTGGCTGAATTTACTTCTAGACCCTCCTCATTCCTCATTTTTGAATTAGACTTAGGTCCTTCATTAACTCGTATTGTTGAACTATTTTCTAGGGCACTGAAATTGTCCAAATACATGGCTTGGTTTCTTAGGCCTAAGTTTTCAGCTTCAAATTCTTTAATTCAAAGCAGCATTTATTCTAGGGTAAGTTGCATTAGGGCATTATTTACAACTGTGGCACTATTGGTGGTACCATTACTAGTGGGTGGTATTTCAATAATTGGTGGTTTAGCTAGTGGATCTAAAACCATGGTTTGGTGGAGATGACAACAATCATAAGAAAATGAATAGGTGGCTTCCCATAGATGGCACCAATGATGTTGTTCGTGGATTTTTCTTATGAGTTTAGACACCAATAATGCTATTCATGGATTCTTCTTATGGGTCTAGACTTATAAAACAAGAGAGAACACTGAGTGGATTGACTTGGGCAACCTCTCTGACGCTGAAGTCAGCGTTGGTACTAAGAGTTGAACATAGAATTAGCTAAATATAACCTACCTAACTATGGAGGCTTGATCTCCTTATATAGGCATCAGGTAGACTCCTATTTGGAATAGAATTTAGTATTTGACATAAGATTCCTATTTTAAAGGAAGTCCATTTAAAATGAGATTTGGAATCCCTAATAAAGTGGGATACTTATCCTTAGTGGATAATGCTTATTTTAGAATAGAATCATATTCATTTAGGTATTTTGGGTGCTAATGTATCATTAGTAATGATGTTGTCACAAAAATCTCCATGGGTACAAATCTGCAAAACAAGAGAGCACTGAGTGGATTAGTTGACCACCACTCCAATGCCTAAGTTCGTTTTAGGAACTAGAGAATGAGAGGGAAGAATTGAGAGCATGAGGTTAAATCTTGCTTACCTGTCAATCCACATGTATATATAAGCATCAGTTAGATTCCCATTGTGATTAGGAGTGTTACATTGTGATAGGGATTAATACCTGAATATCTCATACTATCCTTTTGATAGAGTCCTATTTGAATCCCCATGTATATATAAGCATCAGTTAGATTCCCATTGTGATTAGGAGTGTTACATTGTGATAGGGATTAATACCTGAATATCTCATACTATCCTTTTGATAGAGTCCTATTTGAATCCCCATGTATATATAAGCATCAGTTAGATTCCCATTGTGATTAGGAGTGTTACATTGTGATAGGGATTAATACCTGAATATCTCATACTATCCTTTTGATTAAAACAGGAGAGCACTGAGTGGATTAGTTGACCACCACTCCAATGCCTAAGTCCGTATTAGGAACTAGAGAATTAGAGGGAAGAATTGAGAGAATGAGGTTAAATCTTGCTTACCTGTTAATCCCCATGTATATATAAGCATCAGTTAGATTCCCATTGTGATTAGGAGTGTTACATTATGATAGGGATTAATACCTGAATATCTCATGCAATCCTTTTGATAGAGTCCTATTTGAATCCCCATGTATATATAAGCATCAGTTAGATTCCCATTGTGATTAGGAGTGTTACATTGTGATAGGGATTAATACCTGAATATCTCATACTATCCTTTTGATAGAGTCCTATTTGGTCTAGGAGTCTTCTTCATATTAGGATTCTAACTCATCAAGTAAGTATCTTGAAATCATGTATAGAGAGAGGGAGATCTTCCCGTTCCATAGCTGTATGTTCAAATGCCCGGTTTGGCTAAGCATCCAAAAGCCTTCTTTTACTGTTAGGGGATACGTGGATCACCCATTAGGGTGAACGTACTTTAGGTGAACATTATTTAGGGTGAGTAGCATCACTTATGGCATATTACATGCCATGTATACATTTTTGTATTTAAAAAATAGAGTAGATAAGAGATCTACTAAGTGAAAGCTAAAATATGAGGAAAAAAGGACAAATCAAGTTCTATATGCATAGATTTAGAGATACCATACAAGCAACTTCAAGTTTTGGTCATAGGAACCAACTCGCTCTTACCCACCCACAACTTCCCACAAGGCCGTTTTTTCTCCTTATAATTTACTCACAAATTTTAAAGATATTTTTCAAAAGAAAAATTACTGTTTATCACTTTGTCACAAACTCAACCACAAAACCTGAAGTGAAAATAAGTAAAAGCACATGCTACTTTTTTATAATTTTCCCTAAATTTATTATATAATTATATTTTGAAGCTAAGCCTTAAAAACAATTTCTTAAGAGTGTACCACATAAGATAATAAAAATGCTTAAAAAATTAACATGCGGCACCTCTTTTTAAATATTTTTAAATTTTAGCTACTAAAATCTTAACTATTAAAATTTGAAATTCTTTTCAGCACATTTCAAGGATCTTATAATTTTCTGAAGTATATAAATTCAAATATTATAAAATTATACCCATCATATTATATATCCAATAAATTAATTATTTTTAATTAAATTTTTAATTACTTTTGTCGACACCATATTTTGGTCGATCCCTGAAATCAAAAGACTTAGAAATCGATCTCCAACGCCAAGTCTACATGTCATTCAATTCATTTCCAATCTCTCTTCATAGGGATCAAATCGACGCCAAACCTCTTTGCCAGCTAATCACACTTCCGATCTCTCTCAATCCTATCCGGTCTCTCAAATCAATTATTGAGTTCTTTGGCCAGTCAATCACATTTCCGATCTCTTGTCTAACAAAACCAAACCAACGTCAGGTCTTCATCCCACCAGTATTATTGCCGATCTCCCTTTTAAAAGTTTGGGGATAATCGTTTGATAAAGTTAAGGTTCCAATCCGGTTTAATGATGATTCCGATCTTAAGTGTTCAAATCAAGTTTCCAATTTTAATCAAGTCCCGTTTAGCGTTTGTTCTCAGCCTATCTCATGCTTACAATGTTTTCCGACCTCTTACACTTAGATTAATAATCACTTTTAGTTGTTGTTCTAATATGTTCAGACAATCAAGTGCTTATGCAACTTAGATACTTTCCGGTCTCATCCAATCATTGAACAAAAAGGGAATTTCATTTCATTTCCAATTAAAATATATACAAGTCATTCTGCTGGAGGTGATCCTCCAGCCTGTTCTACATTTTGTTCCCCCCCTCTATCACCCTCGGTCTCCTCCTCGCTATCCTCTTCGTCTTGGGGAGCCAAATCCACCATCCAGGAGAAGTCCACCTCGGGATAAAGCTTCCTGAGCTCGGCCAAGAGATCCCCATGAGCGTTCACATAAGCGCCGGCCTCCCTTGTCACTGCCTCTTCTTCTTTTGCTTTGAGTTCTTCAGTGAGGCGAGCGACTTCAGTGGCTTGGAGCGCCCGAACCTCTTCAAGAACATGAGCTTGCTCGGCCAGCTTATCCTCGTAGAATTTCATCCGCCCTTCAATTTCAGATATGTAGTTTTGGGCGGATGAAAGTTGAGATCGGAGGGAAGCAGCTTCCTGACCCACCTTCTCGACCTCCTGCCTCAACCGGTGAGCCTTCTCCCAGACAATGTGTTGGTTCACCAAACTCTCCACACTCAAGCTTATAGTTTGGGTCAGGATATCATCAAGATTGTTCGGGGTTAGCCTATCTCGATCCTCCCGAAGGCAGATGGAGGCCCCTAAAACCTTAGCCAAACTCGGGTGGTGGTGGCAGCTCTTCTTGACGAGGAGGAGACCGGACTACCTCTATGTCAGGTATCGGCGGTCCTGAGGGTTGAGATGAGCCTCATTGCATCTCTCCGGGATCATGCCTGGGTGTCTGAAGCAGCACGGAACGCTTCATCTCCCACACTTTCTGGGAGACCTCTCTCTTCCACTTCCGGCTCTCCTTGGAAGCCTCGCCGCTTGCCATAACTGCACAAAGAAAAGGTTAGTGAGATCGCTAAGGCCCAAAGATCAGAGATATAGAAAGTACCGAGGCCGAGGTCAGAGAGCTGAAGCCCGCGTTCTTCGCCAGTAATCAACTCCATTGTCCAATGATGCAGTTCGGTCGTCACTGCATCTAGACAAGAGAACTTCTATCTGGCCGCCTGATCTTTAAGTTTCATCACTATTAGGCCCTCTTCCCTATTCAAGGTGATGCGCTTTGGAAGCAAGGGGCCCTGATGCAGCCAGCTACGTGGGAAGCCCTCAAAGCCATTCGGAATTTTCTCCTCAGAATAAAAAAGCGATTCTTCCAATTCTTTAGGGAGGACGGCAGATCGGTAAAGAGCCCACAATGTGGCTTCACCTGAAAGAACCAGTACTCGTCATCCTTTCGACGAGTTAGCCTATGTAATTCAGCGAACACCTTAGCTGTAGGACTGAGTCCTTTGGCTCGACAAAGGCCTCTGAAGGCTACTAGGATCCGCCATGAGTTCGAGTGAACTTGGGCTATGCACACTTGGTGAAATTTTAGGACTTCCTTGAAGAAGTCGTCAAGAGGGAACCGAAGCCCGGCTTTTAATTACTCTTCATATACCATGATCATATCATTCTCTTCGAAGAAGTGATCGGCTCGAAGATCGCCGTGACACTTAATGAGCTCATATGAATCGGGCTCAATGTTATACTCTTGGCTGAACGACTGCAGGTTAGTTTCTTGAAGGATTGATTGCAGCTCGTCCATGGGGAGGTTTTCTCTCCCTGAAGAATGTGTTTGCCTCGAGGGTGCTGCTTGACTGCGGACTGGAATGGAGGTCCTAGGAAGTTCAGATCGCCCGCTTGTTCCGACTACTTCTACCTCATCTGACGACCACGAGATCTGAACGGAAGGGGGGCTTGCCGCTCTCTGACCCTCGGCGCCGCTCATTTTCAAAGAAAAGAGAAAATTTAAACTAAAAGAAAGATCAAAACCCTTACCAGAGTGTGATCGGCGTCGGAAGAACTTGAAGAAAATGAGAGGATTTTGGAATCACTCGCGAGAGGCTGAAAATGACATAAGGAAGCAACTGGCTGACCCATCTTCTATTTATACCCGTCTGAGCATTTAATGCTCACGTTGTCCCAAGCGGCGCATCGGTTAGTGGGATTCGCCAGCCTTTTCTGACAAGTCTCACGAATATTTCGGAGATTCCATAAGGAGATCGGCTAGTTAAGAGATCGGCAGATTGAGATAGACATTTTGAATTACAGATCGATTAAGGGTCATTCAAATTAAGAGTCGGATCGGGTAAATACTTCAGAGATCGAAAAATAACCAATACGGTAATAATGAAATGACAATTGACAAAATAAAAATTTTATTTTTAAAAGGTCGGATTACATCATTTGGGCGATCTCTAGAGATCGGATTACCTTAAAAGTTGGATTACATCATTTGGGCGATCTCTAGAGATCGGATTACACTAAAAGTTGGATTACATCATTTGGGTGATATCTAGAGATCGGCAATGCATCCCATCTAATAAAGACCTATGTTAAAGCTTAGTCTCGTGGCTAAACCAAAAGATGTGTTTGATCAGGAGACCGGCCATCGACATCGGATAGATGTACAGCTCAGATGGGGAGACTATGACTCTCATGAGGATGAGAGAGGTCGTCATCAATGTTATCGCTCGGAACCGAGCCGCTGTCGAAACACCCATTGTGGTGAGAAGCCAAATAAGCTTCGAAGGGCATTCACCAATGGTAGAAGGGAAATTAGCAGTCTTCTCGCCCGAAATTGGTTCGCCAATTATATCGGTCAACCGACTCAAGGTCGACACGATCGATATTCTCGATTTGGATCAGTAACTTAGTCTGGTTCTCTCACTGTCATCAAATATGGCCATAGTGATTTTTCGATCACCGGGGTCAAAAATTTTCAGTCGGTGAACAAGGCGAATAGCCGAAAAAAGATCCAAAGCCGCCATTATGGCCGAAATTGTTGCCGGAGTGGCTAGAACAGGAAAAGTGAGAGAGAAAGAGGAAAAATGAAATGTGGGAGGATTTCCCATCGGGGGTATATATAGAGAAAGTCTGAGCATTTATTACTAGCAAAAAACGAAGCGAACGCCTTGGAATAAATGCTTTGACTGAACCGGACCAGATAAAGGAGAAGACTGAAGTGAAAGAGATCGGAAGAGGGGGGCCCGACATGAGAGATCGAAAAAGGAGCGTGTTAGAAAGATCGAAAGGGAGGGGAGATCGAAAAGCAAGGAGAATAAGACAACTTCCAATAACTGTCATCATAATCAGAGCCGAGGTAGTTAAAGCGTTGCAGACGAGATCTCCACCGCACGCCTCATTTGCAGAATCGCCTACATTACTGATAGGTGCCAGAGTATGTCATGACAGTCCTGTACATCCTAATCTCCACCATTGATCTTACTTGTAAGGACGAGCCCGGAGCCCTTGGATCAAAGAAGAAGACGACAAGACCGGCGCCTTTTATTCCCAGCCCTCGGATCGCCCTGGACAAGAAAATTTGAGACCGTCAGATTAGAAGAGAAAAAGGACAAATATTCTGAAAAGGATCTCAGCCGCTCATTCTGATTCTCTTTAATTCCCAAGCATCGGATCATGTCCTTTAAAATCCAAACCTTCCATCTCCCTCAAAGAAAATTCTGACCCTTCATTGGGAGCACCCGGTCCCTATAAATACCTGCATAAAAACTGTTGAAGAAGAGGACGAAGAAAAGGAAAAGGTGGTGACTATAGCGGAAGGACTCTGAAACTTAATTCAGTTTGTCACTCTGCTATTTTTAAGCTTTCAAAGATGGAAAAACTTCAGAAACCATTTTTCTAAAGTATTTTCTTTGAAGGGGTTTTGAATACTGAAACTTTTCATTTTTAGTTCATTCGTTGCTCTGTGACATCCCCTCACCTTCAGTTTTGTCTTTGTTATCTTTATTTCCACTCCCACTTTCCAAGCTCAACCTCATTCAAACCTGGTCATTATCTCCACTTGACTTCATTTTAATGGGGTATTCTTCATTTCAAGGCGAACCTTAGTCCTCAGGCTATCAGCCCGCAGCTCTGCTACATTTTTATGACTCCATAGTTAGTTCAATAGATTCAACTCCCTACAGGTGAGTGTCTATACCACTGCTTTATCAAGTGCTCGTTCTTATTTTACGTATTTTCCCTTGTTTTCATGCTCACAATTTTCACCAAGTTTATATTGTGTTAAAAAAGGGGGCCCGCGAAGAAGGCTATTCTCGAGTTTACTTTTCGTTCGTCAGCCCATTCTTTTTGTTAACCTTTCTTATTTCCAAATGTACGTGTTCCAATCCCGAGTAACGTATAAGTAGTTTGATAAAATATAGGTAGCTGTATCTTAAGAGTTTCTTTAAAATAATAAAAAGTTCAAATAATAAGTCAGGGGAAAATTGTGAAGTCGAACCACTAGACTAGCTCGAAAGTTGAATTAGGTAAGTTGGGGGGTTGGAGTAAAATTGAATTTCAGACTAGCAAATGAAATAAAGCAAATGTTACTTTCCAAAATGTACTGATAAGGCGATCACATAGGAGGTCGGTAAAATTCAGTCTGGTATCCCATATCTAGTCACGATGTACCAAAAGAAGTCTTCTTCGGGTCCCCGGCATCTTCGAATGCCAGAACCCTTAGCCTTAGGCTCTTATGATGTGTAGCTGTAATCAAATATTTAAAAGAGGTCGGAAAAGTCCTTATCCAGCTCTCATTCAAATAAAAGAGATCGGAGGAGAGTTCTTATCTGATTCTCAATCCAAAATCTTAATAAACATTTAAAAGAGATCGGAGGAGAGTTCTTATCCGATTCTCAATCCAAAATCTTAATAAACATTTAAAAGAGGTCGGAAAAGTCCTTATCTGGCTCTCATTCAAATAAAAGAGATCGTAGGAGAGTTCTTATCTGATTCTCAATCCAAAATCTTAATAAACATTTAAAAGAGATCGGAGGAGAGTTCTTATCCGATTCTCAATCAAAATTTTAATAAACATCTAAAAGAGATCGGAAGAGAGTTCTTATCCGATTCTCAATCAAAATTTTTAATAAATATCTGAAAGAGATTGGAGGAGAGTTCTTATCCGATCTCCAATTGAAATTTTAATGATCATCTAAAAGAGGTCGGAGGAGAGTTCTTATTCGATTCTCGAATCGAAATTTTAACAAATACGCAAAATAATCCCATCAATTCACTAAGGTTGTCTCATTTACTTGTGTAGCTGGGTAATCCGAATTAGTGAAAAATCAAATATTCCCTTTTATCAAAAGGATTAACATCTCCATTCGAATCCCCTCCTAACTATTGACTTTAATTTATAAAGAGCATAAGGTTAAATCTGCTCACCCTCATTGAGGGACGAGGTGGGGTGCCTAACACCTTCCCCACCCGTTTACGGACCCCGAACCTAGAATCTCTACATTTGAAGTGGTTTCATCTTAATTTGCATTTCACAAATGGTTTTCTTTAATTTCCCTCAAAATTAAAGTGGCGACTCCTCACTCTTTCCCACTTCGGTGAGTGCTCGTCCAGGCGACCGCAAAATACCTTGCGACAACTTGGCGACTCCACTAGGGATATATGAACCTTCACCCTAGTTCAGAGGTCCAAAAGTAGATTTAATTTTATGCTCAAACCATAGTTAGGTGGGTCAAATTTACAGAATTTCATATATTAATCATTGTTATTTTTGCTAACCATTTTGCTTGTCTTGATTGTCTTATCGCAGCACTCTTCGTCTAAAAAAAAAAAAGAAAAACTCCCCCATATTGGGAAGAGGTAAAGGTGTCCCTTCACACACTGAACACTCACACAATGTCCTCACACACTTCAGCCCTATACCCGGGCTTTTCTTACCCCTTTTAGGAAAATAGGAGGGAGTCATGTAGCGATACCCGTGGGTTTTACCCCGTTAGTATCCGTGAAGGCTCCTGCTCAGGTTGAAACTTGTTCTATTTATTGTGATACCCGTGGAATTCTCCCGTTAGTATCATGGTGATAGAATGGGCCTCTACTGTTTGTAGTAGAGGCAATCTGGGAACCTGTGGCTTTTAGAAAATTAGACCTTGAGCTAAACTATCACAATCGCTGGAAGCCATAGCAAGCTACCTTATAAGATAGAACTATCCTATTAGGTAGCACCCATCAGGTATCAGGACTCTCCCCATTTTAGGACAAAAGGGGCATACTTACTCTTACCCTATTCTGTTTATGTTTTATCTTTATTTTTATTTTTGAAGGTAATCTTGAATCATACTGTTAAGAAAACCTACACACTTTCCTACTTTGATAAATGTGTAGGTGTCACTTTGCCAACAGTATAATTCAAAATTACCTGAATTCTCCCTGCTAATAAGTTTTCTTACAGGCATCACCAAGTTAAGGTCTGTAAAAGGATAAGCATCATTTTTAACATGGCATCCTCGAGTCAGTCAGCAGAAGAAGTTCTTAGATCAGAACAGAACGCTAAACCGTGGCCCGAACCACCTCATAGTTCAGTGTCCCCACGAAGCGATGTCACCAGGGGACACACTAGCTTATTACCTCCATTGGACCTGAGCAAAGTTGAGGTCAGAATGAACAGTCTTGAGGGTCTGTCTAATGGTTGGAAGTCATTTCCCGATCAGGTCAAGGCACGATTCGAGGAGAAATATGGGAGGATTGCAACCTTGATACGAGTCAAAGTCCAAGTCCCGGCATTAAAGGCCATGCTGTCAGTTCGGAATCCTAAGTATGGGGTGTTCTCTTTCAACGATATCGATACTGCCCCCACTATGGAAGAATATCAGGCATTGCTAGGAATTCCTTATGCAGAGCAAAATCAGATCTACCTGCACCTCGAGCATAGGCAGACCTGGAAACGGTTCGCACATATGATAGGGATTCCCCCAAAAGAAGCAAAGGTTAGGGAAACTGTCAAAGGGAACACGCATGGATGGTATTAGACTTATCTTAAGAAGTGGTTGGATCAATATGTCCAAAAGGAACAGTGGGATCAAGCTTCATTAACGCTCACCTTAGGGATCTACGGCCTGATCTTGTTCCCTGGACCTTCGGGAATTATAACCTACAGCGTTGCGGAGATATTCTGGGCAGTAGAAAAACAGAAGGTCAATCCAGTATCGGCAATTCTTGCCGAGACTTTCTTAACCCTTACTTACTGCAGACAACAAGGCAAGGGATCCATTAAGTGTTCTCAATTGTTACACCTCTGGATCATCAGTCACATGTGTCCTGTAGAGACAAAGGGTTGACTTGGTATCTTGACCAGCCTCTCATCGAGAAGATGACTAGATTAGTAATCAGCCCAAAAGATGAGTTGCAGTGGCAAGAACGGATCCTGAGCTTCAACAGCCATGACTATTGTTGGAGGAAATTGTGGACATCGAGTCAACCCATTTTGGTCAGCACAGGGGGCAATCAATCAGTATCTCTAATTGGAGTGACCGGATACACGAGTTGCACTCCAGCGTTAGTAATGAGGCAGTTCGGCTCAACCCAGTCCGGAGTCAACATAGAAGAATACCACGAAGGTCATTTTTACCATGAGCTCGATAATGAGGAAGAATTGAAAATAGCTCGCAGATCCTGGGAAAATATCACCATGGTGGAAAGGTCGCCTAAAGGGCCTAATGTCACTGGTGATTATCTTAAATGGAGGGCTGGCAGGGACCAAGGACACCTAACCGCGGATCCAACCAAATTCGAAGGTAGTAACCTCTCAGAAGGAGCTAGCACTCGCTTGGCCGACTCTCTACAAAAGGCAAATACCGAAAACTCGCAATTACAAGGACAAATAAAACAGCTAGAGGACCAACAGCAGATCCTCAAAAGAAAAGTAAGAAGGCTCAGGGAATAGGCAAGGACCGAAAAGGTGGGGTTTGAAGAGCAAGCAATACGATGGGAAAAGGAAAAGAGCTCTCTCCAGGCTACAATGAAAGAAGCAGAAGTACAGAATGGCCAGCTTCGGGAGAAAATGAAATATCAGGAGATACTCATAGAAGAGTATAAACAAGAGGGTAAAAAGAAGATGTGACACCCCTTACCCGTGTACAGTATACCCGAGTTAGTAATGCCACACGGTGTACTGGCACACTCTAATATACCTTACTTAATTTGTGTCATGCTTTTGAAGTTAATTTATGAAATATGATTTATTTTAACTATTTATCAAAAGTATTATTCATTTGAGGTTCCGAAGATTTTAAAGAAAATCCGGCAGAGTACCGGCTAAAAATGGAGAAAACAGTTCTTCGGAACCTGTTAAAAACACTTCCAATATACAATTTCATTCATTCTCAACTCCAATATCATCAACAAAACTCAATATCAATATCTCAATAATTTGTCAATTTCAGGTCTCAACAACCTTTTCATTTCTCAAAACATCCCTTTCTCAGGGTTCTCATATATATAAACAACCATTAAATACTCAAATTAATACCATACATGACCATAAATCTTTATTATTTACATGAACCTCAAAATACATTACATAAATCCCAAATACATATGAGAAAATAAAAAGTTAATTACAAAATGACAAAATGACATCTAGTGTCCTACCCATGCACTGCAGGTGACGAGGTGACACGGACACTGAGCAGAACTGCCGGATGGACTCACCCAGTCTGTGGTCTAGTGGGCTCGCGATCGGGATCTCCAGTACCTACGCGTGGCAAAAGCAACGCGATAAGCAATAATGCTTAGTGGTGCAATAATATAATAAAAGAAAATAGCAAGAAAATAAATGTGTATAGAATGTGTATGCTTTCTTTGTTTGGTATTGATATATTCATTGTTTCATTAACGTTGTTCACTTTTATTCATTTGGTTGCCCCAAGTAACCTACACTAGACGATCGATCGATAACGGGTAACCGCACGGGTACCTAGTACCTCGGGCCGTCAAACCATCGGTCACATATGCATCTCCCAGCAGCAAATGTAATAACTAACAAGTCAGAATAATATCGTGCACAAGGCCAAGTCTCAATGCAAAGTCGAATGGCTAAAAGCCATGAAATCACGTAATGGCATTTTTGCCATGTGCGATCGCTAATCGAACCCTATTGGCATGCCAAACTATCCAAACCAATCTTGTTAGGTATACTAGGGCATTTGAAACTCTTAAATTTGTCAATTTGTGAATTTCAACTTTTTTGGTGTCACTATTCATCCTTGGTCAACAAAAATGTTGAATTTTGGAATAAAAATGTGTACATTGCCTTTGGCACTCCCAACATACCACATTTGGTGTTTAAAACTTGTTGGCATTAAGTGTTAATACCATTTCAAAGTGTAACCCACACAAGCAGAAAATTTCAGTTTTGGTGAGTCAATTTTACTGATCCATTGGACACTGTTACTGTTGGAATTTGAAGAAATGTAAAACATTAAAGTTGTTCCTTATTTTGTCTAGTTGAATTTCCTTTTTTGAATCACTCCATTTGGAGTTTTGTAGCTCCAGATATGGCTCAAAAACCCAAGCTGTCCGGATATGCATTCTGCAGAAATTTACCATATCTACAGTGCATGAACAGTAACTTGAGTCACTTGGTTGAATGGGTTCTGGCCATAATTTGGGGTATGTTCCTTCATGAAAGTTGTTTGTCTATGTCTTAACTTGTTGCTGTAAAAATTTCAGGCCAATTGACCAAATATACAGTGAGTTATGGCCAAATGAACAGTTACTGTTTATTTGGCAAATTCTGCAGAATTCAGTGCAGGGTATCCGGATTGTGGCTGAGTTTTGACCCTTTTGCTTTGGTCTTTTGGGCATGGTTTCTTCAGCAAAAATGTGCCATTATAAGCCTAGTTTCATGTCCAATTGGCCAAACACCAATTGGACTAACACAGCCCAAGTTATGGCTGTGCAAAGGGACTGAATTTTCAGTCCCTATGCTGCTGTCCTAGGGCAGATTTCACTTTCACTTTACCCTACCATTTTTCAGTTCTAATTATGGTCAACATATCCAAAATGGTCACTTATTGACCATTAGAGTGTTCTTTAATAGGTTGGTCATCCAAGTCACTTTTTCATGCCTCAAAACCCTAGTGTCCAAGGCAATTTACCCATAAACCTCCTTTAGCACCCTAGTTAAATATCTAGGTAATTATATAACTTAAATACAATCTCCAACTCATGCTAAGTCCATTAAAAACATTCAAAACACTCCCTTATTGGTTCTTCTTAGGGCTGCTGAAATTAAAGTGTTCATACCCATAGGTTTTTTGTTCATTTAAACTACAAATCTTACTAAGTTCAAGTCCAAAATCATGGAATTAAAGAGTTTAATGGGTATAAGTGCACTAACCTTGTTTGGGCAGAATTTCCAAAGCCCTAAACCTCTTTTTTCTTCCTTTCCTTGGCTGCCAAAAGCTTCTCCAAGTGATATGGTCAAGGTTTAATGAAAGGGGTTAGGGTTTAGTGGTGGAAACTCATGGGAAATGGAGGTAATGAAAGAAAATTTTCATGGAGGGAGGAAGAAGAGAGGATCACGTTTTTAAGGAAGAAGAAGAAGAAGAAAGCAGCTGGTTTTTTAATTGTTTAGGTCTTCTTTTATCTCTTTATTAGTTAGTCAAATAATGGCTAAATTTTGATTAGTCATAGTTTTTCTTAATGACATCATAATTCCCATTTACTTACTTTTCTTCTTACTTTTGTTTTCTTATTTTCATTTCTCATTTTTAATAAATTTTTCATCAACATTAATTCATATTTTATGTCATATTAATTATTTACTCAACTGGACAAGTCGGCCAAAAATCACCTCAGAAGGCGAAATGACCAAAATGCCCTCAGTTTGGCTTAACGGGTCAAAATCGTCTGTACCGATTGAAAAATTTTTCTAGGTATTTTCTTGGCATTCTAATGCCATGGGAACCTCAATTACCCTTCTCTGGAGTCCCAAAAATTATTTTATAATTTTTCCCCCGGGTCTAGGGCTCCTCGTTGCGAGAACCGCAACTTCCCTCCGGTTACCCATCGCTTGGGCACCGGCTCGTTTTGCTTGGTTGTATTTTATTTCTAAAATTTTTACTAAGTGTTTCTTATTAATATTTGAGTTAATTATGATTCCCGACTTTAATTTTAATATTTTTCCGGATGTTCTAGCTGTCCGGACCGACACAGGTCACCGGAACAGTAGAATGTACGGAGTGGTTACCGGGAGGGTGTTACAACTCTTCCCCTCTAATTTAAATTTCGTCCTCGAAATTTACCTGATGCAAACAGTTGAGGGAACTGTTGCCTCATCGTCTCTTCACTTTCCCAAGTTGCTTCCTCGGTGTTGTGGTGCCTCCAAAGCACTTTCACCAATGGAATCTGTTTGTTCCTCAACTCTTTCACTTCCCGAGCTAGGATCCGTAGAGGTTCTTCTTCATATGTCAAATCCGGTTGTATTTCAATTTCTTCTCTAGAGATGACATGTGAAGGGTCTGAGCGGTATCTTCTGAGCATGGATACATGGAACACATTGTGGATCTTGTCCAGCTCTGGAGGTAAAGCTAGCCTATAGGCCACTGGACCCACACGTTCAATAACTTCATATGGGCCAATAAACCTAGGGCTCAACTTACCTTTTCTTCCAAACCTCAACACTTTCTTCCATGGTGACACCTTGAGGAACACTTTGTCGCCAACCACATATTCTATTTCTTTCCTCTTCAGGTCGGCATAAGATTTATGTCTGTCTGAGGCAACCTTTAAGTTGGCTTTGATTGATTTCACCTTCTCCTCAGCCTGTTTCACCAGGTCTGGCCCTACCAGTTTGTCTTCGCCCAATTCAGTCCGGACTGCTGAGTTCTACATTTTCTCCCATACGATTACTTCATATGGGGCCATTTGGATGCTAGCTTGATAGCTATTGTTGTATCTGATTGCCGATGGGAGATATCTATCCCAACTTTCCTCAAACTCAATGACACAACTCCTCAGCATATCCTCAAGGACCTGACATATATTTCGTGTTATTGTCATCATTTTAGTTCAATATTTGTATCAATTTCATGGGTTTCAATTGTTTACCTGGATTACTCTTTCGGATTGTCCATCCGTCTGAGGATGGAAAGCTGTGCTGAAGTGGAGTTGTGTACCCAAGGACTCATGCAACTTCTTCCAAAATCTCGATGTGAACCTTGGGTCTCGGTCAGATATAATGGAAAGTGGGATTCCATGCAGTCTAACTATCTCACTAATATACAATTCTGCTAACCTCTCCAGTGAGTAGTCAGTCCTAACTGGCAGAAAGTGTGCTGACTTCGTCAGTCTATCCACTATTACCCATGCTGCATCATATTTCTTCTGGGTGAGAGGTAGACCACTTACAAAATCCATGGTGACCCGATCCCATTTCCATTCAGGTATGCGTATAGGCTGTAGCAAACCTGATGGAACTTGATGTTCTGCCTTGACTTGCTGACATGTCAAGCATTTAGTCACATAGTCAACTATGTCTTTCTTCATACCAGGCCACCAATACTGAAGCTTCAGGTCATGATACATCTTTGTACTTCCTGGGTGGATAGCATATACACTAGTGTGTGCCTCTTTTAGAATACTAGCTTTCAATTCCCCATCATCTGGTACACACAGTCTTTCTTTGTAGTACAGACACCCATCTGCTTTCACCCCATAGTCAGTTGCTTTTCCCTCTAGGATTTTGCTCATAATAGCCATTAACTTTTCATTTTCCTTTTGCCCATCTAGTATCTGCTGTAGCAGGTTTGGCCTTACTTGCAACTCAGCCAAAATAGCTCCATCTCGAATCAAGGTTAGACGGGCATTCAGTGATCTCAAAGCTGTGATGGACTTTCTGCTCAAAGCATCAGCAACTACATTTGCCTTCCCAGGATGGTAGTCAATTACACAGTCATAGTCCTTCAGGAACTCAATCCATCGCCTCTGTCTAAGGTTGAGCTCCTTCTGGGTTGGCAAATATTTCGTGCTCTTGTGGTGCAGTGTAAATGTAGCACTTTTCACCATACAAGTAATGCCTCCATATCTTGATCACGAAGATAATTGCTGCAAGCTCTAGATCATGGGTAGGGTAGTTCTGTTCGTGTGGCCTCAACTGCCTAGAGGCATAGGCGACCACCTTCCTCTCTTGCATCAATACACACCCTAACCCATTATGTGAGGCATCACTATAGACCACAAAGTCCTTTCCGGACACCTTGTGTGCTGCTGGTGCCTCTGTCAACATAGCCTTCAATTTCTCAAAGCTGGTCCGACACTTGTCATTCGGTCAAATCGACATTCTTGTGTAACAACTTGGTCATTGGAGCGGCTATTAGGAAAATCCTTCACAAATCTCTGTAATACCCAGCTAGCCCCAAGAAACTTCGACCTCGGTTGTATTTACGGGAGGCTTCCATTCCATCATCGCTTCTATTTTCTTGGGATCCACCTAATCCCATCAGTGACACTATGTGTCCAAGGAATGCAATCTCATTCAGCCAAAAGTCACACTTGGACAACTTAGCATCTGACTTCTTTTCATGAGGTTTGCGAGAACAATCCTCAAATGTTCATCATGTTCTTCCCTGGTGTTGGAGTACACCAGAATGTCATCAATAAAAACCACTACGAACCGATCTAGGTATGGATGGAAGATACAGTTCATAAGGTCCATGAACGCCACTGGTGCATTTGTTAGGCCAAAGGGCATCACCAGAAACTCATAATGCCCATCTGGTCCCTGAATGCGATCTTGGGCACATCTACATCTTTCACCCTCGGTGATGATACCACGATCGAGATCAATCTTAGAAAATACTCCTGCTCCCTTCAACCGATCAAAGCAGATCATCAATTCTAGGCAACGGATACTTGTTCTTCACGGTCACTTTATTCAACCGCAGTAATCAATACATAGCCTCAAAGTCCCATCCTTCTTCTTTACAAACAACCGGAGCTCCCCATGGTGACACATCGCGTATAAACCCCTTATCAAGCAACTCTTGCAATCGAAGTTTTCAACTCCCTCAATTCCATGGGTGCCATCCTATAAGGAGCAATGGAAATGGGTGCGGTACCCGGCAGTGTCTCAATAGCAAATTCGACTTCCCTTTCTGGTGGCAAACCAGGCAACTCTTCAGGAAATACTTCTGGGAAGTCTCTCACTGTGGGTATGTCACTCAGGTTTGGCTTAGCCTGCCTAGTATCCACCACATGTGCTAGGTAGGCTTCACAGCCTTTTCTCATCATTCTTCTTGCAACTGTGGCTGAGATGACATTGGACAAGAAATCTGTCCTTTCCCCCACAACTGTGATCTCATTACCCTCTGAAGTTTTTAGAGAAATTCTCTTCAATTTGCAATCAACTATTGCCTGATGACGTGACAACCAGTCCATTCCCAATATCACGTCAAACTCATGGAAGGGCAACTCAATTAGGTCTGCCAAGAATTCATACCCCTGAATCCTTAACGGGCAACCCTTGTATACCTTGTTCACCACTACACTGTGGCCCAATGGATTAGTGACCAGAATGTCTTGGTCACTCTCCCCTACTAGTATCCCCCTTTCTACGGGTAGGTTGATGCAAATGTAGGAATGTGTGGATCCTGGATCCACCAATGCATGCACAGGAGTATTGTAGAGGGAGAACGTACCCCTGATGACGTCCGGGGCATCTTGCTCCTCCTGAGCTCTCAGGGCATAATTTCTGGCAGGTGGTCTGTTATCTGGCCTCTCTGCTGGCTCAGATGCAGGCCTCTGAGATGGTCCCACAGCTTCGGATTTACCAGACCTTCTACCCCTTGGTGGTGCAGGAGCAGGTCTGTTTGCTTGTGTCGGAGCAGCTGTAGTAGTTCTGCGTGGGCAGTTCCTCAGTTGATGTTCTTTCGACCCACATCTCAAGCAAGCACCAGTCACTCTCCAACACTCCCCCTTATGCCATTTTTGTGGTGTGGACATGCGAGAAGATGCCGGCTGGTCCTCTGAACCCCATCCTGGAGAGCGCCCACCGATGGTGTGGGTGACCTCTCCTAGGGGTGAACTGTGGCCTGGGCCCCTGAGACTGACCCTGACCCTGTGGCTGAGTTGAACTTTGTGCAGGAGGACCCTTGAACTTCTTCCCTGATGCAGGAGCTGAACTCGACTGACCCGGTCCCCTCTTCTGCTGTCTCTCTCTTCTAGTCCACTCACTAATTCTCACTTTTTCAACCTTTATGGCAGCTTCCACTAACTTGGTAAATTCTGTGATTCCCAAGGCAGTGAGCTGAATCTTGATGTTGTCATTTAGTCCCTCTTTAAATCTCTTGCATCTTTCAGCTTCATTAGGGACTATCTCCCTTCCATATCGGCTCAATCGGACAAATTCCTTCTCATATTCAGCCACGGACAATTGTCTCTGCCTCAGGTTAATAAATTCTCTTCTTCTCTCTTCCAGATATACAGTACCTACATACTTCTTCTTGAACTCAGAGAGAAAGAAATCCCAAGTTACAGCTTCTGGCTGCACTTCACTGGACAAAGTGTCCCACCACTCATATGCATTGTCTTGCAGTAAAGAGATAGCAGCTTCTAGATTTTGCTCAGGGGTGCAGTGGAGTTGTTTCAAGACTCGCCTGCCTGCTCAACCAATTCTACCGCAACAGAGTCATCTTCTCTCTTACCATAGAAGTCCACACCCAAACTTCCTTAGTCTTTCCAGTGTGATTTACTGTGAGCCGGTGGTGGTGGTGGTGCCGGCATTACCCCGCCATTTGTCTAAAAAGTCGGCCATTTGTTGGAACATGGCTCATGGAGGCTGAGGTGCTCTGCTTGAGCTGGCGGAGCAGATTCTCTCATGCCCCCAGTCTCAGCTGCTGCAGGTGTAGCATGACTCTCCACTTCCTCCTCAACGGCTCTCTGAGATGAAGGGTCCATATCCTATTCAAAATAAGAAGGATAAACAGATCTGTGTTAGTGTCACCTCGACTCTTACAAATGCAATGCATGGTATGGACTTAATCTAGGCCCAGAAATGCCTAAACCGTGCTCTGATACCACTAAATGTGACACCCCTTACCCGTGTACAGTATACCCGAGTAAGTAATGCCACACAGTGTACTGGCACACTCTAATATACCTTACTTAATTTGTGTCATGCTTTTGAAGTTAATTTATGAAATATGATTTATTTTAACTATTTATCAAAAGTATTATTCATTTGAGGTTCCGAAGATTTTAAAGAAAATCCGGTGGAGTACCGGCTAAAAATGGAGAAAACAGTTCTTCGGAACCTGTTAAAAACACTTCCAATATACAATTTCATTCATTCTCAACTCCAATATCATCAACAAAACTCAATATCAATATCTCAATAATTTGTCAATTTCAGGTCTCAACAACCTTTTCATTTCTCAAAACATCCCTTTCTCAGGGTTCTCATATATATAAACAACCATTAAATACTCAAATTAATACCATACATGACCATAAATCTTTATTATTTACATGAACCTCAAAATACATTACATAAATCCCAAATACATATGAGAAAATAAAAAGTTAATTACAAAATGACAAAATGACATCTAGTGTCCTACCAATGCACTGCAGGTGACGAGGTGACACGGACACTGAGCGAATCACGGATGGACTCACCCACCGTGGTCTACTGGGCTCGCGATCGGGATCTCCAGTACCTACGCGTGGCAAAAGCAACGCGCTAAGCAATAATGCTTAGTGGTGCAATAATATAATAAAAGAAAATAGCAAGAAAATAAATGTGTATAGAATGTGTATGCTTTCTTTGTTTGGTATTGATATATTCATTGTTTCATTAACGTTGTTCACTTTTATTCATTTGGTTGCCCCAAGTAACCTACACTAGACGATCGGATCGATAATGTAACCGCACTGGGTACCTAGTACTCGCCGCCACACCATCGGTCACATATGCATCTCCGGCAGTAAATGTAACGGCTAACAAGTCAGAATAATATCAGGCACAAGGCCAAGTCTCAATGCAAAGTCAGAATGGCTAAAAGCCATGAAATCACAGAATGGCATTTTTGCCATGTGCAGTACTGCTAACTGAACCCTATTGGCATGCCAAACTATCCAAACCAATCTTGTTAGGTATACTAGGGCATTTGAAACTCTTAAATTTGTCAATTTGTGAATTTCAACTTTTTTGGTGTCACTATTCATCCTTGGTCAACAAAAATGTTGAATTTTGGAATAAAAATGTGTACATTGCCTTTGGCACTCCCAACATACCACATTTGGTGTTTAAAACTTGTTGGCATTAAGTGTTAATACCATTTCAAAGTGTAACCCACACAAGCAGAAAATTTCAGTTTTGGTGAGTCAATTTTACTGTTCCATTGGACACTGTTACTGTTGGAATTTGAAGAAATGTAAAACATGAAAGTTGTTCCTTATTTTGTCTAGTTGAATTTCCTTTTTTGAATCACTCCATTTGGAGTTTTGTAGCTCCAGATATGGCTCAAAAACCCAAGCTGTCCGGATATGCATTCTGCAGAAATTTACCATATCTACAGTGCATGAACAGTAACTTGAGTCACTTGGTTGAATGGGTTCTGGCCATAATTTGGGGTAGGTTCCTTCATGAAAGTTGTTTGTCTATGTCTTAACTTGTTGCTGTAAATATTTCAGGCCAATTGACCAAATCTACAGTGAGTTATGGCCAAATGAACAGTTACTGTTCAGTTGGCAAATTCTGCAGAATTCAGTGCAGGGTATCCGGATTGTGGCTGAGTTTTGACCCTTTTGCTTTGGTCTTTTGGGCATGGTTTCTTCAGCAAAAATGTGCCATTATAAGCCTAGTTTCATGTCCACTTGGCCAAACACCAATTGGACTAACACAGCCCAAGTTATGGCTGTGCAAAGGGACTGAATTTTCAGTCCCTATGCTGCTGTCCTAGGGCAGATTTCACTTTCACTTTACCCTACCATTTTTCAGTTCTAATTATGGTCAACATATCCAAAATGGTCACTTATTGACCATTAGAGTGTTCTTTAATAGGTTGGTCAGCCAAGTCACTTTTTCATGCCTCAAAACCCTAGTGTCCAAGGCAATTTACCCATAAACCTCCTTTAGCACCCTAGTTAAATATCTAGGTAATTATATAACTTAAATACAATCTCCAACTCATGCTAAGTCCATTAAAAACATTCAAAACACTCCCTTATTGGTTCTTCTTAGGGCTGCTGAAATTGAAGTGTTCATACCCATAGGTTTTTTGTTCATTTAAACTACAAATCTTACTAAGTTCAAGTCCAAAATCATGGAATTAAAGAGTTTAATGGGTATAAGTGCACTAACCTTGTTTGGGCAGAATTTCCAAAGCCCTAAACCTCACTTTTCTTCCTTTCCTTGGCTGCCAAAAGCTTCTCCAAGTGATATGGTCAAGGTTTAATGAAAGGGGTTAGGGTTTAGTGGTGGAAACTCATGGGAAATGGAGGTAATGAAAGAAAATTTTCATGGAGGGAGGAAGAAGAGAGGATCACGTTTTTAAGGAAGAAGAAGAAGAATAAAGCAGCTGGTTTTTTAATTGTTTAGGTCTTCTTTTATCTCTTTATTAGTTAATCAAATAATGGCTAAATTTTGATTGGTCATAGTTTTTCTTAATGACATCATAATTCCCATTTACTTACTTTTCTTCTTACTTTTGTTTTCTTATTTTCATTTCTCATTTTTAATAAATTTTTCATCAACATTAATTCATATTTTATGTCATATTAATTATTTACCAAAAATCACCTCGGAAGGCGAAATGACCAAAATGCCCTCCGTTTGGCTTAACGGGTCAAAATCGTCTGTACCGATTGAAAAATTTTTCTAGGTATTTTCTTGGCATTCTAATGCCACGGGAACCTCAATTACCCTTCTCTAGAGTCCCAAAAATTATTTTATAATTTTTCCCCCGGGTCTAGGGCTCCTCGTTGCGAGAACCGCAACTTCCCTCCGGTTACCCATCGCTTGGGCACCGGCTCGTTTTGCTTGGTTGTATTTTATTTCTAAAATTTTTGCTAAGTGTTTCTTATTAATATTTGAGTTAATTATGGTTCCCGACTTTAATTTTAATATTTTTCCGGACGTTCTAGCTGTCCGGACCGACACCGGTCACCGGAACAGTAGAATGTACGGAGTGGTTACCGGGAGGGTGTTACAGAAGAAGCTTGAACTGAAGGAGCAGGCACAACTTATCAACGATATTCTGAAGGGATGTGCCAAAGAAAGAAAGGAAAAAGAAAGACAAGCCGCTTGCTAGCAGGAGCTAAAAGAAAATGTTGATCAGCTGGAGAGAATGATAGCACAAGGGAAACAAGAACTCTTACCTGAATCCGAATATGCCTTGAAAATGTTCAACCCCACCAGACAAGAAGAAAGGCTCTACGAATATCTCAAGAAGTGTCATTACATTATAAAGAAGCTTCCTAAGCCTAGGCTAATGTAAAGAATGCCATGTATGAACTATTCGATTAATGGAATAACTTTGGGCCACTGTTTAGCAAAATTGTGAATGAATAGTATGACTCCCGTAGGTACCCCTCGTTAGGGTTATGCGAAAAGTTGGAAGCGCCATATGGACAAGTACCATAGAGGCGTGTTCAATTCGGTCATTCACCGTCGGACTATCAAACGATGCCATGATAAAACTGATGCAATTATTCTTCTGCAGATTTCATTTCTGGCTCTCAGATGCCACCGTATCCTTTGTCCACATTAGGACCCTTTTAATTTTAATCAAAATTCACTGAAAATTTTCTTTTTTTTACTCCCTACAGAAAATCAATATTGCTTCCAACAAAGCAAGCCTGACCAGACACGCAGTTTAACCCAGGCGAGTGTACTTAACAAGATCACGAACGAGAAGGCTAATGGAAGACCAGGAATAAGTCCAGAACCTACAAAGACAAGTGTCCCAACTGAAAGACCAAGTCTCAGAGCTCATAAGACTAATGAGGGAGATGTCCCATAATAAACCTACCTCAGAGCCTAACTTGCCAGTACCTCCCCCACCACCTACAACGGTTGATCCTCATCACGCTTCAACCTCTTTCACCTTTCAACCACTTATCCCGGATCCGACAATCATCGTCAATCCGGCCCCACTGAATAATGACCCACCTTTCTCCTATTATCCAACTATATCAAATGCCGAACCATACCCTTCAGTCCTAATCCCTCCGGTTCACTCCACCCCTCATCTCCCAACTGGGGGAGTATTTCATGTAGTAGGAAGAGAAAATAAAGCAAGAGAAAATGAGAAGTTGTTCGCTCTCGAAGAGAGATTAAGAGCGATAGAGGGGCTAAACATGTATGGTTCAGTCGATGTGGCATCATTGAGATTGGTGCCAGATGTGGTGGTACCGCCCAAGTTCAAAATCACGGACTTCGACAAATACACTGGGAACTCAGACCCCCGCATTCACCTGGCCACTTATATTGCCAAAATGTCTGCCCTGATAGAAGACGACAGACTACTAGTCCATTTTTTCCATGAGAGTCTCTCTGGGGCAGCCCTGAGATGGTGTATTCAGTTGGACAGGAGCAAATTGCACTCCTAGAAAGATTTGGAGAATGCTTTCCTAAAACAATACAAGTTCAACTGTGATGTGGCCCCCACAAGGAGAGACCTCCAAAACCTGGTGCAGAGAGATAGGGAAAGCTTCAAAGAATATGCCCAAAGATGGAGAGAAAAGGCCGCAGAAGTGCACCCTCCCGTGACTGACAATGAACTGTGCTCCTTGTTCATTGAGACATTGAAGGCTCCTTACTTCAATCTGATGATCGGAAACACTTCCAATAGCTTCTCGGACATCATCCAAGCTGGTGAGAGGATAGAAGCTAATTTAAGAATGGGACGACTGCAGGAGTTGACTAAGAACCCTGCAAAGAAGACTACCAGTTTTGGTAAGAAGAAAGAGGGTGATGTGCACTCCATCACCCGACAAAACACCCAATTTTCATTACCCCCGAATAATTATCGGCCATATCCTCCCCCTCATGGCCAAACCATTGTAAACATTCCACCCCCTTTCCCAAATTATCCTCACCCATGCCCACAGTATCCATCACCAACAAACTACCAGCCCAGACCACCTCCTCCACCTACCCAGCCCAGACCACCTCAAAATAACCCGAGACCACCAAGAAATCCTGATCCACCTCTTCCCCTACCACTTAGCGAAATATATCGATACCTCGTTGGTATAAATAAATAGTGCCAATTCCCCTTGACCCAATTCAGCTGCCATACCCCAGGTGGTATGATGCTAGTGCCCGAAGTGAGTATCATGGAGGGGCACAAGGGCATTCAACAGATAACTGCGGGGTACTCAGGGGAAGGGTGCATGCCCTAATCAGGAATGGGTGGTTGAAGATTGAAGGGAATGGTTCTCTCCCCAATGTTACCTCAAACCCATTGCCCAATCATAGTACGGGCAATGGTGTGAACATGATAGAGTCAAAAGGAGAGGGGTCAACCCCAGAGGTAGATGAACTGATGCCTCACTTTGAGGAAATTTTTAGAATGGTAGTAAGGGAAGGTTACCTCCACTCTCAAGCACCAGAACCCAAAATCTTAATAAACATTTAAAAGAGATCGGAGGAGAGTTCTTATCCGATTCTCAATCCAAAATCTTAATAAACATTTAAAAGAGGTCGGAAAAGTCCTTATCCGGCTCTCATTCAAATAAAAGAGATCGGAGGAGAGTTCTTATCTGATTCTCAATCCAAAATCTTAATAAACATTTAAAAGAGATCGGAGGAGAGTTCTTATCCGATTCTCAATCAAAATTTTAATAAACATCCAAAAGAGATCGGAGGAGAGTTCTTATCCGATTCTCAATCAAAATTTTTAATAAATATCTGAAAGAGATCGGAGGAGAGTTCTTATCCGATCTCCAATCGAAATTTTAATGAGCATCTAAAAGAGGTCGGAGGAGAGTTCTTATCTGATTCTCGAATCGAACTTTTAACAAATACGCAAAATAATCCCATCAATTCACTATGGTTGTCTCATTTATTTGTGTAGCTGGGTAATTCGAATTAGTGAAAAATCAAATATTCTCTTTTATCAAAAGGATTAACATCTCCATTCGAATCCCCTCCTAACTATCGACTTTAATTTATAAAGAGCATAAGGTTAAACCTGCTCACCCTCGTTGAGGGACGAGGTGGGGTGCCTAACACCTTCCCCACCCGTTTATGAACCCCGAACCTAGAATCTCTGCATTTGAAGTGGTTTCATCTTAATTTGCATTTCACAAATAGTTTTCTTTAATTTCCCTCAAAATTAAACTGGCGACTCCTCACTCTTTCCCACTTCGATGAGCGCTCGTTCAGGCGACCACAAAATACCTTGCGACAACTTTAAAAAATAATTATTTTTTAGAAAATTATATATATATATATATATATATATATATATATATATATATATATATATATATAAATTATTTAGAAAATTTAAATATATTTTTAAAACATTTCTTATATTTAAAATATAAGAATTATAATTATGATATTTCAAAAAAATGGACAAGTGGCATGTGTATTTTTTTATTTTATTTATCTTTTTATTGGTATATGTCAAATAATTTAAAGAATAATAAAAAATTTCTAATCAACTTATTTATTTATTAAATTTGAAATAAAATCTAGTTAATTAAAATTTTATAATATAATAAGGAAAATATAAAATATAGTAAAATATATTAAAAAATATAGTAAAATATATTAAATTATGTTATTAAAATATATATTAAATATATTAATTAATAGTCCGCATAACTTACGGGCGAAATGGCTAATTATTAATTAAATTAATAAAAATTTTCATATTTATTAGTAGAAAATTACTTGACTAATTGATTTCCATTTCTTATTTTGTAAGTTAATTCACCCGTATTAATAATAAAGCAATTGATAACGAACCATTTAGGAAACAAAAGGGCTCATATATTTCTGTCAAAAATTTGGCATTCTTCCTTATACTAGGACATTTTTCTCCTATATAAAGATAGACATAACTAATTATAGAACACATACAAGCCCTCAAAAGGCAGCAACAAGCAATCTTAATGCTCTTTGGGACCTAAAACACCATGTCTTTTCCTCCATCCAACCAATCCAAGAATTGGGGCCTAATTGTTTCTTTGTCCTAACTAGATCTTCTAGCAAAGGTAAGCTATCAAACATTATCCTCCGTCATCCAGCTCGTTGTCGAAATGCTAATTACATTATATACTATAAAATTTATCTTAAACAAACTAAAACATAATATTAACACAAATGACACTTCTTGACCACTAAAATTAATTTTACAACTCACTTAGCTTGTTCAATTAAGTATCTAGATGTGCAACTTCAAGTTACCTACAGCCGTAAAATTAAAGCATTCAGAACTTATCCACTCAAGTTTTATGTTGGAACTAGCTTCGAGAAATTGGGACATGGAGTTTTGGAGCCATTGAATTTCACTAGGTCACCAAAACCACACTCAACATGCTGAAGCCGCCACGTGCCGCCTCTGGTCGATGGAGTTTGGCTGGTCTGGATACGCCACCAGTGCACCATGCCATTAGGAATACGCTAGTCACCACCACTCACTGCCGCTTGTCAAAATCAGGCCAAAAACCATTACTGCCAAACCTTTTTTGATTTGCTGGAAAACCCAATTTAAATAAGCGGGGATGGTCATGGATGAAAGCGCACATCAAGTAAGTTTCAATGGTGTGCCTGGTTTCAAAAATGGTGGCCGAAATCACCGAATTCAAAGGGAAGAGGATTCCAGCCTCATTTGCTTCACTAGCACCACTAGGTTGCTTCCCATTGTAAAGGCTAAAGAAATTGGGGAGGGATCAACCAGAGTTCTCTCTCTTTCTCTCTTCAACTTCTTCTTCTCTCTTATTTTTTTTTCTTTTTTTTTTTTTCATTCTCTCAAAAAAATTTCTGCCAAATCTCTCCCCTAATATCATTTGAAGAGATTAAACTCAAAATAATGATTTAAAATAAGTTTAACACTAAATGAAAATATAATGATTAAATAAATAAAATTTAAATGTTCATTAAAAATAATGATAACAAATTTTTACAATATTTAATTAACAAATACAAATATAAAATCTAAATATTCTTTTAAAATTTAAAATTATAAAATACACAAATATGAGGTATCACAATAACAATATATAATTTTATTCAATACATATAATAAAGTTGGATGTGCAATTTCATTATTCTTAGAATACTGTCAATTTTGGGCATTTTGTGAATATTAGCAAAAGGAGGGGCATTGTGGAGGCATTTTTATTTGTTTGGGTTGTTTCCCTTCAACGCATATGCAGAGGACGTCGTTTTCATCTTCCATTTTCTTGTTACTTTTTCATTCGATTGTCATTACCCTTTTAACTCATGCGGAGGGCTTTGTGATTCTGATATGTAGCAAAAAGAATTAAATGAAAATTTACAGAACAAGGAAAACTGACAAAAGAATATTATTCATTACTGAGAATTAAGAAGTCATTCTCTATATAGTTATCATCTCTATCCCACAATTATAAGAAGAATCTCCCACCCGGAAAACAACTCTCCTAACCGAACTCTAATAACCCAACCACTATAACAAACTACACATTGGATAGCTAAGCTAGACACATGATTTTTGTAATGGCTACAGGAGAGAAGCATGTCTAAGCTCTGCGCATTGTTTCAATTAGGAGCTCCACACTGTTTCACTTATTAAACTCTTCTTCTCAACCTTCAATGGCTTATTTACAAATAATGTTGTATCAATACCCACCCTTCGAAAGCTTCCTTATCCTCAAGGAACAAAAGAAGGAAACCTCAACTGAATGTCTTCAGCAAACTCCCAAGTAGCATCTGCAGGTAAAGATCCTAACCAATGAACCAAACGTTAGATAGCAGCCTGATTTCTCCTTTTAACCATCTTTCTTTCCAATATAGCTTGTAGATAAGGAAATGGTTGTTGAGGCAGCTGAGGCAAATATGAAGAAGCTACCACAGCAATATGAGCAAGCTTGAGAAAGGAAACATGAAATACATTATGAATTCTAGCCTTAGAAGGTACTTGGAGTTTATGAGCCACAGGTGCAACTTTGTCTATAACCTGATAAGGCCCATAGTATCGCTTCCTTAGTTTATGATGCGAATTAGCAGCAACGGAGTGCTGCAAATACAATTGGAGTTTCAGAAAAACCATGTCACCAATTAGGAAATGCTTCTAAGTACATTTTTTGTCTGCTAATTGCTCCATTCGAGTTGTTGCTCTAGTCAAATGGTGTTTCAACAAGGAAATTGCAGACTCCCTATCCCTCATAAAAATATCCATAGTTGCATTAGAATCTTTAGGCATATAAGGAATATGAATAGGAGGAAGTACACCATATAGAGCCTCAAACGGTGTCTTGTGAATAGTTGAATTATAGGAAGTATTATACTAGAATTCAACAAAGGATAGCCAGTTAAACCAAAAATGAGGAATGTCACCACACATGCATCTGAGGTAAGTTTCCAAGCATATATTGACTACCTTAGTTTGGCCATCTTTTTGAGGATGGTCAGCTACGTACATGTGTAAGGATACTCCCTGTAATTTAAAAAGAACTTTTGCCAAAAAAGTACTATTGAATATTTTTGCCAAAAAAGTACTATTGAATACATCATCCCTGTCACTGATAATGGTTTGTAGAAGTCCATAAAGCATAAAGACATTGTCTAAAAATGCTTGAACAACACTTTTAGCAGTAGAGGGATGTTCCAACCCTGTGCATATTTAGTGAGCTTATCCACTACAACCATAATCACAGATTTGCTTTTTGATTTAGGTAAGCTTTTTATAAATCCATGGGAATATCAATTAATATTCCCCAAGGATGAGGCAAAGGTTGAAGAGTAGCTAGTGATGCCACATTCTCATACTTGTTCTGTTGACAAATAGGACAGTGTCTGACATACTTGCTAGCAAATTTCTGCAAGCCTTTCCAATACACAATAATAGCTGATTTTTTTCTAGTCATCATAACATTTAAATGACCTTCCAAAGAGGAATCATGATACATTTCAATTAGTTTACTCTCAAATCTGCAAAATTACCAATAACCAATTTGCCCTTCCTCCTCAATTAATCATTTTGCCATGTATAATTAGAATGTGAATTAGGATCTGCCTTCAATTCAGTAATAAGCTAAACAAAAGTAGCGTTACGCTGCCAACGATGTTTAATTGCAACCATGAGTTGATCAGGCAATAATAAATGAACTATTATAGCATTAAGAGCAGCAAAATTATCCATGGAGAGAGCATCTACAGCTTGATTTTCTAACCCTTCTTTATACTGAATTTCATAGTTATAAGGTTGTAGCCTAGTTAACCACACTTTTTAAGTAATATTTTACTGCATTTCATAAGCATTTACCTAGTCAATGCATGATTTCTTTGTTAGTTTCATTACTTTTTAGGATTTTAAGTTATTTTGGCTTAGTTTCATGATTTTTGTATTTTATCAAGTGAATTTATGCAATTCCAAGACCTAGAACACATTTGAACAAGTTAGAAAGTCAAAATGAGTAGAATATGCACTGTAAAGATTTACATAAGCCGTGCACTGGATGCCCTAGCCTGTGTAACTATCTACCAGAAAGAGTGTTGAAGAAAGCAAGTACACAGGCCATATAAAAAGACCCGTGTAAAGTTTCCTGGCCTGGGTAACCATTTGTCACACCAAAAATTGCAAGTGTTAAGAGCTCCAAAGACTTACATGGCCTGCCTGTCTAATGAAGCATGGGCCATATAAAATGTTCCAGCTCAAACTCCAAATTGACTCTAACTCTTTTTTGCATGACTCAAACAGACTTTTAAGGCCTTTAGGACTCTGAATTGAATGTTTTTATGCCAGATATAAATACATGAAGTCAAGAACAAGTCAAGGATCTCATTCTTTATGTTCTTACTTTGTTTTTATGCAATTTGGAGAGATTTGCACAAGATTCAAATGAGAGATTTATAGTCGAAGTTCTAAAAGTTCAAAGCTACTGAATCATCTATCAGGGTTTCTTAATTTTATTTCTTTAGATGTTTTGTTATTGTTATTTTAATTTCATGTTAATTGTTAAACTCATCATGAGTGAGTAGTTTTCTTAATTATAGGATTAGAAATGTAGCACTTTCAATTCTATTATGGATTCATATTGATTTTTATTTAATAAATTTGTAATCTTGCTCTTTGATTTAATTTCTTGTGATCTTAATGCATACTTTGTGTAAAGTTTTACTTAGTCATGATTCTAGATGTTAATTGAAGGACTAAAAGATGAAGATTAATATTGAAAAATTGAAATATTAAACTTAGGGTTTTTGACCAAAAGATAGGCTGAAAGAATGCACAATTAATCAAAGAGCTTAACAAATCTTAATTAGGATTGATCGCCATGAAAGTAGGGTTCAAGCTGATTAAGATACACCTTGAATGCCTTGAGAGAGGATTTAAGATAGGTTAGGATGAATTTCCTTCAAAGTCACAACTTTCCAATTTATTGAATGAATGAGATTATATCTATAATAAATTGAAGTGTGAACCCCTAATTCTAGAATTGCTTTCATTAATTGGTTTCTTTAGTCAATCTACTTTGCTCACCTTTACTTTATTGATTTCAGTTATTTTAGTTTTAAGTTAGCACTATAAAACGGGCTAGTGATGCTCGATGGAGTTTTTACTTAAGCTATGTTAGAAGCTTGGTGATTATGTTTGAAGCGATGTATTTAGTCTTGAAAATTATAATTGCTGAAGGGGCTATTTATAGCCAAAGAGGAGATGCTAATTATGCTTATAATGATATCACTTATTTTGAATTTGTGTTTATTTTGCATCTTATGATAGGTATACTTGAAATCACAGATAACCTTTGTCAAGCCTTACAATGCAAGTTTTAAGATATTTTGAATGCTATGTGCTTAATATCAACAACAAAAATATTTATTCAAAAAATGAGAGAAAATGGAAAGGATTCATTGCTCGAAAAGTGTGAAATTATTTTGTGAGAAACATAAAATTGATATCCCTAATATGAATGCTTATTCTAATTTAGTGGAGGTAGAACTCGTAATTAAAGAGACCTAGTTACATTTGAGCATTATTTTTGAGTTGATGTCTTCATTGCTACTATTGACTCACAATTGCAATAACTAAATGTTATATTTAAGGAAGATATGATGGAGTTGCTTGCTTTTAGCTCCTCTTCATATCCAAGAAATGACTTCGGATCATTTAGAATTGTTGATGTTTGCAACCTTGCTCATAAGTTTTATCTGAAGATTTTTTAAAACAAGAAAAATTACATTTGAGATATCAATTAGAGCATTTTGAACTTGATTTGCAACATGATCCTAAAATGCAAAAATTATCAACTATCTCTAACTTATGCCAATATTTAATAAAATCAAGGTAGTCAACTATTTATCCTCTTATTGATACGTTGCTTAGACTTGTTTTAACACTTCTAGTCTCAACTGCTACTACTTCGCATGCTTTCTCAGCTATGAGACTTTTAAAGACTAAGCTTCGCTATAAGATGGGAGATGATTTTCTTATAAATTCTTCAACTTTACATATTCATAAAAAGATAGATGATACTTTTAATATCTATTCTATAATTGATGAGTTTTATGCTATGAAAGAGCGATGATGTAACACCCCTCACCCATTTACAGTGTAGCCGAGCAAGGCATGTCACACGGAGTGCTGGAGCACCTTATCTTATCTTATGATATTTTTATTATACTCATTTTATTGATTTAAATAGCCTTTATGTAAAACTCATACCATTTATGTCCTTTTATTTTAAATTTTGATGAATTTGAGTTTCTACAAATTTTACAGAAAATCCAGCAGAGTGCCGGCCGTAATTTGGAAAAATAGTTCTTTTGAACCTGTTAAAAACAATTCCAATATAATACTCAATTTCTCAAACTCAATTTATCTCAACACAATCTCAAAATTTCTCATCAATCTCAACATTTCAATATAACCTTACAATTCCATTCATATTATAATCAATCTCAATTTCATGGAGAAATACTCAAATTTTAATAATTAACAAAGATTTACAAGATATTTACATTAACATAAAATTTCATAAGTTTACAATGTACATGACAATAGTGAAAGTCTAAGCACAAAATATAAAACAAAATCCTAATGTCCTACCAAGTGCACTGCAGATGAAAGGTGACTCTGAACTCTGTGCAGGTCTGACTAATCACCTGGTCTGAAGTCTGCTGGGCTCCCCAGCTGTGTTTCCAATACCTACGCGTGGCAAAAGTGACGCGCTAAGCAATACTGCTTAGTGGTGCCAATATAAAATAAAAATAAACTAAAATAATTAAATATGCAGAGTTCATGTTATGATTATGAGCAGACTGAGATTTTAGGTAATTATTAATATTATTAACAATTTGGTGCTTTTTATTAAAACTCAATTTAGTTGCCTGAGTAACCTATGCAACTGACCAGACTGGATAATTGGGTAAACTGGCACTAGATACCAAGTACCTTAGGCCATCACACCATCGGTCACAAAGTGTCTCCAAATGTCCAATAGAATAGCTAATAAGCTATAATAAGTATTAGGCACAAGGCCGAGTGTATCAAGTGTATCAAAATGGCTAAAAGCCATAATATTACAAAATGGCCACAAGAGCCATAAATTACAAAATGTCATAATGCCATATTCAGTACTACTATGGGAATCCTATTGGCATGCCAACCTATCCAAACCAATCATACTAGGGCATGTTACGAAGTTAATTATATGATTCTTTGCATTTGATATTGAGTAGTTACTATTCATTTCACTAGTCAACCAAAATGTTGACTTTTTCATAAACACTAGGTATGTTAGTTCTGATAACACCAACATACCACATTTTGAGTTCTGCTACTTAGCTTTCCAGAACTATATGGCATATCTCAATTGAAGTTTTTTAGTGAGAGATATCATTAAAAGACTATGCTGTAGTCAATAGTCATTTATGTAAATTTTCAGAATTTGTACACTAAATTGACCTATTCAATTAACCTATTTCTCTTAATTTCTGGGTTTTGGTCAAAATACCAATATTGTAGGTCTATGTCTTATTGAAATTTTGGCACTAATTTCAAGTCATTTGGAGTTCTGTGGACCAAGTTATGGTCTTTTTACCAAAACTAGTCACATTGCCTATGTCCAGCAATTCTAGGCTATTTTGGTTCTGGACAAATTTGGTACCCCAACTTCGGCAAGCAATTTCATTTGGTTAATGACATTTCTGGGCTTTGTGTTCTTCACAAAAGTTGTAGCCCTATGTCTAAGTTTTCCAATGGTATAAATTTCAGGTCATTTGGACATGTCTAGAGTGAGATATGATCAAATGAAGGAACACTGTTCATTTAGTAAAATTTTCTGGGTTCTCATTTGATAATCCGATTAGGGCAACATATTGGTCATTTTCTGGACAGAATTTTGGCATGGTTTTGACATGAAAATTAGTGCATTTTAGGTCTAGTTTTACCTTCAATTGGCCTCATACATGGCCACAAGTTCACTTATGGCTCAAAACATACACTGCCCTCAACAAATACTCAACCTGCACAAAATAACACTTCCAATTTTCATTCCTCCATCTCCCAAACTACAAATTACATACATAGCACTTCTAATTATCATCAATTAAATCACAATTTGGTCAAATTTCAGCAATTTACATAAGTTTCCAATAATCAATTCAAAACCCTAATTCAAATGGTCAAGGTCAACATTATATATTCCATAAATTTTCTAATATGAAAATTCATTCCTCAACATATAATTACTTAATCAACCTCACTAATCATCACTTACATGTAAAAATAAATCAAACTCCTATGCTTTTCATGGCTGCTGAATTCAAGGCTCACTATTCCTTCATCCTTTTCTTCAATTTTCTTAGCATATCAACTTAATTTAACCTTAATTCAAGAATTAACAAAGAAAGGTGGGAAGATTAAGCACTAACCTTGATTTAAGAATTTTTCAACCTTGTAAAACTTTGAAATTTCTCCTTCCTTTTTCTGCCTATATACTTTCCAAAGTGTGGAGACAAAGTTTAATGAAAGAATTTGTGAGAATAAAGGCAAAAATGAAGGTGATGGAAGCTTGCATGAGGAGCATCCATGGAGGATTTTGGGAGATGGAATTTGACTCCTTTGAGAGAATGAAGATGATGAAGTGAATTTAGTAGAAGAATTTGTCTTCTAATGTGTATTTATACCCCCACTAAGATTTAATTAATTATTATAATATTAAAGTTTTCATATTTGCAAATAATCCCTCATTTTTCCTTAATTACATTATATATATGGTTTCATATTCTTATGGGGTTTTCAAAATTTAATATCACTTATTTTTAATGGACCTTTAGGTCAAAAGTCAACTCTAGATGTCAAATGACCAAAATGCCCCTCTTCGGGTTATAGTCCCACTCTTTCGGTAATAACAATTAAATCCCTAATCCATCAATTCTTTAAATTTTTATTTTTCTCTTTATCATTTTTAATGTCATTTGTATCTCAGTAGACCTTTAATGATGTCCCAAAAATTATTTCTCGGGGTTCCTCGTAGGTTTGAGATTGTCAACTGTCTACGCAGTAACTTCTCGGTCTGATCATCCATATCTAAAACCGCAGCTCATTTAACCTTAATGTATACTATTTGGGCTATTTTTCCTTAATTTTTCTGGTTATTATTTGGGCTATTTTACCTTAATTTTTTTTGTTATTATTTGGGCTATTTTTCCTTAATTTTTCTAGTTATTATTTGGGCTATTTATGACTCATCGCTCTAGTGTAAATATAGTTCCAGATATTATGACTGTCCAGACCGACATTAGTCACCGAAACAGTAGAATGTATACTAGCTAAAGTGAGGGTGTTATAACTCTTCCCCTCTAATTAAAATTTCATCCTCAAAATTTACCTGATGCAAACAATTGAGGGAACTATTTCCTCATCGTCTCCTCACTTTCCCAAGTTGCCTCCTTAGTGTTATGGTGCCTCCAAAGCACTTTCACCAATGGGATCCGCTTGTTTCTCAATTCCTTCACTTCCCGAGCTGGGATCCTTATGGGTTCCTCTTCATAAGTCAAATATGATTGTACTTCAATCTCTTCCATGGAAATGATATGTGAAGGATCTAAGCGATATCTTCTTAACATTGATACGTGGAACACATTGTGGATCTTATCCAGCTTTGGTAGTAAAGCTAGTCGATAGGCCACTGGACCCACATGTTTAATAACTTCATACGGGCCAATGAATTTAGGGCTTAACTTACCCTTTCTCCCAAACCTTAGTACTTTCTTCCACGATGATACTTTGAGGAACACCTTTTCGCTAACTTCATATTCTATGTCTTTTCTCTTCAAGTCGGCATAAGACTTATGTCGGTCTGAGGCAACTTTCAAGTTGGCTTTTATCAGTTTCACCTTATCCTCTGTCTACTTTACCAGGTCTGGTCCCATGAGCTTATATTCACCCAACTCAGTTCAACATACTGGTATTTTATACTTCCTCCCATACAGTGCTTCATAGGGTGCCATTTGTATGCAACCTTAGTAGCTATTATTGTATGCGAATTCTGCCAATGGAAGGTATTTATCCCAACTTCCCTCAAATTCAATGACACAACTCCTCTGCATATCCTCAAGGACCTATCACATATTTCATGTTATTATTATCATTTAAATTTATTATTTGCAATAACTCAATGAGTTTCAAAATTTACCTGAATTACTTGTTCCGACTGTTTATCCGTCTAAGGATGAAAAGCCGTGCTAAAATGGAGTTGTGTGCCCAAGGATTCTTGTAACTTCTTCCAGAATCTAGATATAAATCTCGAGTCTCTATCAAATATGATAGAACGTGGGATTCCATGCAGTCTAACTATCTCACTGATATACAATTCTGCTAGCTTCTCCAGTGACTAGTCAGTCCTGACTGGCAGAAAATAAGCTAACTTGGTCAACCTATCCACTATCACCCATACTGCATCATGCTTTTTCTAGGTGAGAGGTAGACCACTTACAAAATCCATAGTGACCCGGTCCCATTTTCATTGAAGTATGTTTGAAGGCTGTAACAAAGCCGATAGAGCTTGATGTTTTGACATGTCAAGCATCTAGTTACATAGTTAGCTATGTCCTTCTTCATACCAAGCCACCAAAAATGAAGCTTCAGATCACGGTACATTTTTGTGCTTCCTGGGTGCATAGCATACACACTGTTGTGTGCTTATCTCAGAATACTAGCCTTTAATTCCCCATCATCTGGTACACACACTCTTCCTTTGTAGTACAGACACCCATTTTCTTTCACTCACTGTAACACCCCTAAGTTCAGTAGTGCGTTCTACTGCTCCGGTGACCAGTGTTGTCCGGACAGCTAGGATGCCTAGAACTACACTTCGATATGTGTGAGGAGACATAAAATAATGAAATACAAGAAAAGAAAATACAAGAAAAACAAAGGAAAAATAATAGCAAAGAAATGTAACCAAGTTAAGCGGCAGAACCCTAGCGATGGTGATCAGACCGAAGTCACGGCGTGGACCGTTGACTGGCCCTGGACTGCGGGGAACCCTGGAAAACATTTTTAGGACTTAAATAGACCCTTATTGAAGAATAAATATCATTAGAAAGATCAAAGAAAAATTAAATAATTAGTACAAAGAAAAGTGAGAAATCGAAAAACAGACAAAACCCGGTGTTATCGAAAAATCGGGAATGCAACCCGAACAGGGGCATTATGGTCATTTGACATCTCAAATTGTCTTTTGACCTAAATTTCCATTAAAAATAAATAATATTACACTTAGAAAATAAAATGAAAAATTAAATTGAGGGTACCTAAAGTAAATAGCAAAAATTTATGGGTTTAATGTGGAATAAGTAAAAGTTTCATTAAACAAACATTATCCTAATACTTAGTAGACCACTAAGGGATTTTAAAATGGATTAAATATAATCATAAGTGGGCAGATTACTCCCACTCAAACATCATCTTCCTCATTTAAACCTCCATTGCCGTGAATGAAATTCTCCAAAAAAGCTCCCATGGCCGCCCACCTTCAAGGCTTAAAAATCCCATGATCAAGCCTCCTTTACCCACACCTAGCTTCATTAAAAATTGTCCCCACATCACAAGGAAGAGTTTGATACCAAAATCAAGAAGTTTAATCAAGGTTTGGCAAGTTCCAATCATAAGGTAAGTTTGTATTTTTGAAGATTACTTTGTTAAGTTTTGTGTGCATGTTATGGGTGTTGGATTTGTGAAGAAAATTTTTGAGTTTGAAGAGTTATTGTTGTGTTCATTTTGGACAGCCATGGAGTCATGTAATTGATGAAATAATTGTGCATATATTTGATGAGAAATGGTGTTGATCATGATGATTTAATAACCTAGTAAATTACTTCATATTTATATGGTGATTTTTGGCACTTGAATGGGAATTGATGAATTGTAGGACAATTTGGTGTTGAAGAAGATTTTCGGCAGCTTGGGGACACTTGAATAAATGTATGTATTCATGGAAGTGTTGGCAGAATATTGACATAGAAGGATTGATGGATATGTATATGAACTTGCTGTGTAAAGAGTATGTAAAAACTAGTAATGTTATGTGTATGTGTAATGGTATTTGAACTTTGGGAATTAGAGTTATATTTGGTATGTTGAGGATAATTGTAATCTGCCCAAAGTGATGTTAATGTAAAGTAATATATAGTTGTGGTAATGTACCAAAACAGATTTGGTAGGGAAGTAAACATATTGCAAGGTAAATGTGTGTAATTGATGTGTGTTAAGCAAAGTAACCAAGGGCAGTGTACATTTTAGCCAATAAGTTTAAATGTGTAACCTCAATTGGTATGAGACCAATTGGAGGTGAAACTAGGCACAAAATGTACCAACTTTCATTGAGAAAACATACCAAAATTCTGCTTGCAAGGTGACCTAAGAAAATGACCAATTCGGATTAGGTGCAATTAGGACCTGAAAAATGACCAATTGGGCAGCAGTGAGTGTTTAGGCCATAACTCACTCAAAACAGGTCCAATTGACCTGAAATTTTAACCATGAATAGTTAAGACCCATACCTACAAGTCTTATGAAGACACCAAAACCCAGAAATGACCAGAAGCAAGTCAAAAAGCTTGCACAAGTTCGGGTCCAAAAACTGGCCGAACCAAAGTTGACCAAATTGACCTAAAATTGACCTAATTTGATGCCATTTGACCAGCAATAGTGTAATGACCATAACTTGGTCTACTTAACTCAGATTGACCTGAAATTTTGCTCCGCGTGCAATAAGACATAGATCTACAAGTTTATAGTTTTGACCGAAACCCGAAAACCGAGGGAACTAGGCCGTCCGGCTAGGTCAAACTAGTATCCCGAAATCCAGCAATTTGCAATGAAATGCAAGAAAATGCAATATACATAGAATTGAGTTTGGTAACACGTACCAATCCTAAAACATTATCGAATGTGACATATTAAGGACACCAAAACCTAATTTACTTAGAAAATATTGAGGGTCGGTATATTAAGTGATTAAGCAAATAATAGATTTCAGTGAACCACTTAACAAGCATTATCGATAGAGACAATTTAATTTAGTACTGAAACACTTTAAATTGTATTTCTCAGTTAATAAAGACTCAGGGAAAGGGAAGGAAACACTGAGTCCAGACCAGGAAACAGTCATCAGAGGTTTGTGTACAACTAGTTTTCAACTAATTTTGCTCTGAATAATATTTCATATGATTAATTGTATGTTATTGTTTTAAGTTGTGTTTGTGCACAACTAGTTTTTAACTGATTTTGTTTTGAATATTTCATATGATTAAATGACATATTTTTCTTATGTATTACGTTTAACAAGCATTGGATTTAATTCAATGATTATTGAAATTGTTATAGTAGGTATGAATTTAGCTTTGTGCAATGGTATTTCGACAAGTATTAAGCATTGTTATGGATTGAATAAATTATGTTTTAGAAAATTGTGATAGAACATGTTTTGAATTGTGATGGCAATTTTCATGGAAAAATGCAATTGTATGATTTGAATTGTGATGAGCATAAAACTTTATTGGATATTGAAATTGACTTTGAATTGAATTGTATTGTGATTTATGCTCACTAAATGGATTGTGATATTGTTTTATATCTCACTATAGATGCTTGACTAGGTTATTACCCGTCTCTCTCATTTGTTGAGAAGACAATGGAGTTAGTTGTGTTTTGATTACCATGGTACGTGCACAGGCTTAGATTTTCCTCTGATTTGATATTAGATCTAAGTTTATTTTATCGTTATGGCCCTTGCGGAAGATTCATTATTGTGATGGTACTGTGCACGATGATTCGACCTCCCCGACCATAGGGAGTTAGAATCTGATTCGACCTCCCCGACCATAGGGAGTTAAAATCACATCGAATATGGCCCTTTCGGATTAGTCTTGCATGGTTAGTGAGATAAAGAATGATTTTTGAGATAAAGAATGAGTTTTGAGATACAGTATGATTTTTGAGATACAGTATGATTTTTGAAATATATAATGATTTTTGAGATACAGAATGGCTTTTGAATGGTAAGGAATTTTGATTTCAATTATGGTTTATGTATAATTGATTTCGTTAGAATTATTTAAATGGATAGTCATGATTTGATAAATTGAATTTTGTGATCAAAGTCATTTATACAAATAATTTACATTATTGGCAATGAATATTTTGAGTTGTGGAATTTGATGAGTATTCAGATTTCCAAATTATTTACTGTAAATTTTGTCAATGTATATTGTACTATGTTTTAAATTATAGTTGTGCACCAGGTTCACCACTCAATGATAGCTTTGTATCTTTATCGCAGTAAGAAGAGCATAAAGCGATAAGTAAATTTCCTTGAAGATATATTCGATCGGCTCGGGTATATCATAGGTATACCCATGTACACAGGTTTTGATGTATGCATGTAATAATATGTATGTAAATTATTTGAGCAGTTGTATAAAAACTCTTGTAAAATATTTTGGTATGTAATTAAATGTAAATTATTGTAAATGTAAATTTGAGATTTCATTTACTTGAATAGTTTTGTATTATATTTCTTGTATCTCAGTCTTTGAAAAATTACTGTGGATTTGAGTTTGAGAAAAATGTTGTGTTGAGAAATATGTTGGAGTTGAGATTTGCAAATACATATTGAAGTGCTTTTTATAGGTTTTCTGAAGAACTATTTTATCCAAAATACAGATGGCACTCTGCCAAAATTTTTACAGAAACTCCAAATAAGTCAAATGTGTCAGTTCTATCACTTCAGTTCAAAAAGGTTTTTCACACCTGTAAATAGTGCTCACCACTGTAAAAGAAGTAAGAAAAGTTTTTAAAATCCCTTGTAGTGTATTTAATGGGTTATCAGTAGACGGAGTTGGTAATTCATTAGGTATACTACGGGATCATGTTATGCCTTACAGAGGGGTAGGGTGTGACACTCACACTCAGTTTCTTTCCCTTCTGTCATTCTGCCCATTACAGCAATCAATTTCTCATCAGTCTTATGCCTATCTCATATTTGTTGTAACAAATTCGGCTTCACTTGCAACTCAGCCAAGATAGCTCCATCATGAGCTAAGGATAATTGGGTATCCATAGATCTCAAAGTTGTGATGGACTTTCTACTCAAGGCATCAACAACTACATTCGCCTTCCCAGGGTGGTAGTCTATTACACAATCATAATCTTTTAGGAACTCAATCCATCTTCTTTGTCTAAGGTTGAGCTCCTTCTGGGTTGACAAATATTTCAGACTTTTGTGGTTTGTGTATATGAAGCACTTTTCACCATACAAGTAGTGCCTCCATATCTTCAGTGCGAAAATGATTGCTGCTAGTTCAAGATCATGGGTAGGGTAATTCTTTTCATGTGGCCTTAACTGCCTAGAAGCATAGGCAACCACTTTCCCCTCTTGCATCAAAACACACCCTAACCCATTATGTGAGGCATCACTGTAAACCACAAAGTCCTTTCCCAACACTGGCTGTGTTAACACTGGTGCTTCTATCAACATAGCCTTCAGCCTTTCAAAACTGGCTTGACACTTGTCATTCTAGTCAAATTTTACATTCTTGTGTAGCGACTTGGTCAATAGAGCAGCTATCAGAGAAAACCCCTTCACAAATCTTCTGTAATGCCTAGCTAGCCCCAAGAAACTTCTGACCTCAGTTGTATTTCTGGGAGGCTTCCATTCCATCATGGCTTCTATCTTCTTGGGATCCACTTTAATCCCATCAGCTAATATTATGTGTCCAAGGAAGGAAATCTCACTCAACCAAAAGTCACACTGTAACACCCCTCACCTGACTACAGTATAGCCGAGCAAGTCGTGCTACATTCAGTGCCGGAGCACCCTAACTTATCTTACTTTATTTCTTTAAAAATTTTGTTCTCATTATATTTAATATCAATTTTTTTTAGATGGAGAAACCAGTGGAGTTTTCCCTATTTTATTATCAGTTGACGTATTTCACTATTTACCTGCTTGAAATTTTCAATAATATTTTACAAAAAATATATCATTCATGCTCATCATATTCATCTCACTTTCAATTCTTGTAATTCACATCTCATTCATATATCTCAATTTCATATTCATTTTCATGCATTTCCATTCATGCACAATTTATATATATAAATTCTCAAGTTTCATTAATTTACATGATTTACAGACTGATTACATAAATTCATAATTTACATGATCTATAAATTAATTACAGTTCCATAATCTATATTTCAACATACAATTCATAGTTTACATTACGAATAATAACTAATTATAATGTACAAAATACATAACATGATCTATATGGGCCCTATCTACGTGCATTGCTGAGGAGGTGATAACCTTGAACACTCTACAGATCAGAACTCCAAAATCTCTGTTTGGTATTCGCGGGGCTTTAACTTCAGTACCTGCGCAAGGAAACAAATCCATCGTGCGAAGCATTGCTGCTTAGTGGTGCAATAATATAGCAAGAAAATAATATACAAATAAAGGTAGAAATAAACCATAGTTCGAATAATTTAGATTTATAATTAATTTAGTTTCTAATATTAACTATCCTCTATCCTGCCATGTTCTTCTTTGGAGGTGCCCAGTTCAGAAAGTTACTTTAATAATGTACTAGATACGAATAATCTAAATTTTAAACTTATGCTTATACTCTTATGTAAGTCACATTTGTAATGTTATTTAAGTTATAATTCTTATACTAGTCTTTTTATCACTTCCTTGATACTTTTTAAGTTGTTTACAATCATTTCGAAATATTTAAAAATTTTTTTTTGAACTAATTTAATTTACTTCAGACCCTTCTAAGAAATAAATTTTTGGAGCTAATCTAATTTATTTCAGAACTTGTTTCTCATTTATTTGCTTTCTAGTATTTTTAATTGTTGATATTCGTAACTTATTTTAATTAATTAGACTGCCCAAGTAACCTATGATAGGTTGACTAAACTGGATAACGAGTTATTGGCACTGGACACCGCGGTGCCTCGGGTCGTCATACCATGGGACACAGAACGTCAACCACGTATGCAGTCAGTATGGCTAAAAAGCCATGATAACACATAATCTGGTATTAAGCCATGAGTGTGGGCATAAAGCCATGAATGCGGGCATAAAGCCATGAATATAGGCATAAAGTCTTTTACAGTACTACTAAAACAATACCCTATTGGCATGCCAATCTATCCAATCTGACACACATGTCTAGGCAATACAAGGGCACATAATATCATTAAATATTAATATATTATGTTTTATGACTTCATTATTTCATAATAAATTTCAATTATAATTTATACATTCATTTGATCATTTATATGATCACAATTCACATCAATTATGCTTTTATACCATTGTACTCAAAGTACTTTTCCTTTCTACAATAATAAGAACTAATGTCTCATTCATACATTAATATGGTTCATTTATTCATTCATTATGTTATTCATATTGATCACAATTCTAAACAATGGTTCACATGTACCATTGTATTCAAAACATTTTTCCTTCTCATTTATACATTCAAAAATCTACTTATGTAATTACAAATTTTATATTTCAAGTTGAATTACTAACATTTTATGAATTCTATTTGTGATGGGCATATAAGCCCTAACTATCTATTCACATCAATTAGGTGACTTACTTTTCATGTTTCAAGCAATCCATGAACATTTCATGGATTTCAAATTTATGGCCTTAATTTCCCTTTAACAATTTTGACTAGGATGCATAGTCCACATTTGTCATACAATTCTAAGCTTTTAAGCTTAGAATTGGTTCTAGGTCTTCATCTTAGTTTGCTAATTATTTTGATTACTATTCACCTTACTAGTCAACCAAAATGTTAACTTTTTCATACTTAATGGATATGTTAATTCTAATTACACTAACATCACACATTTTGAGTTTTACATTTGCTAGTATTAATTGCCAATTGCAATTTAAAGTCCCCTAGATGCATTTATAAATTTTCAGTTTTGATTACCTAAGTTTACTGTTCCATTGGACAATTTTACAGTGGAAACTAGACTAACTTTTCTTCATCAAAGTTGTTCCTTATTGTGTCTTCTTTAATTCCCTTTTTGAATCACTCCATTTGGAGTTTTGTAGCTCAAGTTATGGTCATTTTACCATAACTGGCCGGAGTGACCTGTATCCAGAATTTTTGGGCAATTTGGTTCTGCCAGATTTGGTGTCCTAATTTGGACTAGCAATTTCAATTGGTTAGGTCTAGAATTTGAGTTTGTATTCTTCATGAAAGTTGTAGTTCTATGTCTCAGCTTTCTACTAGTAAAATTTCAAAACAATTAAACTTTTCTACACTGAGTTATGACCATTTGAACGAATACTGTTCATTTAGTTATTTTCCAGAGACAGCATGTTGGTCACCCGGATTAGGGTAATTTTTAGATCAACTTGGTTTGGTTTTTTAGGCAGGGTTTCTTCACCAAAGTTGTGTCATTATGTGTCTATTTTCATTTCCAATTAGCCTTGTATGAATTGAACCTACACAACTCAAGTTATAACTGTCCAAACATGCTGGACTCACATCCAGACCTGCAGGGCACTCAAGGCAGCACACCAAACCTCACATTCAAAGCTACAATTCACTTCAATTCCTCATTATACTCAGCTAAATGGTCACTAATTCACCATTAAAACTCCACATAACATTAAAATACAATAACCCTCAGTTCATCACAAACCCTAATTAATCAAAGTCTCAATCTCATGCAACTCCTAAAATCCCCAACTCCAATCCTTATATACACATCAACTGACATCAATACACAAATTTAATTGTAAGTAAATCATCAAAACCCTCACACTCTCTTGGCTGTCAAAATTTGAAGTGGTCCTATCATGCATATTTTTCTTCTTTTTCCACAATTTCTAGTTGATTTATTTTGTATCCTAACATGAAAACAAGAAAAGAGAGAGAGAGATAGCACTAACCTTTATGGAAAGATTTTCTCCCTTCAATTTCCTTCACTTTCTTTGGCTTTCTTGGCAGCCAAACACCTTTTCAAGTGGTGTAGACAAGTTTTAATGAAGGAGGTCTAAGGTTTTGTGGAGGGAAATCAATGAAAATTAAGAGAGATGAAGAAATTTTTTTCATGGAAGAGAGAAAGATGACAGATTTCCGGCAATGAGAGACAAATGAGGAAGATGGCTGTTTTGTTTTTGTTTTTAGCTCCTTTTTAATAATTTTAAATATGCTTGTTGTGTTGTGATTGGTGGAGGCCTTCTTAATGACATCATGTGATGTCATAATTAGGTATTTTTCTTCATTTTCTTTTCTTTCTTCTCTACTCATTTTCTATTTAATTTTTAGTAATATTTACTCATATTTTATATCATAATAATTATTTACTTAACTGGACAAGTCGGCCAAAAATTACCTCTGAAGACAAAATGACCAAAATGCCCTCCTTTTGGCTTATTTAGCCAAAATCATCTGTACCGATCAAAAAATTTTTCTAAGCCTTTTCTTGGCATTCTAATGCCATATAAACCTCAATGACTCTTCTCTGGAGTCCCAGAAATTATTTCATAAATTTTCTCATGGGTTTAGGGCTTCTAGTTGCGAAGACCGCAACTTCCCACTGGGTTACCCATCGCTAGGGCACTGGCTCATTTAACTTGGTTGTATTTTATTTCTAAAATTTTTTTCTAAATTTTTCTTATACTTATTTGAGTTATTTATTACTCCTCACTCTAGTCTAAATATTTTTCCAGACATTCTAGCTGTCCAGACCGACACCGGTCACTAGAACAATAGAATGTGCGGAATTGCTACATGAGGGTGTTACACACACTTAGACAACTTAGCATACAGCTTCTTCTCTCTCAGAGTCTGCAAAACGATCCTTAAATGCTTATCATGTTCTTCCTTGTTCTTAGAGTACACCAAGATGTCATCAATGAAGACCACTACAAACCGATCTAAGTATGGATGGCAGATACGGTTCATAAAATCCATGAAAGCTACTGGTGCATTTTTCAAACCAAACGGCATCACCAGGAATTCATAGTGCCCATACCGAGTCCTGAATGCAGTCTTAGGTACATCTGTATCCTTAAGCCTCAGCTGATAATACCCTGATCTGAGATCAATTTTAGAAAATATGCCTGCTCATTTCAACTGATAAAATAGATCATTAATTTTGGGCAACAGATACTTATTCTTCACTGTCACTTTGTTCAACTGCCGATAGTCAATACACAATCTCAGTGTCCCATCCTTCTTCTTTATAAACAACACTAGAGCTCCCCTTGGTGACACACTAGGGCGTATGAACCCCATTTCCAGTAACTTCTGCAACTGGATTTTCAACTCCTTCAATTCAGTAGGTGCCATCCTATAAGGAACAATTGAAATTGGAGTTGTACCTGGCATAATTTCAATAGCAAATTCAATTTCTCTTTCTGGTGGCCAACCAGGCAATTCTTCTGGGAATACCTCAGGGAAGTCACTCACTATGGGTATGTCAGAAAGGTCAAGCTTACCCTGCCTATTGTCAACAATGTGTGCCAAATAGGCTTCATAGCCTTTTCTCATCCATTTCCCTGCAACTGTGGCTGAGATGACATTGGATAAGAAATCTGTCCTTTGACCCACAACTGTTATCTCTTCATTCTCAGCAGTTTTCAGAGAGATTCTCTTCAATTTATAATCCACTATTGCCTGATGACATGACAACCAGTCCATTCCCAAAATCACGTCAAACTCATGGAAGAGCAGTTCAATTAGGTCTACCGAGAACTCTTTCCCTTGAATCCTTAATGGCCAACCCTTATACACTTTGTTCACTACCACACTATGGCCTTGTGGATTGGTGACCAGAATATCTTGGTCACTCTCTTCTACTTATATCCCCCTTTCTATGGGTAACTTGATGCAGATATATGAATGGGTGGATCCTGGATCCACCAATGCATGCACAGGCAAGTTGTAGAGGAAGAATGTACCCCTGATGATATCTGGAGCGTCCTGCTCCTCCTGAGCCCTCATGGCATAGGCTCTGGCTAGTGCTCTGAAGAGTATTCTGGCCTCTGGTCTCTTTACTGACTCTGATGCAGGCCTCTGTGAAGTACCGGCTGCCTCAGCCTTACTAGGCCTTCAACCCCTTAGAGCTGTAGGGGCAGGTCTGGCAACTGATACCGGAGCAGATGTGGCAGTTCTTCGGGGGCAATCTCTGATCTAGTGCTCTGAAAACCCACACTGAAAGAACACCCAGTTACTTACTAACATTCCCTCTTGTGCCACCTTTCGCAGTATGGACAAGCAGTAGAGACTGCTGGGGCTAGTCCCTTAAACACAATCCCTGAAAAGCTGCCTACTGAAGGTGTGGACTGGCCTCTCCTCTGTGTGAACTGAGATCTGGGCCTTGAAAACTAAACTTGACTTTATTAATGACTTAAGCTCTGAGCAGGTAGACCTCTGAACTTCTTACTGGGAGCAGAGGATACACTAGACTGACCTGGACCCCTCTTCTACTATCTGTCCCTTCTGCTCTGCTCATTTATTCTGACTTTTTTAACTTTTAATGCAGCTTCAACTAACTGTGCAAAATCAGTAATCCCCAAAGCTATAATCATTATCTTAATGCTGTCATTAAGCTCTTCTTCAAATCTCGTACACCTCTCAGTCTCGTTAGGGACTATCTCCCTTCCGTAACGGCTCAGTCTGACGAATTTCCTCTCATACTCCGCTACGGATAACTGTCTTTGTCACAGATTTATAAATTCTCTTCTTTTTTCTTCTAAGTATACACTGCCCACATACTTCTTTTTGAACTCTGTGAGAAAGAAGTCCCAGGTTATCTGCTCTGGCTGCACCTCACTGGATACTGTGTCCCACCATTGGTATGTATCATCTTGGAGCAGGGACACAGCACCCTCCAGGTTCTGCTCTGGGGTGCAGTGAAGTTGTTTTAGGACCCTTCCTGTTCTGTCCAACCAGTTCTCAGCTACCATTGAGTCATCTTCTCTCTTACCCAGGAAATCCACAACTCCAAACTTTCTGAGCTTCTCCAGATGAGATTTCTACTGTGGAGGTGGTGGCAGAGACATAACCCCTGCCATCTATCTGAAAAATTCAGCCATTTGCTGAAACATGGCTTGTGGAGGCTGTGCAGGTGCCTCTGGTGTTGATGGAGCAAGTTCCCCCCTATCTCCAGCCTCAGTCATAGATGGAGTATGACTCTCCACCTCTTCCTCAACTACTCTCTGAGAAGCAGGATCTATATCCTAACCAAAATAAGAAAAACAAACAGATTTGCATTAGTGTCACCTCTACTCTTACAAATGCAATGCATGATATGGACTCTATCTAGACCCAGAAACGCCTAAACCGTGCTCTGATACCACTAAATGTAACACTCCTCACCCGTCTACAGTGTAGCCGAGCAAGGCATATCACACGGAGTGCCGGAGCACCTTATCTTATCTTATCATATTTTTATTATACTCATTTTATTGATTTAAATAGCCTTTATGTAAAAACTCATGCCATTTATGTCCTTTATTTTAAATTATGATGAATTTGAGTTTCCGCAAATTTTACAGAAAATCCGGCAGAGTGCCGGCTATAATTTGTTAAAACAGCTCTTTTGAACCTGTTAAAAATAATTCCAATATAATACTCAATTTCTCAAACTCAATTTATCTCAACACAATCTCAAAATTTCTCATCAATCTCAACATTTCAATATAACCTTACAATTCCATTCATATTATAATCAATCTCAATTTCATGGAGAAATACTCAAATTTTAATAACTAACAAAGATTTACAAAATATTTACATTAACATAAAATTTCATAAGTTTACAATGTACATGACAATAGTGAAAGTCTAAGTACAAAATACAAAACAAAATCCTAATTTCCTACCAAGTGCACTGCATATGAGAGGTGACTTTGGGCTCTGTGTAGATCTGACTAATCACCTGGTCTGAGGTCTGCTGGGCTCCCCAGCTGTGTCTCCAGTACCTACACGTGACAAAAGTGACGCGCTAAGTAATACTGCTTAGTGGTGCCAATATAAAATAAAAATAAATTAAAATAATTAAATATGCAGAGTTTATATTATGATTATGAGCAGACTAAGATTTTAGGTAATTATTAATATTATTAACAATTTGGTGCTTTTTATTAAAACTTAATTTAGTTGCCCGAGTAACCTATGCAACTAACCGGACTGGATAATCGGGTAAACTGGCATTGGGTACCAAGTACCTCGGGCCATCACACCATCAGTCACAAAGTGTCTCCAGGTATGCAACAGAACAGCTAATAAGCCGTAATAAGTATCAGGCAGTAGGCCAAGTGTATCAAGTGTATCAAAATGGCTAAAAGCCATAATATCACAAAATGGACACAAGAGCCATAAATCACAGAATGGCATAATGCCATATGCAGTACTGCTATTGGAACCCTATTGGCATGCCAACCTATCCAAACCAATCATACTAAGCATACTAGAGCATGTTACAAAGTTAATTATATGATTCTTTGCATTTGATATTGAGTAGTTACTATTCATTTCACTAGTCAACCAAAATGTTGACTTTTTCTTAAACACTTGGTATGTTAGTTTTGATAACACCAACATACCATATTTTGAGTTATGCTACTTAGCTTTCCAGAACTATATGGCATATCTCAATTGAAGTTTTCTAGTGAGAGATATCATTAAAAGACTATGCTGGAGTCAATAGTTACTTATGCAAATTTTCAGAATTTAGGCACTAAATTGACCTAGTCAATTGACCTATTTTTCTTGATTTCTGGGTTTTGGTCAAAATACCAATATTGTAGGTCTATGTCTTATTGAAATTTTGGCACTGATTTCATGTCATTTGGAGTTCTGTGGACCAAGTTATGGTCTTTTTACCAAAACTGGTCAGGTTGCATATGTCCAGCAATTCTGGGCTGTTTTGATTCTGGAAAAATTTGGTACCCCAACTTGGGCAAGCAATTTCATTTGGTTAATTACATTTTTGGGTTTTGTGTTCTTTATAAAAGTTGAAGCCCTATGCTAAGCTTTCCAATGGTATAAATTTCAGATCATTTGGACATGTCTAGAGTGAGATATGACCAAATGAAGGAACACTGTTCATTTGGTAAAATTCTCTGGGTTCTCATTTGGTAATCCAGATTAGGGCAACATATTGGTCATTTTTTGGACAGAATTTTAGCATGGCTTCTACCTAAAAATTTGTGCATTTTAGGTCTAGCTTTACCTTCAATCAGCCTCATACCAATTGGAGCCACATAAGTTCACTTATGGCTCAAAACATACACTGCCCTCAACAAATACTCAACCTGCACAAAAGAAAACTTCCAATTTTCATTCCTCCAGCTCCCAAACTATGAATTACATACATGGCACTTCTAATTATCATCAATCAAATATCAATTTGGTCAAATTTCTGCAATTTACACAAGTCTCCAATAATCAATTCAAAACCCTAATTCAAATGGTCAAGGTCAACATTACATATTCCATAAATTTTCTAATATGAAAATTCATTCCTCAACATATAATTACTTAATCAACCTCACTAATCATCATTTAAATGTAAAAATAAATCAAACTCCTATGCTTTTCATGGCTACCGAATTCAAGGCTCACTATGTCACACCCTACCCCTCTGTAAGGCATAACATGATCCCGTAGTATACCTAATGAATTACCAACTTCGTCTACTGATAACCCATTAAATACACTACAAGGGATTTTAAAACTTTTCTTACTTCTTTTTACAGTGGTGAGCACTATTTACAGGTGTTAAAAAAATTTTTTGAACTGAAGTGAAACAGCTAACACATTTGAATTAATAGTAATTTCTGTAAAAATTTTGGCGGAGAGCCATCTGTATTTTGAATAAAATAGTTCTTCAAAAATCTGTAAAAAGCACTTCAAATATATTTCTCAATCTCAACTCCAACATTTAATCAACACAATATGTTTCTCAACTCAAATCCACAATAATTTTTCAATATTTTGAAAGGCTGAGATAAAAGAAATATAGTACAAATTTTACAAGCCAAAATAATTCACAATTTATTTTACAACTTCAATGTACAATTTTCAATTTACAACTGCTCAAAACCAAGAACACTATATACATACAGTGAACACGCATTACAATACAAAATGCAAAGTGTGGTATACTCAATATACCCGATGATCTCTCACTGAAGCACTAGCAGCCTAGTCTGCTACTCTGTAAGTCTGTCTACCTGCGACAGCAATGAAAAGCTATTGCTGAGCCATTTTCTCAGTGGTGCACAACATTAATCAAATAAAACTTAAAATCACAAATCATAAGTCATATAAATAGTGGATACTTAAAACCATAGTTAAATTCAAAGACAATGAATGTCATAAAGAATTTAAACTCCATTTCACAATATCACAATAAATCTCAATAAATCAAAATATGGTTAAATTCAAAAGACAGTGAATGTCAATAAGAATTTAAACTCCATTTCACAATCTCACAATACATATCAATAAATCACACACAGCTTAATCATGTTCCAAAGTTCAATTCGTCCCAAAAGCCGATGGCTAATGAGGAATTCAATTCGTCCCAAAAGCCGATGGCTAATGAGGAATAACATAGCTAGCTAGCAAAAATATGAGTACTCATTCTATTCGTCCTCAACAGGCATACACCTCAACAATTTAGCCAGAGAGGGAATTCAATTCGTCCCACTTGACAAGCTAGCGAGGAATTCAATTAATATACATGATAGCTGTGGTTTCAAACCATTTACAATGCTTTTCAATCAATATGTATCCATCAAATATCATTCAAACAATTTTTCACAGTTTCAAACCATTTACAATGCTTTTCAAGCAATAAGTATCCATTCAAACACATTTCCACAATTTAAAATAATAATATACAGATAGTCATAATTTATTTCAATTGAAAAATTCAAAAGAAATAACTGTTGTGCACAAACCTCTGATAACTGTCTCTTGGCTCTGACTCAGTGTTTCCTTCCCTTTCCCTAAGTCTTTGCTAAATGAGAAACACAATTTGAAGTGTTTCAGTACTCATTTAAACTGTCTCTAACGATAATGCTTAATAACTAATTCATTGAATTCTATTATTTCCTTAGTCAACCCAAGATGTCGACCCTCGATGCAGTCTAGGTGAATTAGGTTTTAATGTTACCAATATGTCACATTTGTAGCCTTTTTGGTATTGGTACATGTTACCAAATTCATTTCCATGTATATTGCGTTTTATTAAATTTTATCAGATCCCGATGTACTAATTTGGCCTAATCGGATGACCTAGTTCCCTCAGTTTTTGGGTTTCGGTCAAAAATACAAACTTGTAGATCTATGTCTTATTGCATGTGGGATAAAATTTTAGGTCATTCTAAGTTATGTAGAACAAGTTATGGTCAATCTACTATTGCTTGTCAGAATGTACCAAAATGGTCATTTTAGGTCATTTTTAGGTCACTTTTGATTCGGCCAGTTTTTGGACCTGAAATTGTGCAAGCTATTTGACTTGCTTAAGGTCATTTCTGGGCTTTGGTGTCTTCATAAGAATTGTAGATATATGTCTTACTATTCATGGTAAAAATTTCAGGTCAATTGGACCTGTTTTGAGTGAGTTATGGCCAAAACACTAACTGCTGCCCAAATGGTCAATTTTCAGGCCTTAAATGCACTAATCCGGATTTGGTCATTTTTCAAGTTACCTTCTAAGCAGAATTTTGGTAAGCTTCCTTCATGAAAGTTGGCACTTTTGGTGCCTAGTTTCACCTCCAATTGGTTTCATGCTAATTGGAGCCACACACTTAAGGTTCTAAGCCAAAATACACACTGCCCTATTGCACATTGTCCATCACTCATCAAAGGACACATTTAACACTTACCAAGTCACTTCCTTCATGCCATTTCTGTTTTGTACCATAACATAAACACATTCCAAAACACATTCTTGGTCATTTTGGTAGCTTATAACCACACTCAATATGCACCTTATAGTATAGAATTTACCAAGTCTAATTTACACACAATTTAACTACATAATATAGCTCATTCACATGTCCAAACTCACACCTTTATACATATGTACAAGCTGTCATAACAAATACCATAATTCAACAATAATATTCCATAAACCAAATCATGAAGCAACATATTTTGGTCCACACTTCACATTGCCAAATTGTACCTCTCCTTGAATTAATTTCCAAGCTTCCAAAATCAAGTATACTTTCACATATACTTAGTATACATTACCCAATTTATTCCTACACATATAAACACTTAATCAACCCTTTAATCTACCATTTACAAGCAAGGATAAACTGTTCTTATGGAGTTTCCATGGTTGCCAAAAATATACATCTCCCTTAAACATCAAACCTCAAAAATCTTTCCACAATTCAACTACCCATAACATCCACACAAACTTTAATGAAGCAAGCATAAAAAATACCTACTTACCACTTTGGAAACTCTTCAAAACTTTACCAAAACTTGATCTTCTTGCTGCCTATCTACTGCCCAAGGTGTATGGACAACTTTTAGTGAAGGGAGCTTGAGGTTTCCATGGTTGGATTATGCTTGCATGAAGCTCCAAGGTGGACGGCCATGGAGTTCTTCATTCTTCCATTTTTGGCTCGTTCTTGGTAGTTTGAGGAAGATGTGAATCTGCTGTCCAAGATGAAGATTAAGTGGTCCACTTGGGTGAGTTAGTGGAGCACTATTGAAAATTTAATGTTTGTTTAATATTAAATTCCCAATTTCTCACATTAAGCTCCCAATTTTTGCTATTTACATTAGGTACCACCAATTTAATTTTTCATGATATTTTTCAAGTGTAATATCATGTATTTTTAATGGACATTTAGGTCAAAAGACAACTCGGGGTGTCAAATGACCACAATGCCCCTGTTCAAGTTGCATTCCCGATTTTTCGATAACACCGAGTTTTATCTGTTTTCTCGATTTCTCACTTTTCTTTTTACTAATTAATTAATTTTTCTTTGATATTTCTAATGGTATTTATACTTTAATAGATGTCTATTTAAGTCTTAAAAATATTTTCCAGGGTTCCCCGCGGTCCAGGGCCAGTCAACGGTCCACGCCGCGACTTTCCGGTGCGGTCACCCATCGCTAGGGTTCTCGGCTCGTTTAACTTGGTTACATTTCATTGCTATTATTTTTTCTTTGTTTTTATTGTATTTTCTTTTCTTGTATTTCATTATTTTATGTCTCCTCATTCATATTTAACTGTAGTTCTAGGCATCCTAGCTGTCCGGACAACACTAGTCACTGGAACAGTTGAACGCACTACCTAACATAGGGGTGTTACACACTATTCCTTCATCATTTTCTTCAATTTTCTTAGCATATCCACTCAATTTAACCTTAATTCAAGAATTAACAAAGAAAAGTGGGAAGATTAAGCACTAACCTTGATTCAAGAATTTTCTAACCTTGTAAAACTTTGAAATTTCTCCTTCCTTTTTCTGCCTATATACTTCCCAAAGTGTGGAGACAAAGTTTAATAAAAGAATTTATGAGAATCATGGTAAAAATGAAGGTGATGGAAGCTTGCATGAGGAGCATCCATGGAGGATTTTGGGAGATGGAATTTGGCCCCTTTGAGAGAATGAAGAAAACGAAGTGAAGTTATTAGAAGCATTTGTCTTCTAATGTGTATTTATACCACCACTAAGATTTAATTAATTATTATAATATTAAAGTTTTAATATTTGCAAATAATCCCTCATTTTTCTTTAATTACACTATACATATGGTTTCATATTTTTATGAGGTTTTCAAAATTTAATATTACTTATTTTTAATGGACATTTAGGTCAAAAGTTAACTCTAGATGTCAAATGACCAAAATGCCCTTCTTCGGGTTATAGTCCCACTTTTTTGGTAATACCGATTAAATCCTTGATCCATCAGTTCCTTAAATTTTTATTCTTCTCTTTGTCATTTTTAATGTCAATTGTATCTCAGTAAACTTTTAATGATGTCCCGAAAATTATTTCTCGGGGTTCCTCGCAGGTTTGGGATTGTCAACTATCTACGCAGTGATTTCCCGGTGCGGTCACCATCGCTAGAACCACAGCTCATTTAACCTTAATATTTTTTATTTTTAAAATTTTTTCTTAATTTTTTGTGTTATTGTTTGGGCTATTTATGACTCCTCACTCTAGTCTAAATATAGTTCCAGATATTTTGGCAGTCCGACCGACATTAGTCACCGGAATAGTAGAATGTATGGACTAGCTAAAGTGAGGGTGTTACAAATGAGTACAGCTCAAGATGATATGTTACTATTTCGATGGGTGTTGAAATCATTTTATTCCTTGATGCTTACTGTTTGAATTACTATTGATTATCTCTCTTTTATTTCATTGGTGTTAAATTTTCCTCAATTTTGTCAATGCAAGGCAGTTATGATGTGGACTTGCATTGTAATTTCCTATTGCAAATTGTTTGGAAAGACAAATGACTATATGTTCCTAGACATGATTTGATTGATTAAATGGGATAGAATGTATGTAATACCCCTCACCCGTCTACAGTGTAGTTGAGCAAGGTGTGCTACATTCGGTGCCGGAGCACCCTATCTTATTTTGTCATGTACCTTATTAAGTTAATGTCTATTTATTTATATTATCTTATGTGTAGAAAAAAAAATTTTTTTTTTATCACATCTTATTTTTGTAGTTTATGTTATGTTTTTCTTATTTTTAATTTTCCATCTGGTAATCACTATTTATTTTCGATCAGGGCTTTTCTAGGTGTCTTAAACATAGTTCTAGTCCCCTTAATTGTCCGGGCCGACACCGATCTCCGGAACAGTGTAATTTACCAGGCTATGCAAATAGGGGTGTTACAATTCTCCCCCCCTTAAAAGAAATTTCGTCCTCGAAATTCTGTCCACTATCTATCCTTAATTAGTCATATGTGTTGTTTTCTCATGTTTTCTCACATTTCCATGTAGCCACATCGTCGGAATGATGGTCCGTAGCACTTTAACTAATAATATTTACATATCGATTACTCACCTCGTGTACCAAGTTCCTTATGAGCTTCTATCATAAGTTAATTTTTAATTCATTTCAATTCTAGGGGTAAGCAAATCTATGTGCTAACGGATCCACTTTTTTCTAGGACCTCGTATGATCCTAGATAATGAGAACTTAGTCTTTCTCCTTTTTACATAATCTTGTAATCTTCATTCTTTTGAGTCTGTGTAAGACTTCTAACAATTTCATGTAACGTTTAATTTGTTTGTATAATCATAATCTTTTCTTACTGTTGCTTTAGCTATTATTTTCCTTTGTAATCTTCTTTTTTTTTCTTTCTATTGATATTATATAGCTTATTTTGCACTGATGTGTAGTCATTACTTTCTTTAATACTGAACTATAACCTTTCAATATTCTAACTTTAGAGTTTTAAATCCCAGGTTGGGATTTTCAAACTCCTTTCCAATAAGAAAACTTTATCTTATCATAACTATACCAAAACAGATGTCGTTTGCAACTATTTTTATCCTTTTGTACTATTGGGTAGTACGTAGCTCTACACAATAAATTCCAAGTCAGTACTGTAATCTGCAGCCTACAGTACAAACATCAAGAATATTGCATAGTCACTACGATACATTCTAATAGATCAAACTTTCCTATATCTTGTTTCTTTCAAATCCACTAATATCTTAAACTTATTTTGATTATGGTACCCACTAACACCTATCAGCAGTAATACCTTTACCCGCATCTAAGGTAGCTATATTACTATAACTTACTTTTAGGTTCTCTTACCTTACCTAATTAGGCTTACTAATTACCTTTACAAATTCTTGCATGCTAGCAAATATTTTTCACTGACAAACTCTTCCAAAATTAATTTTAAAAAGACTAGTCACTAACATATCAAATTTTTTTTTTACACATATACATATCTTAGTTAAGAATCGAAAAGATACCAGTAACCATGTTAGAAGTCTCATCCTTGTCCCTCTGTCGCATAGTGTATACTCTCACTGGAGCATCACCTTATCCTGGTTGATTCACAGTACTCTGACTTCCAGGTGTACTACCCCTACCTCTGCCTCTGCCTCTATCAACTGTTGGTGAACTCTTTGGGGTAGAAACTTGGGCTAATCCTTCTGATGTGGTAAATGATCCATAACGGCGTGGACTTACACAATCCTTAGCAAAATGACTAGTCCCTCCACAATTAAAACATGCTCCTATAGCTCTATAACATACTCCACTATGTGGTTTACTACAAGTCTCACAAAGTCGATCCGACAGCATATTTCTGTATGTCTGTTCAGTTTGCTGATCGGATTGGGATGGTTTCAGTCCAGAAGATCTACCTCTACCCGATTCGCGCGAGCTAGATCCTCCAAAATGTTTTCTCTTCCCCAAACTACTTAGCTTTTTCTATTTTCTCTTTCTCTTCTGTACTCTTTTTCGCTGCCCCTTCTAATTCTATAATTTCCAGTTCCAAGGCTTGTGAAATCAATGCAGAAAAATTCTGGTGTCAGAACCCTACCCCTTGCATTCTCAAGCTAGGCCTTAACCCAGCCTCAAACCTCTTACACCGGTCTCTGGGGGTGGTGACCAAACTTCCGGTATAGTGACTTAGTCGAGAGAAATCCCGCTCATACTGTGCTACAGTTCTGTCCCCTTACTTCAGACTTAAGAACTCTTGCAACTTCATATCTACATAAGCATTGGGAACCCACTTTTGCCGAAATTCCCTTAAAAAGTCTGCCCATGTGAGGACTGGTGGCTTTACCAGGCTGTGGGGGATGGTCTTCCACCACTCATATGCATCCCCTTGCAGAAGTGATACTGAATATTCAAACTTCAGCTGTTTTACACACTGTAGCTTTCTGAAAACCCGTTCCATCCTCTCTAACCACTGTTCTGCTTCCAGTGGATCCACTGTTCCTTTGAATTCTGCAGCCCCAAATTTCATTAACTTTTCATATTGCCAAGCCAGAGGCTGTGATTGTGCTGTAGGTGCTTACATCTGAGCTTTTGGTGGCACATTTACCGCCATTAGTTGGAAAAACGTAGCTATCTGCTGTGCAAACTGAGCAGGAAACTGCGGTGCTAGAGTAGGAGCTAGAGTGGCTAACTCACTCACGTTCTGGAGTGCTGGGGCTTCCCCCTTGGACTTCAGCCTCGACAGATTGCTCCATGGAATGATCTCCCTCTTCCATTCCGTTTCCCAAAAATTCTCTACTTCCTGAGATCAAATACATGGAGGTTGACCCCCGTTAGTGCATATTCATGATGTAAATATATCATATGTATCAAACATTTGAGCGGTTGTATTTACCGATAAAATATTTCAAATTCACAATTGAAAATTTATTTTAAAACCTTTGCTCTGATACCACTAAACATGTCACACCCTACCCTGCCGTAAGATGTAACATGATCCTGTAGTACATCTAATGATTTACCGTACTTCGCCTATCGGTAACCCATTAAATATACTATTAGGGATTTTAAAACCATTTTCTTACATTTTGGAAGTGGTGAGCATTTTGATAGGAATTAAAAACATTTAATTGAAGTTTGAAAACTAGTTAAGATTTTTGTCCCATTTTATTTTTTCGCAAATTTTATAAAAATTTCGGTAGTGTGCTGTCTATATTTAGGAAAAACAGTTCTTCAAAACTTGTGAAAAACACTTCCAAATAATTAATTTCAACCCCATTTGCAACCACCAAGCTTCAAATCAATAGCAATAGCAACACTTCAATTCAAAATCCAAATTTCAAATCAAGAATTGATATCTCAAAACATTTCATAAACTCATGCACATTGCATTTTAAATATTTAATTTACATTCATAAGTTAATTTACAGATGCAAAATCTCAAAAACAATACTATTATACATTGACTGTACAACTGCTCAATCTACCTTAATACATATGACACTAAACCATTTACATCAAAATAATTACAAAGGTATTAACAAATACCCGTACAAAATCTCCAAACTGTGCTCCTCTCTTACTGTAGCAGCTCACTTTCCTGCTATGTCCTTTTCTCTATCTGCGTCAACAAAGAAAGCTATCACTGAGTATAAAGATACTCAGTGGTGCACAATAAAATACAAAATGCATAATATAAAACATTTATGATCAAATTCATAATTCACAAATCTCCCAATAGCATTTCACCATGTTTCAAATCACAATTAAAGCAAATCATAATTTTCAAAACTTAATGTAACACAAATTTGATCAAACAATTTAATAATCATAGTGTTGCCAATCAATAACACAACTTAGGCCATGACACAAAATTTCCAAACATGCTGTGTTGTACACCACGACAAGGCAAACTCACCCCACTAATTGAAATCAATGAGGGAGGCGGCTAGCTAGCTAATGAGTACTTATCCAAACTCACTCCTTAGATTGGAAAGCCAGAGAGGGAGGAAAGTGATCAAATATCAAACTCAACCCCACAAATGGAGGAGAAACATATTAATATTGCCATGCCAAGTGTGAATTAAAAACAATTTAATTCTAGTTATTTAAATATTTTATGCAAAACACAATCAATTTCAGAAGTCAAATTTCCATTCTCAAAGTGGCAACACAGTAGTTCTCAAAACCCATAATTAACACAATAATTTCACAATGCATAAGTAAATAAATTTTCTATGAGAAAACGATAAATTAAGGTTTATTGTGCACAAACCTAACGTGAGTCGCCTCTAGGCCTTGACTTAGTCCCTTAGACCTTCCGGGTCTTTTTCAGCTGAAACAAGCAATTTATAGTGTTTCAGTATCTTATCTCATAATAAATCTAATAATTAATTCATAAATACTTAATTCTAGCCCAAATATGCTTAAACTTACATTCTTGAAAATTTTCATGTTGAGGTTACTATTCATGATACTATTCAAGTTAAAATATTGACTTTCTTATGCTTAAAAGGTATGGGAACTCCAACTATACACACATACCACATTTTGGTCACCAATTTTATTGGTTTTGGTTGTTTTCTCAAAACTTAGGTCTTTTAGGCAAAATTATAAATTTTCAGTTTTGGTGTCCTATTTTGCACTGTTCCATTGGTCATGTTGCTGTTAGAATTTGACTAAGTTTTCTTCATAGAAATTGTTCCTCATTGTCTTAGCTTTATTCTCCTTTTTAAATCACTCCATTTGGAGTTTTTTAGCTCAAGTTATAGCCATTTGAACATGGCTGGCCAGAATGGACTAACCCAAATTTTTTGGGCACCAAAACTGGCTCTAGCAGTTTTAGGTCACCAATTTTAGGTGGTTAAATGAAATGGTTAAGGGCATAATTTGGGTTTGTGTTCTTCATGAAAGTTTTAGGTCTATATCTCAGCTTTCTACTGGTAAACTTTTAGGTCATTTGGACTTGCCTAGCCCAAGTTATGACCAAATGAACAAACACTGTTCATTTGGTCATTTTTGTACAGGGCAGCATACCTAATTCCGGATTTGGTCAATTTGTTCACTATGCTATGGTCACTTTTTGGGCATGATTCCTAAATGAAAAATGTGCCATTTTGTGTCTAGTTTCATTCCCAATTGACCTCACACCAATTGGGTTAGTAAATTTTCAATTTTGGTCTCTTAAAGGGACCTTGGTCCTGCTGCCTACATAATGGTCCTAAGCAATCCGTATTTCCATTCAATTCCAACATTTTCAACATACCACAATTGGTCATAAATGACCATTTTTCAACTCAAGCAAGGTCAAACACATCATTTGGCTAGTTCTCACATTTTTCCTCCGAAAACCCTAAGTGCCAAAACCCTAATTTTCATGCTTAGCTCAATTCATGCAATTTAAACATACAAATCACCTATACAACATTAATTCACCATGATTTCATGTTTAATCAAACTAAACACCATCAAACTCTAAGGTACCATGGCTGCTAAAATTTCTATTTGGTCCCCCATAATAGTTTTCTTTTAATTTTAAGTATATTTCTAAGTTAATTGAACTAAGAACATAAACATTTAACTAAAATATTCAAGTTTAGATTACTAACCTCAAACTTTGACTTCCAAATTTTCCAAATCTTCAATTCCTTCCTTTTCTTTGTTCTCCAATCTTCTCTTCTACTTGAGTTAGCAAGGTTTTATGAAGAAATTTAGGAGAAATTAGAGGTATGTGCATAGAAATCAAGCTTGAAACCAAGCTTTAATGGTGGAATACATGGAGAGAGAAGAGAGTTTATGGAAAAAGGAAGAAGAAAGGGAAAAAAATGAACTTTCTTTCAAGTTTTTCTATTTTTATGTTTATTTTCACTTAATTGACTTAGTCAATATTTGTAGGAAAAAAACAAAATTATTTATGATGTCATAATAGTGATATAAGGTGATGTAATAAACTTTTTCCTTTTTTTCTTTTTTTTTTCTTTTCTTTTTTTTGTTTTTATGTAATTATTTGGCTATTTGACTTGGTCAAAAAGGTTGGAAATTAAAATTAATTTTGACATCATATATGATGTCATCATTATGATGTAATAAGTCCCATTTTTATTCTTTTTCTTTTTCTTTAATTTTCAATAGTTCTTTAATTTAATTTTCGATTCCGAAATTTTCGTTTCTTCAATTTTATTGGACAGTTAGGTCAGGAATCACCACTATGGTTGAATTGACCAAATTGCCCCTCGCCGGTCTGATTCGGTTTGCAAGTTATTCGATATTTCTTCCGCATCCCTGACCTAATTATTTGACTTGCTTAAAAATTCTTTTATGTGATTTTCTCTTTTCCACTGTGTTCGCAATAGTCCTAAGGATCGCGGCGTCACATTTTCCGGTTCGAAATTTGAGTTTAGACTGACCTCACAGTCACTTCCCGGGAAGGTCACCCATCGCTATGACTCCGGGCTCATTTAACCTTTTATGTTCTGTTTTTCTTATTTTTACCTTTCCACCTGGTAATCACTATTTATTTTCGATCAGGGCTCTTCTAGGTGTCTTAAACATAGTTCTAGTCCCCTTAATTGTCCGGGCCGACACCGGTCTCCGGAACAGTGTAATTTACCAGGCTATGCAAATAGGGGTGTTACAATTCTCTCCCCCTTAAAAGAAATTTCGTCCTCGAAATTCTGCCCACTATCTGTCCTCAATTAGTCATATTTGTTGTTTTCTGATGTTTTCTCACATTTCCATGTAGCCTCATCATCGGAATGATGGTCCGTAGCTCTTTAACTAACAATATTTACATATCGATTACTCACCTCGTGTACCAAGTTCCTTATGAGCTTCTGTCAAACTCCTTTCCAATAAGAAAACTTTATCTTATCATAACTGTACCAAAACAGATGTCGTTTCCAACTATTTTTATCCTTGTGTACTATTGGGTAGTACGTAGCTCTACACAATAAATCCCAAGTCAGTACTGTAATCTGCAGCTTATAGTACAAACATCAAGAATATTGCATAGTTACTACGATACATCCCAATACATCAAACTTCCCTATAACTTGTTTCTTTCAAATCTCACTAATATCTTAAACTTATTTTGATTATGGTACCCACTGACACCTATCAGTAGTAATACCTTTACCCGTATCTAAGGTAGCTATATTACTATAACTTACTTTTAGGTTCTCTTGCCTTACCTAATTAGGCTTACTACTTAATTTTACAAATTCTTGTATGCTAGCAAATATTTTTCACTGACAAACTCTTCCAAAATTAATTTTAAAAAGACTAGTCACTAACATATCAAATTTTTTTTTTTACACATATACATATCTTAGTTAAGAATCGAGAAGATACCAGAAACCATGTCAGAAGTCTCATACTCGTCCCTCTGTCGCATAATTTATACTCTCACTGGAGCATCACCTTGTCCTGGTTGATTCACACTACTATGACTTCCAGGTATACTACACCTACCTCTGCCTCTGCCTCTGCCTCTATCAACTGTTGGTGAACTCTTCGGGGTAGAAACTTGGGCTGATCCTTCTGATGTGGTAAATGATCCATAATGGCATGGACTTACACAATCCTTAGCAAAATGACCAGTCCCTCCATAATTAAAGCATGCTCCTATAGCTCTATAACATACTCCACTATGTGGTTTACCATAAGTCTCACAAAGTCGTTCCGACAGCGTATTTCTGCGTGTCTGTTGAGTTTGCTGATCAGATTGGGATGGTTTCTATCCAGAAGATCTACCTCTACCTGATTCGTGCTAGCTAGATCCTCCAAAATGTTTTCTCTTCCCCGAACTACTTTATGTAGTTTGACTAGTAGCTTTTTCTGTTTTCTCTTTCTCTTCTATACTCTTTTTCACTACCCCTTCTGATTCTATCCTTTCCAGTTCCAAGGCTTGTGAAATCAATTCAGAAAAATTCTGGTGTCGGAACCCTACCACTTGCATTCTCAAGCTAGGCCTCAACCCAGCCTCAAACCTCTTACACCGGTCTCTGGGGGTGGTGACCAAACTTTAGGCATAATGACTTAGTCGAGAGAAATCCCACTCATACTCTGTTACAGTTCTGTCCCCTTGCTTCAGACTTAAAAACTCTTGCAACTTCATATCTACATAAGCATTGGGAACCCACTTTTACCGAAATTCCCTTAAAAGTCTGCCCATGTGAGGACTGGTGGCTCTACCAGGCTGTGGGGAATGGTCTTCCACCACTCATATGCATCCCCTTACAGAAGTGATACTGAATATTCGAACTTCAGCTCTTCTACACACTGTAGCTTTCTGAAAACCCGTTCCATCCTCTCTAACCACTGTTCCGCTTCCAGTGGATCCATTGTTTCGCTTCCAGTGGATCCACTGTTCCTTTGAATTTTGTAGCCCCAAATTTCATTAACTTCTCATATTGCCGAGCCAGAGGTTGTGATTGTGCTGCAGCTGCTTGCATCTGAGCTAGTGGTGGCACATTTCCTGTCATTTGTTAGAAAAATGTGGCCATCTGCTGTGTAAACTGAGCAGGAAACTGCGGTGCTGGAGTAGGAGCTGGAGTGGCTGACCCACTCACGTTCTGGAGTGCTGGGGCTTCCCCTTGGACCTCAGCCTCGATAGATTGCTCCACGGAATGATCTCCCTCTTCCATTCTGTTTCCAAAAATTCTCTACTTTCTGAAATCAAACACATGGAGGTTGACCCCCGTTAGTGCATATTCATAATGTAAATATATCATATGTATCAAACATTTGAGCAATTGTACTTACCGACAAAATATTTCAAATTCACATTTCAAAATTTATTTTAAAACCTTTGCTCTGGTACCACTAAACATATCACACCCTACCCTACTGTAAGATGTAACATGATCCCGTAATACATCTAATGAATTACCGTACTTCGCCTACCGGTAACCCATTAAATATACTACAAGGGATTTTAAAACCGTTTTCTTACATTTTGGAAGTGGTGAGCATTTTGGTAGGAATTCAAAACATTTAATTGAAGTTTGAAAACTAGTTAAGATTTTTGTCCCATTTTATTTTTCTGTAAATTTGATAAAAATTCCGGTAGAGTGCTGTCTATATTTGGGGAAAATAGTTCTTCAAAACCTGTGAAAAACACTTCCAAATAATTAATTTCAACCCCATTTGCAACCACCAAGCTTCAAATAACAGCAATAGCAACACTTCAATTCAAAATCCAAATTTCAAATCAAGAATTGATATCTCAAAACATTTCATAAACTCATGTACATTATATTTTAAATATTTAATTTACATTCATAAATTAATTTATAGACGCAAAATCTCAAAAATAATATTATTATACATTGACTGTACCACTGCTCAATCTACCTTAATACATATGACACTAAACCATTTACATCAAAATAATTACAAAGGTATTAACAAATACCCGTACAAGATCTCCAAACTGTTCTCCTCTCTTACTATAGCAGCTCACTCTGCTGCTATGTCCTTTTCTCTATCTGCGACAGCAAAGAAAGCTATCGCTGAGTATAAAGATACTCAGTGGTGCACAATAAAATACAAAATGCATAATATAAGACATTTATGATCACTTCATAATTCAAAAATCTCCCAATCACATTTCACCATGTTTCAAATCACAATTATAGCAAATCATAATTTTCAAAGCTTAATTTAACACAAATTTGATCAAATAATTTAATAATCATAGTGTTGCCAATCAATAACACAACTTAGGCCATGACACAAAATTTCCAAACATGCCGTGTTATACACCACGACAAGGCAAACTCACCCCACTAATCGAAATCAGTGAGGGAGGTGGCTAGCTAGCTAATGAGTACTCATCCAAACTCACCCCTCAGATTGGAAAGCCAGAGAGGGAGGAAAGTGATCAAATATCAAACTCAACCCCACAAGTGGAGGAGGAACATATTAATATTGCCATACCAAGTGTGAATTAAAAACAATTTAATTCAAGTTATTCAAATATTTTATGCAAAACACAATCAATTTCCAAAGTCAAATTTTCATTCTCAAAGTGGCAACACAGTAGTTCTCAAAACCCATAATTAACACAATATTTTCACAATACATAACTAAATAAATTTTCTATGAGAAAATGATAAATTAAGGTTTATTATGCACAAACTTGACATGGGTCGCCTCTAGGCCTTGACTCAGTTCTTTAGACCTTCCGGGTCTTTTTTTAGCTGAAACACACAATTTATAGTGTTTCAGTATATAACACCCCCGTTTGCATAGCCTGGTATATTTCACTGTTCCGGTGACCGGTGTCGGTCCGGACAATTAAGGGGATTAGAACCATACTTAAGACAACTAGAGAAACCATAAACACCAATAATTAGTGATTGCCAATTAGTTAAGTATAAATAAGAAAAACAGAACATAAGAAGTTAAACGAGCCGAGAGTCACGGCGATGGGTGACCTCCTCGGGAACGACTGCGAAGTCATTTTAAACTCAAATTTCGAACCGTAAAATGTGACGTTGCGGTCTTAGGACCTTTATGAACACAGTGGAAAAGAGAAAATCACGAAAAGGAACTGTTAAGCTAGTCAAATAATTAGGTCAGGGAGCCGGAAGAAATATTAGATTATTTGCAAACCGGGATGAACCGACGAGGGGCAATTTGGTCAATTGACCCCGAGAGCTGACTCCTGACCTAACTGTCAAATAAAATCGGAGAAAAGAAAATTTCAAAATCGAGAATTAAATTAAAGAACTAATAGAAAAATAGAAAAAAAAAAGAGGAAAATGAAAAAGTAAAAAGGTGATGACATCATGCATGACCTCATGCATGATGTCATAAACAAATTAATTAAATTATTTATTAAATTGGATTTTTGGTCTTCTAAAGGGGATAAAGATAAAAGAAAATAAAAAGAAAAAAAAAATTAGAATTGTCTTCTTCTTCCATCAAGTTATCGCCTCCCTTCTCCATAAACCCTCCATGGAAACTTCTCCATTAAAGCTTGCATTCAAGCTTTAATTTCTCCACTTAGTCTTAATAACTCCCTTAAATACCTTACTAGAACTTGTAATCTCAACTTGAGAAGAAGATTGAAGGAAGAAAGGAGAACAAAAGATTGGGATTTGAGGATCTAAATAAAGGTTAGTCTCTTAACTATCAATTAGTTATTTAAATGCATCATTAGTTACTTAAATGAGTTTAGAAGTTAATGAAGTGAAATAAAAATATGTGAAGAGGACTACACTGAAATTTCGTCCAGCTTGATGGGGAGTATGATTTACATGGTTTGATGGATTTGAATGAGCTTATGGACCTCCAATAGTTGAATGATTATGGTTGAGAGCTTTGAAATTAGCTAAATGCAATTAATTAGTGTGGTTAGCGTTTGAGACCTAGGGTTTTGAGGCAAAAAATTGAAGAAATGATTAAATGATATGTTTGACCTATTGTGAAGTGAAAAATGGTCATTTGTGACCAAATGAGTTGTGTTGGAATGGTTGAAATTAAAGCTAAATTCGGAGGGAGTGTGGTCATGCTGCTGGCAGCATGACCAAGTCAACTTTGAAGGACCAAAAATGAAATTTTACAAGTCCAATTGATATGAGACCAATTGGGGATGAAAATAGACACTAAATGACACAATTTTCATTTTGGAACCATGCTCAAAAAGTGACCAAAACCTAGTGAACAAATTGACTCAATTCGGAAAATCTCAGTCTGTCCCTGTACAACTGACCAAATGAACAGTGTTTGTTCATTTGGTCATAACTCGAGCTAGGCAGGTCCAAATGACCTGAAATTTTACCAGTGATTAGATGAGATATAGACCTAAAACTTTCATGAAAAACACAAACCCAAATTATGCCATTAACCAAGTCATTTGGCCACCCCAAGTTGGTGACCCAAAACTGCCAGCACCAAAATTGCCCAGAAAATCTGGGTTGTTTCTAATCCGGCAGCCATGGTTCAAATGGCCATAACTTGAGCTACAAAACTCCAATTGGGGTGATCCAAAAATGAGAATAAACTTAAGACAATAAGGAACATTTTCTATGAAGGAAGTATTGCCAAATTCCAACAGTAGAATGACCAATGGAACAGTGTAACTAAGAGCACCAAAACTGAAAATTTGACAATTTTGCCAAAAAGACTTAAGCTTTGAGAAAATGACCAAAACCAACAAATTTAATGACCAAATTGTGGTATGTGGGTGAAGTTGGAGTTCTCATAGCTATTAAGCTTTAGAAAGTCAATAATTTGACTTGAATAGTGTAGTGAATAGTAACCCGAAACACAAAAATTTCGAGAACGTCGAGTTTAGCATAATAAAGCTAGGTAAAAGTAAAGTTAAATTTATTTTTGGATTTATGCTAAGATATGGTACTGAAACACTATGAAACTGTGTGTTTCAGCTGAAAAAGACTTGGAAGCTCGGAGAGACTGAGTCAAGGCCTAGAGGCGACTCACGTCAGGTCTGTGCACAGTAATTCTTTTTTAAATATATGATTCTTGAAAATTTGATTTTTTTGAGTTAAATATGAATTGTGTTGCCATTTATGATTGTGGATATGACTTTGAAAATTTACTAGATTTCCAATAAATTATTTGAATAAATTGCTTTGAATAGATTTTTGTGTTCACATTTAGCATGACAGTATCACATTATTCCTCCTCCATTTATGGGGTTGAGATCATTTATTTTCATCCCTCTCTGGCTTGTCAGTTGAGGTTGAGATCGGATGAGTACTCATTAGCTAGCTAACCACCTCCCTCATTGATTTCGATTAATGGGGTTGTAGATTGCTTTTTCGTGGTGTACAACACGGCATTGATCGGAAATTTTGTGTCATGGCTTAAGTTGTGTATGATTTTGGCAATACTGTGTTTATGAAATTATTTAACTAAATTGTGTTATTATGAACTTAGATAATTTGAGAAATATTTAAATTGTATTTCATCAATGAATGATTTATGTATTGCATTTCAAATTTTTATTGTGCACCACTGAGTATTTTTATACTCAGCGATAACTTATTTTGCTGTCGCAGATAAGAGCAAGGAGAAAGCAGCAGAGTGAGCTGCTATCGAATTGAGGACTACACTGGTCTTTTTGTACGGGTATTATTTTATACCCTTGTAGTTAATTTTGATGTAAATATAGTAATGTTGTATGTATCAATGTAAAGTTGAGTAGTTGTAATAAATTGTAATAATATTATTTTTGAATTTCCTTCTGTAAATTAATATTTGTACTTGTGAATTTCATACTTTATGTCTTATGAATGAAGTTATTAAATATTTTGTGATGATAAATTTTGATTTGGATTGTGGAATTGTTTTGAAGTGAATTGAATTGAGTTGATTTGTGATTTATTGGAGGTTGGGAGTTGAGAAAATTATTGGAAGTGTCTTTTTTCAGGTATTTGAAGAACTGTTTTCACCAAATACAAACGGAACTCTGTCAAAATTTTTATAAAATTTGCGGCAAAATTAAAATGGACAAAAATTTTTACTAGTATTTAAACTTTCAATAAATGGTTTTTAATTCCTACCAAAATGCTCACCACTTCCAAAATGTAAGAAAATTGTTTTAAAATCCCTTGTAGGGTACTTAATGAGTTATCGGTAGGTGAAGTTCGGTAGTTCATTAAGTATTCTACGGGATCATGTTATGCCTTACAGAGGGGTAAGGTGTGACACAGTATCTTATCTCACAATAAATCTAATAATTAATTCATAAATACTTAATTCTAGCCCAAATATGCTTAAACTTACATTCTTGAAAATTTTCATTTGAGGTTACTATTCAAGTCAAAATATTGACTTTCTTATGCTTAAAAGGTATGGGAACTCCAACTATACTCACATACCACATTTTGGTCACCAATTTTGTTGGTTTTGGTTGTTTTTTCAAAACTTAGGTCTTTTAGGCAAAATTGCAAATTTTCAGTTTGGTGTCCTATTTTGTACTGTTCCATTGGTCATATTACTGTTAGAATTTGACTAAGTTTTCTTCATAGAAATTGTTTCTCATTTTCTTAAATTTATTCTCCTTTTTGAATCACTCCATTTGGAGTTTTGTAGCTCAAGTTATAGCCATTTGAACATGGTTGGGCGGATTGGCCTAACCCAGATTTTCTGGGCACCAAAACTGGTTCTGGCAGTTTTAGGTCACCAATTTTGGATGGCTAAATGACTTGGTTAAGGGCATAATTTGGGTTTGTGTTCTTCATGAAAGTTTTAGGTCTATATCTCATCTTTCTACTGGTAAAATTTCAGGTCATTTGGACCTGCCTAGCCTAAGTTATGACCAAATGAATAAACACTATTCATTTGGTCATTTTTATACAAGGCAGCATACCTAATTCCGGATTTGGTCAATTTGTTCACTATGATATGGTCACTTTTTAGGCATGGTTCCCAAATGAAAAATGTGCCATTTTGTGTCTAGTTTCATTCCCAATTGGCATCACACCAATTGGGTTGGTAAAGTTTCAGTTTTGGTCCCTGAAAGAGACCTTGGTCCTGCTGCCTGCATAATGGCCCTAAGCAATCCGAATTTCCATTCAATTCCAACACTTCCAACATTCCAAAATTGGTCATACATGACCATTTTTCAACTCAAGCAAGGTCAAACACATCATTTGGTTGGTTCTCATATTTTTCCTCCCAAAACCCTAGGTGCCAAAACCCTAATTTTCATGCTTAGCTCAATTCATGCAATTTAAACATACAAATCACCTATACAACATTAATTCACCAAGATTTCATGTTTAACCAAACTAAACACCATCAAACTCTAGGGTACCATGGCTGCTAAAATTTCTATTTGGTCCCCCATAATAGTTTTCTTTTCATTTTAAGTATATTTCTAAGTTAATTGAACTAAGAACATAAACATTTAATTAAAATATTCAAGTTTAGATTACTAACCTCAAACTTTGACTTCCAAATTTTCCAAATCTTCAATTCCTTCCTTTTCTTTGTCCTCCAATCTTCTTTTCTACTTGAGTTAGCAAGGTTTTATGAAGAAATTTAGGAGAAATTAGAGGTATGTGCATAGAAATCAAGCTTGAAACCAAGCTTTAATGGTGGAATACATGGAGAGAGAAGAGAGTTCACGGCAAAAAGAAGAAGAAAGGGAAAAAATGAACGTTCTTTCAAGTTTTGCTATTTTTATGTCTATTTTCACTTAATTGACTTGGTCAATATTTGTAGGGAAAAAACAAAATTATTTATGATGTCATAATAGTGATATAAGGTGATGTAATAAACTTTTTCCTTTTTTTCTTTTTTTTTTCTTTTCTTTTTTTTTGTTTTTATGTAATTATTTGGCTATTTGACTTGGTCAAAAAGGTTGGAAATTAAAATTAATTTTGACATCATATATGATGTTATCATCATGATGTAATAAGTCCCATTTTTATTCTTTTTCTTTTTCTTTAATTTTTCAATAGTTCTTTAATTTAATTTTCGATTCTGAAATTTTCGTTTCTTCGATTTTATTGGACAGTTAGGTCAGGAATCACATCTAGGGGTCAATTGATCAAATTGCCCCTCACCGGTCTGATCCGGTTTGCAAGTTATTCGATATTTCTTTCGGATCCCTGACCTAATTATTTGACCTGCTTAAAAATTCTTTTCTGTGATTTTCTCTTTTTCACTATGTTCGCAATAGTCCTAAGGACTGCGGCGTCACATTTTTCGGTTCGAAATTTGAGTTTAGACTGACCTCGCAGTCACTTCTTGGGAAGGTCACCCATCGCTGTGACTCCTGGCTCATTTAACCTTTTATGTTCTGTTTTTCTTATTTTTACTTTTCCATCTGGTAATCACTATTTATTTTCGATTAGGGCTTTTCTAGGTGTCTTAAACATAGTTCTTGTCCTCTTAATTGTCGGGGCCAACACCGGTCTCCGGAATAGTGTAATTTACCAGGCTATGCAAATAGGGGTGTTACACAGCCTGCATAGATTACCTGGGAGTTCTTTCTGGCTGAATTTAGGAAGAAATACATTGGCCATGTGTACTTGGAGGCTAGAAGGAGAGAATTCCTAGCACTGAGACAGAGGCAACTCACAATCTTCAAATATGAGCAAGAATTCATGAGACTTAGTGGATATGCATTGGAGTTGATGCCCATAGAAACTAATAAATGCAGAAGGTTTGAGGACGGACTGAATGACAACATTAGGTTGATAGTGACATCTCACCACTTCATAGACTTCTCCCAATTGATAGCATTGGCCCTTGATATGGAGAGAGTAAAAAATGAAAAATAGTCCAGAAAGGACAGGCAACGTAAGAGGGGTTCTAGATTTGGTCAATTTGGTTCAGCAGACATGGGTAGTAAGGGGCCCAAGGAGTCTCAAGGTCAGACTCAGGGTCGAGGTAAGAAGCGGAGATCCCGATTTGACCGAAGGAGAGGAGGAGGATAGTCTAGTGCATCAGTGGGTAGTTCTCCCGGTACAGCTACACTGTGATCAGCCCCACCACCTGCTTGTACACATTATGGCAGGCCCCACAGAGGAGAGTGCAGATTGTTGACTGGTGGGTGTTTCAGATGTGGGTCTACAGATCACTTCCTGAAGGATTGTCCACAGAGGAATGCTAGTGTTTCCACTATTCCACTCAAGACAGAGAGACTTGCCCCAGCAGCACAGAGGGGTAGAAGACCTGCGAGGCCTGATATAGCTGGTACATCACAGAGGCCTACAGCAGAGACAGTTCAAAGGCAGGAGACTAAAGTAGCACCCCGTGCTTATGCTATGAGAGCTCGAGATGAGCCAGAGCCAGCTGATGTCATCAGGGGTACCTTTTTACTTTATGATCTATCTGTATGTGCATTAATTGATCCTGGCTCCATGCATTCTTATGTGTGCATTGCCCCACCTGTTAGTAAAGGGCTATAAGTAGAGGAGTTACAGGAGAACATATAAGTTACAAACCCTTTAGGCCATAGTGTCATGGTGAAAAAGGTCCACAAGGGTTATCCTCTTAGGATACAGGGTTATGAGTTTTTAGCTGACTTGATTGAGCTACCATTCCATGAGTTTAATGTGATATTGGGAATGGATTGGTTATCACATCATCAGGCGATGGTAGATTGTTGGCTAAAGAGGATGTTACTATAAACAGCAGAAGGGGATGAGATTTCAGTTGTGGGTGAAGGAATGGATTGTCTTTCTACTATCATATCAGCCATAGCAGCCAGAAGAATGATAAGAGAGGGCTGTGAGGCTTTCTTAGCACATGTGGTTAACACTAGGAAGACTAGCCCAAGCATGCAAGAGATCCCCACAGTATGTGAATTTTCGGATGTGTTTCCTGAAGAGTTACCGGGTTTGCCACCTGATAGAGAAGTGGAGTTTGCTATAGAGGTTATGCCGGGTATTACACCAATTTCCATTACTCCATATAGGATGGCACCCACTGAACTAAGAGAGTTGAAAGTTCAGTTACAGGAGCTATTGAATAAGGGTTTCATACGCCCTAGTGTGTCACCATGGGGAGCATCGGTGCTATTTGTGAAGAAGAAGGATGGTACACTTCGGCTATGTATAGACTACCGACAGCTGAATAAGGTGACTGTGAAAAACAAATACCCTTTACCTTGGGTAGATGATCTGTTTGATCAGCTGAAGGGAGCTGAAGTATTCTCCAAGATAGATCTCAGATCAAGTTATCACCAGCTGAGAGTAAAGGAGACAATTGTTCCTAAAATTGCTTTCAGGACTTGGTATGGACACTATGAGTTTCTAGTGATGCCATTTGGGCTGACAAATGCACCAGCAGCTTTCATGGACCTAATGAACCGTATCTTTCATCCTTACTTGGATCGGTTCATCATGGTCTTTATAGATGATATCTTGGTGTATTCTAAGAACCGGGAGGAGCATGATGAACACCTGAGAGTAGTACTACAGACACTACGGGAAAAGCAGTTGTATGCCAAGTTGTCCAAGTGTGACTTCCAGTTAGATGAGATATCCTTCCTTAGACACATTGTATCAGTAGATGGGATTAGGGTAAATCCCAAAAAGATTGAAGCAATAGTTGAATGGAAGCCTCCCAGAAATGTAACAGAGGTCAGGAGCTTTTTAGGGTTAGCTGGATACTACAGGAGATTTGTGAAGGGATTCTCTCGTATAGCAGCCCCACTGACTTAGTTACTACATAAGAATGCAAGGTTTGACTGGAATGATAAATGTCAAACCAGTTTCGAGAAGCTGAAGGCTATGCTTACGGAAGCTCTAGTGTTGACATAGCCAGAGTCAGAGAAAGACTATGTGATCTACAGTGATGCCTCTCACAATGGGCTTGGGTGTGTTCTGATGCAGGAAGAGAAAGTAGTTGCCTATGCTTCCAGACAGCTAAGGCCACATGAAAAGAACTACCCAACTCATGATCTGGAATTGGCGGTAATAATATTTGCATTGAAGATATGGAGGCATTATGTATATGGTGAGAAATGCCACATATATACGGATCACAAGAGTCTGAAGTATTTGCCAACCTAGAAGGAACTCAATCTGAGATAGAGGAGATGGATTGAATTCCTTAAAGATTATGACTGTGTGATCGACTACCATCCTAGGAAGGCAAATGTAGTGGCTGACGCACTAAGCAGGAAGTCCATGATGGCTTTGAGAGCACTGTCGATTGTCTTTAGCATAGGATGGGGTACTTTCGGCTGAGTTGCTTGTAAAGCCAAGCTTGCTATAGCAAATACAAGTAGCACAGTTAAGGGATGAAAAGTTGCTAAATGTCATGGGCAGAACTCAAGAGGGGAAGGAGACTAATTATGAGTTGAAAGGAGATGGGTGCCTGTATTATAAAGGCAGAATCTGTGTACCAAGAGATGAGGAACTGAAGAAGAATATCTTGAAAGAGGCACATAGTAGCTTCCATGCTATGCACCCAAGAAGTACCAAGATGTACCAAGACCTGAAAACACATTATTGGTGGCCTGGAATGAAGAAAGAGATTGGTGATTTTGTGACCAGATGTTTGACATGCCAGTTGAGCATGAGGTTCCATCAGAGTTGTTGCCACCTATATCCATACCAGAGTGGAAATGGGACTGCATCACCATGGATTTTTTCACTGGGCTACCGTTGACATAGAGGAAGCATGATACTATATGGGTGATTGTGGATAGATTGACCAAGTCAACTCACTTTCTACCTGTTAGAGCCGACTACTCACTGGAGAGGTTAGCAAAGATTTACATAGATGAGATAGTCTGGCTACATGGAGTGCCAACATCGATCATATCTGATCGATACCCGAGATTTACTTTGAGGTTTTGGAAGAGGCTACAGGAGTCTTTAGGCACTCAACTGCACTTTAGTACTGCTTTTCATCCACAGACGGATGGACAGTTAGAAAGGGTGATTCAGGTAACCCTTAGAATTTAATGAATTATTATAATTATTAAAGGAATGATAACAATAACCTAACACTAATGACATAAATGATATGGTATGATAGGTATTGGAGGATATGTTAAGAAGCTGCATCATTGATTTTGAAGGAAGTTGGGAGAAGTATCTTCCTTTGGTAGAGTTTGCTTACAACAACAGCTACCAAGCCAGCATAAAAATGGCTCCATACGAAGCATTGTATGGGAGGAGATGCAGGACTCCCTTATGTTGGACAGAAATGGGGGAAGAGAAAATAGTGGGCCCAGATTTAGTGAGGTAGACTAAGTAAAAAGTGAAACTCATCAGTGACAATTTGAAAGCCGCCTCAGACAGACATAAGTCATATGCCGACCTGAGGAGAAAGGATATAGAGTATGAGGTTGGAGATATGGTGTTTCTCAAGGTATCACCTTGGAAGAAAGTGCTAAGATTTGGTAAGAAGGGTAAGTTAAGCCCTAAGTTTATTAGTCCATACGATGTCATTGAATGTGTGGGTCCAGTAGCTTATAGGCTAGCTTTACCACCTGAGCTGGACAAGATTTACAATGTATTCCATGTGTCGATGCTCAAGAGATATATATCAGATCCTTCACATGTCATTTCAGCAGAGGAGATAATTGTGCAACCTGATTTGACGTATGAAGAAGAACCAGTCAGAATCTTGGCACGGGAAGTGAAAGAACTTAGAAACAAGAGGATCCCATTAGTGAAAGTCTTGTGGAGACACCACAACACAGAAGAAGCAACATGGGAGAGCAAGGAAACGATGAGGCAGCAGTTCCCTCATCACTTCACATCAAGTAAATTTCGAGGACGAAATTTCTATTTGGAGGGGAAGAATTGTAACGCCCTCACAGTAGGTAGTCCATGCATTTTACTGCTCCATCAACTAATGTCTGTTCGGAGAGTCAGAATATCTGGAACTACACTTAAACTATAGTGAGAAGACATAAATTGATGGAATAAATGTTAAGAAAATATAGAAAAAATTTAGAGAAAATAAAATAAAATTCAGAGAATTTATTAATTGGTACAAAAATAATAATAATAACCCAATGAGCACCATGAAGGGTATTTTGGTCATTTCACACCCAGAGGTGAATTTTGACCTAAATGTCAAAATAAAATTTGAGAGAATGAAATAATTAACATAAGTTAAAATTTATAAGTTGAATTAGAAAGAAGAAGAAGAGAAAATAAAAGAAAAGAAATGGGTTTATGACAATTTAAAAAAAATTTAAGTACCATAAATATATATATATATATATATATATATATATATATATATATATATATAGAGAGAGAGAGAGAGAGAGAGAGAGAGAGAGAGAGAGAGACAAGAGACAAAAGCCAGCAACCCATCTTCTTCTCCATTCCGCTTCTTCTCTCTCCCTCTTCTGGCCGGTTGCTTGGTTCTCTTTTTCCACCATTTTTGTTCAAGCTTCAAGCTTGAATCTTCCCTCATTTACTCACCAAAAACCTTAGCCCTCTTCATTAAAAATCATCCCCACTCCATAAGGAAGCCATTGATAGTAAAAAGAAGGGATAGAAGGGAAGTTTGACCAGTCACCAAAAAGGTTAGTGCACTAAACTCCTAATCTCTCTTCTTTAAGCATGAAAATCATGCTAAACTAAGTGTAAATTCCATTAAATTAAAAAGAAATCCATTAACCCATCATGTCACCATTTTCGACAGCCACAGATCTCTTTGGGGTTTGATGATTTTAAATGATGAAAATGGGTTCCATGAGAATGTTTGATAAGTTGATATGATTGGGAGTTTGAATGTGTTGTGTTTGTGCAAATCGGAACTTTGAAATTAGGGTTTGTATACATGATTTGAGGATTTTGTGTAATGGTTGAGATTGACCTAATTGAGATGAGATTGTTGCTTATATAAGTGTTATGTATGCAAATTAAAGTAAGGAAGTTCGAGGAGATTGAATATTTGGGAGTGCCATTTTTTACAGGTTGAGACTCAATGAGTCCAGTGTGTTTGATGAACCAAAACTAAAATTATGTGACTCCAATTGGTATGAGGCTAATTGGAGGTGAAACTAGACCTAAAATAGCCCATTTTTCATGAAGACACCATGCCCAAATTTCATCTAAATCCTGATCAATTTTCTGCCCAAATCCGGATGACCCTGCACAAAACCTAGAAAATGACCAAATGACCAGTATATATTCATTTGGTCATTACTCCCTCTATACTAGTCCAAATGACCTGAATTTTATACCATTGGAAAGCTTAGATATAGGGCTACAATTTTCATGAAAACCACAGGACCCAGAAATGCCTTAAACCAAATCAAATTGCTGGCCCAAGTTGGGTCACAAAACTGTCCAGAATTAGGTTATCTAGAAACTACTGGACATAAACTTACCCTACTAGTTTTGGAAAAATGGCCATAACTTAGACTACAAAAACTCAAATGTAATGAAACTAGTGGTAAAATGTCCACAAGACACAGAGCTACAAAATTGGTATTTTGACCAAAACCCAAAAATCAAGAGAACTAGGTCAAATTGTTAGAAAAATTCAATACATCAAAACCTAGAATCTGACCAAATTTCATTTAATCCCAGAATAGTATTTGAGTCATATCTCCCACTAGAGAAATCCAATTTGGATGAGCTATACCTTTCTAGAAACCTAAGAAACAGGGCTCCAACTTTGTTTTAGGAACCTTCCTCAAATTATGAATTTAAGAACCTCAAAAAGTGACCTGCATTCACTGACCTGAACTGAACACCTGTTGGCACAGGGTACATGAGTCCAGGTTAGTTAATTGGCCCTAAATAATTTCACAAAACTTGAAAAATTGTGAGTAAAACTTCTAAGTGGCCACAAGACATAGGGAAACAATTTCTATGAAGATCACTATGCCTAAAAGTGACAAAAGTGACTGCAACATGTTCCATTAATTAGGTAAAGTTTAAGTCTAGAAGCTGCCTAGTTAAGGAACCAGAATCTGGAAATGAGTCAGTTATGGTTATCCGACCATAATTTGAGTTCTAAAAATCAAACTAAAATGATTCAAAAGGAAAAATAAAGATAAAACATAGAGGAACAACTTCCATGAAGGAAGTGTGGCCAAATAGTGGCTACAAACTGATTATATGGATAGGCAAAAGTAAGATACAAAAACTGAAACCAAAGAAGGGTCCATGAGATAAATTATCTTCTGGTAGGGAATTTAACCCTAACAAGCCATTAAACACTAAACCACATGAAAGAGGTATGTGGGACCTATTTTCCCACTATAAAGTGATATGAACATTTCAAATAAATAAGTAATAATGTGTAATTGCCCATATTATACCTAGACTTATTTATTTAATTTGGATCAATTGGTATACCAATTAGGGACTACAGATAGCAGTACTGCCTATAGAAATAATCATTAACAGATAAAATATGTCTAATATGATTGTTCTACAGGCTTTATACCTGCTCATTGGCCATTGTGCCTAATATTATATCTGGCTTAAATGCCTGCCTGCAGGCTTCATGCCTGATATGACCGACGTATACTGGATAGACATATGACTGTCTAACTAGTATACTCCCGTGTATTTAGCTTTTATAATTTCTTATAGGTTTCTTGAGCACTGAAAATGATAAATTAAGACTGAATATACATTAAGTAAATAGAAAAGATCCCAATAATTTTAATTGTTTCCAAAGTGCAATAAAAATGTAAAATACCTAGAAATTATGAATTGCCATATAGAATTATTATTTCAATTATTCAATTATTGTTATTATAAATTACGCACCACTAAGCGTTATGCTTAGTGCATTGGTTTTCCATCGCATAGGTATTGGAGACCAGTCCCCGCAACCGCAGCAGCAGCAGCAGTAGTGCTCATACAGAGGCCGATCAGATTTGCCAGTATTTACTAGTCACCTTGACAGTTGTAATTTTGTTGGTAGGGCCCATGTATGTCTAGATTTTGTTCTTTTGTTCATTGCACATAAAAACATGATGTATTTCATTTTGGATTGTAATTAAACTTTGAGATTGTAATGTAAACTTGTAAATTATTGTCTATGAATTTCTATATAAATGTAATAGATGATATCCTTTTGAGATCTCATAAATAGTTGTGAATGATTTGATACAGTAGATTATGATATGAAAAAGTGTGAAATGAATATGAACATGTTAATAGGTAACTAGTGAAACCCGCCAGATGCTAACAAAACATAGGAGGCTCTGTTTGGGTTTGTAATAAAAAAAGAAATTCTACACATGGATTACCATTTTTAAATGATATTAAAAATTTACATTGGACATGATGAGATAAGATAGGGTCCTCTGGCACCGAATGTGGCATTTCTTGCTCAGCTATACAGTAGACGGGTAAAGGGCATCACAATCCCACCACTAGTAGGCTTCCTCCTATAGTAACGACAGAGCGCACTCTAGCTGCTGCTCTGGTGTGCAATGTAACTGCTTCAACACTCTCTTAGTTCGCTCTAGCCAATGCTCAGCAGCGGCTGGGTCATCCTCCTTCTCACCCTTAAAGTCGATGGCCCCATATTTTCTCAACTTCTTTAGTGGGGACCGCTGTACAGGCTGTGGCTGTGGCTGTGGGATGGCTCCGGTAAACTTGCAGAGCATCTGAGTCATCTGTTCCAAAAATGCCTGCTGCGCTCTACCTGCAGCACCAAGAGATGACTCCTCTCTCCTATCTCGCCCCTGACTGCGAGCAGGTGCATGACTACCAATCTCCTCTTCCTCAGGTCTGTAAGACCCTTCCTCGGAAGGATCGGACTCCATCGATCCTATAAAATAAACAAAGACAAGATATGCATTAATGTCACCTCGACTTCTAAATAAAGGCTCATGCATGTTATGCACACTATAACTTTCCATCTACCTATGCCTAGGAATACCTAAACCTTTGCTCTGATACCACAAAATGTAACACCCCTCACCCGTCTATAGTGTAGTTGAGCAAGATGTGCTACATTTGGTGCCAGAGCACCCTATCTTATTTTGTCATGTACCTTATTAAGTTGATGTCTATTTATTTATATTATCTCATGTGTAGAAAAAAAATCTTTTTTATCACATCTTATTTTTGTAGAGACCCAGACAGAGTCTCCTCTACTTTTATTAGCGTATGGCAGGCTCCATTATTTACCTGTTAAAAATAATTTATATTCATTTCATTTTCTATAAACTATGTCATATCATCATAATACTCAAAATCATTTCAGGTAAATAAAATACTTCATTTCATTCATATAAAATCAAGTACAATATTTACAATCATAAATTGAATTACATCATTTACTTATGTACAATGGACAAAATACAAAATCTAAACATGCATATGGGCCCTACCCTAACCATCTGAGGTGACAACCACTCTGTAGCAGATCTGATCAGAATCCTATCTAGCACTACTGCTATTGATGCTGCTGCTACTCTCCAGTATCTACGCGATGGAAAAACTAATGCGCTAAGCATAATTCTTAGTGGTGCATAAAATAAAGGAAAAATAACTAAACAATTAAAATAATTATTCTATGTGTAATTTTATAAATTTCCAAGTCATTTACATATTTTATGAAATTTTGGGAGCAAGTAAATTATTAGGATCTTTTTTGTTCATTTATGTCATTTTCAATCTTATTATTCATATATGTAATATCTTCTTGTAATTATTTAAATTTAAGACTTATTACTCATATCTATGCCCAAGTAACATATGATAGACTATAAAGACTGGATACACAGGAGTATACTAGTTAAACATCCGTATGTCTATCAAGTATACATTGGTCATGTCAGGCACAAGGCCAGCGGGCAGGCATAAAGCCAAAAATAAAATTAGGCACAATGGTCAACTGGCAGGCATAAAGCCAGTAAAACAACCATCTTAGACATATATTGTCTATCAATGATTATTCCTATGGGTAGTACTACAATCTGTAGTCCCTAATTGGTATACCAATCGATCCATGCTATATAAATAAGTCTAGGTATACTTTGGGCAAAATAATATTTTTAAGTACTTATAGTTTCATTATTTCATATTATGTACTAATTATATTTTATAGCATTTTCATGTCACTTGTAATGGGAAACATAAGTCCCACATGCATATTCATGTTATTTTTATGTCTAGCAAATTATTTTTGTTCATTTCATATCATATGCCAAGTCATTTTATGAACCTTTCTCAAGGTCCAGAATTGGTGTCTTTAATTCTCCTAGCAAATTGTTCAAGATGTTGCCACTGTTTGGCCACACATCCTTCATGGAAGTTGTTCCTCTATGTCTTATCTTCGTTTTCCTTTTTGAATCATGTTATTTGGAGTTTTATAACTCAAGATATGGTCAAATTACCATAATTGGTTCATTGCCTTATTCTGGTTCCAGAACTAGGCAGATTCTAGAGTCCAATTTTGTCTAATTATTTGGATATGTTACGGCCACTTTTAGGCATAATATTCTTCATAGGAGTTGTTACCCTATGTCTTAGGATCACTCAGATTTAAGAATTACAGTTTTTCAAGTTTTATAGAATTAATTATAGCAAATTAATTGGCCTAGACTCAGGTACCCTGTGCCTTCAGGATTCTAGGTTCAGGTTAGTAGATTTGTCTCCCATTTTAGGATCCCTACACTCAAAATTTGAGGAAAGTTTCTAAATCAAAGTTAGAGTCCTGTCTCTTAGGTTCCAGAACAGTTTGGCTTATCCCATTTGGGATTTCCTAGTGGGAGATATGATCTAAAAACTATTCTGGGATCAAGTGACTATTTGGTTAAATTTCAGGTTTTGGTATACTAACTTGACCTAGCCAATTGACCAAGTTCCATTTGATTATGGGTTTTGGTCAAAATACCAAAATTGTAGTTCTAAGTCTTATACAGGTTTTAGCTTTAGTTTCACTTCATTTTCAGTTTTTTGGACCAAGTTATGGTATTTTTGCCAAAACTGGTCGGATACGTTCAAGTCCAGAATTTTTGGGTAGTTTTGGTTTTGGTCAGAATTGTTGACCTAGATTGTTCTCGCAATTTGGTTGGGTTAGGGTCAGAACTGGGTTCTGTGTTCTTCATGAAAAATGTGCTCCTATGTCTAGCCTTTCCAATGGTAGAAAAATCAGGTCATTCTATGTAACACCCCTAAGTTCGGTAGTGCGTTCTAGTGTTCCAGTGACCAGTGTTGTCCGGACAGCTAGGATGCCTAGAACTACACTTCGATATAAGTGAGGAGACATAAAATAATGAAATACAATAAAAGAAAATACAAGAAAAACAAAGGAAAAATAATAGCAAAGAAATGTAACCAAGTTAAGCGAGCCAAGAACCCTAGTAATGGGTGACCACATCGGGAATTCGCGGCGTGGACCGATGACTAGCCCTGGACCGCGGGGAACCCTGGAGAATATTTTTAGGACTTAAATAGACCCCTATTGAAGTATAAATACTATTAGAAATATTAAATGAAAATTAAATAATTAGTACAAAGAAAAGTGAGAAATCAAAAAACGGACAAAACCCGGTGTTATCGAAAAATCGGGAATGCAACCCGAACTAGGACATTGCGGTCATTTGACACCCCGAGTTGTCTTTTGACCTAAATTTCCATTAAAAATAAATAATATTACACTTGGAAAATATAATGAAAAATTAATTTAGGGGTACCTAATATAAATAGCAAAAATAGAGTTCAAATTAGGTAATTAACATATTTAAACATATAAAATAATTGATTTTATGTAAGTGGAGCACTATGGGGATTAAATAAATATTATGTGGGACACTTAAGAGCTAAAATGAGCAGAATATTTCATCTTCTTCAACCTTTCAAAAGGGCAGCCGAAACCAAGAATGGAGTTCCTCCATGGATGCATGGGTTAAAGCTTCATGCAAGCTTGATCTAAGCCACTTTCCATGCACCTTCCTTCATTAAAGTTAATCCTCACACCATGGGCAGTAGATAGGCAACAAGAAAACCAAGTTTTGGAGAGGTTTTGAAGAATTTCCAAAGTGGTAAGTTTGTATTTTTGGGTTATTGCTTCATTAAGTTTGTAAGGATGTTATGGGTGTTTGATTTATGAAGAAATTTTTGAGGTTTGATGTTAAATGTGAATGTGTACTTTTGGCAGCCATGGAAACACCTTGAAGGCAGTTTATTTGTGCTTGTAAATGGTGAATTAAATGATTGATTAAATGTATATTGTGTAGGAAATTGTTTGGGTAATGTACACTTAGTATATGTAAATGTAAAATGAAATTTAAAGCTTGGAAAGTAATGGAATGTAAGTGTACCATTGTGGCAGTTTGCTAACTCTTGAGGAATGCTGGAATTCATGCTTGGTTTATGAAATAATGATATTAAAATGTGTTGGTTGTTATGGCAATTTGAGTATATGTATGGTGGTGTGAAGTGGGACATGTAAATGAGCATGAATTGGTGATTGAATTATTGTAAATTGAGTTGAACAAATTCTGCACTTGTTGGTGCACATTGAATATAATTGCAAGCTGCCAAAATGACCTATAATATGTTATAAATTATGTTTAGGTTGTGGTACAATCAGAATTGGTTTGAATGTTAAGTTTGGTGAGTGTTAAAAGTGATGCTTGATATGTATGCAAGAATTTCAATAAGGCAGTTTGTGTTTTAGGCCTATAACTTTAAGTGTGTGGCTCCAATTGGTATGAGACCAATTGGAGGTGAAACTAGGCACAAAATGTGCCAACTTTCATGAAGGAATCTTGCCAAAATTCTGCTTGCAAGATAGCTTGAAAAATGACCAAATCCGGATTAAGTGCAAATGAGGCCTGAAAATTGACCATTTGGGCAGCAGTTAGTTTTTAGGCCATAACTCACTCAAAACAGGTCCAATTGACCTGAAATTTTAACCATGAATAGTTAAGACCCATATCTACAAGTCTTATAAAGATACCAAAGCCCAAAAATGACCATAAGCAAGTCAAACAGCTTGCACAAGTTCGGGTCCAAAAACTGGCCGAACCTAAAATGACCTAAAGTGACCTAAAGTGACCAATTTTGATGCAATTTGACCAGCAATAGTAAAATGACCATAACTTGGTCTACATAACTCAGAATGACCTGAAATTTTTTCCCGCGTTCCATAAGACATAGATCTACAAGTTTGTAGTTTTGACCGAAACCCGAAAACCGACGGAACTAGGTCGTCCGGCTAGGTCAAACTAGTATCCCGGAATCCAGCAAATTGCAAGAAAATGCAAGATACATGAAAATGAATTTGGTAACATGTACCAACCCTAAAAGACTATTGAATGTGACATATTAGTAACATTAAAACCGAATTTACCTAGAACGCATCGAGGGTCGACATATTAGGTTGACTAAGGAAATAATAGAATTCGATAAATTAATTATTGAACCTTATTCTTAGAGACAGTTTAAATGAGTACTAAAACACTTCAAATTGTGTTTCTCAGTTAGCAAAGACTCAGGGAAGGGGAAGGAAACACTGAGTCAGAGCCAAGAGACAGTTATTAGAGGTTTGTGCACAACTAGTTTTTAACTGATTTTGTTTGAATATTTCATATGATTAAATGACATACTTTTCTTATGTATTATGTTTAACAAGCATTGGATTTAATTCAATGATTATTGAAAATTGTTATAGTATGTATGAATTTAGCTTTGTGAAATGGTATTTCCACAAGTATTAAGCATTGTTATGGATTGAATAAATTATGTTTTGGAAAATTGTGATAGAGCATGTTTTGAATTGTGATGGCAATTTTCATGGAAAATGCAAATTTATGATTTGAATTGTGATGAGCATAAAAATTATTGGATATTGGAATTGAATTTGAATCGAATTATATTGTGATTTATGCTCACTAAAAGGATTGTGATATTGTTTTATATCTCACTATAGATGCTTCACTAGGTTATTACCCGTCTCTCTCATTTATTGAGAAGACAATGAAGTTAGTTGTGTTTTGATTACCATGGTACGTGCACAGGCTTAGATTTTCCTCTGATTTGAGGTTAGATCTAAGTTTTTTTATCGTTATGGCCCTTGCGAAAGATTCATTATTGTGATGGTACTGTGCACGATGATTCGACCTCCCCGACCATAGGGAGTTAGAATCTGATTCGACCTCCCCGACCATAGGGAGTTAGAATCACATCGAATATGGCCCTTTCGGATTAGTCTTGCATAGTTAGTGAGATAAAGAATGATTTTTGAGATACAGCATGGTTTTTGAGATACAGAATGGCTTTTGAATGGTAAAGAATTGTGATTTCAATTATGATTTATGTATAATTGATTTTGTTGGAATTACCTAAATGGTTAGTTATGATTTGATAAATTGAATTTCATGATCGAAGTCATTTTATACAAATGATTCACATTATTGGCAATGAATATTTTGAGTTTCAGAATTTGATGAGTATTCAGATTTCCAAATTATTTACTGTAAATTTTGTCAATGTATATTGTACTATGTTTTAAGTTATAGTTGTGCACCATTGAGTTCACCACTCAGCGATAGCTTTGTATGCTGTCGTAGGTAAGAAGAGCATAGAGCAGTGAGTAAGTTTCTTTGAAGACACTTTCAGATCAGCTCCAGGTATATTATAGGTATACCCATGTACATAGGTTTTGATGTATGCATGTAATAATATGTATGTAAATTATTTGAGCAGTTGTATAAAAACTCTTGTAAAATATTTTGGTATGTAATTAAATGTAAATTATTGTAAATGTAAGTTTGGGATTTCATTTATCTGAATAGTTTTATAATATTAATTTTGAGTCTTGTAATCAATGAAATGTTTCTTTTATGAGGAGATTGATTTGATTATTGAAATTTGAATTATGAGTGCAAATGAAGTTATTGAAATTGTATTTGAGAAAACATATTGGGAGCATTTTCTTTTGCAGGATTGAAGAACTATTTTCTCAAAATACAGCCGGCACTTTGTCGAAATTTTGAAAAAATTTTTTAACACCAGATTTTAATCGATGATTTGAATTTCACAAAAATTGTTTTTAGAATCCCTTGTAGTATATCTAATGGGTTATCGGTAGGCAAAGTATGGTAATTCATTAGGTGTACTACGGGATCATGTTACATCTTACGGGGGAGTAGGGTGTGACATTCTGACCTTTCTAGTGGGAGTTATGGGTATTGTTCATTTGGAAATTTTTCTGGGTTTAGGTTATGGTCATCCGAATCAAGTAGTAATTAGGTCAAGTTGTGGACAGTTTTTGGGCATGGTTTCTTCATGAAAAATGGGGCATTTTGAACCAAGTTTCATCTGTAATTAGACTCATACCAATTGGAGTAACAAATTTCAACTTATGACTGTTCAAACATGCTGGACTCATAGGTCCCAAAACCTGCATGTAAACAACACTCCCAAATTTTCATTTCCACCAATCTCCCAAACTACAATTGCATTCATGGCACTTCAAATAGTCAACAATTGGTCTCAACATAGTCAATTAAGCATCAATTCACAAAACCCTAAGTTTTGGATCAAAACCCTAACTTCAAAATCACAATCTCACATTATCTTATGCCAATCAACATATAACTCTTGCAGTTCATCATGTCTAAGTTATAATTCATGTTCTCATACAATTAAACATATAAATCTCTCCTTCAAACATGGCTGGCCGAAAATTGGTCTTTCAATTACTCATCATTTTCTTTCAATTTCATACAATTTCAACTCCTTTTAACATGCTTAGCATGATTAAACAAGAGAGGGAAAAGAAATCTTAAACTAACCTTTTGTAGCAAGATTCCAAGCTAGCCAAACCTTCACCTTTTCCACTTCTTTTTGCTCCAAATATCTTCACCAAGGTCAATTAGCAAGTTTTTATATTGAGAGTTTGGGAAAATACAGAGAGTAAGACAAGAAAATTAAGCTTGAAATGAAGAAATGGAGGAAGGGCTCTAATGGAGGTGGTTCGGACAACAAGGGATAGAAGAAGAAGATAAGTGTTTCTTTAGTCAATTTTATCTTATGCCTAAGTATTTATCATCTTATATTTATGTGTTAAATTTTAATTAGTAGAAATTTTTAATGAGGTCATCATTTAGTAATAATTCATTTAATTTTCTTTTCCCTTATTTTTTCTTCTTTTTTCTTCTTTCCATTTACATTTCTTTCATTGTATTTTCATCATAATTCCATCATATTCTACTACATAAATTTACACTTAATTCAATTGACATTTTGGTCAAGATTTAATACTGAGGTGAAATGACCAAAATACCCCCCGTTGTGCCTATCGGGTTAAAATTTCCTTTACCGATTAGCTAATTTTCTTGAATTTTCTTTGATATTTTTAACGTCATTTAAACTTTATAAAGCCTTCAATTTAGTCCAAAATATTTATTTCATAGGGTTCCTCCTGGGTCTCGGGTCGGCAATTGTATTTAAAGTCACTTCCCATAAAGGTCACCCATCGCTGTGACTCCGACTCGTTTAATTCATTTACAATTCTTTTCTTTTATTTTTTCTTAATTTTTCTTAGTCTTAATTCAGTCAATTTATGCCTCCTCACTCTAGTTTAACTGTAGTTTCAGACATCCTGACTGTCCAAACAGACGTTAGTCATCGGAACAGTAGGATATACGAACTACCTAAAGTGAGGGCGTTACAATGTATTTGATAAAGAAAAATAAAATGCTAAGAATTCCAAAATACTATTTTTTTAATTAATTACTTGCTATGTGTTTGTAACTTTAATATTAAAGCTGAAATAATAATAATAAATTTTTATTTATTTAAAAATCAAAACTTGAAAGGTGTTTGTAACTTTAATAATAAAGAAAAATCAAAACCTTTCAACTTTTGTTAATTATAACCAATTCTCTATGTTAGTTTCATTTGTAGCCAGCCAATTAATTTTGATCTAACTTAGTTAAAATTCTCTATGTTAGTTTCATTTGTAGCCAGCCAATTAATTTTTATCTAACTTAGTTAAAAAAAAACATTTTATTACTTAATATAATTATCACAAATGAATATTTATGTTAATTAGTATAATAAAAAAATAATTTTCTCTTTTCTCTCTCTTAATTTTCTTTTGGCAGTATTTATGGAATTTATTTGTGAAAATAAATTAAATTTTTTATTTATTTAAAAATTAAAAATTTTATGTAAAAAGTCAATATTGAATGTTGTTTGGGGAGAGAGAGAGAGAGAGAGAGAGGGGTGGGTGGAGGGCCGTACAAATTGGATGACATTGGGTGGGAAAAGAAAGAGAGGGAGAGGAAGAGAAAGAGTGGCGGGTGTAGGGATTTTTTTAGAGAGAAAGATGGGTAGAGGCATATTTTTAATTTTAAATAAATAAAAATTTATTTATTTTTATAAATAGGTTTTATAAATACTAATAAAAAAATGAGAAAGGGAAAAATTATTTTTTATTATATTAAGTAATATAAATATTTATTTTTGATAATTGTATTATGTAATAAAATATTAGTTGTTGACTAAATTAGGTTAAAATTAGACAACTGGCTATAAATGAAACAAATTTATTGAATTGACTATAATTAATAAAAATAAAAAATTTAACTTTTTTAATTATTAAAATTACATCACCTCACAATAATATGTAAAATAATAATATTTTTATCACGTAAACCACCATATCAGCAACAACATAATAAAAAAAAATAAAATTCATATCACCTTAATTATCATGTCAATAATAATATATAAAAAATTAATATTTTCACTTCAATTATCATATCACTATTTACTTTACCCAAATTGAGATTCTTAAAGTTTCAAATTAAACCAAAATTAATAATAAAAAAATAACTATAATTATCAAAACTTGCAAAGTTTTAGTTTTTTTACTATTAGACCTAAAAAAAAATATGGTGTCTCTCACAGCTTGATAAAGATTTGTGCTACAGTTATTAACTATTAGACTTTTGTACCTTATATTCAATTCTAAATTTTGTTTTACTAGACTTTTGGATGAATTCAGTCCAATATTCTGATAAAGTTGCTCAGTTAGGGTTTGTTCAAACAAAAGTACATATTGCATGTTGTCAGTTGCGAGAGCCTTTTTCTAGGCTACCCATTCCTATGTTTCATTTATATATTTTATTCCCATTTTGTCTACACTTAATAAAATTTTCTTTCTTTTGTTTACCGTTATATAGCACTAAAAAGTTTAGAAGAAAAAAAAAAAAAAAAGGAAAAGCTTATTTTGTCTATATTTTTATTATGTATGATTTAATATAAACTCAATACATGAAATATATAATAGAACTTACTTATTAAATATATAAGTCTAACATATTTATCTTTTGACTCACTTGTTCCAACATGTTTGATACCAAATATATTAATTTACAAAATAAAAGAATTCTTTTAATAAAAAAATAAACTTTAACAATTAATAAAAATTTCATTAACGTACAGTAAAGATAATGTTAAAGTTATTCTTAAAATTATAAAGTTCTAAATTTAAATTTCAATTCAAATTAAACGAAATAAAAGAAATCATAGTAAGTATATGCTATTAAAATATTTCAATACATTCATGATCCATAAATTCAAAATTGTAAATTTTAAAAAGCTATATATATGAGTCTGTTGTTTTATTATTTAAAAAAATAAAAAGAAAATATTTTTACTAAATTAACATCTAAAGAAAAAATTGGTCCCAACATTTCTTTTCTGTCCAATCATTTTAAGAGATAATGCAAACAGAAAAATCAATTATTAGCAAAATTGACAACTAATAATAATTAATAGTAATAAATTCAGAAGTTAATGATTATATTAAGTCCTCAACCTTAATTAAATATGTTACATACTTACCATAATTTATTATTTTTTCTTTTTTATTAAATATATATATATATAAGAAAATAATAAAAATTAGGTTAAAATAATATTTAACAATATTATTTTTTAATGAAAATACAATTCCAATAAATTTTAATAACATTAAAAATTATATATATATATAGAGAGAGAGAGAGATTCTGGAGACTCAAACTGAACTGAAAAACCAAACCAAACTGAATCAAAACTAAAAAAGAACCATCATTATAGGAATCAAATCGGAAACAACCAAATCGAAAAACTAATTTTATGCATAGATTTTTTTATATTCTTTTGATATATTATATAGTTCCAATATATATATATATATATATATATATATATATATATATATATATATATAACCTAATTTGTCTTAATCATAAGTGTATATGTGTAACTTAATATTAAGTTTTATTATTTTCTAATCATAGATACATTAAATCACTTTATAATCATTAATTATATAATTAAATTACCTGTTAGTCATGTAGTATACTTTTTAATTAAAAATTATATAATTGAAAATTATATATAAGATAGTAGAATATACTTATTAATATATATGTTATGAAGTAACTTAATTTATGGATATGTTGCTTCATGTGATTGAATTATGACCCACTCAATAATGGATAGTCGAAGAGTATAGGCTAAACCAATATTTAGGAGTGAATGCTAATCATTGAATTCACTAAATTTATATTTTAAAAAATTTTAATTATAAACTACAAATTTTTTTGTAACATCTACTATATTAAAATTAAATTTATTTTTAGTACTTATTATTATGAACCAAATTTTAAATAGTAAAAATTGTTGTTTGGGTGTTTGTATTTCATATTTAGCATTTACTTTCATAAGATCATGAAAATTTTAAAGGAATTGTACAATTGAAAATAGTAAAAACAATAGAATAGTTGAAATGGGCGAGCAAATGAGAGTAAAATTTTACAAATATTGGGGTTCATTAAACAAGATGAATGTGATGCTATTTGAAGCAATTGTCCTAGACCATAGATATAAAATGACTTATATTAAATCCAAATACATTATTTATTATTCTAAAAATGAGGCCAAACTCTTAGTTGATGGAGTGGTAAATGCTTTAAAAGAAATATTGTGTGAATATATAAGAGATAATGATCAAGCATGCACGGGTGATAGTGGTTCTAGTCAAAATACTAATGTTGAAAAATGTAATAGTGCAAAATGAAAGAAGATTAAGAGATTAATGATTACTTTGCCCAAATAGAGGAGCAAAAGTTGGCTTCCCAATCTGAGTTGGTTAGGCATTTAGAAGAACTTCCTGAGAAGTTCACTATGGATTTTGACCTATTATTATGGTAAAGGTAAATTCAATGAGGTATCAAAGCTTATTTAAGGTAGCAAAAAATGGTCTGGATGGAAATATTATTTTATAATTTGAATAGAAATATTATAACGTAATATGAATATTTAGTGTTATCTTATATTTTTATGTGATAATTGTTAGTTTAATTTTAGTATTTCTCTTGAATAAGTTGTTACGTTTAAGTTTATTGATATTTTATTTTGATATTGGTATTATTACTTTAATATTAGTATTACTATTTTTATTAATACTAAAATATATAATTGCTTTTTATTCTTTTAAAAGAAATACAATAATGCTATAATTTTAAAAGTAAGAATCAAGAGTTAAACTAAATCAAAACTAAAATCAGAATTAAAATTAAAATCGAGCTGGAACAAAAAATACTTAGAATCAAATCAGAACCAGAGCTAAAATTTGGTTCTAAATCTAGTTCCAAAAAAAAAAAAAAATCAAATTTTAGTTTTAATTTTAATTCTTACAAAAAATCGATATGAAACTAGAATTGCATAACCTAACAAGAGAGAGCTTGATAAACTTCAACCATCCCATCACTAAATATGTTAGTAGTATATCCTAGAGTATATCATTTATTTGTATCTTGTAAATAATTATTTATCAATAAAAGGCAATTATACTTTTTTCTTTTATATAAATTATTTAAGTGTAATGGAAAATGTCCTTTAATACTTGATTATATATTTTATTCTTAAGATGTTAAGAATATGAATGGTAGTACATGCTTGTATAAGTATTATAAATATGGTTCACAATCTAGGATACTTCATATGGGACATGACTTATCCGGAAAGGTTGTCATTCATGTTTATGTCCATGGATTAGCATGAATTACTAATGAGATGGAATGATGAGTCTCATGCCATATAACAAATATGGTGAGCAAGTATATGATGAGTAGGCCGAACTAGTGACGCTTATGACGTGCACATGGAGTTTACTCTTGTCAATGCAATGTCATAAAGGTCATGCTAGCGCATATAATTCCTTGACCTGAGATAGTACAGTTATCTTGTGTATAGGCGGTTTGAGTCTGATACTCATACTATGCATGGATATATGGGCCTACTAGTTCTATATGGAGATAGGTGTTAGTTAAGATGGGATTCGTTACCCTAAGCAAATAGAAATAAAATCGTATGTTCATTTAATTATTTTTGATGTTTTAAGTTCGTGACCAGGATAGATAGACTTAGCCAGAAAAGAGTTTCTAACAAGAAAGTCTAATTAATCAAGAACTAGAATTAAAAGAGAGCATATGATTCAATGCAATTGGAGTTTGACATAACCCATGACTCTAACTTGAATTGGGATTTTGTAACAAATAGACTCTAGTGCATGGCATGCATGATCAAAGGTTCATAGATTGGAGATATAATCCATTACTGATTGGGTAGTCATAACACATAATGCTAGATGTCAATTATAACTTATAAGAATTCGGATGAAATGAGGATTTCAATCTAACTTTGGAACAGTTCCAATCTCATTGCCAATTAGTCATGAACCTAGTAAGTTACACACACATAAAAGCATATTAACCAAGACATAATTAGTTTAATTAATTGACAAAAGAGTTTGGTTAATTAATTGAATTGACAAATTTAGTTTGCAATAAGATTGCAAAGTCCCTAGCATAATTTGAAACTAAATTTATCTATGGAAGTCTATAAGTTAATATTTAAATGGTTTAAATATAAACTTGAAAATTAATTAAAGGATGAAGATGAAATTTAGAGAATTTGACTTTGTCAAATGTTGACCTCTGTGACTTAGTCAAAGTTTGATACTTTGACTTAGTTTATGGAAGACCATGATTAATTAATTAATGATAATTAATTAATTAATCTTGGCATAATAAATAATGATTAATTAAGGCTTAATTTCTTGATTAATGGTTAGTGATGACAAATGGTCCAATGAAAATTAGACAAGAATTTTGATTATCCAATTAGAATTCAACATTTGCTCACTAATATTAATTGAGGTATTTAAGTGAAGATAAGGAAGAAAAAAATTAGTCTTCCTCTTCCTATTGTGCTGGCCACCCTTGGTCTTCTCCCTCTCCATAGTTTCATCCTCATCCTTGATGAAATTCAAGAACTCAAGTTATTTTCTTCTTGAATTAAACCCATAGAGAAAGAGTTTCTCTCTTACTTCCAATAAGAAAACCATAAGAACACAATATATTCTTCCTCCCTTCTTCTTGGTTGCCATACTTTTGAAGAATTTGGGGGAGTTAGTGGCTGTTCAAGGTGTTCTTGGTCAAGTGCTTGTGTGGACAAGCTAGAGGACTTGCAATTGGGAGTCTTCACTACCTGGATTAAGGTGGAATTGGTTGATTCTGCATTTTGAAGGGTATGTAATCTCGAAAACCCTAGTTAGGTTTAATTTGGGGAAAATGTTTCCTAATAGCAGTTAGGCCTATCCTGGACTTAAAGCATCATTTAGTGTGACTAAATGTTGAATTTTTCAATAGCTAGATATGGTAGCATGATGCATGAAACCCTAGCTTAAGAAAAATTTCAAATTGCTAAATTCTGCACCTCTTGTAGAATTATTCCTCAAATTGGTGCGTAACTCTTTCAATTGATATCAGAGCCACCCTAATTTTCTATTAGAAACATTCTACATGTTATAGGCAGCTTGGGACTATGTTAGGTTGCATAGGATGTGACTTGAACACAAGTTAAATTAAGGTGAAAATTGAATTGTATGTAGGGTACTATTCACAAACATGGCTCAGCCAAAATTTAGCCTTTTGCATACAATTTTTTTTTTTATTTAACTTGATTTGTGGTGTTAGACATGCATATGATGATGTTTAAAACCATTGGATGGTAAGAAAAATCACAAATTTTAAGTGAAGCACCATTATGCCAAAGTAGAAGGTCCATAGGGCAAGTGATGTGATCAAGGTGTTTTCAGCAACTTTTGTGAATTTCCTTAGTGATTGAATTGTTCAATCTTAGTCCCAAATTGCATATAACATGCAAATGAATGTGATTCATGAATAATTAGGTTAATTTTGAATATGTGATGTTTAGAATTAACATATATATTCAAGTGTTAAATGTATGAATTAGCATGATGGGTGATCATAGACTTTAAGAGACCATTGTGAATGAGTTCTTATTCAATTCTATGGAATGTAATAATTAATTTTAATTTTTCAAGTGTTGTATCATAAATTGTTATGAGAATTTCTTAGGTTGTACATTCATTTATTTGAGCTTGTAAGCTCAATTTTAATGTAATTTCACCTTGGTATGCCAAGGATAAATGTTGTAATTGGCTTGGTAGACTTACAAGATGGAATGAAAGCTAAAACAATGATGGAGATCAGTGGGAGCATAATACTTCAAGAGTTGAAGAATTGTGATCAAGCTACAATTAGATGGATGTTAACCTAAGATGCCCTGAATTCAATCCTTGTGGCTAAGATTGAATTCCCATAGAATAGTCCATGATCATGCCTTCTAACATTACCATTCAATGAATGTATATATGTGATATATATTTTCATGATGTGTATGACATATACATGAAAATGGTTAATGTGCAAAGTGATACCTAATAGTAATTAGGGCAGCCCACTAAATCTTCCAATAAAATGATTAAGTTGGTAATGGTAAATTTTGGAAATTGCACCATGGCCCTCTACTGAGGCAATTACTTTAAGAAATTTTAAGCATTTGCGTTATAGGGTATGGTTCCATAAGGATAATGCATTTGGTTTAAGAGATGTTCTTGAAAGTAATTGTTAAGCATGTGATGTTATAAGTATATAGATACTTTAATGGTCAATAATGGATGTGCCTATAGTCATTAAGATTTAAATTTACATACTTGCTTACTTATTAGGCTCACCTTAACTAATGTAAGATAAACCAATAATGGATGTGTCTGAGGTTTTGAGCATTAGGGGCTAAATAATTAATTAAGCCTCACATGAGATATGGTGAGCAAAGAGTTGCTCACTTGTAGATTGTTATGAATCCAATAATGGATGTGCTTAAGGATGATTAACAAGTCTATAAGAATTCAATTACTCACTAGAAATTTATCCCAACTTAAATTTCCATTTCCTACTTTAGAAGTGTAGGATTTGATAAATTAGTAGGAGGACCAATTTAAATAAAAGACTATAATCATTTTGATAAATTACATGATACAATTACTAATTAAATCTTGTTATTTTTTATAGTTTATAATATGATAAAATGAGCACATAACAACCACCATTATTCAATGTTCTAGCAGGCATATTAGACCATAATAGGTTGATTGGTTCTAACTTTTCTGATTGGCTAAGAAACCTAAAACTTATCCTTAATCTAGAACATATTGGATATGTTTTAGATTCAAAAGTTCCTAGTCCCTAACCTCTTAGGCCATCTCAAGAGGAACTTAACACATTAGACTCGTGGAAGGAGCATGATATGAGAGCAAGGTGCTGCATACTGGTATCCATGACAAATGAATTGTAAAAATAGCATAAAAATTTGTAAAGTGCGTCTAAAATCCTCTCTCATTTGCAAGAGTTATATGGAGAGCATAGTAGATATGCCAGATATGAGATATCTGGGTAACTATTTAAAATGAGGGTGTCAGAAGGACAAAATGTTAGAGATCATGTTCACAAGATGATCTAGCTCATAGAGTAGCTGGAAGATTTTGACTTTACCATGGATTTCCAATTACAAACGGATTTGATCCTTTAGTCCTTACCAGAGTCTTTTGGGAATTTTATTACAAATTTCCACACGAAAAAATAAGAGTGCACCTTGGCTAGTTTATTAAACATGCTTGTTATTGCCCAAAAGAATATGCCAGGTAATAAAGGAAAGGAGGTGGCTTTGGTTGCATCTTTTTCTTCTATTGGAAAGTCTAAAAAGAAAAAGGGTAACAAGAAAAAGAAATCTTCTATTCTAAGACCATCCAAGAAAATAGCCGAGCAGAAAAAGAAAACTAAAGCTGGGCAAGGCAAAGGAAAGTGTTTCCATTGGCAGAAAGAAGGGCACTGGAAAATAAACTGCCTATAGTATTTAGCAACTCTAAATGACAAGAAGGATAAAACTTCTGAAAGAATGTCAGTTTCTTGTTATTTAGATTCAGATCATACTCCTAGTTCATCTAAAGCTTGGGTTTTAGATACTGGTGCCAGTTCTCACATATGTTTTGATTTGCAGGAACTAGCAAGCAGTAGCAGCTTGCAGACACAAGATGTTAAACTCAGAATTGGCATTAGAGCAATGGTTGCAGCCTTAGCCATATGGTCTAAATCTTTGTATTGATCTAAACATGTTTTATATTTAGATCATGTATTATATATACCTGATGCTTTTAAAAATATCATTTCTATATCTAGTTTGACTAGAAATGGATACAAATTTCAGTTTGTAAATGATGTTTGCAATATTTATTTTGGAAATAATATTGTTGGTATGGGTTATATGCATGATGGACTTTATTATTTGGATAATAATGATAAATACAAAACTATGACAAGCAATCAAAATGAATTTAATGCTATAATGAAAACTAGCTCTAGTCCAAAACATCTTTGGCACTTAAGATTAGGTCATGTTACAGAAGATAGGATTGCAAAATTGGAGAAAATGGGAATTTTATCTTCATTAGGTTCTGAACCTACTCCAACTTGTGAATCCTACTTTCAAGGCAAAATGACTCAATCTCCCTTTATTGGATAAGGGTTAAGGGCCAAAAATATTTTGGAACTAATACATAGTGATGTATGTGGTCCATTTAAAGAAATGGCAAGAGGTTGTTATCATTACTTCATTACCTTTATCAATGATAAATCTAGGTATGGATATTTGTATTTGATGAAATACAAAAATAAATCCTTTGAAAAGTTCAAAGAATTCAAATTTGAAGTAGAAAATCAAACAGCAAAAAGAATTATAATTCTTCGATTAGATTGAGGAGGTGAATACTTAAGTACTAAATTTGAAGAGTTCCTAAAGGAACATGGCATTATTTCTCAATTGACTCCTCCAGGAATGCCACAATTAAATGGTGTACTTGAAAGGAGAAACCATACCCTATTGGATATGGTACGTAGTATGATGAGCTATACAGATTTGCCAATCTCCTTCTGGAGATTTGCATTGCAAACAACTTTACACATTCTTAATAGAGTTCCATCAAAATTAGTCCCTTCCACTCTCTATGAGATATGGCATGGAAGACAACCAAGTCTTAAGCATGTTAAGATTTGAGGTTGTCCAGCTTATGTTAACAAGCTAAAGACTGATAAATTAGAAAGAAAATCTGAAAAGGGATGATTTATTGAATATCCAAAAGATAATTTTGGATATTATTTTTATTTGCTAACATCACAAAGAGTTGTGATAAGTAGGAATGCCATTTTTCTTGAACAACAATTTATTCAAAAAGGTGGTGAAGGAAGGCAAACAGAATTGGAATTAGAGAATTTTGATCAACCAACAGATCAAATGGATATAGATCCATCCACTCAACCTAAACATATTGATGATCCATCCACTTCTCTTCCTCATAGATCAACTAGAATATCTCATCCACCAGAGAGATATGGTTTTCTTCATGAGAATGAATAAGAGTTGTTTGTCATTAAGAAATAGATGATATAGATGATCCTTTAACCTATGAAGAAGTTATATCAAAAATAGATTCTTCAAAATGAATCGAAGCAATGAAATCTGAAATGGATTTCATGTATAAGAACCAAGTTTGGGATCTTTTAGACCCTCCTGAAGGTATTGTACCTGTAAAAAATAAATGGGTTTTCAAGAACAAAATTGGTTCTGATAGAAAGGTGGAGACCTATAAAGCAAGGCTAGTTGCGAAAGGGTTTCACCGAAGGCAAGGAATCGACTATGAGGAGACTTTCTCACCTGTTGCCATGCTTAAATCCATTAGGATTTTATTAGCTATTGCTGCATACAATGATTATGAAATTTGAAAAATGGATGTCAAAACAACTTTTCTCAATGGCTATATTAAGGAAAACATATTCATGAAACAATCTAGGGGTTTTGAATACCAAGATTATTCCAAAGTATGTCAGCTAAAACAATCTATTTATGGATTAAAGCAAGCTTCAAGGAGTTGGAACATCCATTTTGATGAGGCTATCAAATCTTTTGGCTTTATTAAAAACGAAGATGAACCTTGTGTGTACAAGAAGCTTAGAAGGAATGCAGTCACTTTCCTTATATTGTACATGGATGATATATTATTAATAGGTAATGATATCGGTATGCTTACTACTGTAAAAGTCTGGTTGTCAAATACATTTTCCATGAAAGACTTTGGAGAAGTTACCTATATTCTTGGCATTCGCATCTATAGAGATAGAGTGAAAAGAATGATAGGTTTATATCAAAGTCTATACTTGGAAAAGGTGTTAAAGAAGTTTAACATGCTTAATTCCAAAAGCGGATTGTCACCAGTAAGGCATGGTATCCATCTTTCTAAGGATATTTCTACTAAGACACCAGAAGAAAGAGAGAAAATAGTCAAGATTCTATATGCTTCGGCTATTGGAAGTCTTATGTGCACAATGTTATGCACTAGGCCAGATATCGCCTATGCTATTAGTTTAACTAGTAGCTTTCAATCCAATCTAAGTTTGAAACACTAAATAACTATCAAGAACATCCTTAAATACTTGAGAAGAACTAAGGATTTAGTCTTGATATATGGACGAGGTGACCTTTAACTAGATAGCTTTACAAATTTTGATTTTCAATCAGACATGGATGATGGAAAGTCTATCTCTGGTTTTGTTTTTCATATGTAATAGAGGTGCAGTAAGTTGAAAGAGTTCCAAACAGAGTACATGTAACATCCTCCCGGTAGCAATTCCGCACAGTCTACTGTTTCGGTGACCAGTGTCGGTCCGGACAGCTAGACCTTCTGGAAAAATATTTAAACTAAAGTCAGGAATCATAATTAACTCAAATATTAATAAGAAAAATTTAGTAAAAATTTTAGAAATAAAATACAACCAAGTCAAACGAGCCGGTGCCCTAGCGAGGGGTAACTCAGAGGGAAGTTGCGGTTCTCGCAACTAGGAGCCCTATACCCGGAGAAAAAATTCATAAAATAATTTTTGGGACTCCAGAGAAGGGTCATTGAGGTTCCTATGGCATTAGAATGCCAAAAAAATATTTAGAAAAATTTTTCAATCGGTACAGACAATTTTGACCCGTTAAGCCAAACGGAGGGCATTTTGGTCATTTCGCCTTCAGAGGTGATTTTTGGCCGACTTGTCCAGTTAAGTAAATAATTAATATGACATAAAATATTAATAAACATTACTAAAAATGAAATTGGAAATGAGTAGTGGATAAAAGAAAAGGAAAATGAAATAAAAAGCAATTTATGACATCTTGATGATGTCATTTAAAAGCCATAACCAATCACAATTAAGTAACCATTTGACTAATTAATAAAAGAGATAAATAAAGACCAAGGAAGACCAAAAACAAGCAGCCATCTTCTTCTTCAAAACGTGATCCTCTCCTCCATAACCCTCCATGGAAGTTTTCTTTAATTACTTCCATTTTCCCATGAATTTGCACTATAAAACCCTAAGTCCCTTCACTAAAAGCTTGTCTCTACCTCTTGGGAAGTGTTTGGCAGCCTAGAAAATGAAGGAAAGTGAAGTTTTAGCTTGGAAAATTCTGCCCTACAAGAGGTTAGTGCACCTATCTACTTAAAACTTTTATTTTTTATGTTAGGGACTTGAAACCAACAAGTATTTGTGAATGAAATGAACCAAACTCATGTGTATGTCCATTAGAGAATTCGGCAGCCCTATTGAAGGTATAGGAATAAGTGTTTTGTTGGTCTTAGAGTGGACTAAAAATGATGTTTAGGATATATATATATGGATGATGAATTGGTATGCTAACTAAGGCATCTTGTAGAAATTATAATGTGAAGCTAGGGTTTTGGGGAGTGAAAATTGGCTTGGCTTATGAAATTGTTAAAGAACATCCTAATGGTCAATTAGTGACCATTTGAAGGAATTTGACCTTAATTGGGACTGAAATAAAGCATGGCAAAGGGAATGAGTGTGCTGCCTAGAGGGTGCAGAATGATGACTGAAATTTCAGTCCACTTAGGTAGCCATAACTTTGGCTGTGTAGGTCCAATTGGTGTTTGGCCAATTGGACATGAAACTAGGCTTATAATGGCACATTTTTTCTGAAGAAACCATGCCCAAAAGACCAAAGCAAGATGACCAAAAGTTGGCCCCAATCCGGATACCCTGCAACAGCACCTGCAGAATGACCAAATGAACAGTAACTGTTCATTTGGCCATAACTCATTGTAGATATGGTCACTTGACCTGAAATTTTTACAGCAACAAGATATGATATAGAATAAAAACTTTCATGAAGAACATCACCCCAAATTATGCCATTAACCCATTCAAATTATTGAGCAAAGTTAAGTTATCAAACCTGCAACTCTGCAGATTTTCATTTGAGCAGTAATGTTTGGATGACTATAACTCCCTCTAGAAAACTCGGATTTAGGCGATTCTTGAACCGATAGAAACCTAAGGCATGGTAGAACATTTCATAAGAAGAAAGTTAGACCAAATTATGAACTTAACTTGATCAAATTACTGACCAAAGTTGGACCAAAAATCTGCCAAACCCAAAATCTCAGCATGAACAATACACGTGAACAGTAAACTTATTTTGGCCATAACTTGAGCTACAAAACTCCAAATGGAGTGATTCAAAAAAAGAAATTCAACTAGACAAAATAAGAAACAACTTTCATGTTTACCATTTCCTCAAATTCCTACTGTAACAGTGCTTAATGGAATAGTAAAGTTAAGCTTCAAAAACTGAAAATTTTGTTTCCCTTGGTTTAAGCCTAGAAATGGTAATGGTGATCACTTCCAACAAGTTTTAAATGAAAAATGTGGTATGTTTGAAGTGCCAAAGTCAATGTACCTACTCTCTATGCAAATGTCAACTTTCTTGTTGACCAATGAAATGAATAGTGACACCAAAAGTTAAAATTCAAAGATTGAAGAATTTTAAAGTATCAAATGCCCTAGTATACCTAACAAGATTGGTTTGGATAGTTTGGTATGCCAATAGGGTATTGTTTTAGCAGTACTGCGAAAGGCTTTATGCCTGTATTCATGGCTTTATGCCTATATTCATGGCTTTTATGCTCGTATGCATGGCTTTTATGCCCGATTATGTGATATCATGGCTTTTTAGCCATACTGACTGCATACATGGTTGACGTTCTGCGTCCCATGGTATGACGGCCCGAGGCACCGCGGTGTCCAGTGCCAACGACCCGTTATCCAGTCCAGTCGTCCAGTATAGGTTACTTGGGCATGGAAAAGTATAACTGTGATTGAACTGATTATTAAAGAAAATACGAAAATTAAGTATCAGGAATGATTACCAAAAATACAAAGAAGCTCAAGATCATGAAGAAAATAATTAACGAAATGCATGAAGAAGTTAATATCATAAAACATGATTAGCCCTCGACTAAACAATAAGTCAGTAATTATTCATCTCTTATGAACACAATAGCAAGGAAATTATTATTTTTATTTGCATATTATATTTTCTTGTATTATTGGCACCACTAAGCTTTATGCTTAGCGCGTCGCTTTTGCAACGCGTGAGTGCGAAGATTTGGACAGAGGGCCCAGAGACCACAGTTCGGTAAGGCAGCTCACAGTTCTGCATAGTGTCCGTGTCACCTCACCATCCACAGTGCATTGGTAGGACACTAGGTCCCATTTTGTATTTTGAGTTTTTTGTAAATTTTGTAATTAAACTCTTATTTTATCATGTGTATTTGAAACAAATGTAATATAATTTTGTATTAATGTAAGTACTTGTAATTTGTGATTATAAATCACATGTGAGAATTTATTTATGATTTGAGTCTAATGATGATGTGAAATGAATGAATGACAAATAGAGGAATTGTTAAGAAAATTGTGTTTGTGAAAGGAAGAGTGAATGTCTATTTATGACTTGTACATGATTAACAAATGAGATGAATGATTGAGAAACGAATGGTTGAAAAATATTGAGATCTTGATAAATGGAGTTGAGATGTATGAATAAGAATATAGGAAGTGTTTTTCACAGGTTCCGAAGAACGGTTTTCTCCATTTTTAGCCGGTACTTTGCCGGATTTTTTATAAAATTTTCGGAACCTCAAATAAATTACAATTTCAATAAATGAATTATATTTCACAAGTTATATTCAAAAGGAAGAATAAAAATGAATTAAGATAAAATAGCGTGCTCGGCAAGTGGTATAACTTGCTCGGCTACACTGTAGTCGGGTAAGGGGTGTCACATTTAGTGGTATCAGAGCGCGGTTTAGGCGTTTCTGGACCTAGATAGACTGCATATCATGCATTGCATTCATATGAGTCGAGGTGACACTATTGTAGATCTGTATTTCTTGTTTATTTTAGGTTAAGGTATGGAGTAAGAGAGTGAAGAGACAATGAGATAGTGAATGGAGATGAGAAGGAGACTGTATTTAAGATGAAAAAGGATGAGTACATAACTGTTTGAGGATAGGATTGAGACCAAGGAGAAAGTGAAGTAGGATAACACGGAAAGGTGAAGAAATAAAGAGGTATTAGCTCCTTGACTATTTACATTGGGTAAATTTCGAGGACGAAATTTAAATAAGAGGGGAAGATTTGTAACATCCTCCCGGTAGCAATTCCGCACAGTCTACTGTTCCGGTGACCAGTGTCGGTCCGGACAGCTAGACCTTCTGGAAAAATATTTAAACTAAAGTCAGGAATCATAACTAACTCAAATATTAATAAGAAAAATTTAGTAAAAATTTTAGAAATAAAATACAACCAAGTCAAACGAGCCGGTGCCCTAGCGAGGGGTAACTCAGAGGGAAGTTGCGGTTCTCGCAACTAGGAGCCCTATACCCGGAGAAAAAATTCATAAAATAATTTTTGGGACTCCAGAGAAGGGTCATTGAGGTTCCTATGGCATTAGAATGCCAAAAAAATATTTAGAAAAATTTTTCAATCGGTACAGACAATTTTGACCCGTTAAGCCAAACGGAGGGCATTTTGGTCATTTCGCCTTCAGAGGTGATTTTTGGCCGACTTGTCCAGTTAAGTAAATAATTAATATGACATAAAATATTAATAAACATTACTAAAAATGAAATTGGAAATGAGTAGTGGATAAAAGAAAAGGAAAATGAAATAAAAAGCAATTTATGACATCTTGATGATGTCATTTAAAAGCCATAACCAATCACAATTAAGTAACCATTTGACTAATTAATAAAAGAGATAAATAAAGACCAAGGAAGACCAAAAACAAGCAGCCATCTTCTTCTTCAAAACGTGATCCTCTCCTCCATAACCCTCCATGGAAGTTTTCTTTAATTACTTCCATTTTCCCATGAATTTGCACTATAAAACCCTAAGTCCCTTCACTAAAAGCTTGTCTCTACCTCTTGGGAAGTGTTTGGCAGCCTAGAAAGTGAAGGAAAGTGAAGTTTTAGCTTGGAAAATTCTGCCCTACAAGAGGTTAGTGCACCTATCTACTTAAAACTTTTATTTTCTATGTTAGAGACTTGAAACCAACAAGTATTTGTGAATGAAATGAACCAAACTCATGTGTATGTCCATTAGAGAATTCGGCAGCCCTATTGAAGGTATAGGAATAAGTGTTTTGTTGGTCTTAGAGTGGACTAAAAATGATATTTAGGATATATATATATATATATATGGATGATGAATTGGTATGCTAACTAAGGCATCTTGTAGAAATTATAATGTGAAGCTAGGGTTTTGGGGAGTGAAAATTGGCTTGGCTTATGAAATTGTTAAAGAACATCCTATTGGTCAATTAGTGACCATTTGAAGGAATTTGACCTTAATTGGGACTGAAATAAAGCATGGCAAAGGGAATGAGTGTGCTTCCTAGAGGGTGCAGAATGATGACTGAAATTTCAGTCCACTTAGGCAGCCATAACTTTGGCTGTGTAGGTCCAATTGGTGTTTGGCCAATTGGACATGAAACTAGGCTTATAATGGCACATTTTTTCTGAAGAAACCATGCCCCAAAAGACCAAAGCAAGAGGACCAAAAGTTGGCCCCAATCCGGATACCCTGCAACAGCACCTGCAGAATGACCAAATGAACAATAACTGTTCATTTAGCCATAACTCACTGTAGATATGGTCAATTGACCTGAAATTTTTACAGCAACAAGATATGATATAGAAAAACAACTTTCATGAAGAACATCACCCCAAATTATGCCATTAACCCATTCAAATTATTGAGCAAAGTTAAATTATCAAACCTGCAACTCTGCAGATTTTCATTTGAGCAGTAATGTTTGGATGACTATAACTCCCTCTAGAAAACTCGGATTTAGGCGATTCTTGAACCGATAGAAACCTAAGGCATGGTAGAACATTTTATAAGAAGAAAGTTAGACCAAATTATGAACTTAACTTGATCAAATTACTGACCAAAGTTGGACCAAAAATTTGCCAGACTCAAAATCTCAGCATGAACAGTACACGTGAACAGTAAACTTATTTTGGCCATAACTTGAGCTACAAAACTCCAAATGGAGTGATTCAAAAAACGAAATTCAACTAGACAAAATAAGGAACAACTTTCATGTTTACCATTTCCTCAAATTCCTACTGTAACAGTGCTTAATGGAATAGTAAAGTTAAGCTTCAAAAACTGAAAATTTTGTTTCCCTTGGTTTAAGCCTAGAAATGGTAATGGTGATCACTTCCAACAAGTTTTAAATGAAAAATGTGGTATGTTTGAAGTGCCAAAGTCAATGTACCTACTCTCTATGCAAAAGTCAACTTTCTTGTTGACCAATGAAATGAATAGTGACACCAAAAGTTAAAATTCAAAGATTGAAGAATTTTAAAGTATCAAATGCCCTAGTATACCTAACAAGATTGGTTTGGATAGTTTGGCATGCCAATAGGGTATTGTTTTAGCAGTACTGCGAAAGGCTTTATGCCTGTATTCATGGCTTTATGCCTGTATTCATGGCTTTTATGCCCGTATGCATGGTTTTATGCCCGATTATGTGATATCATGGCTTTTTAGCCATACTGACTGCATACATGGTTGACGTTCTGCATCCCATGGTATGACGGCCCGAGGCACCGCGGTGTCCAGTGCCAACGACCCGTTATCCATCCGATCGTCGAGATAGGTTACTTGGGCATGGAAAAGTATAACTGTGATTGAACTGATTATTAAAGAAAATACGAAAATTAAGTATCAGGAATGATTACCAAAAATACAAAGAAGCTCAAGATCATGAAGAAAATAATTAACGAAATGCATGAAAAAGTTAATATCATAAAACATGATTAGCCCTCGACTAAACAATAAGTCAGTAATTATTCATCTCTTATGAACACAATAGCAAGGAAATTATTATTTTTATTTGCATATTATATTTTCTTGTATTATTGGCACCACTAAGCTTTATGCTTAGCGTCGCTTTTACAGCGTAGTGCGAAGATTTGGACAGAGGGCCCAGTAGACCACAGATTCGGTAAGGCAGCTCACAGTTCTGCATAGTGTCCGTGTCACCTCACCATCCACAGTGCATTGGTAGGACACTAGGTCCCATTTTGTATTTTGAGTTTTTTGTAAATTTTGTAATTAAACTCTTATTTTATCATGTGTATTTGAAACAAATGTAATATAATTTTGTATTAATGTAAGTACTTGTAATTTGTGATTATAAATCACATGTGAGAATTTATTTATGATTTGAGTCTAATGATGATGTGAAATGAATGAATGACAAATAGAGGAATTGTTAAGAAAATTGTGTTTGTGAAAGGAAGAGTGAATGTCTATTTATGACTTGTACATGATTAACAAATGAGATGAATGATTGAGAAACGAACGGTTGAAAAATATTGAGATCTTGATAAATGGAGTTGAGATGAATGAATAAGAATATAGGAAGTGTTTTTCACAGGTTCCGAAGAACGGTTTTCTCCATTTTTAGCCGGTACTTTGCCGGATTTTCTATAAAATTTTCGGAACCTCAAATAAATTACAATTTCAATAAATGAATTATATTTCACAAGTTATATTCAAAAGGAAGAATAAAAATGAATTAAGATAAAATAGCGTGCTCGGCACACTGAGTGGTATAACTTGCTCGGCTACACTGTAGTCGGGTAAGGGGTGTCACAGTACAACTACAGACTCCATTATAGAAGTTGAGTATATTGCTGTATCGGATGCTGCAAAGGAAGCTGTTTGGATAAAAAAAGTTTGTAACATAACTTGGAGTGGTTCCATCCATTGTATCACCAACCCCATTGTATTGTGACAACAATGGTGCTCTTATTCAAGGTAAAGAACCCCGGTCTCACCAAAAATCCAAACACATAGAAAGGCACTACCACATTATAAGAGAAATAGTTCAGCGAGGCGATATAGCCATATGGAAAATATCATCAGTTGATAATCCAGCTGATCCATTCATGAAGGCCATGACACAAACTCAGCTAGACGAACATCTTGAGAAGATGGGTTTTAGATATTGTAATGAATGGCCCTAGTGCAAATGGGAGATTGTTAGTAGTATGCCCTAGACAAATAAATGATATGCTCTAGAGCATATCATTTATTTGTATCTTATAAATAATTATTTATCAATAAAAGGCAATTATACTTTTCTGTTTGTATAAATTATTTATGTGTAATGGAAAAGGTCTTTTAATACTTGATTAGATATTCTATTCTTAAGATGTTAAAAATATGAATAATACTACATGCTTGTACAAGTATTATAAATATGGTTCGCAATCTAGGATACTTCATAAGAGATATGACTTATCCAGAAAGGTTGTTATTCATGTTTGTGTCCATGGATTAGTATGAGATACTAATGAGATGGAATGGTGAGTCTCATACCATATAACAAACATGGTGGGTACTCATATGATGAGTAGGCCAAACCAGTAATGCTTATGACATACACATGGAGTTTACTTTTGTCAATGCAATGTCATAAAGGTCATGCTAGTGCATATAATCCCTTAACTTGAGATAACAAAGTTATCTTGTATATAGGTAGTTTGAGTTTGATACTGCTTTCATATTCATACTATGTATGGGTATATGGGTATGTGTTGGCTCCTACTAGTTATATATGGAGATAGGTGTTAGTCAAGATGGGATCCATTATCCTAAGTAAATAAGGATAAATCCTATGTTTATTTAATAGTTCTTGATGTTTTAAGTTCATAGCCAAGACAGATAGACGTAACTAGAAAAGAGTTTCTGACAAAAAAGTCTAATTGATCAAGAACTAGAATTAAAAGAAAACATATGATTCAATGCAATTGGAGTTTGACATAAACCATGACTCCAACTTGAATTAGGATTTTGTAACTGAGAGACTCTCGTGCATGGCACTCGTGATCAAAGGTTCATGGATTGGAGATATAATTCATTACTAATTTGGTAGTCATAATAGATGATGCTAAATGTCAATTATGCCTTATGAGAATTCGGATGAAATGGGTAGTTCATTTTAATTTTAGAACAGTTCTAATTTCATTGCTAATTAGTCATGAACCTAGTAAGTCACACACACATAAAAGTATATTGACCAAGACATAATTAGTTTAATTAATTGACTAAAGAGTTTGGTTAATTAATTAAATTGAAAAATTTAGCTTGCGATAAGATTGCAAAGTCCCTAGCATGACTTGAAACTAAATTTATCTATGGAAGTCTATAAGTTAATATTTAAATGATTTAAATATAAACTTAAAAATTAATTAAAGGATGAAGATGAAATTTAGAGAATTTGACTTGGTCAAATGTTGACCTTTTTGACTTTTAATTAATTAATTAATCATGGAATAATTAACGATGATTAATTAAGGCTTAATTTCTTCATTAATGGTTTGTGATGATAAATGGTCCAATGAAAATTGGACAAGAATTTTGATTATCCAATTAGAATTCAACATTTTCTCACTAATATTATGTAACATCCTTACTTTAGGCAATTTTGTACATTCTACTGTTCCGGCGATTAAGGCTTATTTGAACAGCTAGAATATTTGGAATCACACTTAAACTAGAGTGGAGAGTCATAATTAAATAAAATAAAGATCAAGTAAGGTTGAAGAAAAATAAAAGAAAGAGAGTACAAATTAGTTAAATGAGTACAAGACACAGCGATGAGTAACCCTACTGGGAAGTGACTGTGAATTCAGTTGCTACTCCAAACTCATGCAGGACCTTGTAAGACACTTAATTAGAATTTAAATGAGATATTATTATGAATTAATAAGTCAAGAAAATAAAAAGAGACAAGCACAAATAAACATATTAAAAGTTAAAGTGAAAAATGAAATTAAGGACTTATCAAGTATTATGGAAAAGATGAACATAAACTCGATAAGAGAAAAATTTAGTCAATCAAATTTAAAAGATCAAAATTGACCAAAAGTGAGATAAAATAAGTTAATGAAGATGGATTAGCTAAATTAATCAGGATTAGTAAAAGTAAACAAAAAAGTCAAATTATAATAATGAAAGATTTCAACTTAATTACAACTCTGTCATTCTCCTTAATTATAAAAATGCCATTATGCATAAAATTAATATATATATATATATATAAGAAAATCAGCTCCATCTTCTTCATTTTTCAGCCATCCCATGCTCTCTCTCTTTCTCTCACTTTCTCTCACCGTCCACCATTAACACTCACCACCATGCTTTAAAACCCTAGTTTTCTCTCATAATTCTTATAGGAAATTGAGTGAAAAATTCATATTAAGCCTTGAATTGAAGAAAGCCAACAAGAATTTCAAGGAATTTAGAGGTTTTTGTGAAGAGGAAGCATGATCAAATTGAGGTAAGTTATGTTCTAAGCTTAATTAGCTATGAATTAATGGGCTTCAAGTTATATTTTGAAGTTTTCTATTGAAATTGATTTAAATCTTGGGTGTTATTGAAGAAGGGGATTCAGTCAAGGGTAAGAACAAGAAGGAAGATCAAAGCTTGGTTGGGTTAGAAGCAAATTGGAGTTGCTTGAGGTTAATTAAAGCTAGAAATCAAGGTTAGTGCTATGAAACTCTTTGAATTTTGAAGTTTTGGAAAACTAGAATAGGGTTTCATGAAATTAGGGTTTTCAGTTCTTGTGACCTATTTGATGTCTTTATACCTAAATTAAGACTATTTGGTATGCAATTATTATGAAATGTTGATGATATGGCAAACCAATTGAGTGAGTGTAGTGTTGTGCCTTGGAACTAGTTCTGGATAGCCTAAGTCTAGTGAATTCAATTGCTCATAACTTGTGTTGTACAACTCCTATTTTTGTGAAACCAAAGCCAAATTAAATTTGAAGCCCATACCTACAACTTCTGTGTTTTTGTCCAAACTAAATTCTTAGGGCAAATCAGTCAAATTCCTAGAGTAAGTATGTATTGCTGAAACTAGAATTTTCTGCAATTCCAGCAAATTGCCCTATGACCGCCGTGTAGTAATCAGGGCATAAATCTCATTGTATAAATCCTATTGAGGTGATTCAAGATGTTCTAGAAACCTAAGACATAGGCCTACAACTTTGTTTTAGAGACTTTGTCTAAATTCTGGGTGTAGAATATTAAAATGTTGAATTATTAACAATGATAATTAGCTCGAGTATGCCTAGACAGTAGTGTAAGAGTTGGATAGATTGGCATGCCAAGAAGGGATAAGATGAGCAGTATTGCATTTGGATTTTATGCCTAGATGCCATTGGCAGGCGCAGAGTATACAATATGGTTATCCTTTGTTCATGATCATTTTGAATAATCATTGGCAGGCACCGAGTGTCCTATATGATTATTCCTTTGGCTTTTATGCCTAATTACATAGCATACCCGATAGGCACCGATGTGTCCGACGGTATGACGGCCCAAGGCATCGAGTGTTTAGTGCCTGTATAACCCGCATATCCAGTCCAAATAGGCTGATTAAAGGTTACTTAGGCACTGAAATGAATCAAAGAAGTTGAATATCATAAAAAAAATAGAAAGATCCCAATGAAATAAATGCTCTTAAAAATCACAAAAATGTGTGAACATGAGGAAACAAAAAAAGCATTATAAGAGGTGCTTAAAATTAATTTGTGATTATATAATGAAGTGATTACACAGAAAGTTAATATTACAAATTCGATAATTCTTCTAAATGATTTATGATTAAATTAGATGTGCATTTTCTTATATTACTTGAAGTGAAATTATTTCTTTTATTTGTATATTGTACTTTCATTTTATTAGTGCACTACTATGCAGAGTTGCTTAGCATGATAGTTTTTCCTTATGCAGATTCAGCTGATAAAGTTCAATAATTCTTAAGATAGGGAGTTGTGATCTGATCTACAGAAGTGGTTACTGTTTGCTAGTTTTTCAACCACCGCAAGTGCATAGATCGCTAACAAGTAATACAGTGATGAGTAAAGTATCGTTCTCACGAGGAATATGATTAGTAACTGCCAAACTACACAATGATTTTGACTATTTAAGCTATCGAATAATGAGGGAGTGAAAGTTGTTTATTTTAAACACTAGAATGATAAACTTAAAATGAAATAATCTATTTTGAAACAATTATGGAATTAAGATTTCACACTTGAATCTTACTATGGATGTTATCTTGGTTATTTACTTGGTTGAGAATTGGTTGCCTTGATGGAAATTAATCCTAAGGTATCCTAAGTCCTCTCTCAAGGCACCTAGGGTGTATTTTAATTAACTTAAACCCGACTTTCATGGCGATCAAATTAATTAAAACCCTTTAAGGTCTTTGACCAATTTTGAAATTCCACAAAGGTAATTAACCTATGTCTAGGTCAGAATTCCTAGGTTCAAAATCTTGATTTTCTAATATTAATATTCACCTTTCAGTCATTCAATTAATATCTATAATCAATACTAAATGGGTACCAACACATAGCATGCATTAAGATCATAAGAAATTAAATCAAGGAACAAATCTCAATTCCAATAAATGAAACTTAATGTTTATCCATAATAATGATTACAAGCATTACTCTCCTAATTCCAGAATATGAAAACTGCTCACTCATGGTGAGTTCAGCAAACATCATGATAAAAAGGTAAAGACAGTAAAAAGAAATCATCTAGAAGAAATAAAAAAATAAAAATACATTTAAGGAAATGGAATGAAAGAACCGAAGAGGGCTTTCAGCTTTGATCTTGTGGAACTTCGGCTGAAGATCTCCTCCTTGATACTGATATTCTTCTCCTCCAGACGGCTGAAGAGAGTGCAGAAATGAGCACTCTTTGAAACTCCTAATAAGCTCTGTAAAAAGATTAATCTCCCCTTTCTTCTTGATGTTTTCTACTTCTATTTATAATAGCTATTCTAGGGTTAGGTCATTTTGAGTCCAAAAAGCCTTAGGAGTCTGATTTGAATGTGTACACAAGAGCGAGAATTCGGGTTAAAAAACTGACTGCCGCATGGTACACGGCCCGTGTGTCACTACACGGCCTCGGGCCGTGTAACTTACTGGAGCGGAATGGCAGAGTTTTGCATTGGCACAGAGACTTGCACGGGTCTGCATTGGCTACACGGGCCGTGTACTTTTGTTCTCAGAAAATTCTTCAAGCTTGTGCTAGTAGAGACTTACACGGGTCCCTACATATTACATGGGTCCAATTACATGACCTATGTACTTTTATTTCTCCATTGGCTCTCTAGCTTTCATATGGCAGAAGGTTACACGGGTCTGTGGCTTTACTTACATGACCTGTGTACTTTGTATCAGCTTTTGACCTCTCCAATCTCCCCTTCGCACTCCTATGCTCTGGGACTTCACCAAAACACCTGAAATACTGCAGAAGCATGGAATTAAGAGATTAACAATAGAAATTACAAAAACTAATGAAATTAACTACTATGCATGAGATTACTTACCTAAATGCTATGAGATAGTATACAAATGTGCTTAAAAATATCTATACAATTTAAGTGTATCAAATACCCCCAAAATTAAACTTTTGCTTGTCCTCAAGCAAAACAAAACTCTATTTTAAAATGCATTTCAAGGGATAACTTAGGAATGTAACCAACAATTCAATAAGTGCATAATTGAACTCCTCCAATCCTTCATACCATTTACCCTCTTTCAAGGGTTTTAATAGCTGCCTGTTTGGAACTTCAACTCCTTTCATGGTGTTTCGACTAGTTATTCCTCTGTGCAAAGGCTATTAATAAGTCACAAATCACTTGTTTTATCAAGATAAACTTGAGAAACACTTACTCCCCCAAATTTGCCTCTATCATGGATAATTGTGATGAAGTGACTCAATTCCAACTCCATAGGCATATCTCAATTTTCTATCTCCACTAATGTAGTATACACTTTTCAAAAGATCAAAATGTAACACCCTCCCGGCAGCAACTCCGTACATTCTACTGTTCCGGTGACCGGTGTCGGTCCGGACAGCTAGAACGTCCGGAAAAATATTTAAACTAAAGTGAGGAATCATAATTAACTAAAATATTAATGAGAAAAATTTAGTAAAAATTTTAGAAATAAAATACAGTTAAGTCAAATGAGCCGGTGCCCAAGCGATGGGTAACCCAGAGGAAAGTTGCGGTTCTCGCAACGAGGAGCCCTAGACCCGGAAAAAAATTCATAAAATAATTTTTGGGACTCCAGAGAAGGGTCATTGAGGTTCCTATGGCATTAGAATGCCAAGAAAATATTTAGAAAAATTTTTCAATCGGTACAGACAATTTTGACCCGTTAAGCCAAACGGAGGGCATTTCGGTCATTTCGCTTTCAGAGGTGATTTTTGGTCGACTTGTCCAGTTAAGTAAATAAGTATATGACTCAAAATATGAATAAATATTGCTAAAAATTAAATTGAAATGTGGTAGAAAAGAAAAGAAAAGAAAAATAAAAAATTAAGCAAATTATGACATATTATGATGTCACTCACTTACTTCCAACCAATCACAATTAAACAACCTATTAATTAATAAATAAAAAGAGATAAATATGGCCAAAAACAAAAGAAATCAGCAGCCCTTCTTCTCCTTAGAAAAACGTTTTACACCCCCTCCCCTCTTCCTCCATTGAATCTCAACCAAAGCTCCATTTTCATCCTTATTTCATCACAAACTCTCCTAAGTCCTTTCACTAAAAACTTGTCTATACCTCTTGAGAAGTGTTTGGCAGCCAAGAAGAAGAAAGAAAGTGAAGATTGGGACTTGGAAAAATCTGCCTACAAGAGGTTAAAGTGAGGTTAGTGCACATATGTATTTAAAACTCCTTAATTCCATGTTAGAGATGTGTAATAGGTAAGAAATTGTGAAATAAATGAACTAAAATCATGTGTATGAAGCCCATGGATTTTGGCTGCCCCTAAGGAAGGAACAAGATTGAGTGTTTGGATGGACTTGGAGTGCACTAGAGATTATGTTTAAAGTGTATGAACATAAGGATAATGAAGTAGTTGGTTAATTAAGGTAAATTGTGTAAATTTTGAATTTAAGCTAGGGTTTTGGGAGTGAAAATTTGATTTGGCTTATGGAATGATTAGTGGACATTCTAATGGTCAATTAGTGACCATTTAAGGCAAGTAAATCATAATTTGAAGTGAGCTAATGCATGGTAAACTGAAATGGGGAGGCTGCCAAGAGACAATGAGAAATGAGGTCGATCCAGCATGTTTGGACTGCTATATCCTTGGCTGTGTAGGTCCAATTGGTGTTTGGCCAATTGGACATGAAACTAGGCTTATAATGGCACATTTTTACTGAAGAAACCATGCCCAAAAGACCAAAGCAAGAGGACCAAAACTTGGCCCCAATCCGGATACCCTGCAAACAGCCCCTGCAGAAATGATCAAATGAACAGTAACTGTTCATTTTGCCATAACTCACTGTAGATTTGGTTAATTGACCTGAAATTTTTACAGCAACAAGATAAGATATAGAAAAACAACTTTCATGAAGAAACCTACCCCAAATAATGCCATTAACCCATTCAAATGATTGGGCAAAGTTAAGTTATCAAACCTGCAACTCTGCAGATTTACATTTGAACAGTAATGTTTGGATGACTATAACTCCCTCTAGAAAACTTGGATTTAGGCGATTCTTGAACCGATGGAAACCTAAGGTATGGTAGAACATGTCATATGAAGAAAGTTAGACCAAATTATGAACTTAACTTGGTCAAATTACTAACCAAAATTGGACCAAAATCTGTCAAAACCCAAAATTTCAGCATGAGCGATTACGTGAACAGTAAACTTATTTTGGCCATAACTTGAGCTACAAAACTCCAAATGGAGTGATTCAAAAAAAGAAATTCAACTAGACAAAATAAGGAACAACTTTCATGTTTACCATTTCCTCAAATTCCCACTGTAAAAATAACAAATGTAACAGTAAAGATGAAGCACCAAATGTGAAAATTTTGTTCAATTAGCATTAAGCTTAGAAATGGTATTGGCAACCAATACCAACAAGTTTTAAATACAAAATGTGGTATGTTTGGGGTGTTAAAACCAATACACCTATTTTCTATATAAAAGTCAACATTTTTGTTGACCAATGAGGTGAATAGTGACACCAAAACCAAAAATTGGCAATTTTGCCAAAATGACCTAAGCTTTGAGAAAGTGACCAAAACTAACAAGTTTTGAATACAAAATGTGGTATGTTGGGAGTATTAAGAGCAATGTACCTATTGTTTATGCAAAAGTCAACATTTTAGTTGACTAATGAAATGAATAGTGACATGAAAACTTGAAATTCAAAAATTGTGAAACTTAAAAATGCAAAATGCCCTAGTAGGCCTAATGTGATTGGTTTGGATAGGTTGGCATGCCAATAGGGTATTGTTTTAGCAGTACTGCGAAAGGCTTTAAGCCTGTATTCATGGCTTTATGCCCGTATTCATGGCTTTATGCCTGTATTCATGGCTTTTATGCCCGATTATGTGATATCATGGCTTTTTAGCCATACCGATTTATACGTGGTTGGCGTTACCGTCCCATGGTATGACGGCCCGAGGCACCGCGGTGTCCAGTGCCAACGACCCGTTATCCAGTCCAGTCGTCCAGTATAGGTTACTTGGGCATGGAAAAGTATAACTGTAATTGAACTGATTGTTAAAGAAAATACAAAAATTAAATATCAGGAATGATTATGATAGAATACAAAGAAACTCAAGATCATGAAGAAAATAATTAACGAAATGCATGAAGAAGTTAATATCATAAAACATGATTAGCCCTCGACTAAACAATAAGTGAGTAATTATTTATTTCTTATGAACACAATAGCAAGGAAATTATTATTTTTATTTGCATATTGTATTTTCTTGTATTATTGGCACCACTAAGCTTTATGCTTAGCGCGTCGCTTTTGCAACGCGTAGGTACTAAAGATTTAGACAGAGGGCCTAGTAGACCACAGATTGGGTAAGGCCGTTCACAGTTCTGCATAGTGTCCATGTCACCTCAACTTCTACAGTGCATTGGTAGGACACTAAGTGTCATTTTGGCATTCTGTAATAAATTTTGATTTTCTCATATGTAATGAAACTTATGTAATGTATTTTGATTTTCATGTAAATAATGCAAATTTGTGTTTGTAAATGGAAAAGTGAATATTGATCTGTGATTGTTACATGACTATCAAATGAGATGAATGATTGAAAATTGAAATTGAGAAATGAATGGTTGACAAATGTTGAGATGATGATTATTGGAGTTTGAGAGTAATTGAATACGAATATATGAATATTGGAAGTGTTTTTCACAGGTTCCGAAAAACTATTTTTTTCCATTTTTAGCCGGTACTCCGCCGGATTTTCTTTAAAATTTTCGGAACCTTAAATAAATAATACTTTTGATAAATGGCTTAAATAAATTATATTTCACAAGTTATATTCAAAAGGAAGAATAAAAATGAATTAAGATAAAATAGAGTACTCGGCACACTGAGTGGCATAACTTGCTCGGCTACACTGTAGTCGGGTAAAGGGTGTCACACAAAAGGTCTTTAAAAGGGTTGTAATAGGGCTTAGGGATAATGACTTAGTTGCCAATGAAAGGTTTTTAGGGAATGCAAATATGAGGATAGCATGTATGTATAAAATATCAAGTATACTAAGTTTATTCTACTGATTTTGTATGGAGAGGAAGGGTTTTTGTTTATTTATTTATTTATTTATTTATTTTTATTTTTTTATTTATGTCCCTTTTGTCCTCTCCCCCAAACTCATTACTTTTGCTCGGTTGGAAAGGTAAATTTTTCTTTGATTTTAATTGCACACTCGCACTTTTTCTTAAATTCTACCTCCTCTCTCCATTTTCCTTTTTTCACTTAATATACTTTTTACTTATGCATTTAGCTTCCTCAAAAGGGTATGTATGTGTTTAGGCTAGGGGCTAGGTCAATAATTATGGGTAAACAAGGAAAATCATATAGGTAAAAATATATGCTTAAGTTGGGTGCAAGAGACATATTGTGACTAAGGGTGGCTAAGGCTTAATTTGGCTATATCAAAGAATGTCTTTGTAACACCCTCCCGGTAGCAACTCCGTACATTCTACTGTTCCGGTAACCGGTGTCGGTCAGGACAGCTAGAACGTCCGGAAAAATATTTAAACTAAAGTGAGGAATCAAAATTAACTCAAATATTAATAAGAAAAATTTAGTAAAAATTTTAGAAATAAAATACAACCAAGTTAAACGAGCCGGTGCCCTAGCGATGGGTAACCCAGAGGGAAGTTGCGTTTCTCGCAACTAGGAGCCCTAGACCCGGGGGAAAAATCATAAAATAATTTTTTAGACTCCGGAGAAGGGTCATTGAGGTCCCTATGGCATTAGAATGCCAAGAAAATACCTAGAAAAAATTTTCAATTGGTACAAACAATTTTGACCCGTTAAGCCAAACGGAGGGCATTTTGGTCATTTCGCCTTCAGAGGTGATGATTTTTGGCCGACTTGTCCAGTTGAGTAAATAATTAATATGACATAAAATATGAATAAACATTACTAGAAATTAAATTGAAAATGAGTAGCGAAGAAAAGAAAAGAAAATGAGGAAAAAGGCTTATTTATGACATCATGATAATGTCATTTAAAAGCTATAACCAATCATATTTAAACAACCTATTAACTAACAAATAAAAGAGACAAATTGAGACCAAAATAAATCAAAAAGCCAGCAGCCATCCCCTTCCCCAAAACCAGCCGAAATTCATACCCTAGCCCAACCTCCATTGACAACTTCAAGCAAGCTCCATTTCCCTCTTCATTTCACCATAAACCCTAGACACCTTTCACAAAAATTTATCCTTGCACCTTGCATAACCTTTTGGCAGCCAAGAAAAGGAAAAGAAGTGAAGTTTGAGCTTGGAAAAAATCTGCCTACAAAAGGTTAGTGCACATATGTATTTAAAACTCATTAATTCCATGTTAGAGATTTGTAATAGGTAAGAAATTGTGAAATAAATGAACCAAACTCATGTGTATGTCCACCATAGAATTCGGCAGCCTTAAGGAAGGAATGATTTTGATTGTTTTGATGGACTTAGAGTGGACTAGAAATGATGTTTAAGGTATATATCTACATGGATAATGAATTAGTGTGCTAACTAAAGCATCTTGTATGAATCATAATGTGAAGCTAGGGTTTTGGGAGTAAAATGTGAACTTGGCTTATGAAATTGTTAAAGAACATCCTAATGGTCAATTAGTGACCATTTGACAAAATTTGACCATAATTTGGACAGAAATATAGCATGGCAAAGTGAATGAGTATGCTGCCTAGTGAGTGCAGCAGGGTGGCTGTGATTCCAGCCCACTTGGACTACCATATCATTGGCTGTGCTGGTCCAATTGGTGTTTGGCCAATTGGAAATGAAACTAGGCTTATAATGTCACATTTTTGCTGAAGAAACCATGCCCAAAAGACCAAATCAAGAGGACCAAAAGTTGGCCCCAATCCGGATACCCTGCAACAGCACCTGCAGAAATGACCAAATGAACAAGAATCGCTCATTTGGCCATAACTCACTGTAGATATGGTCAATTGACCTGAAATTTTTACAGAAACAAGTTAAGACATAGACAAACAACTTTCATGAAGAAACTACCCCAAATTATGACCAGAACCTAACCCAAATGGCAGTCACAGTCACTGTTCATGGTACTGTAGATTTGGTAATTCTGCAGTTTTTCCAATCACGCCAGCTGTGGTTTTTGGACCATATCTGGAGCTAAAAAACTCCAAATGGAGTGATTCAAAAAAGGAAATTCAACTAGACAAAATAAGGAACAACTTTCATGTTTACCATTTCCTCAAATTCTCACTGCAACAGTGCTTAATGGAACAGTAAAGTTAGGCTTCAAAAACTGAAAATTCTGCCCTCTTGGTTTTAAGTTTAGAAATGGTATGGGTGCTCATTTCCAACAAGTTTTAAATGTAAAATGTGGTACATTGAGGGTGTTAAAACCAATACACCTATTTTCTATCCAAAAGTCAACATTTTTGTTGACCAATGAGGTGAATAGTGACACCAAAACTTGAAATTCAAAATTTGAAGAATTCAAAAGTATCAAATGCCCTAGTATACCTAACAAGATTGGTTTGGATAGTTTGGCATGCCAATAGGGTTCAGTTAGCAGCACTGCACATGGCAATATGCCATTCTGTGATTTTATGGCTTTTAGCCATTCTGACCTTTTTTTGAGATTTGGCCTTGTGCTTGATGTTATCACAGCTTGTTAGCTGTTCTGTTGCACACCGGAAGATGCATATGTGACCGATGGTGTGACGGCCCAAAGTACTTGATACCCAGTGCCAGTTTACCCGTTTATCCAGTCCAGTCATCTAGTGTAGGTTACTTGGGCAAACAAATGAATGAAAGTGGACAAAGTTAATGATATACAAATTCAAAACAAATAAAACATATACATTCACTACATATTTATTTTCTGCTATTTTCTTTTATTTTATTATTGCACCACTAAGGATTATTGCTTAGCGCGTTGCTTTTGCTACGCGTAGGTACTGGAGATACTGATCGTGAGCCCAGTAGACCGCAGACTGGGTGAGTCCATCCTGCGATTACTGCATGTTGTCCGTGTCACCTCACCACCTGCAGTGCATTGGTAGGGCACTAGGTGTCATTTTGTCATTTTGTAACTAACTTTTTATTTTCTCATATGTATTTAGAATTATGTAATGTATTTTGATGTTCATGTAAATTATGAAAATTGTATTTGTGAATGGAAAAGTAAATATCTAATTGTGATTTATACTTGATTATCACATGTGATGGATGATTGACAACTGAAATTGAAGAATGTTGTTGAGATTTTGATATTGGAGTTTGAGATGATGAGACATGAATATTGGAAGTGTTTTTCACAGGTTCCGAAGAACTGTTTTCTCCATTTTTAACCGGTACTCTGCCGGATTTTCTTTAAAATTTTCGGAACCTCAAATAATTTATAATTTCGATAAATGGCTCAAATATATTATATTTCACAAGTTATATTCAAAAGCATGATAAAAATTAATTAAGGTATATTAGAGTGTGCCGATACACCGTGTGACATATCTTACCCGGATATACTGTACACGGGTAAGGGGTGTCACATTTAGTGGTATCAGAGCACGGTTTAGGCGTTTCTGGGCCTAGATTGAGTCCATACCATGCATTGCATTTGTAAGAGTAGAGGTGACACTAATGCAGATCTGTTTGTGTTTCTTATTTTGAATAGGATATGGACCCTTCATCACAGAGAGCAGTCGAGGAGGAAGTGGAGAGTCATGCTCCACCTGCAGCAGCTGAGACTGGGGGTAGGGGAGAACCTACTCCACCCGGCTCAAGCGAGCACCTCGGCCTCCACAGCCATGTTCCAAAGAAATGGCCGATTTCTTGGAACAAATGGCTGGAGTAATGCCACCACCCCACCACCAGCTCCACACAGTAAATCACACACTGAAAGGCTAAGAAAGTTTGGAGCGGTGGACTTTTTCTGTAGAGAGAAGATGATTACATTGCGGTAGAATTGGTTGAACAGAACAGGCATAGTTCTAAAACAACTCCACTGCACTCCAGAGCAAAACCTGGAAGCCGCCATATCTTTGTTGCAAGATGATGCCTACGAATGGTGGGATACTGTGTCCAGTGAAGTGCAGCCATAAGCTATAACTTGGGACTTCTTTCTCTCCGAATTCAAGAAGAAATATGTGGATCTTGTATACCGGAAGAGAGAAGAAGAGAGTTTATTAATCGAGGCGAGAGACGGTTGTCGGTGGTAAGTATGAGAAGGAATTCGTCCGATTAAGCCGCTACGAAAGGGAGATAGTCCCTAATGAAGCTGAAAGGTGTAAGAGATTTGAAGAGGGACTAAATGACAACATAAAGATCCAGCTCACTGCCTTGGGAATCACAGAATTTACCAAGTTATTGGAAGCTGCAATAAAGATTAAAAAAGTAAGAATCAGTGAGCAGACCAGAAGGGATAGACAGTAGAAGAGGGGCCCGGGTCAGCCTAGTTCATCTCCTGCACCTGGGAAGAAGTTCAAGGGTCCATCTGCAAAGAGTTCAGGTCAGCCACACGGTCAGGGTCAATCTCAGGGGCCCAGGCCACAGTTTACCCCTAGGAGAGGTCAGTCTACACCATCAGTGGGCAGCTCTCCAGGGATGGGGTTCAGGGGACCAGCCCCAGCATCTTCTGCATGTCCACACTGTTTGAAATGGCATAAGGGAGAGTGTTGGAGAGTGACTGGTGCCTGCTTAATGTGTGGGTCAACAGAGCATCAGTTGAAGAACTGTCCACGTAGAACTACTACAGCTGCTCCAACACAAACAGACAGACCTGCTCCTGCACCACAAAGGGGTAGGAAATCTGGCAAATCTGATGCAGTGGGACCATCACAGAGGCCTGCATCTGAGCCAACAGAGAGGCCAGATAACAGACCACCTGCCAGAGCTTATGCCTTGAGAGCTCAGGAGGAGCAAGATGCCCCGGACGTCATCAGGGGTACGTTCTCCCTCTACAATACACATGTGCATGCATTGGTGGATCCAGGATCCACCCATTCATACATCTGCATCAACTTACCCGTAGAAAGGGGGATACTAGTAGGGGAGAGTGACCAAGACATTCTGGTCACTAATCCATTGGGCCACAGTGTAGTGGTGAACAAAGTATACAAGGGTTGCCTGTTAAGGATTCAGGGGTATGAATTCTTGGCAGACCTGATTGAGTTGCCCTTCCACGAGTTTGACGTGATTTTGGGAATGGACTGGTTGTCACGTCATCAGGCAATAGTTGATTGCAAATTGAAGAGAATTTCTTTGAAAACTTCTGAGGGTAATGAGATCACAGTTATGGGGGAAAGGACAGATTTCTTGTCCAATGTCATCTCAGCCACAGTTGCAAGAAGAATGATGAGAAAAGGCTGTGAAGCCTACCTAGCACATATGGTGGATACTAGGCAGGCTAAGCCAAACCTGAATGATATACCCACAGTAAGAGACTTCCCAGAGGTATTTCCTGAAGAATTGCCTGGTTTGCCACCAGAAAGGGAAGTTGAATTTGCTATTGAGACACTGTTGGGTACAGCACCCATTTCCATTGCTCCTTATAGGATGGCACCCACTGAATTGAGGGAGTTGAAAATTCAGTTGCAAGAGTTACTTGATAAGGGGTTTATACGCCCCAGTGTGTCACCATGGGGAGCTCCAGTGCTGTTTGTGAAAAAGAAGGATGGGACTTTGAGGCTATGCATTGATTACCGGCAGTTGAATAAAGTGACTGTGAAGAACAAATATCCGTTGCCTAGAATTGATGATTTGTTTGATCAGTTGAAGGGAGCAGGAGTATTTTCTAAAATTGATCTCAGATCAGGGTATCATTAGTTGAGGGTGAAGGATACAGATGTGCCAAAGACTGCATTCAGGACCCGGTATGGGCATTATGAGTTTCTGGTGATGCCCTTTGGCCTAACAAATGCACCAGCGGCATTCATGGACCTTATGAACTATATCTTCCATCCACACTTAGATCGATTCGTAGTGGTCTTTATTGATGATATTTTGGTGTATTCCAAGACCAGGGAAGAACATGTTGAGCATTTGAGGATTGTTCTGCAAACCCTGAGAGAAAAGAAGCTGTATGCTAAGTTGTCCAAGTGTGACTTCTGGTTGAATGAGATTGCATTCCTTGGACACATAGTGTCAGCTGATGGGATTAGGGTGGATCCCAAGAAAATAGAAGCAGTGATGGAATGGAAGCCTCCTAGAAATACAACTGAGGTCAGAAGCTTCTTGGGGCTAGCTGGGTATTACAGAAGATTTGTGAAGGGATTTTCCTTAATAGCTGCTCCAATGACCAAGTTGTTACACAAGAATGTCAGATTTGACTGGAATGACAAGTGTCGCACCGGTTTGAGAAGTTGAAGGCTATGTTGATAGAGGCACCAGTGTTAACACAGCCAGTGTCAGGAAAGGACTTTGTGGTCTACAGTGATGCCTCACATAATGGGCTAGGGTGTGTATTGATGCAAGAGGGGAAAGTGATTGCCTATGCTTCCAGGCAGCTAAGGCCACATGAACAGAACTATCCTACCCATGATCTAGAGCTTGCAGCAATTATCTTCGCACTGAAGATATGGAGGCATTACTTGTATGGTGAAAAGTGCTACATTTACACAGACCACAAAAGCCTAAAATACTTGCCAACCTAGAAGGAGCTCAACCTTAGACAGAAGCGATGGATTGAGTTCCTGAAAGACTATGATTGTGTAATTGACTACCATCCTTGGAAGGCAAATGTAGTTGCTGATGCTTTGAGCAGAAAATCCATGATAACTTTGAGATCATTGAATGCCCGTCTAACTTTGATTCGAGATGGAGCTATTTTGGCTGAGTTGCAAGTGAGGCCAACCTTGTTACAGCAGATTTTAGATGGGCAAAAGGTAGACGAGAAGCTAATGGCTATTATGAGCAAAATCTCAGAGGGAAAAGCAACTGACTATGGGGTGAAAGCAGATGGGTGTCTGTACTACAAAGGAAGACTGTGTGTACCAGATAATGGGGAATTGAAGGCCAGTATTCTAAAAGAGGCACACACCAGTGTATATGCTATGCACCCAGGAAGTACAAAGATGTATCATGATCTGAAGCTTCAGTATTGGTGGCCTGGTATGAAGAAAGACATAGCTGACTACGTGACTAATTGCTTGACATGTCAGCAAGTCAAGGCAGAACATCAAATTCCATCAGGGTTGCTACAGCCTATACGCATACCTGAATGGAAATGGGATCGGGTCACCATGGATTTTGTAAGTGGTCTACCTCTCACCCGGAAGAAACATGATGCAGCATGGGTGATAGTGGATAGATTGTGAAGTCGACACACTTCTGCCGATTAGGATGACTACTCCGGAGAAGTTAGCAAAATTGTATATCAGTGAGATAGTTAGACTGCATGGAATTCCACTTTCCATCATATCTGATCGAGACCCAAGGTTTACATCGAAATTTTAGAAGAAGTTGCATGAGTCCTTGGGTACACAACTCCACTTCAGCACAGCTTTCCATCCTCAGACGGATGGGCAATCCGAAAGAGTAATCCAGGTAAACAATTGAAACCAATGGAATTGATACAAATATTGAATTAAAATGATAATAATAACATGAAATATATGTCAGGTCCTTGAGGATATGCTGAGGAGTTGTGTCATTGAATTTGAGGGAAGTTGGGATAAATACCTCCCACTGGCAGAATTTGCATACCACAATAACTACCAAGCTAGTATCCAAATGGCCCCGTATGAAGCACTGTATGGGAGAAAATGTAGAACTCCAGTGTGCTGGACTGAATTGGGCGAAGACAAACTGGTGGGGCCAGACCTGGTGAAACAGACTGAGAAGAAAGTAAAACTAATCAAAGCCAATCTGAAGGTTGCCTCAGATAGACAGAAATTCTATGCCGACTTGAAGAGAAAAGAAATAGAATATACAGTTGGCGACAAAGTGTTCCTCAAGGTGTCACCGTGGAAGAAAGTACTGAGGTTTGGAAGAAAAGGTAAGTTAAGCCCTAGGTTCATTGGCCCATATGAAGTCATTGAACGTGTGGGTCCAGTGGCCTATAGGCTAGCTTTACCTCCAGAGCTGGACAAGATCCACAATGTGTTTCACGTATCTATGCAAAGAAGATACCGCTCAGATCCTTCACATGTCATCTCCAGGGAAGAAATTGAAATACAGCCGGATTTGACATATAAAGAAGAACCTCTATGGATCCTGGCTCGGGAAGTGAAAGAGTTGAGAAATAAACAGATTCTACTGGTGAAAGTGCTTTGGAGGCACCACAACACCGAGGAGGCAACTTGGGAAAGTGAAGAGACGATGAGACAATAGTTCCCTCAACTGTTTGCATAAGGTAAATTTCGAGGACGAAATTTATATTAGAGGGGAAGAGTTGTAACACCCTCCCGATAGCAACTCCGTACATTCTACTGTTCCGGTAATCGGTATTGGTCCGGACAACTAGAACGTCCGGAAAAATATTTAAACTAAAGTGAGGAATCAAAATTAACTCAAATATTAATAAGAAAAATTTAGTAAAAATTTTAGAAATAAAATACAACCAAGTTAAACGAGCCGGTGCCCTAGCGATGTGTAACCCAGAGGGAAGTTGCGGTTCTCGCAACTAGGAGCCCTAGACTCGGGAGAAAAATCATAAAATAATTTTTGAGACTCCGGAGAAGGGTCATTGAGGTCCCTATGGCATTATAATGCCAAGAAAATACCTAGAAAAAATTTTCAATCGGTACAGATAATTTTGACCCGTTAAGCCAAACGGAGGGCATTTTGGTTATTTCGCCTTCAGAGGTGATTTTTGGCCGACTTGTCTAGTTGAGTAAATAATTAATATGACATAAAATATGAATAAACATTACTAGAAATTAAATTGAAAATGAGTAGTGAAGAAAAGAAAAGAAAATGAGGAAAAAGGCTTATTTATGACATCATGATGATGTCAATTAAAAGCTATAACCAATCATATTTAAACAACCTATTAACTAACAAATAAAAGAGACAAATTGAGACCAAAATAAATCAAAAAGCCAGCAGCCATCCCCTCCCCCAAAACAAGCCGAAATTCATACCCTAGCCCAACCTCCATTGACAACTTCAAGCAAGCTCCATTTCCCTCTTCATTTCACCATAAACCCTAGACACCTTTCACAAAAATTTATCCTTGCACCTTGCATAACCTTTTGGCAGCCAAGAAAAGGAAAAGAAGTGAAGTTTGAGCTTGGAAAAAATCTGCCTACAAAAGGTTAGTGCACATATGTATTTAGAACTCATTAATTCCATGTTAGAGATTTGTAATAGGTAAGAAATTGTGAAATAAATGAACCAAACTCATGTGTATGTCCACCATAGAATTCGGCAGCCTTAAGGAAGGAATGATTTTGATTGTTTTGATGGACTTAGAGTGGACTAGAAATGATGTTTAAGGTATATATCTACATGGATAATGAATTAGTGTGCTAACTAAAGCATCTTGTATGAATCATAATGTGAAGCTAGGGTTTTGGGAGTAAAATGCGAACTTGGCTTATGAAATTGTTAAAGAACATCCTAATGGTCAATTAGTGACCATTTGACAAAATTTGACCATAATTTGGACAGAAATATATCATGGCAAAGTGAATGAGTATGCTGCCTAGTGAGTGCAGCAGGGTGGCTATGATTCCAGCCCACTTGGACTGCCATATCTTTGGCTGTGTTGGTCCAATTGGTGTTTGGAAAATTGGACATGAAATTAGGCTTATAATGGCACATTTTTACTGAAGAAACCATGCCCAAAAGACCAAAGCAAGAGGACCAAAAGTTTTCCCCAATACGGATACCCTGCAACAGCACCTGCAGAAATGACCAAATGAACAGTAACTGTTCATTTGGCCATAACTCATTGTAGATATGGTCAATTGACCTGAAAGTTTTACAGCAACAAGTTAAGACATAGAAAAACAACTTTCATGAAGAAACCTACCCCAAATTATGACCAGAACCTAACCCAAATGGCAGTCATATTCACTGTTCATGGTACTGTAGATTTGGTAATTCTGCAGTTTTTCAAATCTGGCCAGCTGTGGTTTTTGGACCATATCTGGAGCTACAAAACTCCAAATGGAGTGATTCAAAAAAGGAAATTCAACTAGACAAAATAAGGAACAACTTTCATGTTTACCATTTCCTCAAATTCTCACTGCAACAGTGCTTAATGGAACAGTAAATTTAGGCTTCAAAAACTGAAAATTCTGCCCTCTTGGTTTTAAGTTTAGAAATGGTATGGGTGCTCATTTCCAACAAGTTTTAAATGTAAAATGTGGTACATTGAGGGTGTTAAAACCAATACACCTATTTTCTATCCAAAAGTCAACATTTTTGTTGACCAATGAGGTGAATAGTGACACCAAAACTTGAAATTCAAAATTTGAAGAATTCAAAAGTATCAAATGCCCTAGTATACCTAACAAGATTGGTTTGGATAGTTTGGCATGCCAATAGGGTTCAGTTAGCAGCACTGCACATGGCAATATGCCATTCTGTGATTTTATGGCTTTTAGCCATTCTGACCTTGTATTGAGATTTGGCCTTGTGCCTGATGTCATCACAACTTGTTAGCTGTTCTGTTGCACACTGGGAGATGCATATGTGACCGATGGTGTGACGGCCCGAAGTACTTGATACCCAGTGCCAGTTTACCCGTTTATCCAGTCCAGTCATCTAGTGTAGGTTACTTGGGCAAACAAATGAATGAAAGTGGACAAAGTTAATGATATACAAATTCAAAACAAATAAAACATATACATTCACTACATATTTATTTTCTGCTATTTTCTTTTATTTTATTATTGCACCACTAAGCATTATTGCTTAGCGCGTTGCTTTTGCCATGCGTAGGTACTCGGAGATCGATCGTGAGCCCAGTAGACCGCAGACTGGGTGAGTCCATCCTGCAGTTCTGCACAGTGTCCGTGTCACCTCACCACCTGCAGTGCATTGGTAGGGCACTAGGTGTCATTTTGTCATTTTGTAACTAAATTTTTATTTTCTTATATGTATTTAGAATTATGTAATGTATTTTGATGTTCATGTAAATTATGAAAATTGTATTTGTGAATGGAAAAGTAAATATCTAATTGTGATTTATACTTGATTGTCACATGTGATGGATGATTGAGAACTGAAATTGAAGAATGTTGTTGAGATTTTGATATTGGAGTTTGAGATGATGAGACATGAATATTGGAAGTATTTTTCACACGTTCCGAAGAACTGTTTTCTCCATTTTTAGCCGGTACTCTGCCGGATTTTCTTTAAAATTTTCGGAACCTCAAATAATTTATAATTTCGATAAATGGCTCAAATATATTATATTTCACAAGTTATATTCAAAAGCATGATAAAAATTAATTAAGGTATATTAGAGTGTACCGATACACCGTGTGACATATCTTACCCAGATATACTGTACACGGGTAAGGGGTGTCACAGCCTTAATCTTTTCTTCATCAAGCATATACTAGGATTTCGCCTTGATAGGTCCAAGAGATATGTTCTAGAGCTAGTGAGGCATTTTTAGGGTTATTTATATTTTAAGAAATTTCTTCTAACTTCACAAGTTCGATGTGACAAATTAGTAGTTATGAAGGGGTTTAACTAGTCTAGTTCTACTAAAGAGATTAGGTTTTTCACAGACAACATGTTAAAATCCCTTTTTGCCTTTCCAGAGACGTTCATTCCTCTATCCCGTAGAGTCCAATTATTACCTTACTAGAAATTAGCTATAGTTCTAAGTTTCACAATTCAAAGTTTAAAATTTTCAAAAAAAAATTTTTTCAATATTTTTCTGGAATTTTTTTACACAAGAATAATATAGCTGAAATTAAGCAATGTAATGATATGCAAGACATGAAATGCATTTGTACCCCCCCAAACTCGAATCGGACATTGTCCTCAATGTCAACATAATATGCAAAATTAGAGAAAATTATACAAAAATAATAAGAAAGCATATTATTTATTAAGCATGGAAAGGTTGGACAAAAAGAAAATAAAAGAGACCTGTGATTGTAGTTTAGGACTAAGGTATGTAAGATTTTACAATAAAGAACCTATCCTATAGTCCTAGCTCTAAAAGGTCTCTGATGGTGATGATGGCGACGTTGGCTCCTCTTCATCGAGCCTCTCCATTAGCATGTCAAATTTGTTGTTGGCTTCCTAGAGGTTGTCTTCTATTGCTTGCATCCTGTTATTGATGGTGGTCTCCATACGTTGTAGGTATGCGAGGACCGGGTCTGTGGGTGGTGGTGTGTATGTAGGCACTCGAGTGGGAGACTCATGAAAGAATGGCTCTTGGGCTTCCGCCTATGACTGCGAGGTCTCGCCAGGTCCTTCTTGTGCTTCGTCTCTCCGAGGGATGGCATTCCCTTTGGCATCAAGTAGGCAGTAGGTGTTGCCTACCTTCTTACATATCCCCATAAATATGCAGATGGTTTGATTGATTCTTAATGTTCCGCTGACAGAGCACAGCCTGTGATGTCTTGGGATGAACTCGAAGTGAAGGGCGATGGTTGTGATGAGGCCACTAAGCACGATATGCCCAGTAGGCTGATGACAAAGGCGATGAAGGTGGTTGCATAAAAAGAAGCCGATGTTGCAGCACTGCCCAGTGACCATACAACATAGGAAAAAGAGCTCGCTGGCGTTTACCATGCTAAGGCTATCACCATGGCCCATGATGGTGTGGGTGGCTAACCGGTGCATGTAACGCAGGGTTGGACTAGTGATACTCGAGGATTTTGACTTATTGGAGTTATAAGGCCCCGTGTTCGGGGCTATGGAACTCCAGAAGTTAATGCTATTGTACAGCATGCGGTTCTGAGGGATTTCTTGGTGGTTGGTGTTGTCAAAGCTGAAGATGGCATTGAACTCATCTATATTCATTACCCGGTAGACACCAAGAAGGTGAAATTCAATTCTGCCTCTATCTTCCCTATCGGTAGGCCATAAGGTGGCCATGAAATTGCCCAAAAACTCTAATGTGGTGTTCTGGTATGCAGGGAATTGCAGTTGGACAAACCTTGTCTACCCGATGCTGTCGAGGAGTCCGTTGATCTCGTTCTGCAGCCCGATTTGCTCCAGTAGCGTGAAATCCATGTATTTTATGGAGTTAATTTTCTGGGTGTGAAGCCGGGTGCACATGGCCTTATGGGCATCTTCACAAAATCCCCAAGGAATGGAGATTTCGCGTTGTGGAGCGACTCATGGCTGGGGTTGCGGTGGGGCTGGTTGAGTAAGTTGTGGTTGAGGATGGGCTTGTTGAGGAAAGGCTGCCCTTGTTATTGGGCGTTAGGGTGTCAGCTGAGGGGGAGAAGGTGAGGATTCTCCTCTTTGCCTCGAGGAAGAGCCCATTCTTCTTGCAGATCGCTTTGCAGGAGCCATTGATCAGTTTTGGGAAAGAGAAAACTAGGTTTTGGTGAAGGGAGAAGAGATTTGAGGGGTTTTTATAGACTAGGAGGGGTGCAGATGAAGGGTTTTGTCTTTATGAACTGTTACAAGGTGAGGGGTGTATTTAAAGAGCCGTTAGGACTCTTCGTTTCATGCCCCAGGAGTCATGTCTGTGACATGATGCACGAGTCGTGTATCACTACATAGGTCCCGACATATAGGGCCGTGTAAGTTTCTGCCCGAAAATTTCAAGTTCTATCATAGTACACGGCTCGTGTAAATGAGCTCTAGGACCCGTGTAACTTACTGCCTCTCAAGTTGCTTTGCTGAACATGTTACACAGCCCGTGTAAGGTACAAAAAGGGTACGTGTAACTTTCTGTCCTCAAGTTATTATGTTAGCAACATTACACGGCCCGTGAAAATAACAAAGGGGACCCATGTAACTTTCTGTCTCCCTCAGAGTTAAAATTTTGCAAGAGTTTTACGGACTTCCAGAAAGTTACACGGGATATGTCAGACCTATACACAACCCATTTAATCTTCTGATTTTCCATTTTTTTTTCTTATTAAAAATTTTTCTCACCACAATGTATAAAATGGATATAAAGGTTAGCAATAAAGCTACTTCCCCAGTTTCGTTCAATTTTCTCTTGTGTGGTTTTAACTTGATGATTCCTCTCTTCTCTTGCTTACAGCTCCTTGCTTTTCCAGAAGGTCCTACAAAATGAAACGCTAATGAATATGAAACAAAAATCAAAATAAGAAAGGGAAAGAAGAAAAGTTCAGAAAAATTTTGGGTTGCCTCCTAAAAAGCATTTATTTATAGTCTTTAGTTAGACTTTGCTTTCATCTTTCATGATCTGTCAAGAGGGTCTTCGAAGGTGCAATTAACTCCCTTATCTATGGGTTCTCCTTGAAAGTAAGGCTTCAGCCTCTGCCCATTGACTTTAAATGCACCTGAGGTTTCGCTCCACACTTCTACTGCTCCATGCGGGAAGACTTGAGTGACCTTAAAAGGTCCAGACCATCTCGATTTCAACTTTCCTAGAAAGAGTTTCAATCTGGAGTTAAACAATAGGACAAGTTCCCCTTCTTTGATTTCCTTCCTTGAAGATCCTGGCATTTTCATATGCGTTATGTCGGATTTCTTCCAACTCATTCAGTTGTAGGAGCCTTTTTTCACCAGCAGCTTTGAGGTTAAAGTTTAGGTCTGAATTGCCCAGTAAGCTTTATGCTCAAGTTCGACAGGGAGATGGCATGATTTTCCATAAACCATTCGAAAGGGTGTTGTGCCAATTGGGGTTTTATATGCAGTGCGGTATGCCCACAGTGCATCATCTAACTTCATGCACCAGTCCTTCCTAGATCGGTTTACAGTTTTCTCTAGAATCCACTTCAGTTCCCTGTTTGAGATTTTTACTTAGCCACTGGTTTGAGGATGATAAGGTATGGCCACCTTGTGAGTCACTCCATACATTTTCAATAGTGTTTCGAATTGTTGGTTGCAGAAGTGACTTCCTCTATTGCTGATTGTTGCTCGGGGTGTACCAAATCTTGTGAAGATATTCTTCTTAAGGAACCTTGTGACCACTCAAGCATCGTTGGTTGATGTGGCTATTGCTTCTACCCATTTTGACACACAATTAATACCAACCAGAATATACTTGTTTCCATGGGAAGAGGGGAATGGACCCATGAAGTCTATCCCCCATACATCAAATAATTCTACCTTAAGTATACCATGCAGTGGCATTTCATTCCTTCTTGAAGTGTTACTTGTTCTTTGGCATTGATCACAAGCTAGCATAAAGGATCTCACATCCTTAAACAAATGTGGCCAGTAAAACCTTGTTTGCAATAACTTAGCTACTATTTTTAAAGTGCCAAAGTGTCCTCCATACAGTGATGAATGGCAGTGCTGAAGGATGCTCTCCATATCCTCCTCTGGTATGCATCTTCTTATCAGTCCATCATTGCATCTCTTGTATAGCAGAGGTTCCTCCCATGTGTAGTATCTCACATCATGTAGGAATTTCTTCCTTTACTGATAAGTCATGTTTGGAGGCAATACCTTGCATACAAGAAAATTAACAAAGTCAGCATACCATGGAGCTTAGGAGAATGTTAGTAATTGCTCATCAGGAAATGAATCATCAATTGGCAAGTCCTTGAAGTCCCCTGTGTACTCCAATTTCAGTCTGGAGAGGTGGTCAACTACTACATTTTCGGATCCCTTTTTATTCTTGATTTCAAGGTCAAATTCTTACAGGAGTAAAATCCATTGAATCAGCCTTGGTTTCACCTCTTTCTTGTTCAAAAGGTACCAGATGGCAACATGATCTATGAATAAAATGACTTTTGACCTAATTAAGTAGGATCTGAATTGATCCATTGTGAGCACCACTGCTAGGAATTCTTTCCTTGTGGTGGCATAATTGATTTGTGCGTCATCGAGTGTCTTGTTGGCATAATAAATGGCATGGAGCTTTTTATCTTTTCTTTGCCCGAGCACTGCTCCAACTGCAAAGTCACTCGCATCGCACATCACCTCGAATGGTAGCTTCCAATCTGGTGGCTACATTATTGGTACTGAGATTAGGGCTTCTTTGATCCTGTTAAAAGAGACAAGGCAATTGTCATCAAAATCAAAGGGAACATCTTGACTCAATAGGTTGGTAAGTGGCTTAGCTATTTTGGAAAAATCTTTAATGAATCTTCTGTAGAACCCTGCATGTCCCAAAAAGCTTCGCAGTCCCTTGACTGATGTTGGTGGTGGCATGTTTTCAATGATCTCAATTTTTGCCTTGTCAACCTCAATTCCTCTTTCTGATATCAAATGTCCCAGAACTATACCATCCCTTACCATGAATGGCATTTTTCCTAATTTTGGACCAGGTTTGATTCTTCACATCTTTGTAATACCTTAGATAAATTAGCTAGACAATCATCAAAAGTAGTTCCATAGACAGAAAAATCATCCATAAAAACTTCCATGATATTTTCAACATAATTAGAAAAAATAGCCATCATGCATCTTTGGAAAGTGGCAGGGGCATTACAAAGACCAAAGGGCATCCTTCTATATGCAAATGTTCCATAAAAGCATGTGAATGTGGTCTTTTCTTGGTCTTCTGGGTGAATGGAAATTTGAAAGAATCCCGAGTACCCATCTAAATAACAGAAGTAAGAGTGTTTCGCTAACCTCTCTAACATTTGATCAATGAAAGGGAGAGGAGAATGGTCTTTTCTTTAGTGCTCGATAGTGGGTTTACTATTTTCTTCCATGGGTATCCTATGCATGCAAATCGAGGGGTTAATCCCTTTCAGGTCTTCTATTTTATATCCTATGGCCTTGTTATTGGTCCTAAGTTCTCTTAGCAATTTTTCCTCTTCTATCTTAGACAGGCTAGCATTGATTATAACAGGATATTTAGAGTTTGACTCTAGAAATGCATACATTAGTGAGGAGGGGAGAGGTTTTAGTTCTACCTGTTTGGTGTTTTCCTAGAGCTTGCCCTTGGGCTGTTCCTCCTTCGACTTCTCCATCTTGGAAGCTTGAGCTAAGGGTAGGGGTGGATGAGCTGCTAACTATCGTGCACAGGCTACTATTTTTTTTATTTTCATTATTCACTGTGTGGTTGTGCACAATGCATGCTTTAAGAGGATCTTTAAGATGTATCTTATGAAATTCCTCTTTAATTTGTTTGTCAATTATGTCAACCTTGAAGCATTCATCAGGTTCAAATTTGTGTTTTATTGTGTCGAACAAGTTGAATTCCACTTCTTCTTCTCCTACCTTGAGGGTTAGTCGCCCATTTTTGACGTCTATGATTGCTTCAGCGGTTGCCAAGAATTGTCTTCCCAAGATGATAGGAATCTGAACATCTTCTTCCATCTCGAGGACAACAAAGTCTACTGCAATAAAGAATTTGCCCACTTTGATGGGGATGTTCTCAAGTATGCCCATAGGATATTTAATAGATAGATTAGCCAATTGCAGTGAAATTATCATGGGCTTCAGTTCTCCAATCTCTAAGTTTTTTGCATATTGATAGAGGTATTAAACTCACACTTGCCCCAAGATCGCAGAGGGCCTTATTTATTTTCTTGTTACCGATGAGGCAAGGTATGGAGAAGCTTCTTGGATTTTTTAACTTTGGAGGCAGTTTGTTTTGTAGTATGGCACTGCATTCCTCTGTTAGAGCAACTGTCTCATAGTCTTCTAGTTTTCTCTTCTTTGACAGAATTTCCTTAAGGAAATTTGGCATAGGATGGCATCTGAGAGAGTGCTTCAGTGAAGGGAATGTTGATATAAATTTTCTGTAAAACTTCTAAAAACTTCCCAAACTGCTTGTCCAATTTGGCCTTTTGAAATCTCTGAGGAAAAGGTAGGGGAAGCTGGTATGGCTCTGGTAACTTCTTTTTCTTCCCTGCTTCCTCTTCCTGATCTTTCTTGGCTTCTTCTTCCTTTTTCTCTGCTTGGCTTTCAGATTTTCCTGAGGTTTCCTCTGTCGGTTCTTCCTCTGGTTGTACTAGAGTTCTCCCACTCCTCAATGTAACTGCCTTACAATGCTCCCTTGGGTTCATATCTAGTTGACTAGGCATTTTATCAGTAGCCTTACTAGAAGAACTTGGTTGTTGAGCAATTTGATTCTCTAGTATCTTGTTATAGGTAGCAAGTTGGTCCATTCTGGAAGTCAGCTATTTAATCAATTCATTATGTTATTGTTGAGCTACTAGAAAACCTTCCATCATGGATTCCATGGTCATCTTTGGTTCAGGTTGCTAATGTTGAGGAGACGGTGGTGGCTGTGCAAAGTTTTGGCCTCTGTTCTGAAATCCAGGGGGTGCTGGTGGTTTGTACCCCTATTTTTTTTTTATTGGCTAATTCTACTGATTGGACCATGAGAAATTAGGGTGGTTCCTCCATCCAGGGTTGTAAGTGTTTGAATATGGATTGTTGGGCTGCCTCTGGTTGAAGTTTCCCCCGTTATTGACATAGTTCATCTGTTCTGTGGGAAGTTCGTTGAAGCTGTTATATTCTGAACTCATGTATCCTCCTCCATGGCTATCCTCATGTTGACTGTTCATCCCTACAGCATTGGCTTGCATTTTATCAAACTTCCTTATGAGTTAATCAAATTGAGCATTTATCATGCTTAGGGCGTCCACTTCTAGAACCCCTATTGTTCTCCTTGCGATTCCTCTTTCATTTGACCACTCATAATTGTGATATGCAACCCTCTCTAGAAGTTCAAGTGCTTATGTCACTGTTTTCTCCATTAGGTCACCTTCTGCAGCTGAATCTACTGTGCTCCTTGTAGAGGGTAGTAACCCATTATAGAAATTTTGCACTAGTAGCCAATCCTCTATGCCATGGTGTGGACATTCCCTCTGTAGGTACTTATATCTCTCCCATGTATCATAGAGTGATTCACCTTCCTTTTGCCTGAAGGTGTTGAGCTCAAGCCTCATTTTTGTAGTCTTTGCAGGAGGGAAATACCTTGCTAGAAAAGCTTGTGAGAGGTTTTCCCAAGTGGTGAATGTTACAGTTGGTTGAGAAAGTAACCACTTCCTTGCTCTGTTTCGAAGGGAGAATGGGAATGCTTCGAGTCTTATGGCTTGATCAGAAACTCCATTCATCTTGAATGTGTAACAAAGGGCAAGAAAGCACTGGAGGTGATAGTGTGGATCTTTTGTTGGTGAACCTTCAAACTAGGTTTGTTAAATCATTTGAAGCCATGCTGGTTTTAACTCAAAGTTATTGGCTTCCACTGTGGGTCTTGTGACACTGGGCTGAAATCCTTGGACAGATGGAGCTTCGTACTCTCTCAAGAGTCTTGGCCAGTCATTATTATCGGCCATGGTTGCAATTTCGAGATCTTCTTGATCGTGCTCTTGATGTTTCCTTTCCCTCTTGATGGCTCTCAGAGTTCTGTCTATCTCTAGATCACAGTCCAAGATTTCTTCTTCTGGCCTTGTTCTGGTCATATACCAGGTCAGGCACCTGAGAGAAAAAAAAAGAAATAAAACAAATCAAACAAAATTAAATAATAAATATAATTGTCTAAATCAGCTAAATTGCCTATCGCTTGATATTACTAAAGCCAAAATCCCTGGCAATGGCACCAAAAACTTGTTTGCTGGTTTTTCAACTACCGCAAGTGCACGGATCGCTAACAAGTAATAAAGTGATGAGCAAAGTATCATTCCCATGAGGAATATGATTAGTAACTACCAAACTACACGGTGATTTTGACTATTTAGGCTATCGAATAATGAGGGAGTAAAAGTTGTTTATTTTAAACACTATAATGATAAACTTAAAATGAAATAATCTATTTTGAAACAATTCCGGAATTAAGATTTCACACTTGAATCTTACTATGGATGTTATCTTAGTTATTGACTTGGTTGAGAATTGTTTGCCTTGATGGAAATTAATCCTAAGGTATCCTAAGTCCTCTCTCAAGGCACCTAGGGTATATTTTAATTAACTTAAACCTGACTTTCGTGGCGATTAAATTAATTAAAACCCTTTAAGGTCTTTGACCAATTTTGAAATTCCACAAAGGTAATCAGCCTATGTCTAGGTCAGAATTCCTAGATTCAAAATCTTGATTTTCTAATGTTAATCTTCACCTTTTAGTCCTTCAATTAATATCTCTAATCAATACTAAGTGGGTACCAACACATAGCATGCATTAAGATCACAAGAAATTAAATCAAGGAACAAATCTCAATTCTAATAAATAAAACTTAATATTTATCCATAATAATGATTACAAGCATTACTCTCCCAATTCCAGAATATGAAAACTACTCACTCATGGTGAGTTCAGCAAACATCATGATAAAAAGGTAAAGACAGTAAAAAGAAATCATCTAAAAGAAATAAAACAATAAAAATTCATTTAAGGAAATGGAATGAAAGAACAAAAGAGGGCTTTCAGCTTTGCTCTTGTGAAACTTCGACTGAAGAACTCCTCCTTGATACTAATATTCTTCTCCTTTAGACGGCTGAAGAGAGTGCAGAAACGAGCACTCTTTGAAACTCCTAAAAAGCTCTGTAAAAAGATTAATCTCCCCCTTATTCTTAATGTTTTCTGCTTCTATTTATAATAGCTGTTCTAGGGTTAGGTCATTTTAAGTCCAAAAAGCCTTAGGAGTTTGATTTGAATGAGTGCACAAGAGCAATAATTTGGGTTAGAAAACTGGCTGCCGCATGGTACACGGCCCGTGTGTCACTACACGGCCCCAAGCCGTGTAACTTATTGGAGAGGAATGACAGAGTCTTGCATTGGCATAGAGACTTACACAGGTCTATGTTGGCCACACAGGCCTGGTTACATGGGCCGTGTACTAGTGTTCTCAGAAAATTCTTCAAGCTTGTACTCGGCAGAGACTTACACGGGTCCCTACAGATTACACGGGTCCAATTACAAGACCCGTGTACTTTTATTTCTCCATTGGCTCTCTGGCTTTCATCTGGCAGAAGGTTACACGGGTCTGTGGCTTTACTTAAACGACCCGTGTACTTTGTATTAGCAGCAATTCTTAGTCTTTTAACCTCTCTAAGCTTCCTTTCGCACTCCTATGCTCTGGGACTTCACCAAAACACCTGAAAGACTGCAGAAACATGGAATTAAGAGCTTGATAATAGAAATTACAAAAACTAATGAAATTAACTACTATGCATGAGATTACTTACCTAAATGCCATGAGATAGTATACAAATGTGCTTAAAAACATCTATACAATTCAAGTGTATCAGTTACTGTCACCTCTACTCATCTTTTGGTATGGCTCACTGGCCTACAATTATGCATGACTATATGTTGTAATTAAACACAAGTTTGTAAATTAAAATTTGAGTTGTATAAAGTTATGTACATCATGTACATCCTATAAACAATGAAATGAAAGAAATTCGTGAGTAAAAATGGTTATGTGAACGATTATGAATTGAGATTTGTGATATTGAATAGTTATTGAATTGAGATATTTAAACAGGTTAATTATTTAATAGGTCAAACCTTAATAACACGGGGAAACTCTTGTAGTTTTTCCAGTTAAATTTCCTAAATTTAAATCATAATGAAATATAATTAATCCCAAATTGAATATGATAAGATTAGGTGCTTTGGTACAAGATGTGGCATTCCTTTGTTCGGCTACACTGTAGATCGGGTAAAGGGGTGTTACATATTAATTGAGGTATTTAAGTGAAGATAAGGAAGAAGAAAATTAGTCTTCTTCTTCCTCTTGTGTCGGCCACCCTTGGTCTTTTCCCTCTCTAAAGTTTCATCCTCGTCCTTGAAGAAATTCAAGAACTCAAGTTGTTGTCTTCTTGAATTAAACCCATAGAGAAAGTGTTTCTCTCTTACTTCCAATAAGAAAACCATAAGAACACAACATACTCTTCCTCCCTTCTTCTTGGTTGCCATACTTCTGAAGAATTTGGGAGACTTAGTGGCTGCGCAAGGTGTTCTTCATCAAATGCTTGTGTGGACAAGCTAAAGGACTTGCAATTGGGAGTCTTCACTACCCGGATTAAGGTGGAATTGGTTGATTCTGCGCCTTGAAGGGTATTTAATCTCCAAAACCATAGTTAGGTTTAATTTGGGAAAAATATTTCCTAATCGAAATTAGGCCTATCTTAGACTTAAAGCATGATTTAAGCATAATTTATTGTGACTAAATATTGAATTTCAAATTTCAAATAATTTAAGCATGATGCAAGAAACCCCAACTTAAGAAAAATTTCAAATTTCTAAATTCTGCACCTCTTGTGGAATTGTTCCTCAAATTGGTGCATGACTCTTTCAAAATATAGGTGCATGAATGTGTGTAGAAAAAACATTAGTCTTCTCCATATCAAACAACAAAGGGAAAAATTGGAATTTTATGCATAATTTTTTTCCACGTTTATTTTTGATAAAATATTAATTGAAAAGAGGATGAAAAGAATTTCGGATACTTAAATTATAATTGAAAACTTTTATAGAAATAATTATCAATATAAAAGAACAGTGTTCATTGGAACATAATATATTTTGATGTTGACTAATGGAAAGGAAAGACTATTAAATATACGCACTTGGGGACTCACTGGGCAGGGATTTAGGCTATTATTTTTGAAGCATATCCTACGATTTATTAGAATTACATAAGAACAATCTTATGTTTTGCAAATATACCTATCAAAAAATAGCAATTAGATCTCACAAAATCCACTGATACTGACTATAACTCGCACAAAATATTCTTCTCAATACACAATCTACTTCTCTTACACAATTTAAAACTTTACATCACCTTTTTATTAAAATTTCAATTTTAGTTCAACTACTCTCCCCACAATCCAAGATTTTCATCCTCTTTTTCATGTAGTACTTTTTTGTACAATTTTTTAACACAAAAGATATTGAATAATTATAATAACTATTTCAATTTTTAAAACATATATATATATATATATATATATATATATATATATATATATATATATATATATAAATGAATTTTAGTTCATATTTACTGAAATATTTTTATATTTATACTTTTCAAAATAACAAATAATTATAATTTCTACTCATAAATTTTGTCTTTTCAATAAGATAAAAAATTACTATTATAACTACTACATATTAGTGAAAAACAATTCATTTTTTTCCTTCTCAAACAAGCAAAAAGTTTCCATGTGAATCATAAATGATTCTTACTTTCTTGCTATAATTAATTGACTACCATTTTACTTCAAGTCAAGATTGCCTTTTAGTGTGTTGTTTCCCTGCTAAAAAATATTCCACTAGGCAATCTATACCTAAAACAAAATTGCAAAAGAACATATTTCCATTTCAAGGTTAGTTTTCATACAACCTATTATCTTTTGCTTCTTGAAAATTCAACAAAATATTTTTATACACATAAACCTAACTTCACCAACTTTTTCGACATTTCATTTTTAAAACTTCCTTTTATTACTTTATAATATTGAATCTCATTTACTTTTCTCTATTTCAGATGCCAATTCTGGTTCATTCACTAGAAATTTTCTTGATTGAAATCATAGACTTCTTACAATTACCACCACCATCTTTTAAGTTTTTTAGTTGCGAAGATGAAAACTATTATGCAATTGAGATAACCTATTATGTTCCATTGACTAATGATTCAATTTGCCAAGTATACTAACTATAATTTAGAAACATATCAACACAGGATGCAAAGAACAAAACATGTCAGGAAACAATTAAACATTGGATCAATTCAAAAAGCAATTGCGAGCATTCAAAAAGGCATATGTTAGGAAATTTGGGCAGATTTTTTAGAATAGAAAAACATACTCTAAATAAACTTTTATTAGTTTTAACAAGATAATAGCAAAAGCATGATCATTTTTTATATACAAGATCCATCAATATGGCAAGTACAAAGCTTTCTTTGAATCATAACAATGCTTTGAGTACAACTCTACAACTCTTCACTACCTCAGTTGGATGGGGTGCTTTTCTCTCATCTCCAAACTTGCACTCCCAAGCCTAAAAGCTTGAAGAACTATGGCTATTTATAGGCTCATAAAGGTCCTATTACATTTAATGTAAATCCAAGAAAATCTAAGAAAAAAATCCAATTCAAAGATATTAGAAGATTTTATCATGTGCTCAAATCTTCACGTTAAATTAGTGTTGACTTCAACACTCCCCCTCAACATTAGTTATCACTTTCCTTGAAAGCATACTAAGTCACTTCTGAAACTTTTCTAACTTAACACTATTGAGACCATTTGTAAAAATGTTTGTTACTGCATCAGTAGAATATAGTCTTATAGGAATTTCTCCCTCAAATAATGATAATGCACCTTTACATGCTTTGCTCTGGCATGAAATACTGGATTCTCAGTTAGACGTATTAAGGAAAGATTGTCATAGTATAATTGTACTGTATAATTCACTAATTGACACAAATCCTTCAACAACTATATCAATCAAATGTATTTTGTGCTGCCATAATGGCTGCTCTATATTTTGTTTCTGTGCTTGATAATGACACTGTTGGTTGCCTTTTACTACACCAGGAAATTAAACACATATCTAGTTGTTGATCTACAGGTATCAAGATCGCCAACATAATCTACATCACAATACTCTTGTAATTCACATGTGCTTCTTTTCTTGTAAAAGGCACCATAATTAACAGTTCCTTTAATATATCACAATATTAGCCTAGTAGCATCTATGTGAGACTTTCTTTGGCTCTTGCATTGACCAACTAATAACACTTATGGCATATGAAATATATGGTAGTGTTATAATGAGATAGATCAAACTATAGGCTAACTATCTATACATTGTTGCATCTTCCCAGTCCTTCCCTTCTATTGAACATAGATTGGCATTAACCTCATAAGAGTTGAGATGGGCTTGCAATCAAGCAACCCATACTTTTGCAGCAAATTCTTTGCATACTTTTGCTAATAAAAGAATGCTCCATCTCTTGTTCATTCCACTACGAGACTAAGAAATGCTCCAACTCTCTAAGTTCTTTCATTTGAACACACACCTAAATTCCTCCTAACTTGTTGGATTTCTTCTGAGTCATCTCTAATGATAATAAGATCTTCTACATATATGAGCACAATTGCCATTTGTCCATTTTTAGCTTTTATGAACAAATTTGAATCTATCGAAGATACAGTATACCCAATGTATATTAGAAATTCAGAAATCTTGCCATAACATACTCGTGGTGCCTATTTTAGACCGTATAAAGCTTTTTTCAGTTTGCAAACATACTTTGCATGAGACTTGTTTACGAAACTTTTTTTTTTGCTCCATGCAGGTGTCTCAATCAAGCTCACCATGTAAGAATCCATTTTTGACATCCATTTGCCAAAGTCTCCAAGCTTTGCTAGCCACAAGTGATAACAACACATGAACTGTGATGATTTTTGCTACTAGACTGAACGTTTCATCATAGTCCAACCCATACTGTTGTGAGAATTCATGAGCTATAAGCCTTGCTTTGTATTTTTTTAATTGCTCCATCTGATCAAGTTTGCACCTTGTGCACCCATTTATAAGATATGGGCTGCACATTCTTGGGATTTAGCACAAGTTCCCATGTTTCATTTTTCTCCAAAGCTTGAATTTCTTATTCCATTGCTAATCTCCACTCCTTTTTCTTGGGTGCCTCTTCATAAATGGATGGTTCCATTACTCCAAAATCTTTTATTAAAGCTGCATTGGCATATCTGGGATTCGACTTCCTTTATCTAGCTAACCTTTACAAAGGCATTTGAGAGATTTACTCCATTTGATAGTCATCCATCTGACTTGGCCTTTCTTTTTCTTTTTGATATACTCCTATTTACCATGGACTCTTCATCTTTTTCTAATTCAATAATATCTTCATCTAGTTAAGTCATCTGTTGTCTGCACTCCTAGTTTTTCTTGCGATTTTTCTTCAATCTCCTTAGAGCCTAATAATAAGGCTGCTTATGATGACCACTAAGATGATATTTCATCAAACACTATGTTTCTTGACACATAGCATCATCTTGTTGGTGGATCACAACATCGCTAAACTTTATGTTTATCATAATACCCAATAAATATGCATCGGAATGCCTTTTTCTATCAAACTTTCCACATAGATGATTTAGCACGAAAACATAATATATGCAACCAAATATGTGAAAGTGGCTAACAACTGCTTTATTTTCCTTAACTTGTCAAATAGAGATTCGAACCCCAATGTAGCTTGAGGTAGTCGATCAATGACATGAGTTGTTTTCATACATTCGGCCTAAAAGTGAGGTGGCACATTTTTGGCATGCAACATGCTCCTACATATTTCTACTAAATGCCTATTCTTTCTTTCAAAAATTCCATTTTATTATGGTGTGTTTTGACAAGTTAACTATCATTTTTATCTTGCACTATTGCAAGAATTGCATAAAATCTATTGATGTGTATTCTCCTCCCATTGTCCATACATAAACATCATATGTTCTGATCTAGTTCTTTTTCAAATTGTCTTTAAACTCTTTGAATTTGCTCAAACCTTATGACTTTTCTTTGAGAAAATTTACTCAAATATATCTTGAGAAATCATCAATAAAGGTTATCATGTACTAAAAACCACTTACTGATGATTGTTTAACTGGACCAAACACATTTGAGTGAACTAGCTCTAGTGGCACCTTTGCTCTAAACTTTGACTCTTTATATGGTAGTTGGTATGCCTTACCATATTAACATCCAGTGCACACTATGTCTACTTAAACTTATAGTTTAGAAAGTCCTTTTAGCATTAACTCTTCATCATCACCTTTAGTTTCTAATAACTGATAAGTCCAAACTGAGCATGCCACAAATTAACTGTCTCATTCTTTCTTGTCTTATAAACATATGCAGTTTGAATGGTTATAACATAGATTGACTTGAGCTGTTTGCCTTCCATGATTGGCTCACTTATAGCTTTCAAACTTCTATACACCTTTACATCTTCTAGTCTGAGCACCACAAAATTGCCAGAGGATGTTAACTATGATACTGACAATAAATTCTTCTTCATACCAGGCACATGATAAACATTTTGTAGTTGTACTTAGTATGAGTTGAATCGAGGTACAACTATGGTATTACCAATATGAGTAATTGGCAACTTTGAGTTGTCAGCAGTCACTATAAGTCTACTTCCCTTATACTCCATCATATTTGAAAGCTTGCTAGTGTCTCCAATCATATGACTAGAACACCCAAAATCAACAATGGCTTCAACTCTTTAAAGTTAGCCAAGAGAATCTCACAATAATCTGTGGATCAAAATGAGCATTATATTAGCATAAGGCTTTGGCAAGCCAATTGGAAAAACATCACAAACATCTCATATTTACAAGCTTTACAAGCATAATAAGCACATCAAACAATAGGACAATAACATGTAAGGAACATGCTACTTTTTTCATTCATATAGCATAATAAATACAAAGAGACAAGTAATCCTCACACTACTTATAGGCAGGGGGAAAACCTACAAGGAGTAAATGGATAGGGCTCAACGATCGGTGACTAGTTAGGCCTAACACTGGCCAACTAGCCACTCTCCTCTAAAGAGCATTGAGGACACAATGTAGTGAGGTAGGAGGATACATCACTATTCTTGAGCCATCATGCCTAATCATTTATATAGTTTACTGCTTTCTCATAAGCAGTTGCAAGAGCCCCTTCCTCTTTAGCTTCTAATGATTAACATAAGTCTACCTCTTTTTCAATTGCAATGAAGGCCTATAGGTCCCATTTTATACCATTATTTGAAGTTAATGTAGTAACATTACCTTCTTCCTCCTTGTGCTAACAATCTCAAGCAAAATGACCTATCTTGCCATAATTGTAGCATTTGTCATTCTTTCTATCATTCTTTTTGTCTTATCATTTATTATTATTGTAAGTTCCCCATTTTGATCCCTTTTGTTGAGAGCTTCAGTTTTGGTGATCTTTTACCAATCTTCTTACTTTTCCCCTTGCTAGCCTTCTTCATTTTTCAACTTCTCTTTAAAATTTTTCTTTTTGTTACTGAAAAGGGCTTTATCCTCATCTTTGATCGTAACTCTAGACATCTACTTGTTTAAAGCCTATTGATTGTCTAACTGATTCTCTAACTCTATCAAAGTTGGTTCTTTGGCCCATCCTCGAGTGGCAGTGTAATGAACCAACTAGGGGCCATTACCAGTCTAAGGGATTAAGTCAACTTAAGGCTGCTGGAACCCATAGCAAGCTTAAATCATAAGCTTATTTCATACATATATCAAAACCTAAGGCACTCATAACCAATCACACTTTAGCATTTACATAAAAACATAATTTATTTTCTCTTAAAATGGTTTAGAATTTGAACTATTCCATATCATACGTAACTATTAAAGTGTACTCCTTTTTTACATTCATGAAAAGTTAATAAATGTGCTTATAGTTAAGGTAAACATACATGCATATCTTAACTTAACAATATATAGTACCATTCTTTGCAACCAAGCACAATATCTAAACATAATAATTGCATGTCTATTCTATAAATTCAATGCATATAAAACTTTTTGCAACATCTCCTGTTGCTTACTCTCCTCAAAGACACCTCTATCCCTATAACTCTGCACTTAATGAGTAAACTAACCAAACATAAATTATTCATTTCATACTTATGCAATGCATCAATCACAAGAGTTTTCCACATCACAAACATTTTATATAAGATGGACTTGTCACTAATGATTTCCCATATCTAATGTGCCAGGCTCATACAGAAGCTCCTCAAGACTTCCACTTAAATACAAAACAATTCCAATGTGGCCGGCTCATATAGAGGCTCCTCAGGACTTCTGCTTAAAACATAGTAAGCCAGGGGCTTATTAGGCCTCACTAGTCTTAAAACATCATCTCATATCATATCATGCATGATCATAAATATATAACATAACTATATCATGTGGGGGAAACCAGTGGGACATCCAATGTCCATTGGCATCAATAGTAATTATACATAAATGCAACATCTTCATGTTCTAGATACATAAATCTTAAGAAAATATGATATAAGGAATGTGGATTATTACATTCATTAGGGTTAGTGTTACTCACCTCTTGTAGTCTATCAAACACCTTACACAAATGGTTGCTATCCTTGGATCCTTAGCTCTTGAAGTCCCTCAAGTCTGATCTTATAAACATCAGACCTAAAGAGTTATTCGAATCTTAAAAACTCTATACATATGCTAAACATCTTATTATAGGTCTTTTTGGATCATACAAACAAGTTTTAGAGCCTTATAACAAAAAAGGAAATAAAGCTGATAGAACCAACTTCGGCTGTTAAAGTATGGGACATTGGCTATTGAAGTCCTAAACTTGAAATGCCTGATTTAGGCAGTGGCGATTGTAGCTGCCAAAGTCCTAAGTTTTAGCAATCAAACCTAGAAATCTCCAGAATGGCTGTTGCCACAGTGGCTGTTGAACCTAGGAATTTCCAGAATTAATAATTTTGAATTTTGTAGCAACTCAACCCGAAAACAATCAAAACCATAAACCCAAGCTCCAAAACATGATCCAACCCTCAAAACACAAACCTAAGGCATTTATCAACTTAAAAAACTCTAAGAACAAACATGCATCCAAATCAAAGAGTGAAATTTGAGGTTTTCTCAAACTTCTTTTAAAACATCAAAGTACAAATCATCCATATGAACTCAATTAACATATTCTTCTTCAAAGGCTAACTGAAACATGTTTATAGACTTCTTAGACCTTTCAAGAATAAGCTCAAAACATATCCTTACAGTCCACTTTAAGATCCTCCTACATGCAACTATTCCCCCAAAATTAAAAACTTGAAAACTATATAAAAATCACATGCAATTCAAGCTATACTTTCCTAGCCATCAACACATACTAAAAAAATCTAGAAAATTCAATTTAAGAGAGGAAAAATTACCTTTCTCCCTTGGAAACAAGATAGAGAGATATTAGAGGAAACTTTAAAAATCTTGAAATCTTTAAGCTTCCCAACAAAAACCAAGACTTCTAGCATTTAAAACTTCAAATCAAATGAGTTTCAAGGAAGAAAATCCCTCACAAGCAATAGAGGTTTAGAGAGAGAGAGAGAGAGAGAGAGAGAGAGAGAGAGGAAAAAATCACTTTTTTAAAAAAAAATTGAACAAAAATGGGCTATTTATAACCTGCTGTCAAGGGAACTTTTGGCTGTCGAAAATCTAGCTTCCGACTGCTAGAGTTCATTCTGTCCAAAAATGACATTTGAATAGTAAAAAGGATTTCGGCTGCTGAAAGTCCGACCCTCGACTGCCAAAGCTCCTTATGCCCAAAAACAACACTTAAAACTTTGCTTGTCAAAACAATTAAAACATTTTAATTTTTAAATACATTTTTAACACATCACATCGTACATATAAAACTTACCATTATTTCCCTTGTTTGTGAAACCCTAAGTTTTAAGAGAATTTCCCATCCATTATGGGAATTTCGATGTCAAAAAGTAGTAGGTGTTACAGGCAGTAACCAGAGTAGCATATTTTAGTCTTCTAGTCTTAGGCCATGAATGATAATTCTTCTTACTCTTGAGTCACCGATCTTGTTCTCTAGATCAAGCTTCAAAATGTCAGTAGAGATGGACTTCACTTTGGTAAAGTACTGGCTAATTGTCATGTTACCCTTTGACTGATTTGAGTTCATTCTCAAGTTGTTGCAATTTTGCTTCATTTATTTATGTTAACAATGCTAGAGTGTCCCATGCTTCCTTTAGTACTTTGGCATCTTTAATGTGACGCAATAACTCATCCTCCACTATGATCAAGAACATGTACATAGCTTTCCCAACTTTAATTATCCATTTTCTAGCCTCCTCATCATCAGTTAGTGTTGTAATATCACTTCCCCCATTGATACTCCATAAATCTTACCCCAACAAACAGTACTACATGCGAATACTCCATGTACTATAGTTGTTATGGTTGAGCTTCTCCATCAAACTAGATGAATTAGCTAGATCTACCATAGTGACTTGGTAATGTCGGAAAATAATATATAAACATTGTACCAAAAATTACACTAGGAAAATTCCTAGGCAAGACTGGAGGCATATAATGGTCCACTTAAAAGACAATCTCCTTATTCAAAATTTTCCTATACATGCAATTAATACAATGTATCATATAAATTACACCCAACAAACCAAGTAAGTGTTATCCTTAACACCAATTTCACAATCCCGAGCTATGCACTTTCTTCTAGCATATACTGGTCCCTGACCTCCTACCTTGATACTACTTGTTAGGAAATTTCAAAATATTTTTTAGGATAGAAAAAAAACTATAACACCCCTATTTGCATAGCCTGGTATATTTCACTATTCCGGTGACCGGTGTCGGTCCGGACAATTAAGGGGATTAGAACCACGCTTAAGACAACTAGAGAAGCCATAAACAAAAATAATTAATAATTGTCAATTAGTTAAGTATAAATAAGAAAAACAGAACATAAGAAGTTAAACGAGCCGAGAGTCACAGCGATGGGTGACCTTCTCGGGAACGATTGCGAAGTTATTTTAAACTCAAATTTCGAACCATAAAATGTGACGCCGCGGTCCTTAGGACCATTACGAACACAGTGGAAAAGAGAAAATCACGAAAAAGAACTGTTAAGCCAGGCAAAAAATTAGGTCAGGGAGCTGGAAGAAATATTGAATTAATTACAAACCGGGATGAATCGGTGAGGGTCAATTTAGTCAATTGACCCTAAGAGCTAACTCCTGACCTAACTGTCAAATAAAATCGAAGAAAAGAAAATTTTAGAATCGAGAATTAAATTAAAGAACTAATAGAAAAATAAATAGAAAAAAAAAAGAAGAGAAAATGAAAAAGTTAAAAAGGTGATGACATCATGCATGACATCATGCATGATGCCGTAAAAATAATAATTAATATATTTAATTAATTAGATTTTTGGGTCTTCCATAAGGATAAAAACAAAAAAGAAAAGAAAAAAAAATAAAGCAAAAGTCTATCTTCTTCAAGTTAGCCGTCCACCTCTCTCTTCCCTATCTCCCTCACTAGTCCTCCATGAAAGCTCATTTTTGAGCTTGAAGGAACCACAAATTCAGCCATAGAAGTGTAATCCTCTTAGTTAAACCTTGTTAACCTCACTTGAGAAGAAGGTTGATCAAGAAAAAAAAGAAGAAAAGAAGAAGAAAATTGAAGATTGAACATCAAAGTGAGGTTAGTTCTTTTAATTAAAATTTTAGTTAATACATGTGCTCTTAGTTTAAGTGAACTTAGAAATTATGAAAAATGGAAAAGAAAATAATTTTTGGAGGATTATATGTGAATTTCGGCCTGCCTATGTGGGGTTATGTTTTGCATGAGTTTAATTGAGTTAAACATGTTAGGATGCTTGAATGAGTTGAAAGATTGTGTTTATATGCTTTGAATTAGTTAAATGCAAAGAGTTTGTGTAGTTAGGTTTTTGGGACACTTAGGGTTAGAGACAAAAATGTGAGGAACTTGTAAATGGTGTCTTTGACCTAATGTGAAGGGAGAAATGGTCATTTGTGACCTAATTAAGTGTGTTAGAAGTGTTTGAATTAAAGCCAAATTCGGAGGGAGTGTGGTTATGCTGCTGGTAGCATGACCAAGCCAACTTTGAAGGATCAAAAATGAAATTTTACAAGTCCAATTGGTATGAGACCAATTGGGAATGAAAATAGACACTAAATGACACAATTTTCATTTAGGAAGCATGCTCAAAAAGTGACCAAAACCTAATGAACAAATTGACCAAAGTTGGAAAATTGTAGGCTGCCCTGTACAAACTGACCAAATAAACAGTGTTTGTTCCTTTGGTCATAACTTGAGCTAGACAGGTCTAAATGACCTGAAATTTTACCAGTGGTTAGATGAGATATAGAACTAAAACTTTCATGAAGAATACAAACCCAAATTATGTAAATAACCAAGTCATTTAGCCACCCCAATTTGGTGACCCAAAACCGCCAGCACCAAAAATTGCCCAGAATTTTGGGTTGAGTCCAATCCAGTAGCCATGGTTCAAATGGCTATAACTTGAGCTACAAAACTCAAATTGAGGTGATTCAAAAAGGAGAATAAACTTAAGACAATTGAGAACATTTTCTATGAAGAAAGTTTTGCCAAATTCCAACAGAAAAGTGACCAATGGAACAGTGCAACCTTAGACACCAAAACTGAAAATTTATTAAATTTACCTAAAAGACTTAGAATTTGAATAAACAACCAAAACCAACAAAATTAGTGACCAAAATGTGGTATGTGGATGAAGTTGGAATTCCCATACCTATTAAGCCTTAGAAAGTCAATAATTTGACTTGAATAGTGTAGTGAATAGTAACTCGAAACACAAAATTTCAAGAACGTCGAGTTTAGCACGTTAGAGCTGGGTAAAAGTGAAGTTAAATTTATTTTTGGATTTATGCTAAGTTATGGTACTGAAACACTGTAAAATTGTGTGTTTCAGTTGAAAAGAATACCGGGAAAGAACCCGAGGAACCGAGCCAAGGCCAAGAGGCAACTTGCTTGAGATTTGTGCACAACATCACTATGCTTTAAAATTCATTGATAAAGTGAATGAAATATGTATTTTACTTTTACTTTGAATTGTTGAAAGTTTATTTGTGACATTATTTATGATGTTTTGATTTAAATTGTGAAAGATATTGTGTATATTTGAAATGACAATGTTTAGCAAATTGTTAAGATAAGTTTTGAAACCCAAGTGTCATGACCATATATTTGAACACCTCACTAGCACGACTAGTGGGGGTAATTAGTTTCAAATTTTGATTCCTTCTCTAGAGAAGTGTTGAGGGGTGCTAGTACAAGAGGATGTGAATGGATATCCATATATTTGAGCTAGCTAGCTGTCACACCTTACCCCTCTGTAAGGTATAATATGATCCCATAGAATACCTAATGAACTACCGAACTTCACCTACCGATAACTCATTAAGTACCCTACAAGGGATTTTAAAACAATTTTCTTATTTTTGATAAGTGGTGAGCATTTTCTAATAGTTATTTCAATCAATATCTCAAGTTCAAATTCAATAATCCTCAAAATACTAGCAATACATTTCATTCAGATTAAATAAAATAGTTTCACTCATATTTCATTAGAGACAAAACAATTTATATTCATCATACTAGAAATTTACATTAAGAAAATCCAAACTAAATTTATTTCAACTTTATACAAACTTTGTATAAACTGCTCAAGATCGATTTTACAAGTCCATACAATTACGTGCAATACATACATCAAAATGAATATTTACAATCAGGGTATAAATTATACCCGATAACTTCTAGCAGGTAGCTCCCCTGTCCTCAGCAGCTCAATCTGCTGCTCCTCTAGTCTTTATATCTACGATAGCAAACAAAGCTATCGCTGAGTGGTGAACTCAGTGGTGCACAAACTAATAATTTAAAACTTAATACAAATTATGCTTGACAATTCATAACAAATAGAATTTTAAAATTTCTAAATTCTTCAAAACCCATGACCTTCAGAAATCAACATTATCATTCATGCAAATTATTCATTTGAATAACATTTTGATCAAATAGTAACTATTTATTCACATTTCTTTTAAATTCCGAAACAATACAAAAATTTTTGAATCACTAACAAATTATTTATTTCAATCACAATTTATCAAATCATGCATAATTTAAAGGGCGTTGCCAACAATACACACAGTCGAACCCATGACCCAAAATTCAAATAGATGCCGTGTTGTACACCACGACATTTCACATTCTCCCGATAACCGAGGCTAAAAGGGAGAAACAAAGACTAGCTAGTATATATGAGTACTCATTCACATCATTCCCCAACTGGCAAGCCAGAGAGGAAGAAACTCGCCCCATCAACTGGAGGAGTTATCTCACTAGACAAGCTAATGAGAATTAACAACATATTTTGTCATGTCAACTGTGGTTTCAAATCATATTCAAAACAACTTCTATTTACAAAGTGTTTACAAATCATTAACATATTTAATCATAAAAAATTCATGCTCAAGGTTGGCAACACATCAAACTTAAAATTTACAATCCTCAAAACAATGCAATAAATCCTTAAATGCATAAGAAAATTTATATTCAAATTATACAATTTCATTCAATAAGTTAAAATTCTCAACACAACAAAAATCATAAATCATACAATAAATTTATTTCAAATCAATTTGGAATTAAAAAAATAACAAAAGAGTTAGTTGTGCACAAACCTCAAGTGAGTCGCCTCTTGGCCTTGACTCGGTTCCTTGAGTTCCTTCCCGGTATTCTTTCCAACTGAAACACACAATTTAACAATGTTTCAGTACTAGAACTTAACATAAATTCAAAATAAATTTAGCTTCACTTTGACCTAACTTTAACGTGCTAAATTCGACTTTCTTGAAATTTTGTGTTTTGGGGTTACAATTCACTATACTATTCAAGTCAAATTGTTGACTTTGTAAGGCTTAATAGGTATGGGAACTCCAACTTCACCCACATACCACATTTTGGTCACCAAACTTGTTGGTTTTGGTCATTTTCTCAAAACTTATGTCTTTTAGGTAAAATTGCCAAATTTTCAATTTTGGTGCCTTAGGTTACACTATTCCATTAGTCATTCTACTGTTGGAATTTGGCAAAACTTTCTTCATAGAAAATGTTTCTTATTGTCTTAAGTTTATTATCCTTTTTGAATCACTTCAATTAGAGTTTTGTAACTCAAGTTATACCCAAATTACGGTTACTATTCATGCTGCAGAATTTATTTTTGGTAGATTTATTACTCCAACTTCATTCAGCAATTTGATCAAGTTAAGTCTGTAATTTGGTCTAACTTTCTACATATGAAATGTTCTACTATGCCTTAGGTTTCCATCAGTTCAAGAATCACCTAAATCGGAGTTTTCTAGAGAGAGTTATAGACGTTGAAACTTTACTATTCAAATGGCAAATCCACAGTCTGCAGATTAAACGATCCAAATTGGCTCAGGAATTTGATTGGGTTAATGGCATAATTTTAGTTGGTGTTCTTCATAAAAGTTTTAGGTCTATATCTCATCTAACCACTGATAAAATTTCAGGTCATTTTGATTTGTTTAGCTCGACTTATGACCAAATGAACAAACACTGTTCATTCGGTCAGTTTGTGCAGGGTAGCCTGCGATTTTTCAACTTTAGTCAATTTGTTCACTAGGTTTTAGTCACTTTTTGGGCATACTTCCTAAATGAAAATTGTGTCATTTAGTGCCTATTTTAATCCCCAATTGGTCCCATATCAATTGGACTTGTAAAATTCTATTTTTGGTCCCTCAAAGTTGACTTTTGGTCATGGTGCATACCCAATCTGAATTTGACTTTAATTCAAACACTTCTAACACACTTAATTAGGTCACAAATGACCATTTCTCTCCATAAAATATGTCAAAGACATCATTTAGCACTTCTTCACATTTCTAGTCTCTAAATCCTAATGTTCAAAACCCTAATTCATGTCATTTATTGCATTTAGCTAATTAAACACTTATAAACATGCTCCCTTAACTCAATTAAGCTTCCTAACATGTTTAGCTCAAACAAATTTATACTTTGTCCTACCAAAAGCTAGTTGTCCAAAATTCTATATAATCCCTCAACTAATTTTCTTTCCATTTTAAGTTTATTTACAAGCTCAATGAGTTAGAAATGTAAGAATCAAACTCAAATTATCAAATTTGATTACTAACCTTTTATGTAGAATTTCCAAGTCTTTATTTCTTCAATTTTTCCTTTTCTTTCTTGCTCCAATCTTCTTTTCAAGACTCAAAGACAAGGTTTAACATGAGGAACTAGGAAATTTATGGTGTAATTTATGGTTTTAAAAGCTTAAATATAAGCTTTAATGGTGGAAAAATAAAAAGAAAGGGAAAGGAGAGCTTGGAAGAGAGAGAAACGTAAATGAATGGAAGATGAGTGTTTTCTATTTTTTTTTCTTTTCTTTTTCTTTTATATCTTTAGTCTTATGGAAGACCATAAATCTAATTAATTAAATATATTAATTATTATTTTTATGGCATCATGCATGATGTCATGCATGATGTCATCACCTTTTTAACTTTTTCATTTTCCATTTTCTTTTTTTTTTTTAATTTTACTATTAGTTCTTTAATTTAATTCTTGATTCTGAAATTTTCTTTTCTCCGATTTTATTTGACAGTTAGGTCAGGAGTCACCTCTCGGGGTCAATTGACCAAATTGCCCCTCGCCGGTTCATCCCGGTTTGCAATTAATTCCATATTTCTTCCGGCTCCCTCACCTAATTATTTGACTGGCTTAATAGTTTTTTTTCGTGATTTTCTCTTTTTCACTGTGTTTATAAAGGTCCTAAGGACTGCGGCGTCACATTTTACGGTTCGAAATTTGAGTTTAAATCGACTTCGCAGTCGTTCCCGAGACGGTCACCCATCGCTGTGACTCTCGGCTCGTTTAACTTCTTATGTTCTGTTTTTCTTATTCATACTTAACTAATTGGCAATTACTAATTATTTGTGTTTATGGCTTCTCTAGTTGTCTTAAGTATGGTTCTAATCCTCTTAATTGTCCGGACCAACTCCGGTCACGGGAATAGTGAAATATACCAGGCTATACAAATAGGGGTGTTACAATTCTCTCCCCCTTAAAATAATTTCGTCCTCGAAATTGTGTTCACTATCTGTCCTCAATAGTCATACATATTGTTTTCTCTTGTTTTTCTCACATTTCTGCGTAGCTTCATAATCGAAATAATGGTCCGTAGCACTTTAACCAACACTATTTACTCATCAATTGCTTACCTCGTGTGCCAAGTTTCTTGTGAGCTTTTGTCATAAGTTAGATTTAATTTCATTTCAATTTTAGATGTAAGCAAATCTGTGTGCTAGTGGATCCACTCTTTCTAGGACCTCATATGATCCTATGGGTGAGAACTTAATTTTACTCTTTTCTTATCAAATCTCTTGATCATTTGATGCAACCTTCAGTTTAGTTTAGAATATTTTAGTCTTTTCTTGTTATTGTTTTAACAATTATTTTCCTTTATAGTTTCTTTTTTTTTTTCTTTTTTTTAACCATAAACAATTCTTTAATCTTAAGAAGGGAGTCTACCGGACTCTCCTATTTCCCATGCTATTCAAAAGTTCCACTTAAATTCTACTATAATCCTTATGATCCGCACAATAAAATTGTGCTCTTCCTAAAGAATACCTGGCCAACTAGTTCCTATCGAATTACTGTTATCAATAGAATATCATTTCTTAACTATTTTATAAGTTATAATTGTCATCCATAGCATCCTGTCTCTTCTAGGGAAACAAAATTATATTTTGTGTCTTACCATTACACAAATAGAATACTGTTCCTTACTAAACTTTGAGCAAAAGATCCATTACAATACCAGAACAACTATAAACTCCATATCGGAGACTGGATGACTTAGCCCTATAAGTGTTATTTTTAAATTTTTACCATGCTAAAATCTCTAGTCCCATAACAATTCTTGGTGTACTGTAATTCATGCTAGGGTAACGGAGTCTTTAACTCTCACTACCTTGTAACCATGATATTTTGATATTCTAATTATAGAGTTTTAAATCCCGAATTAGGATTTTCAAACTCAGTTCTAGTAATAAAACTCTATTCTGGTATATTTGTACCAAAGCGAAAATCATTTATAACTATTCTTATCCTTATGTACTATTGGGTAGTACATAGCTCTACACAATAAATCTCAAGTCAATACTGTAATCTGCAGCTTGCAGCACAAACATCAAGTATATTGCATAGTTACTACGATACATCCCAATAGATCAAACTTCCCTGTGTCTTATTTCTTTCAAATCCATTAATATCTTAAACTTATTTTGATTATGGTACTTACTGACATCTATCAACAGTAATACCTTTACTTCCCATCTAGGGCAGATATATTACTACAACTTACTTTTAGGTCCTCTTGCCTTACCTAATTAGGCTTACTAATTAACTTTATAATTTATCATAGTCTAGGAGATGTCTCTCACTATAAACTTTTTCAAAATTAATTCCAATCATGCTTATTATCGCAATTCTTATCCTAAAAGACTAATTACTAACACATTAAAATTTATCTCCATGTAAGGGAATAGCAGTAGAACATATAATTTTGCATTAGCATATAAACAAGTAGAGCCGGAATCAAATAGTACATAATTATTCCTTTCACAAGTTAAGAACATACCGGCAACTACATCTGAAGTCTCTGCTTCTTCCCCTCGATGCACGGTGTTCCCTCTTTTTTGTGTATTCCTCTGTTCGAGTTGGTCCATTGTGCGAGGATTACCTACAGTGTTGTCTCTACTTCTGCCTCTGCCCCTACTGACTATTAATGAGCCTCTAAAATCAGAACCTTGGACTGATTTCTTTGGTGTAGTATGTGGCATAACTCGACGTGCGCTAGTACAATCTCGGGCGAAATGTCCAATTCCACCACAATTGAAGCAGGCACCAGTGACCCTATGGCATATACCTCCATGTAATTTCCCACAAATGTCATAGAGATGGGTAGGGTAGGAACTTTTGGTTCTTTGACGAATGGTTCTTGATTGCTTCCGCCCTGAAGATCTGCCTCTGTTATACTTGAGAGCTCGGGGTCCCTCAAAATCTTTTCTCTTTCCCAAATTACTACTCAAACTTTGACCAATAGATTTCCCACTTTTCTCTTTTTTATGTTGTTCTTGAGGGGGTTGGATTTATACTTGGGCCTGGGCTGACAGATTATCAGCCATTTGCTGAAAGAACATGGCCATCTACTGGGCCGTTTGTGCAGCAATTTGTATAGGAGGGATTGGTGCAGTTGGACCTCCAACGCTCTGTGAAACTGGGGCCTCTCTTTGTACGTTAGCTGTATCAGACTGCTTTACAATTTTATCCCTCTTATCCATATTTATTCACAGGAATTTTTTTCTATTTCCTGTACACCCAACACAAGGAGATTTCTCCTCGTTAGTTCATATTCATGATGTAATGCACTGTATGTAATAAATATGGACTTTGAGCAGTTGTACTTAACAAAGAAAGACACAAATTCTCAAGTTAAAACATACTTCAAAATTTTTTCTCTGATACCACTAAAACATGTCACACCTTACCCTTTTGTAAGGCAAAACATGATCCCGTAGAATACCTAATGAACTACCGAACTTCACCTACCGATAACTCATTATGTACCCTACAAGGGATTTTAAAATAATTTTCTTATATTTGATAAGTGGTGAGCATTTTCTAATAGGTATTTAAAACATTTGATTCAAAGTAAATCTAGTTAATATTTTTGGTCCATTTTAGTTTTTCGCAAATTTTATAAAAATTTTGGTAGAGTTCTGTCTGTATTTTGAGAAACCAGTTCTTCAAATACCTGTAAAAAGCACTTCTAAAAATTTTTCTCAACAACCACTTCAATTTCACAATCAAACTCAATCCATTTCAACAACTCCACAATCATTTCAATCAATTTCTCAAGTTCAAATTCAATAATCCTCAAAATACTAGCAATACATTTCATTTAGATTAAATAAAATAGTTCCACTCATATTTCATTAGAGACAAAACAATTTATATTCATCATACTAGAAATTTACATTAAGAAAATCTAAACTAAATTAATTACAACTTTATACAAACTTTGTACAAACTGCTCAAGACCGATTTTACAAGTCCATACAATTACGTGCAATACATACATCAAAATGAATATTTACAGTCAGGGTATAAATTATACCCGATAACTTCTAGCAGGTAGCTCCCCTGTCCTCAGCAGCTCAATCTGCTGCTCCTCTAGTCTCTATACCTGCGACAGCATACAAAGCTATCGCTGAGTGGTGAACTCAGTGGTGCACAAACTAATAATTTAAAACTTAATACAAATTATGCTTGATAATTCATAAAAAATAGAATTTTAAAATTTCTAAATTCTTCAAAATCCATGACCTTCAGAAATCAACATTATCATTCATGCAAATTATTCATTTGAATAACATTTTGATCAAATAGTAACTATTTATTTACATTTCTTTTAAATTCCGAAACAATACAAAAATTTTCGAATCACTGACAAATTATTTATTTCAATCACAATTTATCAAATCATGCATAATTTAAAGGGCGTTGCCAACAATACACACAGTCGAACCCATGACCCAAAATTTAAATAGATGCCGTGTTGTACACCACGACATTTCACATTCTCCCGATAACCGAGGCCAAAAGGGAGAAACAAAGACTAGCTAGTATATATGAGTACTCATTCACATCATTCCCAACCTGCAAGCTGTAGAGGAAGAAACTCGCCCCATCAACTGGAGGAGTTATCTCACTAGACAAGCTAATGAGAATTCACAACATATTTTGTCATGTCAACTGTGGTTTCAGATCATTTTCAAAACAATTTCTATTTACAAAGTGTTTACAAATCATTAACATATTTAATCATCATAAATTCATGCTCAAGGTTGGCAACACATCAAACTTAAAATTTACAATCCTCAAAACAATGCAATAAATCCTTAAATGCATAAGAAAATTTATATTCAAATTATACAATTTCATTCAATAAGTTAAAATTCTCAACACAACAAAAATTATAAATCATACAATAAATTTATTTCAAATCAATTTGGAATTAAAAAAATAACAAAAGAGTTAGTTGTGCACAAACCTTAAGCGAGTCGCCTCTTAGCCTTGACTCGGTTCCTCGGGTTCTTTCCCGGTATTCTTTCCAACTGAAACACACAATTTCATAATGTTTCAGTACTAGAACTTAACATAAATCCAAAATAAATTTAGCTTCACTTTTACCTAACTCTAACGTGTTAAACTCCACATTCTTGAAATTTTGTGTTTCGGGGTTACTATTCACTATACTATTCAAGTCAAATTGTTGACTTTATAAGGCTTAATAGGTATGGGAACTCCAACATCACCCACATATCACGTTTTGGTCACCAAACTTGTTGGTTGTGGTCATTTTCTCAAAACTTAGGTCTTTTAGGCAAAATTGCCAAATTTTCAATTTTGGTGCCTTAGGTTACACTATTCCATTGGTCATTCTACTGTTGGAATTTGGCAAAACTTTCTTCATAGAAAATGTTCCTTATTGTCTTAAGTTTATTCTCCTTTTTGAATCACTCCAATTGGAGTTTTGTACCTCAAGTTATACCCAAATTACGGTTACTGTTCATGCTACATAATTTATTTCTAGCAGATTTATTGCTCCAACTTCATTCAGCAATTTGATTAAGTTAAGTCCATAATTTAGTCTAACTTTCTTCATATAAAATATTCTATATGCCTTAGGTTTCCATCGGCTCAAGAATCACCTAAATCGGAGTTTTCTAGAGAGAGTTACAGCCATTGAAACTTTACTATTTAAATAGCAAATATGCAGTCTGCAGATTCAATGATCCAAATTGGTTCAGTAATTTGATTGGGTTAATGGCATAATTTGGGTTGGTTTCTTCATGAAAGTTTTAGGTCTATATCTCATCTAATCACTGGTAAAATTTCAGGTCATTTTGACCTGTCTAGCTCGACTTATGACCAAATGAACAAACATTATTCATTTGATCAGTTTATGCAGGGCAACCTGCGATTTTTCAACTTTAGTTAATTTGTTCACTAGGTTTTGGTCACTTTTTGGGCATACTTCCTAAATGAAAATTGTGTCATTTAGTGCCTATTTTCATCCCCAATTGGTCCCATATCAATTGGACTTGTAAAATTCCATTTTTGGTCCCTCAAAGTTGACTTTTGGTCATGGTGCATACCCAATCCGAATTTGACTTTGATTTAAACACTTCTAACACACTTAATTAGGTCATAAATGACCATTTCTCTCCTTAAACTATGTCAAAGACATCATTTAGCACTTCTTCACTTTTTTGGTCTCTAAGCCCTAATGTTCAAAACCCTATTCATGTCATTTGTTGCATTTAGCTAATTAAACACTTATAAACATGCTCCCTTAACTCAATTAAGCTTCCTAACATGTTTAGCTCAAATAAATTTATACTTTGTCCAACCAAACCCTAGTTGTCCAAAATTCTGTATAATCCCTCAACTAATTTTCTTTCCATTTTAAGTTTATTTAGAAGCTCAATGAGTTAGAAATGTAAGAATCAAACTCAAATTATCAAATTTGATTACTAACCTTTTATGTAGAATTTCCAAGTCTTTATTTCTTCAATTTTTCCTTTTCTTTCTTGCTCCAATCTTCTTTTCAAGACTCAAAGACAAGGTTTAACATGAGGAACTAGGAAATTTATGGTGTAATTTATGGTTTTAAAAGCTTAAATATAAGCTTTAATGGTGGAAAAATAAAAAAAAAAGGAGAGGAGAGCTTGGAAGAGAGAGAAACGTAAATGAATGGAAGATGAGTGTTTTCTATTTTTTTTTCTTTTCTTTTTCTTTTATATCTTTAGTCTTATGGAAGACCATAAATCTAATTAATTAAATATATTAATTATTATTTTTATGGCATCATGCATGATGTCATCACCTTTTTAACTTTTTCATTTTCCATTTTCTTTTTTTTTAATTTTACTATTAGTTCTTTAATTTAATTCTTGATTCTGAAATTTTCTTTTCTCTGATTTTATTTGACAGTTAGGTCAGGAGTCAGCTCTCGGGGTCAATTGACCAAATTGCCCCTCGCCGGTTCATCCCGGTTTGCAATTAATTCCATATTTCTTCCGGCTCTCTCACCTAATTATTTGACTGGCTTAATAGTTTTTTTCGTGATTTTCTCTTTTCCACTGTGTTTATAAGGGTCCTAAGGACTGCGGCGTCACATTTTACAGTTCGAAATTTGAGTTTAAATCGACTTCACAGTCGTTCCCGAGACGGTCACCCATCATTGTGGCTCTCGGCTCGTTTAACTTCTTATGTTCTGTTTTTCTTATTCATACTTAACTAATTGGCAATTACTAATTATTTGTGTTTATGGCTTCTCTAGTTGTCTTAAGTATGGTTCTAATCCTCTTAATTGTCCGGACCGACTCCGGTAACCGGAACAGTGAAATATACCAGGCTATACAAATAGGGGTGTTACACTAGCCTTGTGATGTGATTTCTCTTTAGCCTCTGGCTATTGAGATTCTATTTGTTTCGAATGGCATGATCTAACTGTGGGTTTTATGAAATGTGATTTGATACTTCAAAATGAAATTGTTTGGGATTAAAATCTCATAATGCATGATTTGTATTTAATTCTCATGTTCAGTCAAATTTTTGAATAAATGTGATTTAAGTTCTGCATAAAGATTATTTTAGTATGATGTGCACCACTGAGTCCTAGTACTCAGTGATAGCTTTTATTGCTGTCGCAGATATAGAGACTAGAGGAGCAGCAGACTGAGCTGCTAAGGATTGAGGATTTATCAGCTTGAAGTTATCGGGTATAATTTATACCCTGATTGTAGAAATTTATTTTGATGTATGTATTGCACATAAATGTATGGACATGTAAATCGGTCTTGAGCAGTTTATACAAAGTTTGTATAAAGTTGTAATAAAATTTAGTTTGAATTTTCATACTGTAGATTTTGGTATGATGTATATATATAGATTGTTGTCTTTAATAAATGGAAATTTTTTATTTAATTTGAATGAGATTGATAGATATTATTTTACTGATGATTGAATTTTGGAAATTGAGAAATGTTGACTGTTAAATTTTGAGATTTGAGAAATTGTTGAGATTGATTGTGAAATTGAAGTAGTGGTTGAGAAAATTTTTGGAAGTGCTTTTTTTAAGGTATTTGAAGAACTGTTTTCTCAAAATACAGACAGAACTCTGTCAAAATTTTTATAAAATTTGTGGAAAAATAAAATGGACCAAAAATATTAACTAGTTTTAATTTTTATTAAATGTTTTAAATACCTATTAGAAAATGCTCACCACTTATCAAAAATAAGAAAATTGTTTTAAAATCCCTTGTAGGGTACTTAATGAGTTATCGGTAGATAAAGTTCGGTAGTTCATTAGGTATTCTACGGGATCATGAGCCTTACAGAAAGGTAAGGTGTGACATATTTTAGTGGTATCAGAGCAAAATTTTTAAAGTATGTTTTAACTTGAGAATTTATGTCTTTCTTGTTAAGTACAACTGCTCAATGTCCATATTTGTTACATACAGTGCATTACATCATGAATTTGAACTAACGGAGGGAAATCTCCTTGTGTTACTTGTTCAGGAGATACCCTAACTTCAGTCTAAAATGGAAGAAGGGGATCGCTCAGTCGAGCAGTCTGTTGAAGCTGAGGCACAAGGGGAAGCCCCAGGTTTACAGAATGTTAGTGGATCTGTAGCACCAGCCCCACAAATGCCGCAGTTTCCTGCACAATTTGCACAGCAGATAGCTACGATGTTTCAACAAATGGCTGGGGGTATGCCTGTTCAAGCTCCACCCCAGACACCTGTGGCACAACCACTGCCTCTAGCCAGATAGTATGATAAATTACTGAAGTTTGGGACTACAAAATTTAAGGGTACAGTGGACCCTTTAGAGGCAAAGCAATGGCTTGAAAGAATGGACAGAGTATTTAAGAAGCTGCACTGCCAAGATGAACTGAAGTTTGAATATTCTATGTCTCTACTACAAGGAGATGCGTATGATTGATGGAAGACCATCCCCCACAGCTTGGCTAAACCACTAGTGCTGACCTGGATGACTTCATCAGAGAATTCAGACAGAAATACATCCCAGATGCATATGTTGATCAGAAGTTGCAAGAATTTTTTAGTTTGAAACAAGAGAACCGATCAGTGGCAGAGTATGAAAGGGAGTTCTCTCGCTTAAGTCACTATGCTGGGAGTCTCCTCTCTACCAGCAAGGCAAGATGCAAGAGATTTGAGACTGGTTTGAAGCCCAGTTTGAGAATGCAAGTAGTGGGATTCAGGCACAGCAACTTCTCAGAGCTCATGTCTCAAGCACTTGAGTTGGAAAGAATAGAATCAGAAGCAACCGCAGTGAAAGAAAAATCAGCGAAAGCTAAGAAATCAGAAAAAGACAAGGGGGAAAAGTCAGTAGAATAGAGTTTTGGTGGGACTTCTGGGAAGAAGAAGAAATTTAGTAGACCCAGCAGGGGTTGAGGTGGAAGATTTGGTAGGGGAAAATTTTCTAGACAGAGACCCCCAAGGTCTGGTCAGCAGTCGAGCAGGGGTTCACACTCTACCCACCCCTATGAGACTTGTGGCAAAATTCATGGGGGGGAATGTTATTAGGCCATTGGAGCCTGCTTTAACTATGGAGGCAAGAGCCATATAGCTAAAGACTGCACTAGTGCTCCGTCTCTGAGATATGGTCCAGCTCCTACTACTGCCGAGGGATCTATTCAGAGTCCTGCTCCTAGAGGTTCACAGTCTGTTGGCAGAGGAAGAGGCAGAGGTAGAGGCACTACTTCTGGCAGTCAAGGCACAGTTGGTCAGTCAGCACAAGGAAGTGCGTCAGCCAGAGTCTATACAATGAGACAGCGAGAAGAGGCTGAGACTTTTGATGTTGTAGCTGGTACATTCTCTATCTCTGATCAAGATGTACTTGTGTTGTTTGATCTGGGTTCAACCCATTCATATGTTAGTGCTAGCATAGTTTGTTCACTTGCTGTTCCATGTGTGCAAATGGGTTTTGAAGTGCTAGTAACTAGTCTGTTAGGACAAGCGGTTCGGGTCAACAGAATTTATAGAGACTGTCCTTTGGTGATCCAAGGACATGTTTTCCTATCATACTTGATTGAAATGCCCTTCAGAGAGTATGATATCATCTTGGGCATGGATTGGTTAACCAGGCATCACGCCATGATTGACTGTAGACTGAAGATAGTCACTTTTGGTCTCCCTCTGTATGGTGATGTGGTAATACATGAGGAGAGGCATTTACTGCCATCAAACATCATTTCGGCTGCACTAGCCAGAAGAATGATCAGAAAGGGGTGTGAAGCATATTTGGCACATGTGATAGACACCCAAGTGGGGAGTCCAAAGACCGAGGACATCCCTCAGATGTGATTTTCCGGATGTATTTCCTGATGAATTGCCAGGATTACCTCCAGAAAGAGAAGTGCAGTTTGAGATTGATGTTATGCCTGGTGTAGACCCAATCTCCATAACGCCATATAGAATGGCACCTGCAGAATTGAAAGAATTGAAAGTGCAATTGCAAGAGTTGCTTGACAAGGGCTTTATCCACCTTAGTGTGTCACCTTGGGGAGCGCCAGTGTTGTTTGTAAAGAAGAAGGATGCCACTCTCCGCTTGTGTATTGATTATCGGCAGTTGAATAAGGTGACAATAAAGAATAGATATCCATTGCCCCGCATTGATGACTTGTTTGATCAGTTGAGGGGTGCAGCTGTATTCTCCAAAATTGACCTGAGATCAGGTTATTATCAGTTGAAAGTACAAGAGTATAGTATTGCTAAAACTGCCTTCAGAACCCGTTGTGGCCATTATGAGTTTTTGGTTATGCCATTCGGGTTAACTAATGCTCCGGCTGCTTTTATGGATCTGATGAACACTATCTTCAGACCATACCTTGACCAGTTTGTTGTGGTATTCATAGATGATATATTGGTCTATTCGAGGAATGCAGAAGAGCATGATAGACATCTGCGGATTGTACTGCAGACTTTGAGGGAGAAACAGCTATATGCCAAATTGTCGAAGTGTGAATTTTGGCTGAAGGAAATATCTTTCTTGGGGCATGTAGTATCAGAAGAGGGCATTAAGGTCGATCCAAGTAAGATTGAAGCTGTCCTTAATTGGAGGCCACCCAGAAATGTCACAAAGATTCGCAGTTTTCTGGGTTTAGCTGGATACTACCGTCGGTTTGTGAAGGGATTCTCCATGTTGGCATCTCCATTGACCAAGCTGCTTAGAAAAGATGTGAAATTTTAGTGGACGGATAAATGCCAACAAAGTTTTGATGAATTGAAGAAATGTTTGACTGAAGCTCCAGTCCTGACTTTACCTACTCCAGGTAAAGAATACACAGTTTACAGTGATGCTTCTCACAATGGGTTAGGCTGTGTATTGATGCAAGATCGAAATGTCATTGCCTATGCATCATGCCAGTTAAAACCGCATAAGAGGAATTATCTGACACATGACTTAGAGCTTGCAGCTATAGTGTTTGCTCTTAAGATCTGGAGACACTATTTGTATGGGGAAAAGTGTTACATCTACACAGATCATAAGAGTTTGAAGTATTTGGGCACGCAGAAGGAGTTGAATTTGAGACAGAGGAGATGGTTAGAGTTGATAAAAGACTATGATTGTCTGTAGACTATCAGCCAGGGAAAACTAATGTTGTGGCTGATACCTTAAGTCACAAGACTATGGCAAGTCTACGGGTTACTCCTTTGTCTTTAGTACATGAGTTGAGATCATTACATGCCAACTTAGAGATTAATGATGACGGATAGACGGTAGTTGCATGGCATGTATAGCTAGTATTGATTGATCAGATCAGAATGGCTGCTCAGAATGATCAGAAATATCAGAAGCTGTTGGAAGAAGTCCGGCAGGGCATAGACTATCAGCCAGGGAAAGCTAATGTTGTGGCTGATGCCTTAAGTCACAAGACTATGGCAAGTCTATGGGTTACTCCTTTGTCTTTGGTACATGAGTTGAGATCATTACATGCCAGCTTAGAGATTAATGATGACGGACAGACGGTAGTTGCATGGCATGTACAGCTAGTATTGATTGATCAGATCAGAATGGCTACTCAAAATGATCAGAAATATCAGAAGCTGTTGGAAGAAGTCCGGCAGGGCAAGAAACCAGAATTCTCAATCAGATATGATGGTCTACTGCTACACCAGGGCAGAATGTGTGTTCCTAATGATGTTGATTTGAGGCAGATCATTTTGAAGGAAGCACATGAGTCTCCTTTTGCCATGCATCCTGGTGGCACAAAAATATATAGAGGGCTAAAGGAGCATTACTGGTGGATGGGTATGAAAAGAGATGTGGCAGAGTTTGTTTCTAAATGCCTAACTTGTCAGCAAGTAAAGGCAGAACATCAAGTACCCACTGGGTTGTTACATCCACTACCAGTACCAGAATGGAAATGGGAGAGAATAATGATGGATTTTGTGATGGGACATCCGAGGACACAGAAAAGTCATGATGCAGTATGGGTCATTGTTGACAGACTGACCAAGTCTGCTCATTTTCTGCCAGTCTGAATGGACTACAGTTTAGAAAGATTGGCCAAGTTGTACATTGATGAGATTGTGAGACTGCATGAAGTGCCAGTATCCATCGTATCAGACAGAGATCCTAGGTTCACTTCTAGATTCTTGGGTAGTCTTCAGAGAGCCCTAGGAACAAGTTTGAACTTCAGTACTGCATTCCACCCACAGATAGATGGCCAGTCTGAGAGGATAATTCAGATCTTGGAGGACATACTACGGGCTTGTGTGATTGAATTTGAGGGCAGTTGGGATACACATTTGCCTTTAACTGAGTTTGCTTACAACAATAGCTACCAATCAAGCATTAAGATGCATCCATATGAAGCTTTGTATGGCAGAAAATGTAGAACCCCATTGTGTTGGGATGACGTGGGTGAAAGAAAGATGATTGGACCCGAAATTGTTCAGCAAACTGAAGAGATAATCAAGGTGATTCGAGATTGACTTAAGACTGCATCAGACCGTCAAAAGTCCTACATTGATTTGAAAAGAAGGGATATTGAATATGCAGTGGGTGAGAAAGTTTTCCTCAAGGTTTCCCCTTGGAAGAGGATTATGAGATTCAGCAAAAAGGGGAAACTGAGTCCTCATTTCATTGGGCCATATGAGGTTCTAGAAAGAGTGGGTCCTTTGGCATATCGTTTGGCACTACCTCCAGAGTTAGAGAAGATACATAATGTCTTCCATGTATCTATGTTGAGGAGGTATCGATCAGACCCATCTCATGTACTACCAGTAGAGGAAATTGAAGTGAATCCAGACCTCACATATGAAGAAGAACCCATAGAGATTTTGGCTTATGAGGTGAAGCAGCTACGGAACAAGCAGATACCGTTGGTAAAGGTGCTGTGGAACCATCATTCGGGCCAGGAGGTAACTTGGGAACGAGAGAAGGACATGAGGAGACAGCACCCACAGCTGTTCAGAGATTAATACCAGGTAAAATTTCAAGATGAAGTTTATTTTAAGGGGGGGAGAATTGTAACACCCCTATTTGCATAGCCTGGTATATTTTACTATTCCGGTGACCGGTGTCAGTCCGGATAATTAAGGGGATTAGAACCATGCTTAAGACAACTAGAAAAGCCATAAACACAAATAATTAATAATTGTCAATTAGTTAAGTATAAATAAGAAAAACAGAACATAAGAAGTTAAACGAGCCAAGAGTCACAGCATGGGTGACCTTCTAGGGAACGATTGCGAAGTCATTTTAAACTCAAATTTTGAACCGTAAAATGTGACGCCGCGATCCTTAGGACCATTACAAACACAGTGGAAAAGAGAAAATCACAAAAAAGAACTGTTAAGCCAGTCAAATAATTAGGTCAACGAGCCAGAAGAAATATTGAATTAATTGCAAACCGGGATGAACCGGCGAGGGGCAATTTGGTCAATTGACCCTGAGAGCTAACTCCTGACCTAGCTTTCAAATAAAATTGGAGAAAATAAAATTTCAGAATCGAGAATTAAATTAAAGAACTAATAAAAAAATAAATAGAAAAAAAAAGAAGAGAAAACAAAAAAGTTAAAAAGGTGATGACATCATGCATGACATCATGCATGATGCCATAAAAATAATAATTAATATATTTAATTAATTAGATTTTTGGGTCTTCCATAAGGATAAAAAAGAAAAGAAAAGAAAAAAAAAAAAAAACAAAAGTCTATCTTCTTCAAGTTAGCCGTCCACCTCTCTCTCCCTCTCTCCCTCACTAGTCCTCCATGAAAGCTCATTTTTAAGCTTGAAGGAACCACAAATTCAGCCATAGAAGTGTAATCCTCTTAGTTAAACCTTGTTAACCTCACTTGAGAAGAAGATTGATCAAGAAAAGAAAGAAGAAAAGAAGAAGAAAATTGAAGATTGAACATCAAAGTTAGGTTAGTTCTTTTAATTAAAATTTTAGTTAATACATGTGTTCTTAGTTTAAGTGAACTTAGAAATTATGAAAAATGGAAAAGAAAACAATTTTTGGAGGATTATCTGTGAATTTCAGCCTGCCTATATAGGGGTATGTTTTGCATGAGTTTAATTGAGTTAAACATGTTAGGATGCTTGAATGAGTTGAAAGATTGTGTTTATATGCTTTGAATTAGTTAAATGCAAAGAGTTTGTGTAGTTAGGGTTTTGGGACACTTAGGGTTAGAGACAAAAATGTGAGGAATTTGTAAATGGTGTCTTTGACCAAATGTGAAGTGATAAATGGTCATTTGTGACCTAATTAAGTGTGTTAAAAGTGTTTGAATTAAAGCCAAATTCGGAGGGAGTGTGGTCATGCTACTGGCAACATGACCAAGTCAACTTTGAAGAACCAAAAATGAAAATTTACAAGTCCAATTGGTATGAGACCAATTGGGAATGAAAATAGACACTAAATGACACAATTTTCATTTAGGAAGCATGCTCAAAAAGTGACCAAAACCTAATTAACAAATTGACCAAAGTTGGAAAATTGCAAGCTGCCCTATACAAACTGATCAAATGAATAGTGTTTGTTAATTTGTCATAACTTGAGCTAGGCAGGTCTAAATGACCTGAAATTTTACCAATAGTTATATGAGATATAGACCTAAAACTTTCATGAAGAACAGAAACCCAAATTATGCCATTAACCAAGTCATTTGGCCACCCCAAGTTGGTGACCCAAAACTGCCAGCACCAAAAATTGCCCAGAGTTCTGGGTTGAGTCCAATCCGGCAACCATGGTTCAAATGGCTATAACTTGAGCTACAAAACTCCAATTGGGATGATTCAAAAAGGAGAATAAACTTAAGACAATAGGGAACATTTTCTATGAAGAAAGTTTTACCAAATTCGCATAGAAAAGTGACCAATGGAACAGTGCAACCTTAGACACCAAAACTGAAAATTTATTAAATTTACCTAAAAGACATAGAATTTGAATAAACAACCAAAAACAACAAATTTAGTAACCAAAATGTGGTATGTGGGTGAAGTTGGAATTCCCATACCTATTAAGCCTTAGAAAGTCAACAATTTGACTTGAATAGTGTAGTGGATAGTAACCCAAAATACAAAATTTCAAGAATGTCGAGTTTAGCACATTAGAGCTAGGTAAAAGTGAAGTTAAATTTACTTTTAGATTTATGCTAAGTTATGGTACTGAAACATTGTAAAATTGTGTGTTTCAGTTGAAAAGAATACCGAGATAGAACCCGAGGAACCGAGCCAAGGCCAAGAGGCGACTCGATTGAGGTTTGTGCACAACACCACTATGCTTTAAAATTCATTAATAAAGTGAATGAAATATGTATTTTACTTTTGCTTTGAATTATTGAAAGTTTATTTGTGACATTATTTATGATGTTTTGATTTAAATTGTGAAAGATATTGTGTATATTTGAAATGACAATGTTTAGCAAATTGGTAAGATAAGTTTTGAAACCACAGTGTTATGACCATATATTAGAACACCTCACTAGCACGACTAGTGGGGGTAATTAGTTTCGAATTTTGATTCCTTCTCTGGAGAAGTATTGAGGTGTGCCAGTAGAAGAGGATGTGAATGGATATCCATATATTTAAGCTAGCTAGCCTTGTGATGTGATTTCTCTTTAGCCTTTGGCTATTGAGATTCTATTTGTTTCGAATGGCATGATCTAACTGTGGATTTTATGAAATGTGATTTGATACTTCAAAATGAAATTGTTTGGGATTAAAATCTCATAATGCATGATTTGTATTTAATTCTCATGTTCAGTCAAATTTTTGAATAAATGTGATTTAAGTTCTGCATAAAGATTATTTTAGTATGATGTGCACCACTGAGTCCTAGTACTCAGCGATAGCTTTATTCTTTATCCACAGATATAGAGACTAGAGGAGCGGTGAAATTTGAGGATTGAGAATTTATCAGCTTGAAGTTATCGGGTATAATTTATACCCTAATTATAGAAATTTATTTTGACGTATGTATTGCACATAAATGTATGGACATATAAATCGGCCTTGAGCAATTTGTACAAAGTTTGTATAAAGTTGTAATAAAATTTAGTTTGAATTTTCATACTGTAGATTTTGGTATGATGTATATTTATAAATTGTTGTCTTTAATGTATGGAAATATTTTATTTTAATTTGAATGAGATTGATAGATATTATTTTACTGATGATTGAATTTTGGAAATTGAGAAATGTTGACCGTTAAATTTTGAGATTTGAGAAATTATTGAGATTGATTATGAAATTGAAGTAGTTGTTGAGAAAATTTTTGGAAGTGCTTTTTTTAAGGTATTTGAAGAACTGTTTTCTCAAAATACAGACATAACTCTATCAAAATTTTTATAAAATTTGCGGAAAAATAAAATGGACAAAAAATATTAACTAGTTATAATTTTTAATAAATGTTTTAAATACCTATTAGAAAATGCTTACCACTTATCAAAAATAAGAAAATTGTTTTAAAATCCCTTGTAGGGGTACTTAATGAGTTATCGGTAGGTGAAGTTCGGTAGTTCATTAGGTATTCTACGAGATCATGTTATGCCTTACAGAGGAGTAAGGTGTGACAAAAACACTCAAAATAAACTTTTATTAATTTTAACAAGATAATAGCCAAAGCATGATCATTTTTTATGTACAAGATTCATCAATATGGCAAGTACAGAGCATTGTTTGAATCATACCAATGCGTGAAGTACAACACTGTCACACTCTTGGTATTTTATACAACTCTTCACTACTCTCACTTGGATGGGATTCCTTTTCTCTCATCTTCACACTTACACTCCCGTGCCCAAAACCTTGAAGAACTATGGCTATTTATGACACCAAAGGTTCATTGCATTTAACATACATCTAAGAAAATTTAAAGAAAAAAATTCTAATTCAAAGATATTGGAAGATTTTATCATGTGCTCAAATCTTCATATTAAATTAGTGTTGACTTCAACAACATCAAAATGGTCACTTGCAGTTTACAAAAATCTGAAAGAAAAGTGTTTGCTTTTAAAAAAAGAAAGTCTTAAAGTAATTGCAACAATGGATGATTTTGCCAAAAAAGAAAATAAATAAATAAGAAAACCTACTGAAGATCATCTAAATTCTTCAATCCAATAATAACAACACTACTCCAATTGAACCACCAGCATAAAATTGATCCCACTCATGCACTTGCATGAAATATTTGAATTGCTAATAGACTAGAAAGTGCTTCTTTATTGGTAACAATAAAGTCCTCATTATATATCTTATAAGCATTATCCACCTTTTGTTTGCTTTATTTTCTTTTTTTTTTCTTTAATTTTCTCTACTAAATGTATGTGTGTGTGTAATTGTTAGAAAATCCTGCTTTCTAGTCTCACAAATCATATGCTTAACATATGTGTGCCATTGCAACTGACACTACTTATGACGTTCTTTACAATCAGATCATCTTCTTTCTTTATTGTCCAAACACAACTTTTTAATAATAATTATGCCCTTATATCCACCATAAATTATTTTATAAAATGAATATATATAATTGTTTTAATATTTCATAATTCCATCTATTTATAAATATACTAGTTTTTAGCTTAACATGCGTTGCATGTTAATTTACTTATTATATAAATTCATGATTTAAAAATTTTTTGTGTAATTTTTTTTAAAATTTTTTCTTATATAATATAATATTATCATTATATATTATTTTTAGCAACCAATTAAATTTAGTTATTCATTAGTATAATTGTATTTTATTTATAATTAAAGTCGATTCAAAAAAGTTATAAGAAAATAAAATTAATAAGTTATATTTCTTTAGTAAATTAAAATATTATAAATAAAACACATGAAATAAAATTTTTAATATATATTACATTAGTGATTAAAATATTATAAGTAAAATACCATCAATATGTTATAGGAATATGAATATTTTGATTTTATAAATTAAAATTTATTATTTACTAATAGTTATTTTAAAAATGTTTCAATTCTTTTAATAAAGTTATTATAGTTCATTTAAAATAGAGATTGTAAGACAAAAAAAAAAAAAAATCTATTTTATTGCTTATCTTTATCTTAACACAATAAAAATTTTAGAACTAATAATTTTTAATAAATACGTTTTTTATATTTTTGCAAACAATAAAAATAATGAAGGGTATTTTTGAAAATTCAAATGTTCCCCCCTTCTCACTTTTTATATTTTTTTTTCAACTTTTGCTATTATAGTCAATTCCTTAATTTTTCAGAATTTTAGCTTGATTTTAACTATTTATTATTTTTAGTGAGAAGTGAAAATTGAAATAAATCAACAATCAAAATTATAAATGTCAATTGACTATAAGAGAAACCAACAATCAAAATTACACCATGTTATTTAATGAAAAAATTGTTAAAAAAAGAATTAGCTGTAATTATAAAAATTTGAAAAATATTTTTTAAATATAAAGCCTTTAAATTACATATTATTATTTACTATTAATAAAACTATTTATGAGTTAGGATTTTTATCTATATGAGTATTTTTGAAATAAGATTTATAATAAGACTAAGATTTTATTATATTAATTATTATTTATTGTAAAAATAACAACAATTTGATCATTTCATAAATTCTTCCATTCATATTTATATTTTTAATTAATTATTATAAAAGAACACAAAACTATAAGTAAAAAAGTTAGGTTATATACATATATATATATATATATATATATATATATATATATATATATATATATATATATATATATAATTAAAAAAATTGAATTAAAACAAAAAAGTATATATGGTAAATATATTGATGAAAACTTAAATTATATAATTCAAAATTACATTGTTATAATTATATATTATATATTTATTTTATGCTTAATGTAATTTTAAATACTCATATATTTACAAAATTAAATAAGGTTAAATGACAAAAAAAAATCAAAATCTTTATGTCAATTATCAATTTTAGTTAAAACTTTTAATTATATCAAATTAATCATAAACTTTCTAAATGTTTTTCAGTTTTAGCAATTAATTTAATTAAAAACAATTAAACTCATCAATTGGTAAAAATAATTCAAATATTTTCATTTACTACTAATTTTAGGTACTCCTTTTAGTTTTATTGATATATTTAATAATTTTAGTATTTTTATTAATGTTACACTACTCGAATTCTGTTGTTGGAAATCAACCCATAATGGATGTCTCCATCAAGTTTGGACATTCTAATGGGGAACCAAAAGGGATGGGGGTTAAAAAAGAGCCCTTCGGTTATGAATATTAATGTTTATATAGTGTTTAAGGTTATTTGAAAAGTTAGATGAGCTATGGATGGGCTGAACTTTAAAAAGGGGCAAAAATCTAAATAGGTTATGAATAGGACTTTCGGTAGCCAGAAGTCACTTTAGGCAGTTGAAAGTCCCTTTCCCAGCTCTTTGGGCCAAATTTAAAGGGGAAAAAGGTAAAATTTTCTCTCCATACCTCTCTTTGTCCCTATTTCTCTTTAATATCAAGTTTTAAGATTTTATGCCAAGATTTTAATTGATTCCTTCTTCTCTAAACTTGCATGGATGAATTGGGTGGTTTCTTTTGAAAGTTCTTTTGGATCAACTCATCTTGTTGGAAGAGTTTGGTCAAGGTTTAAGGTGAGCCTTTATTTTTTTTGTTTCTTTTCCCTTATTATTTCCCTCCTTAATCCATGCTTTTGAAAATTTGAAATTTAAATAAAACTTTGATTTCATGGAATTTTTGTAAGGGTCTTAGAAGAGAGTTTCATGGTTACATGTACAAGATTAGTGTGATTATGTGGGCTTTCTTGTGAACTCATGCTTTGGATTGAGGTTTAGTTAGAATTATTGATGCATGTATGGTTTAAAAGTAAATTTATTGTCTTTCAGCCTTGAATATGATGTTGGTTAGGCTGGATTGTGTGTTCGGTCTATTAAGTGAGTTTGGTTGTTTGATTTTTGAGATGCAGAATCGAGCTTGGGGATTTAAAAAATTTCTAAGTTCAACTGCTAAAAGTCTTCACTTTCGTAGCCTAAGTTGTTACTGTTCCTCAAGGACATTTTATGCTCTAGACTTAAATAGCCAAAGTTGCTACTATTCCTTGAGGGTTTTTAAGTTTTAAGACTTTGGTAGCCAAAACCCTAGGGTTCAACAGCCGAAGTTACTTCTGCTAATGACTTTCTCCTTTTTTGTTTAAGGCTTTGAAACTTATTTTTAGGTACCTAAATAACCTAGAATCAAGGGTTAAGATTCTTAATGTGTTTCTAGAGAGTCTTATATATAGAATTGATATGTTTTATTAATTTACCACTTGTTCAAAGTTGGCGATTAATGTGTAAGGATGTCAGACCCAGAGTTAGGTTGGTGTCAGAGCACCTTAGGAATCTCGCAATGAAGTTAAAGTCTACTTACCGGATCAAGGGGGTAAGAATAATTAATAAGTCTATAAGAAGTAAGTATAAACTGCTTGATTGAATTTCAAATGCTTTTTATTTATTATAGTTAATCATTTTTAAGCATAATCATGCATCATTAAATGCATTGATATTAGGGTGTAATGCATTAGAACCATACTTTGTTGTAATTGCATAATGTCTATGATATGAGGCAGATTATGGATAACTCACTAACTCCCAAATGCAACATGAGATCAGATGATGTAATGTTATATATGTTTCAAATCTGAAAGGCCAAGCAAGGACCCTATGAGGCCCCTGATACCTGACACATGTCATGTGTCACACCTTACCCCTCTATAAGACATGACATAATTCCGTAGTATACCTAATAAATTACCAAACTTCGCCTACTGATAATCTATTAGATATACTATAAGGGATTTTAAAATAATTCCATTTCAATTTCGTGTTTAAAGCAATGATAAAATAGTTATTAAATTGACTTTAAGTTAGATATATGCCATAAAATTCATTTAGAATTAATTTAGCATTTTTAGAATTTTACGAAAATTTTGTGTGGTGACAACTAAAAATACAATAAAACAGTTCTTCTAAACCTGTGAAAATCAATTTATAAAAATATATCATCTATAATTCAAACACAATCAAACTTAAGTAATTTCTTTTCATTCATTCAATACCAAGAAGTGTGCTCATTTCATAAACAAATCAAAATAAAGGTTCTTACATAAATTTACAAACCAAAAGGTAATTGTTCTCCCTTAAAGCAAACCAAGAGGCAGGGTAAATTGGGTTCTAATTGCAAAATTAAAGATTAAAAGAAATTTAAACACAAAGAAGAGTAGAGGAAGAATGATAACATAAGAAATTTATAGAGGTTCGGCTATCCCAAGCCTACGTCCTCTCCTCAAGGCTCTCCTTAAGAGTTAACTCCACTAAAATTCTTCTTTGGGTGAACAATAAACCCCTTAAAACACCACAAGAGCAAACCCTTACTCTTTCATAAATCCCTTTACACTCAAGAGCTATTTAAAACTCTATCACACTCAAAATTACAATAAGTGCACACAACAACCTTGAATGAACTCTTAGAACAAAGAATTTACAACTCAAATATCAAGTCTCAACATTAACTATGTTAGCTCAAGTTCTAGAGAGAGAGAATGAAGAAAATCTTTAGAACATAATGAATTTCTAAAAAGATTGTTGTTGTAAAAGTTATTTCCAGTCAAAAATGGTGCCTGTTTATAGTTTTTGCAAGAAAATAGCCATTGGGGGTGCATTAAATGCTAAACTAGTTGTTCAACCACCCAAAGCTCTATCTTATCGAGTTGCAAAAACCCAGGTTCGGCTGCCGAAGTTATTTACTTCGGCTGCCAAAGGTTGGAGCGCCAAAAAATAGCTTCTAAAAAGTCACTTTTGACTGTTAAAGTTCCCACTTTCAGCTGTCGGAGTGCTCTCTGGACAAAATGGCTTTTAATGTAACACCCATATATGCATAGCCTGATATATTTTACTGTTTCGGTGACCGGTGTCGGTCGGGACAATTAAGAAGATTAGAACCATGTTTAAGACACCTAGAAAAGCCCTAAATGGAAATAAATAGTGAATACCAGATAGTGAAGTATAAATAAAAAAAAAAAAAACAAAGCATAAAAGGTTAAATGAGCCGGGGGTCACAGCGATGGGTGATCTTACCAGGAAGTGACTACGAGGTCAACTGTAATCCTAATTTTAAACGAAAAATTTTAACACCGTAGTCCTAAGGACTATGGTGAAGCTAGTGAAAAAGAGAAAATCACAGAAAAGAGTTGATAAGTAGGTCAAATAAATAGATCAGGGTTCCGGAAGAAACACAAAATTAATTGCAAATCGGATCAGACCGGCGAGGGGTAAATTAGTCAATTCACCCCTAGAGGTGACTTATGACCTAACTGTCCAATAAAATAGAAGAAATGAAAATTTTTGAATGTAGATTTAAATTAAAGAACCATGGAAAAATAAAGGAAAAAGAAAAAAAAAAGAAAAATGAATAACGATATTATTCAAATTACATCACTCATGACATCATAATGATTTTTAATTATTTAAAAATTGACTAAGTCAAATAAAAGAGCATAAAAACAAAGTTGAAAAAAAATAAAACTCATTCTCTTCCTCCCCTAGCTAGCTCCATTCTCTCTCCTCACACACTTTCTCTAAAACTCCATTGAAGCTCCAAATTCAAGCTTTCATTAACCCTAAATTCCCCATAAATTCCCCACTTGGTTGTGATTAAACTTTGTTCTTGCAACTTGGGAAGGAGAATTGGAGAAAGAAAGAGAAAGAAATATAGAGAATTGAAGATTTGGAACTTCAAAGAAAGGTTAGTGATTAAACTTGTAAACTTTTAGTTAAATTCATATGTACGTAGTTAAATTAACCTAGAATTGAAGGAAAATTGAAACAAATCCAACATGTGGGACTAATTGTGGAATTTGGCCAACCTATAAGGAGGGAGAAATTGCATGATTTTAATGAAATTAAAGATGTAATTAAGGATAATTAAGTGTGTATACAATGTTTAGATACTTTAATTGTATTAATGGAACAATTTCAAAAATTAGGGTTCTTAAGCTTTAAAAATTGGGGGAAAAATTGGAGGAAATGGTCATTTGATGCAATTGACCCTAATTGAGGTTAGAAATGGTCAATTGTAACCAATTAAGATGTGTTGGAGTGACTAGAATTGCCATGTAATTCGGATTGGATAAGGTTCACCTTTGGGCAGTATGACCTAGGTCCCTTTCAGGGACTAAAACTATAATTCTGCCACCCCAATTGGTGTGAAACCAATTGGATATGAAAGTATACACATAATGACACAATTTTCATGCGGAGACCATGCCCAAAAAATGACATTAAGATAGTAAACAATTAGGTCAAATCTGGGTAATGTGCACTACCACTGCACAGAAATGACCAAATTAACAGTGTTTGTTCATTTGGCCATAACTTGGTGTAGGAAGGTCCAAATGACCTGAATTTTGTACCGATGGAAAGCTGAGACATAGAACTACAACTTTTATGAAGAATACAAACCCAAATTTTGAACATAACCCATCCAAAAAGTGGGCTGTAGTGAGCACACTAAAACTGCCAGAACCAAGAAAGTGCCCAGAATTCTGGGTTTGAACTAATCCGTCCAACCTTAGAAAAATAGGCATATCTTGGGCTACAAAACTCCAAATGGAGTGATTTAAAAAGAGAATTAAAGCTAAGGCAATAAGGAATAACTTTGATGAAGAACACTTAGCCAAAGTTCCACAATAACTAGACCAATGGAACAGTGCAAATAGGGGACCAAAACTGAAAAATGGAAATTTCTCTTAGGAGACTTAGAAGTTGAAATGGCAACTAAGGCCAACAAATTAGGCACTCAAAATGTGGTATGTGGGTGTAATTGGAATTCACATACCTATTAAGCATGAGAAAGTCAATATTTTGACTTGAATAGTACCATAAATAGTAACCCCAAAATGCAAAGTCTAGAGAATGCAAAGTCTGAAATACTGTAAATTGTGTGTTTCAGTTGAAAAAGACCCAGAAAAAGATAAAGCAAATTGAGTCAAGGCCTAGAGGCGACTCAAATCAGGTTTGTACACAACATATAAACTTTCTTTGAATTTTCTTTTGCAATTTGTATTAAATGAATTGTGAAAATTAAATTGTGACTTTATTTGTATTGAAAATTTTGATTGAAAAGAAAAATGTGCTATTGACCCAAACTGTTGAGAAAGTAAAATAGTATGTGCATGGTTGGCATTTTAATGTTTAGAAAATTGTTACAATAGTTTGAAACCATTGTATCATGACTAAATGTTTGAATTCCTCACTAGCTTGACTAGTGGGAGGATATAGTTTTGTATTTCCTCTCAGGATGATATTCCTCATAAGCCTTTGGCTGTTAAGATGAAAAATGTTGATGGCATGATATGACAGTGTGATTTTATAAAAATTATTTTGTGACTTTTGAAGTGAAAATTTCTTTGAATAAAATTTAAATTGTGTTTTGTAGCTATTTAACAATTTCAGTATTGTATAATTTTGATTTAATATATGCATAATTGGTATTTTTGTTATGTTGTGCACCACTGAGTATTTGTACTCAACGATAGCTTTTCATTGCTATCGTAGGTAGAGAGACTGGTAAAGCGGTAGAGTAAGCTGCTAAGGACCAATAGGACTATATTTTGGATTTTTGTCGGGTATTAAATAATACCCCTTTTATACATATTTGTTTTTGATGTATATGACTGTATGTATGTTTTGTAATTGATCTTGAGCAGTTGTACAGTAACTTAGTAATAATATTAATTTTGAATTTTCTATTTATAAATTAAACTTGTGTATGTACAATTAAGTATTTTAATGCAACAAGTATGTGTTTATGTAATTGTTTTGAAAATATTATGAATTGTGGATTTTGAGTTGAATTGTGTTTGATTGTGTTGGTTTCAAATTATTTGGAGGTTGGGAGTTGTGAAATGATTGAAAATTATTTGGAAGTGCTTTTTACAGGTTTTAAAATTTTTGGTTTTTCTCAATTATAGACGACACTCCTGCGGAAATTTTTATAAAATTTATTGAAAAATAAAAATGGTAAAAAATTTTACCTAGCTTTTATACTTCAAATAAAAGTTTTTAATACCTATTAAGAGTGCTCACCACCTTCAAAAGCTAATAAAATTGTTTTAAAATCCCTTGTAATGTATTTAATGGGTTATCAGTAGGCGAAGTTCAGTAATTCATTAAGTATACTATGGGATCATGTTATGCCTTACAGAGGGGTAAGGTGTGACATATTTTAGTGGTATCAGAGTTAGTTTTTAAAGTATGTTTTGACTTATGAATTTGCATAGTTTCTTTGATAAGTACAATTGCTCAATGTCCTTATTTGATACGTACAGTGCATTACATTATAAATATGAACTAATGGAGGGAAATCTCCTTGTGTTATTTGTTCAGGAAAAATAATACCCTCGAATTGAAATGGAAGAAGGGGACTGCTTGGTTGAGCAATCTGTAGAGGCTGAGGCACAAAGGGAAGCCCCAGCCCTTCAAAATGTGAGTGGATCAGTGGCACCGGCCCCACCAATGCTGCAGTTCCCTACACAATTTACCCAGCAGATGGTTGCGATGTTCCAACAAATGGCTGGAAGCATGGCTACTCAAGCTCCACTTCAGACACCTATAGTGCAATTTTAGCCTCCAGCCAGGCAGTATGATAAGCTGATTAAGTATGGGGCTACAGAGTTTAAGGGTACAGTGGACCCTTTAGAGGCAAAGCAGTGGTCGGAGAGAATGGATAGAGTGTTCAAAAAACTGCACTGCACGGATGAATTAAAATTTGAGTATTTAGTGTCACTTCTACAGGGGGATGCATATGATTGGTGGAAAACCATCCCCCTGAAGGAACGAAAGCGTGAAAAACAGAAGTTTATACCATTGAATTCAAAAATTTTCACCTAGGGTCACATGCATCATGCAAGATTTATTTTTATCTATTTGATTCCAATGATAAACAACATATTAAAACTCTTTTAATATGTTTTTGGATCTATATTTATCATTTAAGATTTTTAAATTAATCAGATTAATTTTAGAACCCTAGATTAAATCAAGAACAAACACACTAACCTCTTGATGCACTGCAGTGTATTTGCGCCTTTGAGATGCGTCTTCAGGATACCAGATGTTGTCCCTCTAGCTTGTCCACACCAAGAACACCTGTGGCAGCCCTTGAACAGCTTCTAAAACTTTTTCTATTAATTAGAAAATCAAGTTTTGCCTTTTAAGAGATTAAAGATGTAAACAGGACACTAAAAACAATTTCTAGCATTTTTAATTCAAGAGATTGATGGCTAATCTCTTTGAATTGATGAGAGATGAAGAGGAAGAGAGAATATGAGTCTCAAGGGTGGCGGCACACAATGGGAGGCAGCAGTTTGTGTTTTTATTTTTTTCATAACAACACTTATATAGCTAGGTCACCACTTAAACCCTTGCTACATGTCACCCTTTGATTGGTTCTAGGTTTAAGTGACCCAATCATATTATGCCAAGTGTCAAACCTATATTTAATCTTAATTTTAATCATCTTACATGATTAAAAGACATTTGGCAAGCTTATGTGTAATTCCATGTGTCACCATCTCATGGTGCCACATGTCACCCTGTGAAATGACCAAAATGCCCCTGTGTCTTGATTTTGAGTTCTTAACCCAAAATAATCATTTCTCTTCTTCTAATCAATTTATATCAAATATAAATTAATTAATTAATCTCTATTAATTAATTTCTCATTAATTAAATTCATATTTAAACACTTTAAATATAAATTTAACTTATACTATACATCCAATAATCTAGATTTGGTTTCAAGTCATGCTAGGGACTTTACAATCTAATTGCAAACTAAACATATTTAATTAATCAATTAAACTCTTTAATTAATTAATTAAATCATATTTAATTAGGTGATAACTTGTGTATGTGTGTGACTTACTAGGCTCATCACTAATTGGCAATGAGAGATGATATCAACTCTTAATATCATCAGAACTCTTTCTTACCATAAATGATTTCTCTAAATCATTTTATGCACCTCATAGACCATGGTTAACACCTAGCATAGCATGCCATGGCCACCCAATTAGTAATAAGGTTTACCTTAAATGAACCTATAATCATATGTTACCATGCACTGGAATCTCTCTGTTACAAAATCCCAACTCAAGCTGTAGTCATGGTTTATGTCAAACTCCATTTGCTATGAATATTATGTTCTCTTTTAATTTCAGTTCTTGATTAAAAAGATTTTCTCATCAGAAACTCTTTTCTGATTAAATCTATTTGTCCTGGCCAGGAACTTGAAACATCAAGAACAATTAAATGAACATAGGATTTTATCTCTATTTACTTAGAGGAATAGATTTCATCTTGATCAACACCTACCTTTATATATAACTAGTAGGAGCCAACACATACCCATATACCCATACACAGTACAAGTATGAAAGCAGTATCAAACTCAAACTACCTATATACAAGATAACTGTGCTATCTCATGTCTAAAGATTATATGCACTGATATGATTTATGACAAAACATTGACAAGAGTAAACTCCATGTGCTTGTCATAAGTGTCACTGGTTCGGCCTACTTATCATTTATAAGTGCCTATCATGTTTGCTATATGGCATGAGACTCACCATTCCATCTTATTTATATCTCATATAAATAACTTGGTAACAAACATGAATACATTCTTTCTGGATAAGTCATATCCTTATTATGAAGTATCCTTGATTGTGAACCTATTTATGATACTTTGTACTAGAAATATTGTCACTCATATTCTTAACAACTTAAGAATAGAATTTCTAAAAAAATATCAATGGACCTTTTCTATTACACATAAATATATTATGTAAATGGAAAAGTGGAAATGCCTTTTATTAATAAAAATATGTACAAGATACATACTAAATGATATGCTCTAGGGCATACTACTAACAATCTCCCACTAGCACTAGAGCCATTCATTACAATATCTTAGACCCATCTTCTCAAGATGACGGTCTAGCTGAGTCTGTGACATAGGCTTAGTGAATGGATCAGCTGGAATTTCATCTGATGCTATTTTCTGCATGGCTACATCGCCTCGCCCAACTATTTCTCTGATAATGTGGTAGCACCTTTCTATGTGTTTGGATTTTTGGTGAGACCTTGGTTCCTTAGCCTGTATGATTGCACCGTTGTTGTCACAGTGTAGTGGAACTATTGACTCAATGGAAGGAACTACTGTAAGTTCTGTCATGAACTTCTTTATCCAAACAGCTTCCTTTGCAGCATCTGATGCAGCAATATACTCAGCCTCGGTAGTGGAATCTGCTGTCGTGCTCTGTTTGGAACTCTTCCAACTGACTGCACCTCTATTACAAATGAACACATATCCAGAGATAGAGTTTCTATCATCGATATCTGATTGGAAATCAGAATCAGTATAACCATCTAATTGTAAGTCTCCACCTCCATAGATCAAGAATAAATCATTAGTTCTTCTCAAGTACTTAAGGATATTCTTGACAGCTATCCAGTGTTCCAAACCTGGATTGGATTGATACCTGCTAGTCAAACTAACAGCATATGCGATATCTGGCCTAGTATACAACATTGCATACATTAAACTTTCAATAGCCGAAGCATATGGAATCCTGGCCATCTTATCTCTTTCTTCAGGTGTCTTTGGAGACATCTCTTTAGAAAGATGGATACCATGTCTCACTGGATACCATGTCTCTTGGAATTAAGTATGTTAATCCTCTTTAACACTTTTTCCAAGTATAGACTTTGGGATAAACCAATTATTCTTTTCGCTCTATCTCTATAGATTCGAATCCCAAGAATATAGGTTGCCTCCCCTAAGTCTTTCATGGAGAATGTATTTGATAACCATACCTTTACAGTTGTCAACATACCTGTGTCATTACCCATCAACAGTATGTCATCCACATATAAGACAAGGAAAGTGATAGCACTATCACTAACCTTCTTATATACACATGGCTCATCCTCATTTTTGATAAAACCAAAGGATTTAATGGCTTCATCAAAACGAATGTTCCAACTCCTCGAAGCTTGTTTCAACCCATTTTGTAGAGTTTATATCTGATATAGCTTCTTCATAGGTAAGTGGATCATCTCCATGATCTACTTCTTCATAAGTTGACAACTCTTGTTCTCCTTCATGAAGAAAACCATATCTCACTGGTGGGTGAGATACCCTGGTTGTTTCTATGAGGAACAGCTATAGATGTTTCATCAACGAGTGTAGGTTGACTAGATGGATCTATATCCATCTGATCTATTGATTGGTTAGAATTCTCCAATTCTAACTCTATTTGCCTTCCTTTGCCTTCTTCTTGAACAAACTGTTATTCAAGAAATGTGACATCTCTACTTATCACAACCTTTTGTGAAGTAGGCAAATAAAATAATATCTAAAACTATCTTTTAGATATCTAACAAATCAACCCTTTGCTGATATGGTTTCCAATTTATCAGTGTTAAGCTTTTTGATAAAAGCTGGACAACCCCAAATCTTAACATGCTTAAGACTTGGTTTTCTTCCATGCCATATCTCATAAGGTGTGAAAGAAACTGATTTTGATGGAATCCTATTCAGAATATACAAAGCTGATTCTAATGCAAATCCCCAAAAGGAGATTGGCATATCAGTATAGCTCATTATACTACATACCATATCCAATAGGGTACGATTTCTCCTTTTAGATACACCATTCAGCTGTGGCGTTCCTGGAGGAGTCAGCTGGGAAACAATGCCGTGCTCTCTCAAGTATTCATCAAATTCAGTACTCAAATATTCACCTCCATGATCTGATCGAAGAGCTTTAATACTCTTTCATGTTTGATTTTCTACTTCAGATTTAAATTCTTTGAACTTTTCAAAGGATTCATGTTTGTATTTCATCAAATACAAATACCCAAACCTTGATCTATCATCAGTAAAGGTAATAAAGTAATGAAAACCGCCTCTAGCCATTTCCTTAAATGGACCACATACATCACTATGTGTTAACTCCAAAATATTTTCAGCCCTTAGTCCTTGTCCAACAAAGGGTGATATACTCATTTTGCCTTGAAGACAAGATTCACAAGTTGGAGTAGGCTCAGAGCCCAATGAGGATAGAATCCCCATTTTCTCCAGTTTTGCAATCCTATCTTCTGCAGCATGACATAACCTTAAGTGCCAAATATGTATTGAACTTGAGTTGGTTTTCACCATGGCACATTTAGATCACTTGCATTCATTTTGTGTTTGTTATTATTATCTAAATAATAAAGACCTTCATTCATATAACCCGAAACAACATATTTATTTCCAAAATAAATATTGCAAACATCATCTATGAATTGAAATTCATAGCCATTTCTAGTCAAACTAGATATAGAAATGATGTTCTTAAAAGCATCAGGTACATATAAAATATTATCCAAACACAAAACATGTCCAAACCTGTAAAAAGATTTAGATCCTATGGCTAAAGCTTTAACAGTTGAACCATTGCCAATCCGGACTCTAACATCTTGAGAACGCAAGCTGCTACTATTTGCCAGTTCCTGCATATCATTAGAAATGTGAGAACTAGCACCAGTATCTAAAATCCAAGCTGTAGATGAACTATGAGTATCATCAAAATCTAAATAACAAGATATAGACATACCTTTCGAAGGTTTATCCTTCTTATCCTTCAGAGAAGCAAGATACTCTGGGCAATTCCTTTTCCAGTGCCCATCCTTCTGGCAGTGGAAACACTTTCCTTTGCCTCCATCAGCTTTAGTCTTCCCTTTCTGTTTAGCTATTTTGTTGGAAGGACCAAGAATCTAAGGTTTTTTTTTTCTTATTACCCTTCTTCTTGTTGGACTTTCCAGCAGAAGAAGATGCAATCAAAGCAACCTCTTTTCTTTTATTGCCCGGCATATTCTTTTGGACAATAACTAGCATGTTGAGTAAACCAGCTAAGGTGCATTCCTGTTTAGTCATATGGAAATTTGTCACAAAATTCCCAAAAGACTCAAGAAGGGACTGAAGGATCAAATTCGTCTATAGTTGGAAATCCATGTTGAAGTCGAGATGTTCCAACTGCTCAATCAGTCGAATCATCTTATGGACATGATCCCCAACATTCTGTCCCTCAGACATCCTCATGCGGAACAGCTGCCTAGATATCTCATACCTAGCATTCCTACTGTGCTCACCATACAACTCTTGTAGGTGAAGGAGGATCTCACTAGCACTCTGCATGTTTTCATGCTGCTTCTGTAACTCATTACTCATAGAAGCAAGCATGTGATACTTAGCTCTCATATCATGCTCCTTCCACTTGTCCAAAGTTTCATGTTCCTCTTGAGTGGCCTTTGGAGGTAAGGGACCAGGAACATTTGAATCTAGAACATATCCTATATGTTTAAGGTTCAGGACAAGTTTCAAATTTCTTAGCCAATCAGAGAGATTAGGTCCTGTCAACCTATTGCGATCAAGTATGCTTGCAAGGATATTGGATGGTGGTGGTTGTTTTGTGCTCATTATTATCAGAAAATTAACTGCAGAAAATAACCAAATTAATTAGTAAATGTATCAAGTTATTAACTAAAATGATTATGGTCTTTTATTCAAATTGGTCCTCCCACTAACTTAGCGAATCCTACACTTCCAAAGTAGAAAACGAAAATCCTAGTTGGATGGATTTCTAGTGGGTGATTGAATTCTTATAATTCTATTGATCATCCTCAGGTACATCCGTTATTGGAATTACAATAAACTATAAGTGAGCAACTCCTTGCCCATCACATCTCATGTGAGGTTCAATCCTTTACCTAGCCCCTAATGCTCAAAATCGCAGGTACATCCATTATTGACTTATCTTGCATTAGTTAAGTTGATCCCATTGAGCCAGTAATTATGCAAATAATTTTAATGTCCTCAGGTACATCCAATATTGGCCACCAAACCATTTACATATTTACAACATCTCATGCTTAACAATTATTCTTAAGAAAATCTCTTAAATTAATTGCATCTTATGCAACTATTTAAAATTTCTTAAAATAATTGCCCCAATGGAGGGCCCATGTTATAATTACTTTAATTAGAGCATTTTCAACTTAATCATTTGTTTGGAAGATTTTATAGTCATCCTAATTACTATTAAGGTCTCACTTTGCACATTATCCATTTAGCATGCATATATCATATAATTGCATACATTCCCATACATCTCATGCATTCATGGATAAGCAGTAAATATGGTATGATCATGGACTTTCTAAGGGATTCAATTATGAGCCACCAAGAATTGAATCAGGGCATTCCTAGGTGCATTTCATTCATTCATTTTACAAGAGTTGCTAAAGGAGTACATAATCAACACTTGATCTTGAATTCCTCCCACTGGTCCCAACAATGCTCTTGACCTCCTTGAACTTCTTGCAATCCAATATTACATAGTAATCCTTGGCATACCAAGGCGAATTTACAAGAACTTAAATAAATGAAATTACAACCAAAAATTATTACAAACTTAATAATACATGCCCAAAATAAATTAAAATAAATTAATTAATTTACAATCCCAAAGAAACATAAAAGAAATAAATCCAATCACATTGGTCTTTTATATTCCATGATCATCCATCATGCATATCACTATTTAACAATTAAATAAAACATACATACTTAAATTAAATTGAATGTCTCATATTCAACTTAAAAATCCATATTTGAATATGATTCAAATAAATTTAAAAATTCAGATTTGAATCTCATTCAAACAAATTTAAAAATTCAGATTTGAATCACATTCAAACAACTTTAAAAATTCAGATTTGAATCACATTCAAACAATTTTTAAAAAATCAGATTTGAATCACATTCAAATAATTTTTTAAAATTCAGATCTGAATATTATTCAAACAACTTTAAAAAATCAGATTTAAAAATTCAGATTTGAATCACATTCAAACAACTTTTAAAATTCATTTGAATCACATTCAAACAATTTTTAAAATTCTGATTTGAATCAAAATTTAATAGTGTGATTAAAATTCTAATTAAACAATTTAATTAGACATAGGATGAGCTTTTAGATCATACAACAATTGCAAATTAAAAAGCCAAACCCTTGCACCACCCATGAAGCCAAACCATGCGCACCATTGATGGTGTTCTTCAAGCATGCCGCCACACATCCATTGCAACCAGCAATGGACTAATCATCTCATGATCAAATCACACAATTAAATCATATAATCAACAATCTAAATGGCAAATATAGTGGCTCTGATACCAATGGAAGAAACGGAAGGGTGAAAAACAAAAGTTTATACCATTGAATTCAAAAATTTTCACCTAGGGTCACATGCATCATGCAAGATTTATTTTTATCTATTTGATTCCAATGATAAACAACATATTAAAACTCTTTAATATGTTTTTAGATCTGTATTTGCCATTTGAGATTTTTAAATTAATCAGATTAATTTTTGAACCCTAGATTAAATTAAGAACAAACACACTAACCTCTTGATGCACTGCAGTGTATTTGCGCCTTTGAGATGCGTCTTCAGGACACCAGATGTTGTCCCTCTAGCTTGTCCACATCAAGAACACCTATGGCAGCTCTTGAACAGCTTCTAAAGCTTTTTCTATTAATTAGAAAATCAAGTTTTGCCTTTTAATAGATTAAAGATGTAAATAGGACACTAGAAACAATTTCTAGTATTTTTAATTCAAGAGATTGATGGCTAATCTCTTTGAATTGATGAGAGATGAAGAGGAAGAGAGAATATGAGTCTCAAGGGTGGCAGCACACAATGGGAGGCAGCAGCTTGTGTTTTTATTTTTTCCATAACAACACTTATATAGCTAGGTCATCACTCAAACCCTTGTCACATGTCACCCTTTGATTGGTTCTAGGCTTAATTGACCCAATCACATTGTGCCAAGTGTCAAACCTATATTTAATCTTAATTTTAATCATCTTACATGATTAAAAGACATTTGGCAAGCTTATGTGTAATTCCATGTGTCACCATCTCATGGTGCCACATGTCACCCTATGAAATGACCAAAATGCCCCTGTGTCTTGATTTTGAGTTCTTAACCCAAAATAATTATTTCTCTTCTTCTAATCAATTTATATTAAATATAAATTAATTAATTAATCTCTATTAATTAATTTTCATTAATTAAATTCATATTTAAACACTTTAAATATAAATTTAACTTATACTATGCATCCAATAATCTAGATTTAGTTTCAAGTCATGCTAGGGACTTTGCAATCTAATTGCAAACCAAGCCTATTTAATTAATCAATTAAACTCTTTAATTAATTAATTAAATCATATTTAATTAGGTGATAACTTGTGTATGTGTGTGACTTACTAGGCTCATCACTAATTGGCAATGAGATATGATATTAACTCTTAATATCATTAGAACTCTTTCTTACCATAAATTATTTCTCTAAATCATTTTATGCACCTCATAGACCATGGTTAACACCTAGCATAGTATGCCATGGCCACCCAATTAGTAATAAGGTTTACCTTAAATGAACCTATAATCATATGTTACCATGCACTGGAATCTCTCTGTTACAAAATCCCAACTCAAGCTGGAGTCATGGTTTATGTCAAACTCTATTTGCTATGAATATTATGTTCTCTTTTAATTCCAGTTCTTGATTAAAAAGATTTTCTCATCAGAAACTCTTTTCTGATTAAATCTATCTGTCCTGGCCAGGAACTTGAAACATCAAGAACAATTAAATGAACATAGGATTTTATCTCTATTTACTTAGAGGAACAGATTCTATCTTGATCAACACCTACCTCCATATATAACTAGTAGGAGCCAACACATGCCCATATACCCATACATAGTACAAGTATGAAAGCGGTATCAAACTCAAACTACCTATATACAAGATAACTGTGCTATCTCAGGTCTAAAGATTATATGCACTGATATGATTTATGACAAAACATTGACAAGAGTAAACTCCTTGTGCTTGTCATAAGTGTCACTGGTTCGGCCTACTTATCATTTATAAGTGCCTATCATGTTTGTTATGTGGCATGAGACTCACCATTCCATCTTATTTATATCTCATATAAATAACTTGGTAACAAACATGAATACAATCTTTCTGGATAAGTCATGTCCTTATTATGAAATATCCTCGATTGTGAACCTATTTGTGATACTTTGTATTAGAAATACTGTCACTCATATTCTTAACAACTTAAGAATATAATTTTTAACAAAATATCAATGGACCTTTTGTATTACACATAAATATATTATGTAAACGGAAAATTGAAAAAGCCTTTTATTAATAAAAATATGTACAAGATACATACTAAATGATATGCTCTAGGGCATACTACTAACACCTCCATAGTTTGATGGAACTTCCTGTGCTGACCTGGGATAATTTCCTTCAAGAGTTCAGACAAAAATACGTCCCAGATGCTTATCACTACAAGAATTATTACTTTTAATGACCAATTTTAAGAACCGAATTATTATTTCCTCGTTAATAATATATGAATAACGACCAATGCTATAATTGGTTGTAATTATGTAAAATTTTAACAACCATTATAAAATTTCCTCGTTAAACAATAAAATTTGGTCGTTATATATAAACTTTTTTTATTGATTTATTTTCTTAATTTTTAAAAGTCTTTTACAAGGAAAAATATTGCCCTTGTTGATTAATTATGTTTTTTTCCTTTTAGAATTTGGTTTCCCTCCAGCGGCGGGTTTTTTCTTTTGTCTCTAAGGTTTCCTAATTCCTTCCAATTAGTAACTTCCACACAAAACCAATTTCTCCCTAATGTTGCAGCCTTAACATACGTGTTTCATAGGGTTCTATAAGAGTAGAGTTAATTGGTCCTTAGGGTTCCATTCAAAATTTCTTGCAACTTAGATTTGAAAGCTTTCACCTGTTGCCAAGCGTGGATTTGGAAGTATTGTTGTGTGGGTGTGTCTTCAATAGGTATGTTTTACATTTACAATTTCTATTCCAATTGTTGAGTTCCTTTTGATGCTAAATTTGTTTAGCAAGTTTTGATTCAGACCATGTAATTGATTCTATTTTTGAGGAAAAAACTTTCTCTTGCGTGTTCTAATGGAAGAACTTGATTTTATTTTGTGGTGTTCTTTCATCCATTCAGCTAGGCACTTTAATTATTTCCTGTTGTGATTTTTGTGATATGGAGATTCTTGGAGGTTTTTTATGCTCTTCTTGGTTGTTGGGTTTTGTTGGACTGTTGGGTCTTGTTGATTTACTTGTTAGTTTCTTCACCTGTTTGCTGTAAATTTTCTATCTTGATTGGTTGAAATTGTCCATTTGATGTTTGATGCGAATTGCTCCTAAATGTTAAGTCTTGGTTCTTGGTTGTATGTAAAGATTTAGGTTATGATCACCTAGCATGTCAAGTCTTAGGAAGGGTATATAGGGTTGTTAAGAGGAAAAGGGGGAGAATAGAAAAAAGGAGAGAAAGTGAAGAAGAAGGGGAAGATAAAGAGAGAGAGTGAGAATGAGAGGGAGAGTTAGAAATTAAATTGATTAATATTAAATGATTGAATTAAACATTTTAAATTTATTTGGTAGCAGCAAGGTAACTTCATATGAGAATTTTATTAATTATTTACTGCAGGATCAACACTAGGATTCCACGCTGTGTACCTCTAGCTGCTAGTTTCATCTATGCTTTGCATTATTGACTGCTCTGTTTAACATTAAGGGCATGTGGTTTTAATCCAATGATACTAGATATTTTTGGCAGTGCCAATAAGGGATAAATCTGGTTTTGCGTTTTGGGCAAGGACTAGTATTTTCATTCATCATGTTTCCAGTTCATCAGTTGCACTTAATACTTTTACTGAACACCTTAATCAACCTATTATTTTCTTAAATATTGCATATTTAAATCAACCTCTAAGGCCATTAGACTTTGAAAATTTCTGCTTCCAATGTGTTTTGCATGCATTATATATGAATATTAATTAATTCATGACTTGATGTATAATCTTTTATTCGTTAGAAGAATGGTTATGGTTTGGATTCTCCATTTATCTCAGATTCCAACTCTGCCTCAGGTTTGCATAATAAAGGGAACAAGCTAATTTTAATGAGTGCTGTGGTTTCGATTATATTGATTCTTGGGATAGTGATAGCCTTCAAGTGCTAGCAAAAGAAGAAAAGGGAGCAAGAGCAAGCTCAGTTTTTGAAGCTATTTGAAGATGGGGATGGCATTGAGTATGAAGAAAGGCTTGGCAGTGTAATATGAGGAATGGTATTAACTCGGCTATCATCTGTACTATATGTTAATTTTATATAAATTTTGAATGGTGTTATACTGAAATTCCTTCTACAGTGATTTTTTGCATTAAAAGCATAATAGTTTTGGTTATCAAAGGGCTTGATGCCTAAGGATCAACAATGATGGAATGAATTCCTTACCTGTTGTTCTGTTGGCTGTTACTTTCATTATGCTCCTAAAGTACCAAATGGCCACTAAATGATGCAAATAAACATAAATTTTCTACACATTTCCTCTTCTTTTTTTAAATCAAATTACCATCCATTTCAAGTCTTGCATTGATGTTTTTATTTTATTTCTTTGTTTGTTGCGACATGCATGTGCCTGTAATTGCTAGAAGATGCATTTGCTTAGTTTTCACGCAATTATGGTTTCTTTTATTGAGAAATTGAAGCATATATTTTCAACATTTTTATGCAAATTTAGGAAGCCCATTTGTAAAGTGTAAAATTACGACATTCATCTAAATGCCTAAATCTTGTGAAAAGTCTTATATACCATTTATGATCATTATAAGAACATTCTTTAAGACACACGTTGAGCTTGAGATGCATCTAAAATCTTCTTATTTATAGAGAATCATTGTATCCATAACTCCAGCTGCAGGCTGGAATCATATTGGCATTTTAGCTTAGTAATCTAATTTTCATACCTCCATATCACTTTCTCAAAGAGTCTTTGTCCTTTCATTTTTTTTCTGCCAAGTTTAATATGTATGAATTCATTTATTCTTTGTTTTTGAACCGGATGTTGTGCCTATTTCTCTCTTGATCTGTGGTGTCTTTTCAACCTCAATTTCAGTTATGGGGTTCTTTTCTTATCTCACATTATCAAGATATAATCGACTCGCCAAACTTTGCGTGTGATTAATTCTCTCATCATGAATTTTATATTATCTTGTGTTACAAATTCTTTGATGCTTTGTTTGATCTCTGACTAATATGTTGTTTCCATCGATTGTAGATGGTGTTCCTAAAGGACTTAGAATACAAGATGTACTTGTTTTGATAATCATCCTATTTCGATCAAGGATAAGGTGAGTATCCAAATGGAAGTTACATCTAGGGTTCTTTTTCTCCCTATTTAATTTTTAAATTCTAAGTGCTTTAATACCTGTATGTGTAATTGTTAATTTGTTAGGGAGGGAAATAATTTACCTTCATTTTCCCTTCACCTTCTAATCTAACTGAACAACAAGGCCTTCTCCTTTCCCTCCACTTCCTTAATCCTCATCTCTTGTTAAACTCCTAAATGTTCTTGTGATGTTTAGAGCACAATCTGTTAGCATTTAGTTCAACAACCCACCAAGCACAAGTTAGCATTATTCCTTCATTTGCATTTTATCCCTTATTGTCAACATTATTTAAAGTGGTGAAGATGATAAATAATGCCTGCCTTTTCTTATGCATGTGCTTAGGTAACACCAAGCATATGTTGTTTTAATTAGTTAATAAAAATGATAAATGACAATAATATAAACTAACCCTATTTCTTGTTAAAATTAGCGACTTAAAATTAAAAGTTGATCTTAATGCACATCACGCTTGTTTTCACTAGGATTTATGAGCAAGGGCTTGATGCCTAAGGAACTCTAATGTGAAGCTTAGAATCTTTATTTTGATAGTAAAACCATATCTGAAATCTTACAAAGATTTTAGCCACTCAAATCTTTTCTTTCTCTTCCAAATTTCTTTAGTTCTTCCATTTTCAAATTTGATCTTTGTTCATAAAAACTCTTCTTAGCTATCTTCCATCTAACTTATTCTTTAGATATCAATTATATTAGAAATCATAATTTATAGAATAGATTGTTGTTGAGTGCTCTCACAATCCTTTTAGATTCAAGATGTTAATATGGGGTTGTTCAGAGGAAATAGAAAAAATGAGAGAAGGTGAAAAAGAAGGGGAAGATTAAAAGAAAGATTGTGGAGAGAGAGAGAGTTAGAAATTAAATTGATTAATATTGGATAATTGAATTAAATAGTTCAAATTTATTTGGTTGCAACAAGCTAACTTCATATTAGAGTTATATTAATTATTGATCAGCACTAGAATTTATAAACAGGGGCTTAATACCTAAGGAATTCTAATGTGAAGCTTAGAATCTTTATTTTGACAGTAAAACCATATCTGAAATCCTGCAAATAATTACAAATTTAAGCAACTCAAATCCTTTCTTTCTCTTCTAGATTTCTTTAATTCTATCATTTTTAGATTTGATTTTTCTTCATGAAAACTCTTCTTAGTGTCTTTCATCTGACTTATTCTTTAGATATCAATTAGATTGGAAATCATAACTTTTATGGAATAGATTATTGTTGAGTGCTCTCACAATTCTTTTAGATTCAAGATGTTAATATGCCAAATTCTCCATTAGTGACAGATGTTGAGAATAGACCCTACAATATTGCAGAAGTGAGTAACCATTTTTAAACTAATGAGTGAATTTATTTGGAGTGAGAATTAACCCTGCAATACTGCCTGCAATATTAAATTTGTTCTGACCAAGAATGGTTGTATGGTAGGATACTGCTTGCAGGCCAAAGTGTACTTATTAATCAGGTATTAATTAGTGCAATGCAAATAATTTCACCTAAAAATTTGTTTGGAAGGTTGTTAATCCCTGTGGAACGGATATTAACACTGGAATGTTTGGGATAGAGGATAACTGATTTATTGAAATGGTAAGAATAGAGGGAAAAAAAAAAGAAAAAAAGATAAAATCTGTCAACAAATTAGCAATGCAGGATAAATATTATTTATCTATTTGTTTATTTATTTTAATTGAAATCTTAATTTGAGTATTGCTCAACTGCCATATATTATAATATTGAACAAAGGGAAGAGGGAAGGTAGATGTAGCCAGAATCAAGATTTTATATCACATGTTTTTACAAGGAATTTCTTTCCAAATTGACCATCCACCAACCAAGTTTAATAATTGTATTCACAATTCCATAAAAGACACTATAAAACTTGACATATGAACAAAATCAAAATAAATTAATTTATGCATATAAAGGTTATTGACGTGGCTTTTAGTATTACTCTTCAATAATTTTTTTTTCTCCATAATATGGAAAGAATATATATATATATATATATTTTAGTTGAATTAGCTAGATAATAACCTCCTCTCCTATAGTCAACATGAAATATGCCTTGAATTAATTACTAATTTAATTAGAGTGTGAAAATTTAGGACACTTTGGACTAAAATAATTTGACATGACCCTTAAGTTCAAAAGCTCCACAATAGGTGCATATGTTACACATGTAAGGATCTTGTGCTAGTTTATGCATATATATATATATATATATATTTTAGTTGAATTAGCTAGATAATAACCTCCTCTCCTATAGTCAACATGAAATATGCCTTGAATTAATTACTAATTTAATTAGAGTGTGAAAATTTAGGACACTTTGGACTAAAATAATTTGACATGACCCTTAAGTTCAAAAGCTCCACAATAGGTGCATATGTTACACATGTAAGGATCTTGTGCTAGTTTATGCATAGTCCATTAACTTATCAAAAGTACCTGACTCAACAATCTTGATCCCTATATAATATAAATAATTATGAATAAGCCTCTATATTTTTTAAAATATCCCTATACAATAAAACACTTACAATTAAGCTCCTATATTTTTATAAATTGGTCCTTATATAATATATACTTACTATAAAAATATCCCTATATGATATAAATAATATGTTGTAGAAATGAATAATGAGATTGATAATAAGTAGAAATCTCATTATAGCTACCATTAATAGTACTGGAAGCTTTTACCTCATAATAAAACACTAGTAATCCAATGAAAATTAAGAACTATCTATGGAGCCAAATTTATGAGAAAAGCTCAAACTAAGAGAGATGAGCCCATAGTTAGAGAAAATTGAAGAATAGGCCTATGGAATATGGATGAGTCCGCTAGCCTAGCCCATAACCAATGTTCTCATGCCCAAATTAGTTCTTAAGATTGAAGGTTGTTATTAATGAGTTTCAAAAGTAAGGAATGTGAGATTTTAGGTAAGCTGAGAACTAGAAATCAAAATTTTATATTGTAACTAGCTATTATTTATTGTCAATCATTAATATTTACTTTAGATTAAAAGAAAATGAGAGAAAAAAATGGAATTATTTTGATTTTCTTTTTAAATTAAAAGATAAGTAGAAAAATTATTAAAAATATAAATTCATAATTTTAATATTTTTTAAACTTAAAAATAAAATTTTAATTATGCCATATTTAAGGAAAATGACTTTTATTTTTTTAAAAAAAAATATTTTTTTAAATTTTAATAATCTTATTAAAATATAAAAATACTAATACACGTGTAAAATAAATATATATTATTAATTAACAAAAATGAATAAAAGAAGAAACAAAAAATAGAGGATGAAGGAAAATGAAAAATTGAGGGAGATTGAGAGTACAGCTGATTGATTTAGGAACAAAAAGGAGTGGCTTTTATTTTACCAAGTGTCTCCCTTTCCTTGATCAATGCACAATTATTCCATAAGTCCTTCTGTATTTAGAAAATTCACTTTTATAGTTCTTTGTCTTTCAAATTCCTCCATTCTGACCATACTTTTAAATTTCCACTTCATATAATATTTTGGCACCATCCTTTTTGTGATCAATGTTATTTAATTTTTTTTAATATTTATTTATTGAATAATGTAACCTAAATTTTAAACTAAATTTTTTTCTTGTCAAATATGTTTGCTTATTTTTATAGGTTATATTTCTAACTATCAATTTATTAGATAATGGCTCCTAGTAAAGGATGGATGGATCTTGTTGGTGATCGTCTTAATGATGTATATTTACGTGGGGTTGAGGAATTTTTGGACTATGCTTTTAAGAAGACTGGGAGGCGTGGGGAAATATGTTGTTCATGTGTCAAGTGTAGTAACACGTATTCCGCCACACGAGAAGTGGTAGGGACACACCTCAAGGTGTATGGAATAATACGTAATTATGGAGAAAGGGTAGGTGAATCTGAATCTAATTTAGAAAGTGTTTAACAAAGTGAAGATGAGCCTAGTAATGAGATGCATGACATTTTAAGGGATTTGTATCCAGAGTTTTGTGGTCAAGATACAAATGATATGGATATGGATATCTTCACTAGTGATATTCATAAAGAGGAACCGAATGAGGAAGCGAATAAATTCTATAGGTTACTAAGAGATTTTGAGCAACCATTATACCAAGGTTCTAAGAGCTCAAAGTTATCTTGCTTAGTCAAATTGCTCCATATCAAGAGCCTTGGTCGATGGAGTAATGAGTCATTTACTATGTTGTTGCAATTATTGAAAGATGAATTATTACCTCAAGGATCTAATTTGCCACAATCATATTATGATGCAAAGAAAGTAATTCAAGATCTTGGTCTCTCATACAAAAAAATTGATGCATGTGTAAATAATTGCATGTTATATTGGAAAGAGGATGAGAGGCTAGATTTTTGTAAGATTTGTGGCTATTCTAGATGGAAGACTGATAAATATAATGGGGAAGACAAGGTTAAAACCAATGGGAAGAGAATACCAAAAAAAATTATGCGTTACTTTCCACTAAAGCCAAGACTTCAAAGATTGTTTATGTCCACAAAGACAGGGTCTTTGATGAGATGGCATAAAGATAAGAGGGTAGATGATGGAGTGATGAGACACCCTGCTTATTCAATGGCATGGATTTCCTTTGACAAACTACATCCAAATTTTGCCTTAGACTCTCGCAATGTGAGACTAGGCCTTGCTAGTGATGGATTTCAACCTTTTGCCAATTCAAAAATGCCATATAGTGTTTGGCCAGTTCTACTCATTCCATACAATTTTCCACCTTGGATGTGCATGAAACAATCAAATTTTATTTTATCAATGCTTATTCCAGGTCCTGAGGGTCCTGGAGATGCAATTGATATCTATCTTCAACCTTTAGTAGAAGAACTAAGAGAGTTATGGGAAACTGGCATTGATACATTTGATGCATATGCACAACAGAATTTCAAGTTACATGCAATTTTACTATGGACTATCAATGATTTCCCTACATATGGGAACTTATCAGGTTGGAGTACTAAGGGAAAGTTGGCTTGTCCTTGTTGTAATAAGGACACCTGTTGGATGAGGTTGGCCAATGGAGGCAAGCAATGTTATATGGGTCATCGACGATATCTTCCTCTTAATCACAAATGGAGAAATGATAACAAATCTTTTGATGGCACAAGGGAGCGAGGGTTACCACCCAAGCCACTTTCAGGAGATGATATACTTGATCAAGTGAAAAATCTTGAAGGGGTCATATTAACTAAGGCTCCTCATATGAAGAAAGCAATCTCACATGATGGCAGGGGGGACAATTGGAATAAAAAGAGTATATTCTTTGACCTTCCATATTGGAGGACCTTATTACTACGCCACAACTTAGATGTCATGCACATTGAAAAGAATATATGCGATAATATACTAGGGACAATCATGAACATAAAGGGAAAAACTAAAGATAGCATCAAAACTCGCCTTGACTTGCAAGCATTAAATATAAGGCCAGAGTTACACCCAGTACAGCAGGGGAATAAAGTTGTGATACCTCCAGCATTGTACAGTTTATCTACTACAGAAAAATACAGGCTTTGCCAATTCTTGAAGCAGTTAAAAGTTCCAGATGGATTTTCATCCAATATTTCTCTTTGTGTAAACATGAAAGAGAGTAAAATCTCAGGATTAAAGAGTCATGATTGTCATGTTCTTCTATTACATATACTTCCTCTTGCAATACGTGGTTTACTTCCAAAAGTAGTATATGAACCACTTGTTGAGCTATCATTGTTCTTCACTCATTTAGGAGCAAAGTCATTAAAGGTAGATGTATTGGAGCAATTAGAAAAGCAAATTCCTATAACTCTTTACAAGCTAGAAATGATCTTTCCACCTTCATTCTTTGACATTATGGTGCATTTGCCTATGCACTTGGCTAATGAAGCTAAAATTGGTGGACCAGTACAATATCGTTGGATGTACCCAATAGAACGAGCATTATATTCATTTAAGTCATGTATTCGTAATAGAGCTTGTGTAGAGGGTTCAATTGCAGAGGCATACATTGCAAATGAGTGCATGACTCTTTGCTTAAGGTACTTGCATGGCATTGAGACAAAGTTCAATCGAATGGAGCGCAACTATGATGGTGGCAGTAATAAAAATAAAGGAGGCTTATCAATTTTCTCCAAAGTAGGACGAGGATTAGGTGCTAGTAAAACTTGTGATCTTGATACACAGGAGTGGGAGCAAGCTCATATTTATGTATTAAAGAATTGTGATGAAGTCCAGCCATACATCGAGTATGATATTTTTTTTTGTTTATTCATATTGTATGTACTCTTTTTTTTTTTAATTTATCACAATCGCCTATAATCCTCTTTTTTTTTTTTTTTTTGCCCCTTAGAGAGTATTCACAATTGCCAGCAACCAATTTAGTAGGTATGTCAGAAGGTCAATGGAATAAAAATTTTGTTAGATGGTTTAAGACGAAAGTAAGTACACTTTAAGTTTTGTATGTATTTTGAGTAATTAATTATTTCAATTGTTTGTAACCATTAGGAATTTATTTTTTCACTTTTTCAAACAAATTTTTTTTATAGGTTGCATGGTTGCATAAAAATGACTCAAGTCCAATGATGGGAGCCCTACTCTCATTATCACGCGGTCCTGCTCGATATGTGACATCTTTTTATGGTTACATTGTCAATGGATATAGGTTTCATACTGAATATCATGACCAAGGTTTGAGGACACAAAATAGTGGAGTTGTTGTAATTGGAGATATTGGTGATGAAGTTAACAACATAGATTACTATGGTGTCTTAACTGAGATTATTCAATTGCAATATCTTGGAGGAAGACGTGTGGTGTTATTTCGTTGTAATTGGTGGGATGTTTATGATCGAGTGAGGGGGGTTAAGATTGATGAATATGGGGGGGTTAGTATTAACTGTAAACGAACTTTGAAAACAAATGAACCTTTCATTTTAGCTAACCAAGCATCACAAGTCTTTTATGTTCCAGAAAATATTCACAAACGCTGGCATTGTGTGATAAAGGGACATCCTCGAGATTCCTATGACATCCCATTAGAAGAAGACATTGACCCCGTTGATTTGAATCAATTCGGTGAAGCATATCAAGCTGATGAATCTATCAATCTTGAATCTAGAGAAACAACTACAGTTGATGCAAATGACCAAATTAGTTGGAATAGAGCCACAAATAATTGATATATCTTCAACACAGAAGAAAAGAAAACATGGATCCTGAAGTTTATTTAATTATTATTGTTTGAATGCTACTGTATAATGTTTCTTTTCAAAATAAACTCTATAACATATACATAATTTATTTTGGATGTTTCTGTGTAATTTAGTTATTCAATGTAGTTTACATTTCATTTTGTCTTTTTTCCATATTTTATTTATGTTGTTCCCCATATTTATTTATGTCATGATATATTTTGTTGGTTTGAAAAAAAATTCACATATATTTGATGTGCTAATATTCCAGGTAAATGACGCTAGAAATGGGGTCACAAAAAAAGAAAGGACCTAGGACAAATATAGTGAAGAGTTCATTTATACCACCGGGTGCATTAAGAAGGGCAAGGGGACATGGACATCGATCAAGATCATTTTTACCTATGACATCTACACAAAGTCAAACTGCATCAATTGCACGTTGTTCGTTAGAGCCACATAATGACATCTCTCTTGTTCAAGATGTTGATCATAGGGAAGAAGATGGTGGAATACAAGAACAAATACCTGAACAAGTGCATGAAGGTTCAACTCCTATTTTTCTATTTCATTCAGCGTTATGAATTTAGTTTACATTAATAATTTACTTTTTATTTTTAATATTGATAGATTTTGATACTATGCAATGTAATACAACAAGGCAACATCAAAGTAATAACAATCCAGCTCAGGAAGAAACACAAGAAGGTTCAAATAATTATTGTCATATGTATTATTAATAATTTATATTTATTATTGATGCATTATTTCTATATTATTAATGAAGTTCTAGAGACTTTTTTATTTAGGTATTTCCACTATACAAAACAAGAGAAAAACAAGAGGAATGAACAAGGGTAAAAAGATTGTAGCACTTAAGGATTGAGAGAAACTGGATGTGGTTTTTTATAATAATCGAGTTGTTGGAGAAAATCATGCAGAATGGTCAAGACATTTGGGCAAAATAGTGCGTGACCCAAACATTTGTCCAATAAGAGTGCACTCATGGAAGCAAATTGGAGAAGATGCAAAAGATCATATGTGGGATTCAGTCAAGGTACCTTTACTTTTAATAAAACATTAGATTAATTTAATTTGCATCTATTTATTCATTCTTTTTTTTTTATAGGAGAAATTTAGAAATTTTGACATTGAGCTATATCGAGAAAAGACTTTAGAGCATATGAATCATTTGTCGAATAATTGGAGAGGGGATTTGAAACGCCACAATATAAAGCCTTGTGGTTCTTTTCCAGAGATGTTGAAAAATGTTCCTCAAGTGATGCATCAAGAAGATTGGGAGTGGTTAGTTAAGAACCATTTTTGCACTAGAAAATTTAAGGTATGACATTTTATTTTACTAATATTACAAATTATGTAAATTAAATATAAGTATTTTTATCTTCAGTTTTATTATTTTTTAAAAGGGTTAACATAATGTTTTTAAATACTTTTTTTAATGTAGGAAACAAGTGTTCGAAACTCTGAAAATAGGAAAAATTTAACTATGCTTCATCGTACTGGTAGCAAACCTTACAGACAAATTATCTATGATTTGGTAATATTAGTGAAATTTTTTCATGCTTTTGCATTTTGGAGATTAAATATATTATGCTATTGTGTAAAAATATTGTATTTTGTAAAGGGAGGCAAGGATGGCAATCCACCAGATATTGGAACTATATTCTTTGAAACTCATAAGAAAGGTGCAAATTTGGTTGACTCTAATGTTCAAGAGAAATATGTATGTTATATTACTTTTATTGCAAATCTGTTTCTTTTTATAAATTATTATATTTGTGTCATTGATTAATCATAATTATTATAGGATCAAATACGTGATGTCATCCAATCCAACCCTTCTTTGTCTCATATGGAGGTAGTAGAACAATGTTTTGAAACACGACATCGTGATCAAGTTATTGGTTATGGGGGTGGAATAAAGGCAAAAGAAGTTAAGAAATCTCGTTCCAATGTTGGCCTTCAAGAGGAGAATCGATTGCTTAAGGATCGTTTGTCTGAAGTAGAAACTAGGATGAAACACCTGGAGGACTTATTATTGAGCCAATACTCTAATGCTCCATCTAGAACTCCGCTATCTACAGATCAATCTACATGATTGTGATAAGATAAATTATCTTCTTTTTCATCTACTATATTCTTTATATTGTTTTTAATATAGGTCATATTTTAAGTTGTACATTTATAAATGGAAATATAATATTCACTATTATATATTTATTGAAGATAAATGTATATAATTTAATTAAAGAGCACGGAAATTGGATTGGAAGTTGATGAATATTTTTGAATTTATGTTTTATGCAAGTTGTAAATTTGAATTATTTATTTGAAATTTTGAAAATGTTCAAAATACAAACGGAATTTTGTCAAATTTTTTATTTGATATTTATACTTAAACTGTTTAGAAATAAAATATTAACAAATTTTAAGTTAAATGTGAAACTCATTTCAAGCTATTAGTGGATTTCATAGTTGTTGCAATCTAATTATATTTTTATATTTTGGTGCAGATGTGATTAGGCAAATAGTGAAAGCATTGAAGTAACTTTTTTGGGTGAAGGTGTTCAAAAGTAACTTAGAAGATATTGTTGAATTTTATTGCAGCCTTCACGTATTTATAGTTTCCTTATTGACATAAACAAATTAAGTGTAAATAATTAATATTAAACCGATATTTGAGATGGTTATGACATTTTTCATATTGATGTATGAATGTTTTTTTACTTATGAAGCATATTATTTATTATTATTAATTGCTTATTAAATTTTTTAGAGTTTTAAAAGTTAACACAATTAAATCATCATCATTAATGATGATTTTTGTATTCATATTGATTGTTAATCACCTCTTTTTGTTATTGTTAATATGTTTTTACAACTATTTTTATAGTTGTTAATCATTTTTAACGACCATTTTGCATCGTTGTTATTAATTTTTAATGTTCATCCTCAATTATTTTCAACGACTAGTTTTTACTATCGTTAGTAGTTTTTAACGATCATCATTTGCTCTCGTTAATCATTTTTAACGACATTTTTTTTAATTGTTAATAACCATTAACGAGCATTATTTACTGTTGTTAATATTTTTTAACGACTAATTTTTTCATCGTTAATAGTTTTTAGAGGCCGTTACATTGTAAAATAACGATCTTTTAATTTAAATTTGATGACCATTTTCTCCGTCGTTAATAACATTAACGACGGCTAAAATAGTCGTTAATACTATAATTTTAACGATCGCTTATTGTGTCATCGTTATTAGTATCAACGACGAGTTATATAAAGTCCTCGTTAAACTTTTTAACGACGGAGCCTATAACGATGACTTAACGACCAACTTTTGTGGTTGTTAATTATTATTAACGACTACTTTTTAACTTTGAACGATGATTTTTCCTCTCGTTAAATATTAATTTTCTTGTAGTGTATGTGGACATGAAACTGTAGGAGTTCTTAAGCCTGAAACAAGGAAGCAGATCAGTGGCAGAATATGAAAGAGAGTTCTCCTGCCTGAGCCACTATGCCGGGAGTCTACTTTCTACCAGCAAAGAAAGATGTAAGAGGTTTGAGACCGGTTTGAAGCCCAGTCTAAGGATGCAAGTGGTTGGATTCAAACATAATAACTTCTCTGAACTCATTTCTCAAGCACTTGATTTAGAAAGAATTGAGTCAGAAGGGGCACCAGTGAAAGAGAAAATAGAGAAAATAAAAAAAGAAAAAAGTGAAAAGTCAGCGGATCAAAGTTCTAGTGGAAATACTAGAAAAAGAAAGAACTTTAGGAGACTAAGCAGAGGTAAAAAGTCTGAAAGGGGAAGATTTTTTGGGCAGAGACCCCCTTGATCTGATCAGCAGATAACCAGAAGTTCTCACCCTTCTTGCCCTTGTGAGATATGTGGCAAGTCCCATGGTGGGATATGTTATTGGGCTTCGGGAGCTTGTTTTAACTGCGGGGGTACGGGGCATTTCGCTAAAGACTGTACCAGTGCCCACAGAGTTGGGCCACCTCCTACTACTACAGAAGGGTCTGTACAGAGTTCTGCCACTAGAGGTTCACAACCAGCTAGCAGAGGCAGAGGCAGTGGTAGGGGCAGCACCTTAGGTAGTCAAGGTACAGTAAATCAATCAGAATAAGGTAGTGCTCCCGCTAGGGTCTACACAATGAGATAGCGAGAAGAGGTTGAGACTTCTGATATTATGGTTGGTACATTCTTTGTCTCTAATCAAGATGTATTTGTACTATTTGATCCGAGTTCTACCCACTCCTATGTTAGTGCTAGCATCGTTGATTGTCTTGCTGTTCCGTATGTACAAATGGATTTTGAGGTGCTAGTAACAAGTTCATTAGGATAAAAGGTCAGAGATAACAGCCTATATAGGGATTGTCCTTTAGTGATCCAAGGACATATTTTTCTATCCAATCTGATAGAAATGCCCTTCAGAGATTATGATATCATCTTGGGTATGGATTAGTTAGCCAGGCATCACGCTATGATTGACTGTAGACTAAAGACAGTCACTTTTGGTCTCCCTTAGTACAGTAATGTGGTGATACATGGGGAGAGGCAGCTATTGCCATCAAACATCATTTCGGCTGCATTAGCCAAAAAATTGATCAGAAAAGGGTGTGAAGTATACTTGGCACATGTGATAGACACCCAAGTGAGGAGTTTAGCATGGAGGGACATCCCTACAGTATGTGACTTTTTGGATGTATTCCCTGATGAGTTGCCAGGACTACCTCCGGAAAGGGAAGTGCAGTTTGACATTGATGTTATGCCTGGTGTGGATCCAGTCTCCATAACACCATACAGAATGGCACCAGCAGAATTGAAAGAGTTGAAGGTGCAGTTACAAGAACTACTTGATAAGGGCTTCATTCTCCCTAGTGTGTCACCTTGGGGAGCACCAGTGTTGTTTGTTAAGAAGAAAGATGGTACTCTCTACTTGTGTATTGATTACCGGTAGTTGAATAAGGTGACAATAAAGAACAGATATCTATTGCCCCGCATTGATGACTTGTTTGATCAGTTGAAGGGTGCAGCTGTGTTCTCCAAAATTGACCTGAGATCGGGTTATTATCAGCTAAAGGTGCAAGAGCAGGGTATCCCTAAAACTACTTTTAGAACCCGATATGGCCATTATGAGTTCCTGGTCATGCCATTCGGGTTAACCAATGCTCCAGCTACATATATGAATCTGATGAACACTATCTTCAGACCATACTTAGATCAGTTTGTGGTGGTGTTTATTAATGACATCTTGGTGTATTCGAGGAGTGCAGACGAGCATGATAGACATCTACGGATTGTACTACAGGCTTTGAGGGAGAAATAGCTATATGCTAAATTATCGAAATGTGAATTTTGGCTAAAAGAAATTTCTTTCTTGGGGCACATAGTATCGGCAGAAGGCATTAAGGTAGACCCTAGCAAGATAGAAGCTATCCTTAATTGGAAGCCACCTAGGAATGTCACAGAAATTCGCTATTTTCTTGGTTTAGCTAGATACTACCGTCGATTCATGAAGGCGTTCTCTATGTTGGCTTCTCCACTGACCAAGCTGCTTTAGAAAGATGTGAAATTTTAGTGGATGGATAAATGCCAGCAGAGTTTTGATGAGTAGAAGAGGTGTTTGACTGAAGCTCCAGTCTTGACTTTACTTATCCAGGGTAAAGAGTATACTATTTACAGCGATGCTTCTCACAATGGGTTAGGCTGTGTATTGATGCAGGATCGAAATGTCATTGCATATGCATCACACCCGCTGAAACCGCATGAAATGAATTATCCGACACATGACTTGGAGCTTGCTACCATTGTATTTGCTCTTAAGATCTGGAGACACTATTTGTATGGAGAGAAGTGCTATATTTATACAGATCACAAGAGCTTGAAATACTTGGGCACCCAGAAAGAGTTGAATTTGAGACAGAGGAGATGGTTAGAATTGATTAAAGACTATGATTGTCTGATAGACTATCAACTAGGAAAAGAAAATGTGATGGTTGACTCCTTAAGTCGTAAAACTATGGCAAGTCTAAGAATTTCTCCTTTATCCATGGTACATGAGTTGAAAGCACTACGTGCCAGCTTGGAGGTAAATGATGAGGGACAGATAGTAGTTGCATGGCATGTACAACCAGTGCTGTTGATCATATTAGAATGGCTGCTCAGAATGATGAAAAATATTAGAAACTACTGGGAGAAGTTCGACAGGACAAGAAATTTGAGTTCTCAGTGAGAGATGATGATCTACTGCTACACCAGGGCAAAATGTGCATTCTTAATGATGTTGACTTGAAACAGATCATTATGGAGGAAACACATGAGTCTCCTTTTGCTATGCACCCTAGTGGCACTAAGATGTACAGACGTCTAAAAGAGCATTACTGGTGGATGGGTATGAAAAGGGATGTAGCTGATTTTGTCTCCAAATGCCTAACTTGTCAGCAAGTGAAGGCAGAACATCAAGTCCCAGCTGGTTTACTACATTCATTGCCAGTGCCTAAGTGGAAATGGGAAAGGATAACAATGGATTTTGTGATGGGACTTCTAAGAACACAGAAGAGCCATGATGCAGTATGGGTTATAGTGGACAGATTGACCAAGTCTGCTCATTTTCTGCCAGTTCGGATGGACTATAGTCTAAAGAGATTGGCTAAACTGTACATTGATTAGATAGTGAGACTGCGTGGAGTGCTAGTATTGATTGTGTCAGACAGAGATCCTAGGTTCACTTATAGATTCTGGGGTAGTCGTCAGAAAGCCCTGAGAACTAGATTGAACTTCAGTACAACATTCCATTCATAGACAGATGGCCAGTCTGAGAGGGTAATTCAGATATTGGATGATATGCTAGGGCTTGTGTATTGAGTTTAAAGGTAGTTGGGACACACACTTGCCTCTGATTGAGTTTACTTACAACAACAACTACCAATCAAGCATTGGGATGCCTCCATATGAAGCTCTGTATGGCAGAAAGTGCAGAACTCCTTTGTATTGGGATGAAGTGGGTGAAAGAAAAATGATAGGCCCAGAGATTGTTTAGCAGACATAGGAGAAAATTAGACTGATTAGAGATCGACTCAAGGTTGTAGCAGACCATCAGAAGTCTTACATCGATCTAAAGAGGAGAGATATTGAATATGCAGTGAGTGATAAGGTATTCCTCAAGGTTTCCCCTTGGAAGAAAATCATGAGATTTGGCAAAAAGGGGAAACTGAGTCCTTGTTTCATTGGACCATATGAGGTTCTGAAAAGAGTGGGTCCTTTAGCATACCGTTTGATACTACCTCCAGAGTTAGAGAAAATACATAATGTCCTCCATGTGTCCATGTTGAGGAGGTATCAATCAGACGCATCTCATGTACTACCCGTAGTGGAGATTGAGGTAAATCCATACCTCACATATGAGGAGGAACCCATAGAGATTCTGGCATATGAGGTGAAGCAGCTGACGAACAAGCAGATACCGCTAGTGAAAGTGCTATGGAACTATCACTCAGGCTAGGAGGCTACTTGGGAATGAGAAGAGGACATGAGGAAACAACACCCACAGCTATTCAGAGACTAATACCAGGTAAAATTTCGAGGGGGGGGGGGAGAATTGTAACATCCCTGTATGTATAGCCTAGTATATTTTACTGTTCCGGTGACCAGTGTCGGTTTGGACAATTAAGAAGATTAGAACAATGTTTAAGACACCTGGAAAAGCTCTGAATAGAAATAAATATTGAATACCAGATAGTGAAGTATAAATAAAAAAAACAAAGCATAAAAGGTTAAATGAGCCGGAGGTCACAGTGATGGGTGACCTTATTGGGAAGTGACTACGAGGTCAACTGTAATCCTATTTTGAATGAGAAATTTTGACACTGTAGTCCTAACGACTATGGCAAAGCTAGTGAAAAAGAGAAAATCACAGAAAAGAGTTGATAAGTAGGTCAAATAATTAGATCAGGGTTCTGGAAGAAACACTGAATTAATTGCAAACCGAATCTAACCGACGAGAGGCAAATTGGTCAATTCACCCTTAGAGGTGACTTATGACCTAACTGTCCAATAAAATCGGAGAAATGAAAATTTTGAAATGTAGATTTAAATTAAAGAACCATAGAAAAATAAAGGAAAAAGAAAAAGAAAAGAAAAATGAATAATGATATTATTCAAATTACATCACCCATGACATCATAATAATTTTTAATTATTTAAAAATTGACTAAGTCAAATAAAAGAGCATGAAAACAAAGTTGAAAAAAAAAATAAAAATCATTCTCTTCCTCCCCTAGTCGGCTCCACTCTCTCTCCTCACACTTTCTCTCTAAAGCTCCATTGAAGCTCCAAATTCAAGCTTCATTAACCCTAAATTCCCCATAAATTCCCCACTTGGTTGTGATTAAACTTTGTTCTTGCAACTTGGGAAGGAGAATTGAAGAAAGAAAGAGGAAGAAAGATAGAGAATTGAAGATTTGGAACTTCAAAGAAAGGTTAGTGATTAAACTTATAAACTTTTAGTTAAATTCATATGTATGTAGTTAAATTAACCTAGAATTGAAGGAAAATTGAAACAAATCCAACATGTGGGACTAATTGTGAAATTCAGCCAGCCTATAAGGAGGGAGCAATTGCATGATTTTGATGAAATTAAAGATGTAATTAAGGATAATTAAGTGTGTAGACAATGTTTAAATACTTTAATTGTATTAATGGAATAATTTCAAAAATTAGGGTTCTTGAGCTATAGAAATTAGGGAAAAATTACAGAAAATGGTCAATTTATGCAATTGACCCTAATTGAGGTTAGAAATGGTCAATTGGGACCAATTAAGATGTGTTGGAGTGACTAGAATTGCCATGCAATTCGGATTAGATAAGGTTCACCTTTGCGTAGTATGACCTAGGTCCCTTTCCAGGAGCAAAACTATAATTCTATCACCCCAATTAGTGTGAGACCAATTGGATATGAAAGTAGACACATAATGACACAATTTTCATGTAGAGATCATACCCAGAAAATGACATTAAGATAGTGAACAATTAGGTCAAATCTGGGTAATGTGCACTGCCACTGTATATGTAACATCCTCCAGGTAGCAATTCCGCACAGTCTACTGTTCCGGTGACCGGTGCCGGTCCGGACAGCTAGAACGTCCGGAAAAATATTTAAACTAAAGTCAAGAACCATAATTAACTCAAATATTAATGAGAAAAATTTAGTAAAAATTTTAGAAATAAAATACAACCAAGCAAAACGAGCCGGTGCCCAAGCGATGGGTAACCGGAGGGAAGTTGCGGTTCTCGCAACGAGGAGCCCTAGACCCGGGGGAAAAATTATAAAATAATTTTTGGGACTCCAGAGAAGGGTTATTGAGGTTCCCATGGCATTAGAATGCCAAGAAAATACCTAGAAAAATTTTTCAATCGGTACAGACAATTTTGGCCCGTTAAGCCAAACGGAGGGCATTTTGGTCATTTCGCCTTCCGAGGTGATTTTTTGGCCGACTTGCCCAGTTGAGTAAATAATTAATATGACATAAAATATGAATAAACATTACTAGAAATTAAATTAAAAATGAGTAGTGGAGGAAAGAAAAGAAAATGAAGAAAAAGGCTTAATAATGACATAAGGTGATGTCATTAAAAAGCCACCACCAATCACCATTAAGCTACCATTTGACTAAACCATTAAAAGACATAAAATGAAGACCAAATGGACCAAAAACCAGCAGCCAAAAACGTAGAGAGAGGAAGGAGAGGGTTTCCACCATAGCCACCTCCATGAAAGCTCTTTCAAGCTTTAAATTCCATGCTTCCTCACCCTAAAACCCATAAGTCCCTTCATCAAAAATTAATCCCACACCTTACACAAGCTCTTGGCAGCCAAGAAGAAGAAGAAAAGTGAAGTTCTCTCAAGCTTGGATTGGCATACAACAAGGTTAGTGCTCTATATACTTAAAACTCTTTCATTTCATAAATAGCAACTTGAATTTAGTGAGAAAATGTAAATTAAATGAACAAAAATTCTTGTGAAGGTGTACATGAATTTCGGCTGCCCTAATTATGGAATAGGAGGGAGTGTTTTTATGAGTTTGAAGTGAATTAGAGTTATGTTGGAAGTTTGTAAATACAAGAACAATGATTAAAAAGCTAACTAAGACATATTGTATAAAAACATGAATTTGAGTTAGGGTTTTGTGAGAAAAATGTAACTTGGTTTAGGAAATTATAAGAGAGCATTTTAATGGTCAATTAGTGACCATTTTAGGTAATTTGACCAACAAATGGACTGAAGAACAAGGTTGCAAAGAGGGGTTGCAGGCTGCCCTAGGACAGCAGCATAGGGACTGAAAATTCAGTCCCTTTGCACTGCCATAACTTGGGCTGTGCTAGTCCAATTGGTGTTTGGCCAATTGGACATGAAACTAGGCTTATAATGGCACATTTTTGCTGAAGAAACCATGCCCAAAAGACCAAAGCAAGAGGACCAAAACTTGGCCCCAATCCGGAACCCTGAAACTGCCTCTGCAGAATTGACCAAACTGTTCATTTGGCCATAACTCACTGTAGATTTGGTCAATTGACCTGAAATTTTTACAGAAATAAGTTAAGACATAGACAAACAACTTTCATGAAGGAACCTACCCCAAATTATGGCCAGAACCCATTCAACCAAGTGACTCAAGTTACTGTTCACGCACTGTAGATATGGTAAATTTCTGCAGAATGCATATCCGGACAGCTTGGGTTTTTGAGCCATATCTGGAGCTACAAAACTCCAAATGGAGTGATTCAAAAAAGGAAATTCAACTAGACAAAATAAGGAACAACTTTCATGTTTTACATTTCTTCAAATTCCAACAGTAACAGTGTCCAATGGAACAGTGAAGTTGACTCACCAAAACTGAAAAATCTGCTCCTTTGGTTTAATGCTTGGAAATGGTATTAACACTTAATGCCAACAAGTTTTAAACACCAAATGTGGTATGTTGGGAGTGCCAAAGTCAATGTACACATTTTTATTCTAAAAGTCAACATTTTTGTTGACTAATGAGGTGAATAGTGACACCAAAACAAAAAAAAAAAAAAAAGGCAATTTTGCCAAAATGACCTAAACTTTGAGAAAGTGACCAAAACTAATAAGTTTTGAATACAAAATGTGGTATGTTGGGAGTATTAAAACCAATGTACCTATTGTTTATGCAAAAGTCAACATTTTAATTGACTAATGAAATGAATAGTGACATGAAAACTTGAAATCCAAAAATTGTGAAACTTAAATATGCAAAATGCCCTAGTAGGCCTAATGTGATTGGTTTGGATAGTTTGGCATGCCAATAGGGTATTGTTTTAGCAGTACTGCGAAAGAAAAGGCTTTATGCCTGTATTCATGGCTTTATGCCCGTATTCATGGCTTTTATGCCCGTATTCATGGCTTTTATGCCAATTATGTGATATCATGGCTTTTTAGCCATACTGACTGCATACGTGGTTGACGTTCTGCGTCCCATGGTATGACGGCCCGAGGCACCGCGGTGTCCAGTGCCAACGACCCGTTATCCAGTCCAGTCGTCCAGTATAGGTTACTTGGGCATGGAAAAGTATAACTGTAATTGAACTGATTATTGAAGAAAATACGAAAACTAAATATCAGGAATGATTACGATAGAATACAATGAAAACTTAAAATTCATGAAGAAGTTAATATCATAAAACGTAATTAGCCATCGACTAAACACTAAGTTGGTAATTATTCAGTTCTTATGAACACAATGGCTAAGAAATTATGATTTTTATATTGCATATTATTTCTTTCTATTTTATTATTTGCACCACTAAGCTTTATGCTTAGCGCGTCGCTTTTGCAACGCGTAGGTACTGAAGATTGGACAGAGGGCCCAGTGGACCACAGATTCGGTAAGGCAGCTCACAGTTCTGCATAGTGTCTGTGTCACCTCACTGTCAGCAGTGCATTGGTAGGACGCTAGATGTCATTTTGGTATTTTGTAATTGATTTTATTTTCTCATATGTATTTGAAACTTATGTAATGTATTTTGATATTCATGTAAATAATGAAAAGTGTGGTTGTAAATGAAAAAGTGAATGTTTATCTGTGATATATATATGATTATCAAATGAAATGAATGATTGAGAAATGAATGTGAACTGAAAAATATTGAGATTTTGATAAATGGAGTTGAGATGATGGAAAATGAATATAGGAAGTGTTTTTCACAGGTTCCGAAGAACGGTTTTCTCCATTTTTAGCCGGTACTCTGCCGGATTTTCTTTAAAATTTTCGGAACCTCAAATAAATTAAAATTTCAATAAATGAATTATATTTCACAAATTATTTTCAAAACTATGATAAAAATGAATTAAGATAAAATAGAGTGCTCCGGCACACTGAGTGGCATAACTTGCTCGGCTACACTGTAGTCGGGTAAGGGGTGTCACATTTAGTAATGACCAAATGAACAGTGTTTGTTCATTTGGCCATAACTTGGTGTAGGAAGGTCCAAATGACCTGAAATTTATACCGATGGAAAGCTGAGACATAGCACTAAAACTCAAATTTTGACCATAACCCATCCAAAAAGTGAGCTGCAATCAGCACACCAAAACTGCCAGAACCAAGAAAGTGCCTAGAATTCTGAGTTTGAACTAATCCGGCCAGTCTTAGAAAAATAGGCATATCTTGGGCTACAAAACTCCAAATGGAGTGATTCAAAAATGGAAATAAATTAAGACAATAAGGAACAACTTTGATGAAGCACACTTAGCCAAATTTCCACAATAACTTGACCAATGGAACAGTGCAAAACAGGGGACCAAAACTGAAAAATGGAACTTTCTCTTAGGAGACTTAGAAGTTGAAATGGTAACTAAGGCCAACAAATTAGGCACTCAAAATATGGTATGTGGGTGTAATTGGAATTCACATACCTATTAAGCATGAGAAAGTCAATATTTTGATTTGAATAGTACCATAAATAGTAACCCCGAAATGCAAAGTCTAGAGAATGCCATTTTAAGCCTATGTAGGGATACAATTAAATAAGTATGCACTAAATTGTTAGAATTATTATGAGTTGTGATACTGAGACACTATAAATTGTGTGTTTCAGTTGAAAAAGACCCGAAAAAAGATAAAGCAAATTGAGTCAAGGCCTAGAGGTGACTCAAATCAGGTTTGTGCACAACATATAAACTTTCTTTGAATTTTCTTTTGCAATTTGTATTGAATGAATTGTGAAAATTAAATTGTGACTTTATTTGCTTTGAAAATTTTGATTGAAAAGAAAAATGTGCTATTGACCCAAACTGTTGAGAAAGTAAAATTGTATGTGCATAGTTGGCATTTTAATGTTTAGAAAATTGTTAAAATAGTTTAAAACTACAGTATCATGACCAAATGTTTGAATTCCTCACTAGCTTGACTAGTGAGAGGAAATAGTTTTGTATTCCCTCTCTGGCTTAAATGTTGAGGTGTGTGCCAATAGAGGAAGAAATTTGAATGGGTACCCATAGATTTGAGCTAGCTAGCCTTGGTATTCCTCATAAGCCTCTGGCTGTTGAGATGAAAAATATTGATGGCAAGATATGACTGTGTGATTTTATAAAAATTGTTTTGTGACTTCTAAAGTGAAAATTTCTTTGAATAAAATTTAAATTATGTTTTGTAGTTGTTTAACAATTTCAGTATCGTATAATTGTGATTTAATATATGCATAATTGGTATTTTTGTTATTTTGTACACTAATAAGTATTTATACTCAGCGATGACTTTTCGTTGCTGCCACAAGTAAAGAGACTGGTAGAGCAGCAGAGTAAGCTGCTAGGGACCAATAGAACTATATTTTGGATTTTTGTCGGGTATTAAATGATACCCCTTTTGTACATATTTGTTTTGATGTATATGACTGTATGTATGTTTTGTAATTGATCTTGAGCAATTGTATGGTAAATTTGTAATAATATTATTTTTGAATTTTCTGTTTGTAAATTAAACTTGTGTATGTACAATTAAGTATTTTAATGCAATAAGTATGAGTTTATGTAATTGTTTTGAAAATATTGTGAATTGTGGATTTTAAGTTGAATTGTGCTTGATTGTGTTGGTTTGAAATTATTTGGAGGTTGGGAGTTGTGAAATGATTGAAAATTATTTGGAAGTGCTTTCTACAGGTTTTAAAATTTTTGGTTTTTCTTAATTATAGACGGCACTCTGCCGAAATTTTTGCAAAATTTACAGAAAAATAAAAATGGTCAAAAATTTTACCTAGCTTTTATACTTCAAATAAAAGTTTTTAATACCTATTAAAAGTGCTCACCACCTTCAAACGATGATAAAATTATTTTAAAATCCCTTATAGTGTATTTAATGGGTTATTAGTAGGCGAAGTTCGGTAATTCATTAAGTATACTATGGGATAATGTTATGTCTTATAGAGAGGTAAGGTGTGATATTTAACGCTCAAAAACCATGATTGAAAGAGTGAATTTTGGCAGCCGAACTTCCCACTTTCGGCTGCCAAAGTGCTCTGTGGACAAAAAGTGTCAAAAGGGCACTTAGGCTTCGAAATTGCATACTTTTTGATCGGAACTTGGATTTTCGATTCGTTTGAACCGTTGGAAAGCTAATTTAATAAAATTTTCAATAAAAACACTTTCTAAAACAAATTGAATTTCCCAAATATGAAAATTTCATTTTAGTCCCCCTTGGTTAAGAAAAAGTTACAAGTAAAAACACTAAAAAATTAAGAGTTTAAAAAACTCATAACTTTTTTATCTGAACTCGGATTTTTGATCCGTTTGAACCATTGGAAAGCTAATTCAATGTATTTTGCAACTAAAATACTTTTCAAAATTAATTTTGTATTTTTGAAAAATTTATTTAATTTTCCCTTGATAAAGAATTAGGTGAAAAATAAGTTGAATAAGATATTCTTAGTACCACCTAGGCTTGAGCCAACACAATTAATTAAATGAGATTTACAAGATATAAAATAAATAAAAGTTACATTGTAGGGTCTCATAAATATTTGCTTTCTTATTTTGCTCTTCCTTAACTTTGATTTGAAGCAATTTGGCAATTTTGAATCTAGGGCCTACAAACTCACCACAAACACTTTCAAAGTATATTAGTAGCACACTAATTATTTATTATCATCAAAACATGAGTTAAGACACCTAGGTCCAACAATCTCCCCCTTTTTGATGATGACAAATAATTAGTGGATGAGGAAAATTAAGCACAAGTGAAGTGTGAGTACAACAAGTGATACCATTAAGGTGGTTATATGGTAGCTAAGCAAATGTGCATAATTAACTTGATTTGAAACTGAACATGAGTATAATTATGTCATTGAGACACTTAGAACACATGTATAGTAGATGCTTAATCTATAAGCAACATAACAATTATTCTAAAGAATAGCCTACAAAGAGCCAAGGAGACTACAATACAAATTTACTAATTTCATTTGCATAGGACTTATAAAACCCTCATGGATTCTATTCAAAGCAATAATAGAATTTTGGCAAATAACGTTCATAGAACAATCAAGGAGAGCAATTTAAATTAATGAGGAATGGTATTGTGATCATATGGCAGCCAAAAATAGGAAACTAATATTTTTGTTCATGTGAACAATCATGTGAACAGTCATGTGAATAGTAAATCATAATCTCAAGCATCAAGATTGTCAAGCATACCTAATTCTCTCTCAATGAAATTAAACCTATCTTCACACAAAGGTTTTGTAAAGATATCAGCTAATTGGTGATGTGTATCAACAAACTCAAGAACAACATCACCATTCAATACATGATCACATATAAAATGATGTCTAATGTCTATATGCTTAGTTCTATAATATTGTATGGGATTCTTGGTCAAATTGATTGCACTTGTGTTATCACATTTAATGGGAATGTGTTCAAGAGATACTTTGAAGTCTCTTAATTGTTGCTTAATCCAAAGTATTTGGTTACAATAAAGACCCGCAGCCACATATTCGGCTTCGGCTGTGGAAAGTGCAACTGAGTTTTGTTTCTTGCTACACCAAGAAACTAAAGAGTGTCCTAGGAGTTGACAAGTACCTGAGGTACTCTTCCTATCAAGGATGCTTCCAGCAAAGTCAGCATTCGAGAAGGAACATAAATTAAAGGATGCATTTCTAGGATACCATAGACCTAAATGCAATGTACCATTCAAGTATTTGAGAATACATTTTACAACATGCAAATGAGACTCATTAGGACATGATTGAAAACATGCACATAAACATACGAAAAACATAATGTCTGGTCTACTAGCTGTGAGATATAAGAGACTACCAATCATACCTCTATAGAGCTTTTCATCAGCCGGTTTTCCTTTTTCATCCTTGTTAAGTTTGGTGTTTGTGCTCATTGGAGTTCTACTTGGCTTGCTATTCTCCATCCTAAACCTCTTCATCAATTCTTTGCTATACTTGGCTCAGTTGATAAAGATGTCATTCTTAGCTTGCTTGATTTGAAGCCCAAGGAAGAACTTTAGTTCTCCCATCATGCTCATCTCAAGCTCACTCTTCATGGTATTAGCAAACTCTTCACACAAACACTTATTAGTAGCACTAAATATAATATCATCAACATATATTTGTACAACAAGGATATCATTTACAAGATTTTTAACAAAAAGAGTTGTATCAACTTTTTCTTTTGAAAAACCATTTTGTAAAAGAAAGCTACTAAGCCTTTCAGACCAAGCTCTAGGAGCTTGTTTCAAACCATATAAGGCTTTAGTCAATTTAAAAATATGGTTTGGAAACTCATGATTTTCAAAACCAGAAGGTTGCTTAACATATGCCTCCTCATCAATAAAACCATTTAGAAAAAGCACTTTTAACATCAATTTGGAAAAGCTTAAAATTCATGCATGATGCATATGCGAGTAAGATTCTAATGGCTTCTAATCTAGGTAAAGGTTTCGTTATAGTCAATGCCCTCCTCTTAGTTATAGCCTTTGGCTACTAACCTAGCTTTATTCCTAGTTATGTTTCCATCCTCATCTAATTTGTTTCTAAACACCCATTTAGTGCCTATGGATGGATGGTCCTTTGGCCTAGGAACTAAGGTCCAAACCTTATTCCTTTCAAACTGATTGAGCTCCTCTTACATTGCAGGTACCTAACTCTCATCATTAATGGCCTCATCTATGCTCCTAGGTTCTATTTGAGAAATGAATGCAAGGTTATTACATATATTTCTAAGAGAGGATCTAGTTGTTACTCCTTTTGATGTATCACCAATGATTAGGTCTTTAGGATGATCCTTCTTGAATGTCCAATTTTTGGGTAGATCTTGTTGAACTTCTTGATATGGTACTGGTTAACCTTATTGCTCTTAAAGCTCAACTTGATCAACTCCCAAGTCCTTCAAGGTATCTTCCATGTGTTGATATTGAATTCCACTGGATTGAGGATCTTTAAGAGTCAACTCATCAAGATTACCTACAACATCATCATTACAAGAAATATCCTTTCTAGGACCAAAGGGGTTAGCTTCATCAAATACAACATGCATTGACTCCTCAACAACTAAGGTTCTCTTATTAAAGACTCTATATGCTTTACTAGATGTAGAGTACCCCAAGAAGATACCTTCATCAGTTTTGGAGCTAAATTTATCTAAATTATCTTTGGTATTCAAAATGAAGCATTTACAACCAAAAACTCAAAAATAACCTATTTTAAGTTTCTTTCCATTCCATAGCTCATAAGGGGTTTTCTTTAAAATAGGTCTAATCAAAACTCTATTTGAAACATAACAAGCCGTATTAATGGTTTTCGCCCAAAAATAAGTAGGCAAAATATATTCATTTAATATTCATTTAACATAGTCCTCCTCATGTCTAAAAGAGTTCTATTTTTTCTCTCAACAACACCATTTTGTTAGGGAGTCCTAGGAGAAAAAAAATTATGAGTGATCCCTAGTGAGTTACAAAACTTATCAAATTTCTCATTTTAAAATTCTCTACCATGATCACTCCTAATAGAAGATATTTGAAAACCCTTTTCATTTTGAACCCCTTTTGAAAATCTCTCAAAAATATCAAAACATTCATCCTTATGAGTAAGGAATGCAACCCAAGTATACCTAGAGTAGTTATCAACAATCACCAAGGCATAATATGCACCACCTAAGCTAGCTGCTCTAGTAGGACCAAACAAATCCATATGCAATAATTGAAGGGGTCTAGAAGTAGATACCTTATGAATAGATTTAAAAGAGCTCTTGACTTGCTTACCCATTTTGCATGCATTACACACCTTATCCTTTTTAAACTTGATCTTTGGTGGCCCATCAACTAGCTCATCCTTGTTCAAGTTTGCAAGAAGGTCCATGCTAGCATGTGCAAGCCTTCTATGCCAAGTTCAAGAGTCATCACTAATAGAAACAAAACACTTGATATCTTTATTAGACAAAGCATGCAAATCAATAACATAAATATTTTCAATTCTTTCACCAATAAACAACATTTTGTTATCACTCATCCTAGACACAAAGCAAGATTTAGACTCAAAAATAACTCTACAACCCTTATCACATAATTGACTAACACTAAGCAAATTATGTTTTAAACCATCAACCAAAAGCACTTTATCAAGAATGGGGGAGTTTTCCTTACCAACCTTACCTATTCCCACAATTTTATCTTTACCATTATCACCAAAAGTCACTTGCCCACTTCCATCTTTCTTTTCAAGTGAAAGGAAGAGATTGATATTTCTGGTCATGTGTCTTGAACATCCACTATCTAAGTACCACTTGCTTTTAAGCTTTGTGGATTTCAAGCGCATCTACACATGATAATTCAATTTACTTTAGGTACCCAAATGTACTTGGGTCCTTGGGAGTTAGTAGTTTCATCATTAAAATCAAATATTCTATCATATCCAAGATGGATTTTCCTAATGGTACACCTATAGTTGGTGTGACCAATCTTACTGTCACACCTTACCCCTCCGTACGGCATAACATGATCCCGTAGAATGCTTAATGAACTACCGAACTTCACCTACCGATAACTCATTAAGTATCCTACAAGGGATTTTAAAACGATTTTCTTACATTTTTGGAAGTGGTGAGCATTTTAGTGAGAATTAAAAACCATTTATTCAAATCTTAAAGACTAGTAAAAATTTTTGTCCATTTAAATTTTGCTGCAAATTTTATACAAATTTTGACAGAGTTCCGTTTGAAACTGGAGAAAACAGTTATTCAAATACCTAAAAAAAACACTTCCAAAAATATTTCACAACTCCCAACCTTCAATGACTCAATCATCTCAATTCAATGCACTTCAAAATAATTTCACAATACAAATCAAGATTTCTCATCTCAAAATATTTAATATCTCCAATCACAGAGCATAAAGTAAGAAATCCATAAGTACTAAGATTAATTTACAGAAGGAAATCCAAAAAATAATATTATTACAATTTATTTACAACTGCTCAACTACATTGATACATACAACATTTTTATATTTACATCAAAATTATCTACAAGGGTATAAAAGAATACCCGTACAAAATGGTTAGAGTAGTCCTCGATTTAACAGCAGCTCACTCTGCTGCTTTCTCCTTGCTCTTATCTGCGACAGCAAAATAAGCTATCGCTGAGTATAAAAATACTCAATGGTGCACAATAAAAATTTAAAATACAATAAATAAATCATTCATTGCCAAACACAATTTAAATATTTCTCAATCACATTTCACAAATATCAAAGTTCATAATAACACCATTTTGTCAAATAATCTATTAAACACAGTTTAGTCAAACAATTTCATAAACACAGTGTTGCCAAAGTCATACACAACTTAAGCCATGACACAAAATTTTCGATCAATGCCGCGTTGTACACCACGACAAAGCAATCTCAACCCCATTAATTAAAATCAATGAGGGAGGTGGCTAGCTAGCTAATGAGTACTCATCCGATCTACAACCTCAACTGGCAAGCCAGAGAGGGAGGAAAATAAACGATCTCAACCCCATAAATGGAGGAGGAATAATGTGGTACTGTCATGCTAAGTGTGAACATAAAATCCATTCAAAACAATTTATGCAAACAATTTATGAGAAATCTGATCACTTTCCAAAGTCGCATTTACGATTATAAAATGGCAACACAATACATAATTAATCAAAGAAGTCAAATTTTCGAGATTAAAATATTTAAACAATTATTATTGTGCACAAACCTGACTGGAGTCGCCTTGAAGCCTTGACTCAGTCTCTTTGAGTTTCCAAGTCTTTTTCAGCTGAAACACACAGTTTCACAGTGTTTCAGTACCATACTTAGCATAAATCCAAAAATAAATTTCACTTCATTTTTACCTAGCTTTAATGTACTAATTTTGACGTTCTCGAAGTTTTTGTGTTTTGGGTTACTATTCATTACACTATTCAAGTCAAATTGTTGACTTTTTAAGGCTTAATAGGTATGGGAACTCCAACTTCACCCACATACCACATTTTGGTCACCAAACTTGTTGGTTTCGGTCATTTTCTCAAAGCTTAAGTCATTTTGGCCAAATTGTCAAATTTTAGTTTTGGTGCTCTTAGTTGCACTATTCCATTGGTCAATCTACTGTTAGAATTTGGCAAACCTTCCTTCATAGAAAATGTTCCTTATTGTTTTAAGTTTAGTCTCATTTTTGGATCACCTCAATCGGAGTTTTGTAGCTCAAGTTATAGCCAAAATACAATTACTATTCACGTGCACTGTTCATGTTGCAATTTTGGTTCTGGCAGATTTTTTATCCAACTTTCTTCAGTAATTTGATCAAGTTAAGTTCATAATTTGGCATAACTTTCTTCATATGAAATGTTCTACTATGTCTTAGGTTTCCATCGATTCAAGAATCACCTAAATCAGAGTTTTCTAAAGAGAGTTATAGCCATTCAAACATTACTGCTCAAATGGCAATTCTGCAGTTTTGCAGGTACAGTAACTCAACTTTGCTCAATAATTTGAATAGGTTAATGGCATAATTTGGGTTTGTGTTCTTCATAAAAGTTTTAGGTCTATATCTCATCTAATCACTGGTAAAATTTCAGGTCAATTTGACCTGTCTAGCTCGAGTTATGACCAAATGAACAAATACTGTTCATTTAGTCAATTTGTACAGTGGCAGCCTGCTCTCATTTCACTTTGGTCAATTGGTTCACTAAGTTTTAGTCAGTTTTTGGCCATGGTTCCTTAATGAAAATTGTGCTATTTTATGTCTATTTTCATCCCCAATTGGTGGCATATCAATTGGACTTGTAAAATTTCCGTTTGGTCCTTCAAAATTGGCTTGGTCATGCTGCCAGCAGCATGACCATTTGCACTACGAATTTAACTTTCATTCTCACAATTTCCACACATCTCTTTTGGTCATTATTGACCATTTTTCATCTCACAATAGACCAAAGTCATCATTTAAGCATTTCTCCAAAATTTGGTTCACAAACCCTAACATTCAAACCCTAACTCATTCATCTCATGCATTTAACTACATTTAATGGTTTTAATGCTAATCATTCAACTAAGTAAGGTTTCTTAACTCATTCAAAACCCTCAAGCCATACAATTGATGTCCCCTCTTCAAGCTAGCCGAATTTCAGCAATGGTCCTTCCCCCATATTTTTATTTCATTTCATAAATTCTAAGCTCATTTCAACCACTAATTATGCATTTAAATGGAAAAATAAGGAGTTTAATATACTAACCTCAACTTAAAGCTTCAAATCTCTCTCTTAGCCCTTCTTTCCTCTTGTAGTCTTCTTCTCAAATTATAATAACAAGCTCTAGGGAGTATTTTAAGGGGGTTATTAGGATCAAGTGGAGAAATTAAAGCTTGAGTGCAAGCTTTAATGGAAAATTTTCATGGAGGGAATATGGGGAAGATGGGGCGGCAAGATGGAAGGAAGAAGAAGTGATTTTTACTTTTTTTTTTCTTTTATTTTCTTTATTTATTTTAGTTATGGAAGACTACAAAATTTCCAATTAATTAATTAAATTAATTAGTTTAGTTATGGCATCATGCATGAGGTCATGCATGATGTCATCACCTTTTTACTTTTTGATTTTTCCTTTTTTTTTTCTATTTTCTATTAGTTCTTTAATTTAATTCTCGATTCCGAAATTTTCTTTTCTCCAATTTTATTTGACAGTTAGGTCAGGAGTCAGCTCTCGGGGTCAATTGACCAAATTGCCCCTCTCCGGTTCATCCCGGTTTGCAAATAATTCCATATTTCTTCCGGCTCCCTGACCTAATTATTTGACTGGCTTAACAGTTCTTTTTCGTGATTTTCTCTTTTCCGCTGTGTTCATAAGGGTCCTAAGGACCGCAGTGTCACTTTTTACGGTTCGAAATTTGAGTTTAAAATGACTTCGCAGTCATTCCCGAGAAGGTCACCCATCGCTGTGACTCTCGGCTCGTTTAACTTCTTATGTTATGTTTTTCTTATTTATACTTAACTACTTGAACATTACTAATTATTTGTGTTTATGGTTTATCTAATTGTCTTAAGTATGGTTCTAGTCCCCTTAATTGTCCGGACCGACACCGGTCACCGGAATAGTGAAATCTACCAGGCTATGCAAACGGGGTGTTAGAATTCTCCCCCCCTTAAATAAATTTTGTCTCGAAATTTTACCTGGTATCAATCTCTGAACAGCTGTAGGTGCTGTCTCCTCATGTCCTCTTCTCGTTCCCAAGTAGCCTCCTGGCCCGAATGATAGTTCCACAGCACTTTTCCCAACGGTATCTGCTTGTTTCGTAGCTGCTTCACCTCATAAGCCAGAATCTCTATGGGTTCTTCTTCATATGTGAGGTCTGGATTTACTTCAATTTTCTCTACTGGTAGTATATAAGATGGGTCTGATCGATACCTCCTCAACATAGACACATGGAAGATGTTATGTATCTTTTCCAACTCTGGAGGTAGTGCCAAACGATATGCCAAAGGACCCACTCTTTCCAATACCTCATATGGCCCGATAAAACGAGGACTTAGTTTCCCCTTCCTGCCGAATCTCATAATCCTCTTCCAACGAGAAACCTTAAGGAAAACTTTCTCACCCACTGCATACTCAATATCCCTTCTTTTCAAATCAATATAGGACTTCTGACGGTCTGATGCAGCTTTAAGTCGATCTCTGATCACCCTGATTTTCTCTTCAGTCTGTTGAACAATTTCGGGTCCAATCATTTTTCTTTCACCCACGTCATCCCAACACAACAGGGTTCTACATATCCTGCCATACAAAGCTTCATATGGAGGCATCCCAATGCTTGATTGGTAGCTGTTGTTGTAAGCAAACTCAATCAAAGGCAAGTGTGTATCCCAACTGCCCTCAAACTCAATCACACAAGCCCGTAGCATGTCCTCCAAGATCTGAATTACCCTCTCAGACTGGCCATCTGTCTGTGGATGGAATGCAGTACTGAAGTTCAATCTAGTTCCTAGAGCTCTCTGAAGACTACCCCAAAATCTAGAAGTGAACCTAGGATCTCTGTCTGACACAATGGATACTGGCACTCCATGCAGTCTCACAATCTCATCGATGTATAACTTGGCCAATCTTTCTAAACTGTAGTCCATCCGAACTGGCAGAAAATGAGCAGACTTAGTTAGTCTGTCAACAATGAACCAAACTGCATCATGACTCTTCTGTGTCCTCGGAAGTCCCATCACAAAATCCATTGTTATTCTCTCCCATTTCCATTTTGGTACTGGTAGTGGATGTAACAACCCAGCAGGTACTTGATGCTCTACCTTTACTTGCTGACAAGTTAGGCATTTAGAAATAAACTCTGCCACATCTCTTTTCATACCCATCCACCAGTAATGCTCCTTTAGCCCTCTATACATTTTTGTACCACCAGGGTGCATGGCAAAAGGAGACTCATGTGCTTCCTTCAAAATGATCTTCCTCAATTCAACATCATTAGGAACACATATTCTGCCCTGGTGTAGCAGTAGTCCATCATCTCTGATTGAGAATTCTGGTTTCTTGCCCTGCCTGACTTCTTCCAACAGCTTCTGATACTTCTGATCATTCTGAGCAGCCATTCTAATCTGATCAATCAACACTAGCTGTACATGCCATGCAACTGCTGTCTGCCCCTCATCATTAATCTCTAAACTGGCATGTAATGATCTCAACTCATGTACCAAAGACAAAGGAGTAACTTGTAGACTTGCCATAGTCTTGCGACTTACGGCGTCAGCCACAACATTAGCTTTCCCTAGCTGATAGTCTATCAGACAATCATAGTCTTTTATCAACTCTAACCATCTCCTCTATCTCAAATTCAACTCTTTCTAGGTGCCCAAATACTTCAAACTCTTATGATCTGTGTAGATGTAACATTTCTCCCCATACAAATAATGTCTCCAGATCTTAAGAGCAAACACAATGGCTGCAATCTCCAAATCATGTGTCGAATAATTCCTCTCATGCGGTTTCAGCTGGCGTGATGCATAGGCAAAGACATTTCGATCTTGCATCAACACACAACCTAACCCGTTGTGAGAAGCATCAGAATCGTATATTCTTTACCCTGTAGGTAAAGTCGACTGAGCCTCCACAAACATCTCTTCAATTCATCAAAACTTTGTTGGCATTTGTCCGTCCACTGAAATTTCACATCCTTTCTAAGTAGCTTAGTCAATGGAGATGCCAACATGGAGAATCCCTTCACAAATCGACGGTAGTATCCAGCTAACCCCAGAAAACTGCGAATCTCTGTGACATTTTTTGGTGGCTTCCAATTAAGGACAGCTTCAATCTTGCTAGGATCTACCTTAATACCCTTTGCTGATACTATGTGCCCCAAAAAGGATATCTCCTTCAGCCAAAATTCACATTTCGGCGCCATGGCGGTCATTTCTTCTCCTCAAAGTCTACAAGATACCATGAGATGTCTATCATGCTCTTCTGCATTCCTCAAATAGACCAATATATCATCAATAAATACCATAACAAACTGGTCGAGGTATGGTCTGAAGATAGTGTTCATCAGATCCATAAAAGTAGCCGGAGCATTAGTTAACCCGAATGGCATGACCAAGAACTCATAATGGCCATAGCGGGTTCTGAAGGCAGTTTTAGAAATACTCTGCTCTTGTACTTTCAATGATAATAACTCGATCTCGTGTCAATTTTGAGAACATACCGCACTCTCAACTGATCAAATAAATCATCAATTCGGGGCAATGGATATCTGTTCTTTATTGTCACCTTATTTAACTGCCGATAGTCAATGCATAACCGGAGAGTGCCATCCTTCTTCTTTACAAACAACACCGGCGCTCCCCAAGGTGACACACTAGGGCAGATGAAGCCCTTGTCAAGCAGCTCTTGCAACTGTATTTTCAATTCTTTTAGTTCTGCAGGTGCCATTCTGTATGGTGTTATGGAAATTGGGTCCACACCATGTAACACCCCTAACCCGACTACAGTATAGCCGAGCAAAGTGTGCTACATTCGGTGCCGGAGCACCTTATCTTATCTTACTTTATTCCTTTCATAATTTGATCTCATTATATTTTAATATTAATTATTTTTCGACGGAGAAACCAGCGGAGTTTCCCCTATTTTATTACCAGTTGACGTATTTTACTCTTTACCTGTTTGAAAATTTCAATAATATTTTACAAATAAAATCTCATCAATTATTTTCATAACCATCTCATTCATATATCTCAATTTCATATTCATTTCCATGCATTATCTATATATTTCAAATCTGTCTTCGAATCCATACAATCTCATTCATGCTCAAATCACATAAGTAAAATTTTCAAATTTCTTTAATTTACATAATTTCATAATTTATATGATATATAAATTAATTACATATGAAAAAGCTAATTTATTAAATTACATTACATTTCTATTAATTACCTGCTCATAATCTACATTATAATACAATATCTAGCATTTTATACTTAAATACAAAATATGATCTATATGGGCCCTATCTACATGCATTGCTGAGGAGGTGACAACCTTGAATACTCCACCACTTCGCAGATCCGACTCCAAAAATCTTAGTCAAAGTACCTGCGCGAGGAAACAAATCCATCGCGCTAAGCATTGCTGCTTAGTGGTGCAATAATAGAACAAGAAAATAAAATATACAAACAAAGAAAGAACGAAGCATAATTTGAATATTTAAGAATCAATTTAATTTAATATAATGTGTCTAATATTAATTATCTTTTGTTCTCATTTGTTTCGCTTTGGAAGCGTTTAATTCCGAAATTCACAGTGATAATGTACAACATACAGAATTAATAAAAATACTCAGTTTATATTTATATGGCAATAGAAGATACATTTAAAATATTTAGTTAAGTTATACCTATTTTTGCAACTCTTTTATCATTTTACTTAACAATTTTTATGTGGTTTGGATCATTTCATAATTGTAACTAATTCTTTTGAAGTCTTATTAACTCATTTATTTGATTTCTAATATTTTTAGTTACTAATAGTCTTAATTTGTTTCAATAAATTACATTGCCCAAGTAACCTATGACAGTGACTAAATCGATAATGTGTCGTTGGCACATGGTGCCTCGGGCCGTCATACCATGGGACGCAGAACGTCAACCACGTATGCAGTCAGTATGGCTAAAAAGCCATGATAACACATAATCGGGCATAAATGCCATGAATGTTGGCATAAAGCCATGAATACGGGCATAAAGCCTTAAATACGGGCATAAACCCTTTCGCAGTACTGCTAAAATAATACCCTATTGGCATGCCAATCTATCCAATCTGACACACGTGTCTAGGCAATACAAGGGCACATAATATCATTAAATATTAATACATTGTGTTTTATGAATTCATTATTTCATGATAAATTTCAATTATAATTCATACATTCATTTGATCATTTATATGATCACAATTCACATCAATTATCCTTTTATACCATTGTACTCAAAATACTTCTCCTTTCTATAATAATGAGAACTAATGTCTCATTCATACATTAATATAGTTCATTTATTCATTCATTATGTTATTCATATTGGTCTCAATTCTAAACAATGGTTCACATGTACCATTGTATTCAAAACATTTTTCCTTTCTCATTTATACATTCAAGAATCTACTTATGTAATTACAAATTTTATATTTCAAGTTGAGTTACTAATATTTTATGAATTCCATTTGTGATGGGCATATGAGCCCTAACTATCTATTCACATCAATTAGGTGACTTATTTTTCATGTTTCAAGTAATCCATGAATATTTCATGGATTTCAAATTTATGGCCTTAATTTCTTTTTTAACAATTTTGACTAGGATGCATAGTCCACATTTGTCATACAATTCTAAGCATTTAAGCTTAGAATTGGTTCTAGGTCTTCGTCTTAATTTACTAATCATTTTGATTACTATTCACCTTACTAGTCAACCAAAATGTTGACTTTTTTTATACTTAATGGATATATTAATTCTAATTACACCAAGATCCCACATTTTTAGTTTTACATTTGCTAGTATTAATTGCCAATTGCAATTTAAAGTCCCCTAGATGCATTTCTAATTTCAAATTTTGAATTTCAAGTTTTGGTGTCACTATTCACCTCATTGGTCAACAAAAATGTTGACTTTTGGATAGAAAATAGGTACATTGGTTTTAACACTCCCAATGCACCACATTTTACATTTAAAACTTGTTGGAATTGATTACCATTACCATTTCTAAGCTTAAAACAAGAGGGCAGAATTTTCAGTTTTTGAAGCCTAACTTTACTGTTCCATAAAGCATTATTGCAGTGGGAATTTGAGGAAATGGTAAACATGAAAGTTGTTCCTTATTTTGTCTAGTTGAATTTCATTTTTTGAATCACTCCATTTGGTGTTTTGTAGCCCCAGATATGGTCCAAAAATCACAGCTGGCCGGATTTCAATTCTGCAGAATTTACCAAATCTACAGTACCATGAACAGTGACTTCCACTGCCATTTGGGTTAGGTTATGGTCATAATTTGGGGTAGGTTTCTTCATGAAAGTTGTTTGTTTAGGTCTTAACTTGTTTCTGTAAAAATTTCAGGTCAATTGACCATTTCTACAGTGAGTTATGGCCAAATGAACAGTTACTGTTCATTTGGTCATTCTGCAGAATTGGCTTGCAGGGTACCCGGATTGGGGCCAACTTTTGGTCCTCTTGCTTTGGTCTTTTGGGCATGGTTTCTTCAGCAAAAATGTGCCATTATAAGTCTAGTTTCATTTCCAATTGGCCAAACACCAATTGGACCTACACAGCCAAAGTTATGGCTGTCTAAGTGGGCTGGAATCACAGCCTCATTGCTGCTGTCACTAGGCAGCCTACCAACTTGGTTTGTGACACTTTGGTTCACTTCAAATTATGATTAACTTGCCTCAAATGGTCACTAATTGACCAATAGAATGTCCATTAATCACTTCATAAGCCAAGTCCAATTCTTCACTCCCAAAACCCTAATTTCCATTTCAATTCACCCATACACCTAGTTAAACACTTTCATTCATTATATATGTGTATATACACCTTAAACATAATCTCTAATTCATTCTAAGTCCATTAAAACCATCAAATTCATTCCTTCCTTAGGGCTGCCGAAATTCATGGCATACCTACACATAGTTTCTATTCATTTTAGTTACAAATTCTTACTTATTTCAAGTCTCTAACATAGAAATAAAGAGCTTTAGGTGTATATGTGCACTAACCTCTTGTAGGGCAGAATTTTCCAAGCTCAAACTTCACTTTCTTTCCTTTTCTAGGCTGCCAAACACTTTCCCAAGATGAGTGGACAAGTTTTAGTGAAGGTGACTTAGGGTTTAGTAGTGGAATTTTATGGGAAATGGAAGTAGTTGAAGGAAACATTCATGGAGGGTTATGGAGGAGAAACTCACGTTTTGGCTGAAGAAGAAGAAGAAGAGCAGAATTTTTTTTGGTCTTCTTTGTCTCTTTTAAGTGATTTAAGAAAGCTTGTTGAATGGTGATTGGTTGGGAGAAAGTAAATGACATCATGTGATGTCATTATCCTTAATTTCCACAATTTTTCTTTTCTTTTCTTTTCTACCACATTTCAATTTAATTTTTAGCAATATTTATTCATATTTTGAGTCATAATAATTATTTACTTAACTGGACAAGTCGGCCAAAAATCACCTATGAAGGCGAAATGACCAAAATGCCCTCCGTTTGGCTTAACGGGTCAAAATTGTCTGTACCGATTGAAAAATTTTTCTAAATATTTTCTTGGCATTCTAATGCCATAGGAACCTCAATGACCCTTCTCTGGAGTCCCAAAAATTATTTTATGAATTTTTCCCCGGGTCTAGGGCTCCTAGTTGCGAGAACCGCAACTTACCTCTGGGTTACCCATCGCTTGGGCACCGGCTCATTTGATTTAGTTGTATTTTATTTCTAAAATTTTTACTAAATTTTTCTTATTAATATTTGAGTTAATTATGGTTCCTGACTTTAGTTTAAATATTTTTCCGGACGTTCTAGCTGTCCGGACCGACACCGCCGATCGTAGGAATGAGAATGTACGGAGTTGCTACAGTGAGGGTGTTACAATTCTTCCCCTCTAATTTAAATTTCGTCCTCGAAATTTACTAGGTGTTTTGGGTTCTGAGATAATTCTTTTACCTTTCTATTGCTCCCTCTGTCTACTTCTTTTATATATATGGTACCATTTAGTCTTTCCGAATATATCATTATACACTTAGGCATATCAGAAGGGAATGATACTTTACCTTAAATTCACATTTGGGGCTTTTTGCTCCTCTCTGGCTTGGTGACATTTGGAAGTGGTGTTACTATTGTACTTGGTCCTTCCATGACCTCTGTTTGGGTCCGTGGTAAATTCCTCTTAGGACAATCTTTCAGACGATGGTCTATGGCCCCACATCTATAACAGGCTCCAGTCAATCCCCTACATTCACCTTTATGCCACTTGTTACAATGGCCACATTTTCTTGCTAGTCCTGTCGCACTCACTACTAGTGTTTCTGGTTGATCTCTTCTGGGTATAGGTCTGGGTCTGGATCTCCTACTTTGACCAGATGTCTGACTTAACTGTTCTCTCGGCCTTTTATTACTCGACTGTCCAAATTTCCTCTTTTGCTGATCATCACTCCTCTTCCGTTCCTCTTCATAAACACAGCTAATATATTTCTTTCTGAACTCTATCAGAAAGAATTCCCAAGTTACGTCGGCTGGCGGCACTACCTTGGTTACGACATCCCACCATCGTTATGCAGCTTCTTGTAACAACGAAACTGCACACTCCAAACTCTGTTCTGGTGTGCAATGGAGCTGCTGCAAGACTCTTTCAGTCCTTTCTAACCAATACTCAGCTGCTGAAGAATCGTCTTCCTTTTTACCATTGAAATCTACAGCTCCATACTTCCTAATTTTTCCTAGAGGTGATTTCTGCTGAGACAATGGTGGAATAACCCCAGTCATCTGTCGAAAGAATCCAGTCATATGCTCAAACAAGGCCTGTTGGGGTTGTACAGGCACCTCTTGCACTGGTGGAGCAGGATCTCCCTGATTTTCAATATCACTCCCAGTCGGAATACGGCTTACTACTTCTTCTTCTATTGCCCTCTGCGATTCTGAGTCCATACCTTAACCTAAAATAACCAAGAAAATAGATCTGCATTAGTGTCACCTCAACTCATATGAATGCAATGCATGATATGCAATCTATCTGGGTCCAGAAACGCCTATACCACTCTCTGATACCAATAAATGTAACACCCCTCACCCGACTACAGTATAGCCGAGCAAAGTGTGCTACATTCGGTGCCGGAGCACCCTATCTTATCTTACTTTATTCCTTTCATAATTTGATCTCATTATATTTTAATATTAATTATTTTTCGACGGAGAAACCAGCGGAGTTTCCCCTATTTTATTACCAGTTGACGTATTTTACTATTTACCTGTTTGAAAATTTCAATAATATTTTACAAATAAAATCTCATCAATTATTTTCATAACCATCTCATTCATATATCTCAATTTCATATTCATTTCCATGCATTATCTATATATTTCAAATATGCCTTCGAATCCATACAATCTCATTCATGCTCAAATCACATAAGTAAAATTTTAAAATTTCTTTAATTTACATAATTTCATAATTTATATGATATATAAATTAATTACATATGAAAAAGCTAATTTATTAAATTACATTACATTTCTATTAATTACCTGCTCATAATCTACATTATAATACAATATCTAGCATTTTATACTTAAATACAAAATATGATCTATATGGGCCCTATCTACATGCATTGCTGAGGAGGTGACAACCTTGAATACTCCAGCCACTTCTGCAGATCTGGACTCCAAAAATCTTAGTCAAAGTACCTGCGCGAGGAAACAAATCCATCGCGCTAAGCATTGCTGCTTAGTGGTGCAATAATAGAACAAGAAAATAAAATATACAAACAAAGAAAGAACGAAGCATAATTTGAATATTTAAGAATCAATTTAATTTAATACAATGTGTCTAATATTAATTATCTTTTGTTCTCATTTGTTTCGCTTTGGAAGCGTTTAATTCCGAAATTCACAGTGATAATGTACAACATACAGAATTAATAAAAATACTCAGTTTATATTTATATGGCAATAGAAGATACATTTAAAATATTTAGTTAAGTTATACCTATTTTTGCAACTCTTTTATCATTTTACTTAATAATTTTTATGTGGTTTGGATCATTTCATAATTGTAACTAATTCTTTTGAAGTCTTATTAACTCATTTATTTGATTTCTAATATTTTTAGTTACTAATAGTCTTAATTTGTTTCAATAAATTACATTGCCCAAGTAACCTATGACAGGCTGACTAAACTGGATAACAGGTCGTTGGCACAGGACACCGCGGTGCCTCGGGCCGTCATACCATGGGACGCAGAACGTCAACCACGTATGCAGTCAGTATGGCTAAAAAGCCATGATAACACATAATCGGGCATAAATGCCATGAATGTTGGCATAAAGCCATGAATACGGGCATAAAGCCTTAAATACGGGCATAAACCCTTTCGCAGTACTGCTAAAATAATACCCTATTGGCATGCCAATCTATCCAATCTGACACACGTGTCTAGGCAATACAAGGGCACATAATATCATTAAATATTAATACATTGTGTTTTATGAATTCATTATTTCATGATAAATTTCAATTATAATTCATACATTCATTTGATCATTTATATGATCACAATTCACATCAATTATCCTTTTATACCATTGTACTCAAAATACTTCTCCTTTCTATAATAATGAGAACTAATGTCTCATTCATACATTAATATAGTTCATTTATTCATTCATTATGTTATTCATATTGGTCTCAATTCTAAACAATGGTTCACATGTACCATTGTATTCAAAACATTTTTCCTTTCTCATTTATACATTCAAGAATCTACTTATGTAATTACAAATTTTATATTTCAAGTTGAGTTACTAATATTTTATGAATTCCATTTGTGATGGGCATATGAGCCCTAACTATCTATTCACATCAATTAGGTGACTTATTTTTCATGTTTCAAGTAATCCATGAATATTTCATGGATTTCAAATTTATGGCCTTAATTTCTTTTTTAACAATTTTGACTAGGATGCATAGTCCACATTTGTCATACAATTCTAAGCATTTAAGCTTAGAATTGGTTCTAGGTCTTCGTCTTAATTTACTAATCATTTTGATTACTATTCACCTTACTAGTCAACCAAAATGTTGACTTTTTTTATACTTAATGGATATATTAATTCTAATTACACCAAGATCCCACATTTTTAGTTTTACATTTGCTAGTATTAATTGCCAATTGCAATTTAAAGTCCCCTAGATGCATTTCTAATTTCAAATTTTGAATTTCAAGTTTTGGTGTCACTATTTACCTCATTGGTCAACAAAAATGTTGACTTTTGGATAGAAAATAGGTACATTGGTTTTAACACTCTCAATGCACCACATTTTACATTTAAAACTTGTTGGAATTGATTACCATTACCATTTCTAAGCTTAAAACAAGAGGGCAGAATTTTCAGTTTTTCAAGCCTAACTTTACTGTTCCATAAAGCATTATTGCAGTGGGAATTTGAGGAAATGGTAAACATGAAAGTTGTTCCTTATTTTGTCTAGTTGAATTTCATTTTTTGAATCACTCCATTTGGAGTTTTGTAGCCCCAGATATGGTCCAAAAATCACAGCTGGCCGGATTTCAATTCTGCAGAATTTACCAAATCTACAGTACCATGAATAGTGACTGCCACTGCCATTTGGGTTAAGTTCTGGTCATAATTTGGGGTAGGTTTCTTCATGAAAGTTGTTTGTCTAGGTTTTAACTTATTTCTGTAAACATTTCAGGTCAATTGACAATTTCTACAGTGAGTTATGGCCAAATGAACAGTTACTGTTCATTTGGACATTCTGCAGAATTGGCTTGCAGGGTACCCGGATTGGGGCCAACTTTTGGTCCTCTTGCTTTGGTCTTTTGGGCATGGTTTCTTCAGAAAAAATGTGCCATTATAAGTCTAGTTTCATGTCCAATTGACCAAACACCAATTGGACCTACACAGCCAAAGTTATGGCTGTCTAAGTGGGCTGGAATCACAGCCTCATTGCTGCTGTCACTAGGCAGCCTACCAACTTGGTTTGTGACACTTTGGTTCACTTCAAATTATGATTAACTTGCCTCAAATGGTCACTAATTGACCAATAGAATGTCCATTAATCACTTCATAAGCCAAGTCCAATTCTTCACTCCCAAAACCCTAATTTCCATTTCAATTCACCCATACACCTAGTTAAACACTTTCATTCATTATATATGTGTATATACACCTTAAACATAATCTCTAATTCATTCTAAGTCCATTAAAACCATCAAATTCATTCCTTCCTTAGGGCTGCCGAAATTCATGGCATACCTACACAAAGTTTCTATTCATTTTAGTTACAAATTCTTACTTATTTCAAGTCTCTAACATAGAAATAAAGAGCTTTAGGTGTATATGTGCACTAACCTCTTGTAGGGCAGAATTTTCCAAGCTCAAACTTCACTTTCTTTCCTTTTCTAGGCTGCCAAACACTTTCCCAAGATGAGTGGACAAGTTTTAGTGAAGGTGACTTAGGGTTTAGTAGTGGAATTTTATGGGAAATGGAAGTAGTTGAAGGAAACATTCATGGAGGGTTATGGAGGAGAAACTCACGTTTTGGCTGAAGAAGAAGAAGAAGAGCAGAATTTTTTTTGGTCTTCTTTGTCTCTTTTAAGTGATTTAAGAAAGCTTGTTGAATGGTGATTGGTTGGGAGAAAGTAAATGACATCATGTGATGTCATTATCCTTAATTTCCACTATTTTTCTTTTCTTTTCTTTTCTACCACATTTCAATTTAATTTTTAGCAATATTTATTCATATTTTGAGTCATAATAATTATTTACTTAAATGGACAAGTCGGCCAAAAATCACCTATGAAGGAGAAATGACCAAAATGCCCTCCGTTTGGCTTAACGGGTCAAAATTGTCTGTACCGATTGAAAAATTTTTCTAAATATTTTCTTGGCATTCTAATGCCATAGGAACCTCAATGACCCTTCTCTGGAGTCCCAAAAATTATTTTATGAATTTTTCCCTGGGTCTAGGGCTCCTAGTTGCGAGAACCGCAACTTCCCTCTGGTTACCCATCGCTTGGGCACCGGCTCATTTGACTTAGTTGTATTTTATTTCTAAAATTTTTACTAAATTTTTCTTATTAATATTTGAGTTAATTATGGTTCCTGACTTTAGTTTAAATATTTTTCCGGACGTTCTAGCTGTCCGGACCGACACCGGTCGCCGAAACAGTAGAATGTACGGAGTTGCTACAGTGAGGGTGTTACACACCAGGCATAACATCAATTTCAAACTGCACTTCTCTTTCTGGAGGTGATCCTGGCAATTCTTCAGGAAATACATCCGGAAAGTCACATACAGTAGGGATATCCCTCAGTGCTGGACTCCCCACTTGGGTGTCTATCACATGTGCCAAGTACGCCTCACACCCTTTCTTAATCATTTTTCTGGCCAGTGCAACTGAAATGATGTTTGAAGGTAATAGCTGTCTCTCCCCATGTATTACTACATCACCATACTGAGGGAGACCAAAAGTGACTGTCTTCAGTCTACAGTCAATCATGGCGTGATACCTGGCTAACCAATCCATGCCCAAGATAATGTCATAATCTCTTAAGGGCATTTTAATTATGTCTGACAGGAAAATATGTCCTTGGATCACCAAAGGACAATCTCTATATAGCCTATTTACCCTGACCTCCTGGCCTAATGGACTATTTACTAACACATCATAGTCCATTGGTACACACTGAATAGCAGTAGAACACATCACACTAGCACTAACATACGAATGTGTGGAGCCAGGATCAAATAACACGTGCACATCTTAGTCAAGGATGGAGAAATTACCAGCTACAACATCTGATGTTTCAGCCTCTTCCCTCTGACGCATGGTATACACTCTGACTGGTGCGCCATCGATACCGATCGTTAATGTGCTTTGACTTCCAGAGTGTTACCAGTGGCCCCTACCGCCTCTACCTCTAGCACCGATCGTGACCTCTAGGTGCGAGACTTGGGCCGATCCTCGATGTAGCAAGAGGTCCGCATCGTGCGAACTAGTGCAATCCTTAGCGAAATGTCCGCTCCCTCCACAATTAAAACATGCACCGGTGGCCTTGAAACAAACCCCACCATGAGTTCTACCACAAGTTTCACACCGCTGCATCGATAGAGATCCTCGAAAAGCTTGTTGGCCTACCGACTGCATCGAGGTGGTCTTTGGCCAGAAAATCTGCCTCTGCCTCTACGGGAGCTGGATCCCCCAAACTGTTTCCTCTTGCCAGAACCACTTTCAGATGCTTGTCCAGTAGTCTTTTCAGCCTTCTCTTTCTCTTGTGAACCCTTCTTCACTACCCCTTCAGATTCTATCCTTTCTAATTCCAAGGCTTGTGAAATCAATTCAGCAAAATTCTGATGTCGAAAACCCACGACTTGCATTCTCAAATTCTGCCTTAACCCAGACTCAAACCTCTTGCACCTATCTCTGGGGGTGGAGACTAAGCTTCCAGCATAGTGGCTTAGCCTTGAGAAGTCTCTCTCATACTCTGCTATGGTTCGGTTCCCTTGTTTCAAACTCAAAAATTCTTGCAACTTCATATCCACATATGCATCGGGAACCCATTTCTGTCGAAACTCCCTCAAGAAGTCTGTCCATGTAAGGACAGGTGGCTCAACCAGGCTGTGGGGGATGGTCTTCCACCATTCATATGCATCCCCTTGGAGAAGAGATACTGAATACTCGAACTTCAGCTCTTCCGTACACTGTAGCTTTCTAAAAACTCGTTCCATTCTTTCCAACCACTGTTCTGCCTCCAAGGGATCCACAGTGCCTTTAAACTCGGTGGCCCCAAATTTCATCAACTTTTCATATTGCCGAGCTGAAGGCTGTGGTTGTGCTACAGGTACTGGCATCTGAGCTTGGGGTGGCACATTACTCGCCATTTGCTAGAAAAATGCAGCCATCTGCTGTACAAATTGAGCAGAAAATTGCGGTGTTGGAGCAGGAGCTGGAGTGGCTGACCCACTCACGTTCTGGAGTGCTGGGGCTTCCCCATGAACCTCAGCCTCAACAGATCGTTCTTCGGAATGATCTCCTCCTTCCATTCCATTTTCTCAAAATTTCTACTTCCTGAGATCAAACACAAGGAGGTTGACCTCCGTTAGAGCATATTCATGATGTAAATATGTCATATGTATCAATTAAAGACACTTGAGCAGTTGTACTTATCAATAAAATGTTCATACATATAGTCAAAATTTATTGAAAAACCATGCTCTGATGCCACTAAAATATGTCACACCTTACCCCTCCGTACGGCATAACATAATCCCGTAGAATACTTAATGAACTGCCGAACTTCACCTACCGATAACTCATTAAGTACCCTACAAGAGATTTTAAAACGATTTTCTTACATTTTGGAAGTGGTGAGCATTTTAGTGAGAATTAAAAACCATTTATTCAAAGCTTAAAGACTAGTAAAAATTTTTGTCCATTTAAATTTTACCGCAAATTTTATAAAAATTTTGACAGAGTTCCGTTTGAAACTGGAGAAAACAGTTCTTCAAATACCTAAAAAAAACACTTCCAAAAATATTTCACAACTCCCAACCTTCAATGACTCAATCATCTCAATTCAATGCACTTCAAAATAATTTCACAATACAAATCAAGATTTCTCATCTCAAAATATTTAATATCTCCAATCACAGAGCATAAAGTAAGAAATCCATAAGTGCTAAGATTAATTTACAGAAAGAAATCCAAAAAATAATATTATTACAATTTATTTACAACTGCTCAACTACATTGATACATACAACATTTTTATATTTACATCAAGATTATCTACAAGGGTATAAAATAATACCCGTACAAAATGGTCAGAGTAGTCCTCGATTTAACAAAGACTCACTCACGCTTTCCTTGCTCTTATCTGATAAAGAAAATAAGCTATCGCTGAGTATAAAAATACTCAGTGGTGCACAATAAAAATTTAAAATACAATAAATAAATCATTCATTGCCAAACACAATTTAAATATTTCTCAATCACATTTCACAAATATCAAAGTTCATAATAACACCATTTCGTCAAATAATCTATTAAACACAGTTTAGTCAAACAATTTCATAAACACAGTGTTGCCAAAGTCATACACAACTTAAGCCATGACACAAAATTTCCGATCAATGCCGCGTTGTACACCACGACAAAGCAATCTCAACCCCATTAGTCTCATAAAATAATTTTTGGGACTCCAGAGAAGGGTCATTGAGGTTCCTATGGCATTAGAATGCCAAGAAAATATTTAGAAAAAATTTTCAATCGGTACAGACAAGTTTGACCCGTTAAGCCAAACGGAGGGCATTTTGGTCATTTCGCCTTCAGAGGCGATTTTTGGCCGACTTGTCTAGTTGAGTAAATAATTATTATGACATAAAATATGAATTAATGTTGATGAAAAATTAATTTGAAGTTAGTAGAAAAGAAAAGAAAAGAAAATACAATATAATGCAAATTATGACATCATTATGATGTCATTTAAAAGTTCTCACCAATCACAATTAAACAACCATCTTATTAACTAATAAAAACAGACAAATGAGACCAAAGAAATTAAAAACACCATCTGCCTTCTTCTTCCCCAAACCAGCCGAATCCATGCCCTAGACCCAAACCTCCATTAACACTTCAACAAGCTTCCCACTCCACTAAGTTTCACCATAAATCCTCCTACTCCTTTCACTAAAACTCATCTTTGCACCTTGAATAACCCTTAGGCAGCAAAAATAAAGAGAAAAGGTGAAGAATTAGAGCTCTTGAAAAGCTCTTAAGTGAGGTTAGTGCTATATTTTCTCTCTCACTCTTTTTAATTTTTGTTAGAGCATCAATTTAAGTTAAGAAATTATAAAAATTTGAAGTAAATTATACATGTTAGAGTATCTTCAATTTTTGGCAGCCATGAACTTTCTTGAGTTTGATGGCTTGAATGGAAATAAAATCTAGGGATGTCCCTTGATGTGTATAAGTGAATTAAAAACCTTAATGGCATGTATATTGTAAGATTTGAGAACTTAGGAATTAGGGTTTTGAGGGAAATTTGAGTTTCACTTATGTAATGGTGAATGAAAATTTTAAGGGTCAATTAGTGACTATTTGAGGTAAGTTGACCATAATTTGGAGTGAAGTATAGTGTTACAAACTGATTTGGTAGGCTGCCTAGTGAGAGCAGCAGGTGAGGCTGTGAGTCCAGCCTGTTTGGACAGCCATAACTTTGGCTATGTAGGTTCAATTAGTGTTTGGCCAATTGGACATGAAATTAGACACATAATGGCACAATTTTGGTGAAGAAACCATGGCCAAAAGACCAAAGTAAGTGGACCAAAAACTGGTCCCAATCCGGATGTCCTGCAACCAGATTTTGCAGAATGACCAAATGAATAGTAATTGTTCATTTGGCCATAACTCATCGTAGAATGGCCCAATTGATCTGAAATATTTACATAAACAAGTTAAGATATAGACAAACAACTTTCATGAAGAAACCTACCCCAAATTATGACCAGAACCTATCCAACAAGGCAGTTGCAGTCACTATTCACTGCACTGTAGATATGGTCAATTCTGCAATTTTTCAATCCGAGCAGCTGTGGTTTTTGGACCATAACTGGAGCTACAAAACTCCAAATGGAGTGATTCAAAAAAGGAAATTCAACTAGACAAAATAAGGAACAACTTTCATGTTTATCATTTTCTCAATTTCCCACTATAACAGTCACTAATGGAACAGAAAATTTAGGGTACAAAAACTGAAAATTCTGCTCCCTTAGTTTTAAGCTTAGAAATGGTATTGGTGATCAATTCCAACAAGTTTTAAATGCAAAATGTGGTACATTGGGAGTGTTAAAACCAATGTACCTATTTTCTATCCAAAAGTCAACATTTTTGTTGACCAATGAAGTGAATAGTGACATCAAAACTTGAAATTCAAAAATTGAAGAATTCTAAAGTATCAAATGCCCTAGTATACCTAACAAGATTGGTTTGGATAGTTTGGCATGCCAATAGGGTTCAGTTAGCAGTGCTGTACATGGCATTATGCCATTCTGTGATTTTATGGCTTTTAGCCATTTTGACATTGTGTTGAGACTTGGCCTCGTGCCTAATATTATTTACAGCTTGTTAGCTGTTCTGTTGCACACCGGGAGATACATATGTGACCGATGGTGTGACGGCCCGAGGTACTTGATACCCAGTGCCAGTTTACCCGTTTATCCAGTCCAGTTGTTCAGTATAGGTTACTTGGGCAACCAAAAGAATGAAAGTGGATAAAGTTAACGAAATAAATGATTATAACAAGTACAAAACAAGTAAAACATCGATACATTCAATGCATATTTATTTCTGTTATTTCTTTCTATTTTACTATTTGCACCACTAAGCATTATTGCTTAGTGCATTGCTTTTGCCACGCGTAGGTTCTGGAGATACTGATCGAGAACCCAGTAGACCGCAGACTGGGTGAGACCATTCTGCAGCTCTGCATAGTGTCCGTGTCACCTCACCATCTTCAGTGCATTGGTAGGACACTAGGTTTCATTTTGGTATTTTGTAACTAATTTTTATTTTCTCACATGTAATTGAACTTATGTAATGTATTTTGATGTTCATATAAATAATGAAAATTGTGGTTATGAATGTAAAATTTGAGTATTTATTTATTGCTTGTATATGAGTATCATGAGAAATGAATGTTTGAGTAATGGAAAGGTTGTTGAAAATCATATTGAGACTTTGTTGATAAAATGGAGTTGGGATTGTTTGGAAATGATTTTGGAAGTGTTTTTCACAGGTTCTGAAGGACTGTTTTCTCCATTTTTAGCCGGTACTCTGCCGGATTTTCTTTAAAATTTTCGGAACCTCAAATAAATTATAATGTCAATAAATGACTTAAATGAATTATATTTCACAAGTTATATTCAAAACTATGATAAAAATTAATTAAGATAAAATAGAGTGTTCCGGTACACCGTGTGACATATCTTACTCAAATATACTGTAGACGGGTAAGAGGTGTCACATTTAGTGGTATCAGAGCACGGTTTAGGCGTTTCTGGGCCTAGATTGAGTCCATACCATGCATTGCATTTGTAAGAGTCGAGGTGACACTAATGCAGATCTGTTTGTTTTTCTTATTTTGAATAGGATATGGACCCTACATCACAGAGAGCAGTTGAGGAGGAAGTGGAGAGTCATGCTCCACCTGCAGCAGCTGAGACTGGGGGTATGGGAGAACCTGCTCCGCCAGCTCAAGCAGAGCCTGCTCAGCCTCCACAGGCCATGTTCCAGCAAATGGCCGAATTTTTCAAACAAATGGCTGGGGTAATGCCACCACCACCACCACCTCCACAACCAAAATCACACCTGGAAAAATTGAGAAAGTTTGGAGCAGTGGACTTCTTTGGCAAGAGAGAAAATGATTCTGTTGCAGCCGAAAATTGGTTGAACAGAATAGGTAGAGTTTTAAAACAACTCCACTGCACTCCAGAGCAAAACTTGGAAGCTGCCATATCTCTGTTATAAGATGATGCATATGAATGGTGGGATACTGTGTCCAGTGAAGTACAGCCAGAAATAGTAACTTGGGACTTCTTTCTCTCCGAATTTAAGAAGAAATATGTGGGTAGTGTATACCTAGAAGAGAGAAGAAGAGAGTTCATTAATCTGAGGTAGAGACAGCTGTCAGTGGCCGAGTATGAGAAGGAATTCGTCAGATTGAGCCGCTATGGAAGGGAGATAGTCCCTAATGAAGCTGAAAGGTGCAAGAGATTTGAAGAGGGATTAAATGACAACATAAAGATCATGATCACTGCCTTGGGAATCACTGACTTCACCAAGTTAGTGGAAGCTGCAATAAAGGTTGAAAAGATTAGAATAAGTGAGCAAACCAGAAGAGAGAGACAGCAGAAGAGGGGCCCAGGTCAGTCTAGTTCATCTCCTGCACCTGGGAAGAAGTTCAAGGGTCCACACCGCACGAGTTCAGTCGCAACAAGGTCAGGGTCAGTCTCAGGGGCCCAGGCCACAGTTCACCCCTAGGAGAGGTCAGTCCACACCATCAGTGGGTAGCTCTCCAGGGATGGGGTTCAGGGGACCAGCCCCAGCATCTTCTGCATGTCCACATTGTCTGAAATGGCATAAGGGGGAGTGTTGGAGAGTGACTGGTGCCTGCTTAAGGTGTGGGTCAACATAACATCAGTTGAGGAATTGTCCACGCAGAACTACTACAGCTGCTCTAACACAAGCAGACAGACCTGCTCCTGCACCACAAAGGGGTAGGAAATCTGGCAAATCTGAGGTAGTGGGACCATCACAGAGGCCTGCATCTGAGCCAGCAGAGAGGCCAGATAACAGACCACCTGCCAGAGCTTATGCCATGAGAGCACAGGAGGAGCAAGATGCCCCGGACGTCATCAGGGGTACGTTCTCCCTCTACAATACATCTGTGCATGCATTGGTGGATCCAGGATCCACTCATTCATACATCTGCATCAACCTACCCGTAGAAAGGGGGATACTAGTAGGGGAGAGTGACCAAGACATTCTGGTCACTAATTCGTTGGGCCACAGTGTTGTGGTGAACAAAGTGTACAAGGGTTGCCCGTTAAAGATTCAAGGGTATGAATTCTTGGCAGACCTAATTGAGTTGCCTTTCCCTGAGTTTGACGTGATTTTGGGAATGGACTGGTTGTCACGTCATCAGGCAATAGTTGATTGCAAGTTGAAGAGAATTTCTCTGAAAACTTCTGAGGGTAATGAGATAACTGTTGTGGGTGAAAGGACAGATTTCCTGTCCAATGTCATCTCAGCCACAGTTGCAAGAAGAATGATGAGAAAAGGCTGTAAAGCCTACCTAGCACATGTGGTGGATACTAGGCAGGCTAAGCCAAACCTGAGTGATATACCCACAGTAAGAGACTTCCCAGAGGTATTTCCTGAAGAATTGCCTGGTTTGCCACCATAAAGGGAAGTCGAATTTGCTATTGAGACACTGCCGGGTACAGCACCCATTTCCATTGCTCCTTATAGGATGGCACCCACTGAATTGAGGGAGTTGAAAACTCAGTTGCAAGAGTTGCTTGATAAGGGGTTCATACGCCCCAGTGTGTCACCATGGGGAGCTCCAGTGCTGTTTGTAAAGAAGAAGGATGGGACTTTAAGGCTTTGCATTGATTACCGGCAGTTGAATAAAGTGACTGTGAAGAATAAATATCCGTTGCCTAGAATTGATGATCTGTTTGATCAGTTGAAGGGAGCAGGAGTATTTTCTAAAATTGATCTCAGATCAGGGTACTATCAGTTGAGGGTGAGGGATGCAGATGTGTCAAAGACTGCATTCAGGACCCGATATGGGCATTATGAGTTTCTAGTGATGCCCTTTGGCCTAACAAATGCACCAGCGGCATTCATGGACCTCATGAACCGTATCTTCCATCCACACTTAGATCGGTTCGTAGTGGTCTTTATTGATGATATTTTGGTGTATTCCAAGACCAGGGAAGAACATGATGAGCATTTGAGGATTGTTCTGCAAACCCTGAGCGAAAAGAAGCTATATGCTAAGTTGTCCAAGTGTGACTTCTGGTTGAATGAGATTGCATTCCTTGGACACATAGTGTCAGCTGATGGGATTAGAGTGGATCCTAAGAAAATAGAAGTAGTGATGGAATGGAAGCCTCCTAGAAATACAACTGAGGTCAGAAGCTTCTTGGGGCTAGCTGGGTATTACAGGAGATTTGTGAAGGGATTTTCCTTAATAGCTGCTCCAATGACCAAGATGTTACACAAGAATGTCAGATTTGACTGGAATAACAAGTGTCAGACCAGTTTTGAGAAGTTGAAGGCTATGTTGACAGAGGCACCAGTGTTAACACAGCCAATGTCAGGAAAGGACTTTGTGGTCTACAGTGATGCCTCTCATAATGGGTTAGGGTGTGTATTGATGCAAGAGGGGAAAGTGATCGCCTATGCTTCCAGGCAGTTAAGGCCACATGAACAGAACTACCCTACCCATGATCTAGAGCTTGCAGCAATTATCTTCGCACTGAAGATATGGAGGCATTACTTGTATGGTGAAAAGTGCTATATTTACACGGACCACAAAAGCCTGAAATACTTGCCAACCCAGAAGGAGCTCAACCTTAGACAGAGACGATGGATTGAGTTCCTGAAGGACTACGATTGTGTAATTGACTACCATCCTGGGAAGGCAAATGTAGTTGCTGATGCTTTGAGCAGAAAATCCATCACAGCTTTGAAATCATTGAATGCCCGTCTATCTTTGGTTCGAGATGGAGCTATTTTGGCTGAGTTGCAATTGAGGCCAAACTCATACTGCAGATTTTAGATGGGCAAAGCGGATGAAAAGTTAATGGCTATTATGAGCAAAATCTCGGAGGAAACAAAGAATCGATTATGGGGTGAAAGCGGATGGGTGCTCAGTACTACAAAGGAAGACTGTGTACCGGATGATGGGGAATTGAAGACCAGATTCTAAAAGAGGCACACACCGGTGTATATGCTATGCACCGTGAAGTACAAAGATGTATCATGATCCAAGGTTCAGATTGGTGGCACTGGTATGAAGAGGGACATAGTGACTATGTGACTAAATGCTTTACATGTCGGCAAGTCAAGGTAGAACATCAAGTTCCATCGGGTTTGCTACTGACTATACGCATACCGAATGGAAATGGGATCGGTCACCATGGATTTTGTAAGTGGTCTACCTCTCACCCGGAAGAAACATGATGCGATATCGGTGATAGTTGATAGATTGACAAAGTCGGCACACTTTACGCGATTAAGACCGACTACTCACCGGAGAAGTTAGCGGTGTATATCGCTGAGATAGTTAGACGCATGGAATTCCACTTTCCATCATATCCGATCGAGACCCAAGGTTTACATCGAGATTTTGGAAGAAGTTGCATGAGTCCTTGGGTACACAACTCCACTTCAAAGACAAAGATTCCATCCTCAGACGGATGGGCAATCCGAAAGAGTAATCCAGGTAAACAATTGAACCAATTGAATTAATACAACTATTGAACTAAAATGATAATAATAACATGAAATATATGTCAGGTCCTTGAGGATATGCTGAGGAGTTGTGTCATTGAGTTTGAGGGAAGTTGGGATAGATACCTCCCACTGGCAGAATTTGCATACAACAATAGCTACCAAGCTAGTATCCAAATGGCCCCGTATGAAGCACTGTATGGGAGGAAATGTAGAACTCCAGTGTGCTAGACTGAATTAGGCGAAGACAAACTGGTGGGGCCAGACTTGGTGAAACAGACTGAGGAGAAAGTGAAACTAATCAAAGCCAATCTGAAGGTTGCCTCAGACAGACAGAAATCTTATACCGACCTGAAGAGAAAAGAAATAGAATATGCGATTGGCGACAAAGTGTTCCTCAAGGTGTCACCGTGGAAGAAGGTATTGAGGTTTGGAAGAAAAGGTAAGTTAAGCCCTAGGTTCATTGGCCCATATGAAGTCATTGAACGTGTGGGTCCAGTGGCCTATAGGCTAGCTTTACCACTAGAGCTGGACAAGATCCACAATGTGTTCCACGTGTCTATGCTCAGAAGATACCACTCAGATCCTTCACATGTCATCTCCAGGGAAGAAATTGAAATATAGCCGGATTTGACATATGAAGAAGAACCTCTACGGATCCTGACTCGGGAAGTGAAAGAGTTGAGAAATAAGCAGATTCCACTGGTGAAAGTGCTTTAAAGGCACCACAACACCGAGGAGGCAACTTGGGAAAGTGAAGAAACGATGAGGCAACAGTTCCCTCAACTGTTTACATCAGGTAAAATTTCGAGGACAAAATTTAAATTAGAGGGGAAGAGTTGTAACACCCTCCCTGTAGCAACTCCGTACATTCTCTTTATTCGTGACGATTTGGTCCTGACAATAGAACGTCCGGAAAAATATTTAAACTAAAGTGAGGAATCATAATTAACTCAAATATTAATAAGAAAAATTTAGTAAAAATTTTAGAAATAAAATACAACTAAGTCAAATAAGCCGGTGCCCAAGCGATGGGCAACCCAGAGGGAAGTTGCGGTTCTCGCAACTAAGAGCCCTAGACCCGGGGAAAAATTCATAAAATAATTTTTGGGACTCCAGAGAAGGGTCATTGAGGTTCCTATGGCATTAGAATGCTAAGAAAATATTTAGAAAAATTTTTCAATCGGTACAGACAAGTTTGACCCGTTAAGCCAAACGGAGGGCATTTTGGTCATTTCGCCTTCAGAGGCGATTTTTGGCCGACTTGTCTAGTTGAGTAAATAATTATTATAACATAAAATATGAATTAATGTTGATGAAAAATTAATTTGAAGTTAGTAGAAAAGAAAAGAAAAGAAAATACAATATAATGCAAATTATGACATCATTATGATGTCATTTAAAAGTTCCCACCAATCACAATTAAACAACCATCTAATTAACTAATAAAAAGAGACAAATGAGACCAAAGAAATTAAAAACACCATCTGCCTTCTTCTTCCACAAACCAGCCGAATCCATGCCCTAGACCCAAACCTCCATTAACACTTCAACAAGCTTCCCACTCCACTAAGTTTCACCATAAATCCTCCTACTCCTTTCACTAAAACTCATCCTTGCGCTTTGAATAACCCTTAGGCAGCAAAAATAAAGAGAAAAGGTGAAGAATTAGAGCTCTTGAAAAGCTCTTAAGTGAGGTTAGTGCTATATTTTCTCTCTCACTCTTTTTAATTTTTATTAGAGCATCAATTTAAGTTAAGAAATTATAAAAATTTGAAGTAAATTATACATGTTAGAGTGTCTTCAATTTTCGGCAGCCATGAACTTTCTTGAGTTTGATGGCTTGAATGGAATTAAAATCTAGGGATGTCCCTTGATGTGTATAAGTGAATTAAAAACCTTAATGGCATGTATATTGTAAGATTTGAGAACTTAGGAATTAGGGTTTTGAGGGAAATTTGAGTTTCACTTATGTAATGGTGAATGAACATTTTAAGGTTCAATTAGTGACCATTTGAGGTAAGTTGACCATAATTTGGAGTGAAGTATAGTGTTACAAACTGATTTGGTAGGCTGCCTAGTGAGAGCAGCAGGTGAGGCTGTGAGTCCAGCCTGTTTGGACAGCCATAACTTTGGCTGTGTAGGTTCAATTGGTGTTTGGCCAATTGGACATGAAATTAGACACATAATGGCACAATTTTGGTGAAGAAACCATGGCCAAAAGACCAAAGCAAGTAGACCAAAAACTGGTCCCAATCCGGATGTCCTGCAACCAGATTCTGCAGAATGACCAAATGAACAGTAATTGTTCATTTGGCCATAACTTATTGTAGAATAGCCCAATTGATCTGAAATTTTTACAGCAACAAGTTAAGATATAGAAAAACAACTTTCATGAAGAAACCTACCCCAAATTATGACCAGAACCTATCCAACAAGGCAGTTGCAGTCACTGTTCACTGCATTGTAGATATGGTCAATTCTGCAATTTTTCAATCCGGCCAGCTGTGGTTTTTGGACCATAACTGGAGCTACAAAACTCCAAATGGAGTGATTCAAAAAAGGAAATTCAACTAGAGAAAATAAGGAACAACTTTCATGTTTATCATTTTCTCAATTTCCCACTGTAACAGTCACTAATAGAACAGTAAATTTAGGGTACAAAAACTGAAAATTCTGCTCCCTTAGTTTTAAGCTTAGAAATGGTATTGGTGATCAATTCCAACAAGTTTTAAATGCAAAATGTGGTACATTGGGAGTGTTAAAACCAATGTACCTATTTTCTATCCAAAAGTCAACATTTTTGTTGACCAATGAAGTGAATAGTGACATCAAAACTTGAAATTCAAAAATTGAAGAATTCTAAAGTATCAAATGCCCTAGTATACCTAACAAGATTGGTTTGGATAGTTTGGCATGCCAATAGGGTTCAGTTAGCAGTACTGTACATGGCATTATGCCATTCTGTGATTTTATGGCTTTTAGCCATTTTGACATTGTGTTGAGACTTGGCCTCGTGCCTAATATTATTTACAGCTTGTTAGCTGTTACATTTACCTGGAGATACATATGTGACCGATGGTGTGGCGAGGTACTTGATACCCAGTGCCAGTTTACCCGTTTATCCAGTCCAGTCATTCAGTATAGGTTACTTGGGCAACCAAAAGAATGAAAGTGGATAAAGTTAACGAAATAAATGATTATAACAAGTACAAAACAAGTAAAACATCGATACATTCAATGCATATTTATTTCTGTTATTTCTTTCTAATTTACTATTTGCACCACTAAGCATTATTGATTAGATCGTTGCTTTTGCCACGCGTAGGTTCTGGAGATACTGATCGAGAGCCCAGTAGACCGCAGACTGGGTGAGACCATCCTGCAGCTCTGCATAGTGTCCGTGTCACCTCACCATCTTCAGTGCATTGGTTGGACACTAGGTTTCATTTTGGTATTTTGTAACTAATTTTTATTTTCTCACATGTAATTGAACTTATGTAATGTATTTTGATGTTCATGTAAATAATGAAAATTGTGGTTATAAATGTAAAATTTGAGTATTTATTTATTGCTTGTATATGAGTATCATGAGAAATGAATGTTTGAGTAATGGAAAGGTTGTTGAAAATCATATTGAGACTTCGTTGATAAAATGGAGTTGGGATTGTTTGGAAATGATTTTGGAAGTGTTTTTCACAGTTTGAATAAGCTTTTCTCCATTTTTAGCCGGTACTCTGCCGGATTTTCTATAAAATTTTCGGAACCTCAAATAAATTATAATGTCAATAAATGACTTAAATGAATTATATTTCACAAGTTATATTCAAAACTATGATAAAAATTAATTAAGATAAAATAGAGTGTTCCGGTACACCGTGTGACATATCTTACTCGAATATACTGCAGACGGGTAAGGGGTGTCACAATATGAGCCTCAATTACACATGAGAAAGTAAAAGTTAATTACAAAATACCAAAATGAAACCTAGTGTCCTACCAATGCACTGAAGTCGATGAGGTGACATGGACACTATGCAGAACTGCAGATGGTCTCACTCAGTCTGTGGTCTACTGGGCTCTTTATCGGTCTCTCCAGAACCTACGCATGGCAAAAAGCAATGCGCTAAGCAATAATGCTTAGTGGTGCCAATAATATAATAAAAAGAAATAATAGAAAATAAATATGCAGTAAATATATTGATGTCTTATGCAGACAATTTTTAGATAATTATTTATAGTCTTATTTGTTTTGTACTTGTTATATTCATTATTTCATTAAATTTATCAATTTCCTTTTTTGGTTGCCCAAGTAACCTATATTGGATGACTGGACTAGATAAACGGGTAAACTGGCACTGGGTATCAAGTACCTCAGGCCGTCACACCATCGGTCACACATGTATCTCCTGGTGTGCAACAGAACAGCTAATAAGCTGTAATAAATATCAGGCACAAGGCCAAGTATCATCATAAAGTCAGAATGGCTAAAAGCCATAAAATCACATAATGTCATAATGCCATGTGCAGTACTGCTAACTGAACCCTATTGGCATGCCAACCTATCCAAACCAATCTTGCTAGGTGTACTAGGGCATGTTACACTTTTACATTTTACTATTCTTGAAATTTAAGTTTAGGTGTTACTATTCATTTTATTAGTCAACTAAAATGTTGACTTTTGCATGGAAAATAGGTACAATGGTTCTAATACTCCCAACATACCACATTTTGTATTCTAAAGTTGTTGGTATTGGTTGCCAATACTATTTCTAAGCTTAGTGTTAGTTATTCAAAATTTTCAGATTTTAAGCATTATGTTTACTGTTCTAATTGTCATTTATACAGTAGGAATTTGATAAAGTTGTCTTCATGAAAGTTGTTTCTTATTGTGTCTAGTTACATTTCTTTTTTTGAATCACTCCATTTGGAGTTTTGTAGCTCAATTTATAGCCTAAACACTATGATTGGCCGGATTGAAAACTTTCCAGATTTTCTGGACAGAACCAAATCTATAGCGTTTTGTGCACTGATTGCAGGTCAATTTTTGAACATGTTCTGATTAAAATTTGGGTTAGGTTTCTTTATGAAAGTTGTAGGTCTGTGTCTCAGCTTTTAGCTGGTAAAATTTTAGGCCAATTGGACCTTTTTACACTGAGTTATGACCAAATGAATAGACACTATTCATTTAGTTATTTTGCCCAGGCAGAATACAAGTCACCCGGATTAGGGCAATTTTGAGGTCAACTTGGTTTAGTTTTCTAGGCAGGGTTTCTTCACCAAAGTTGTGCCATTATGTGTCTAGTTTTATGTCCAATTGGCCTTGCACCAATTGAACCTCTACAACTCCATTTATAGCAGCCCAAACATACTAGACTCATACTCAGTCCTGCAGGTCAGCCAAGGCAGCTCACCCAATCTCAAATACCAAGCCACAACTAACTTCATTTCCTCATCATACACAGCCAAATGGTCATTAATTGACCATTTAAACTTTCATTCACCAACATATGAACAAAGTCTTAATTTTATACCCAAACCCTAACTCTACCATCTCAAATCATGCATTTAACTTGCATTTCATTATCCTAATCATGAAGTTAATGTTGAGGGCAACCATGATACCATTTTACCTCAAAGAAAACTTCATAACCCTACCAAGTACAAGGCTGCCGAAATTGGGGGAGTTATACACATAATTATTATTCAATTTTCTTGTAGATTTCTACTTAATCTGACTCCTTCAGTATGAAACTAAAGAGAAACATGAAGCTTGGTCACTAACCTTGAATGGAGTTAATTCCAATCAAGCAAGAGCTCTTCCTTTTCACTTCTTTTTGCTCCCAAAAGATTCACTAAGATGAGCTATTAAGTTTTTGTGTTGGGAATTTAGGGTTTAGTTGAAGAAAAACCAAGGAAACCAAACTTTGAAAACTTAGCAATGGAGGACAATGGATGGGTAGGGTTCGGCCAAAGGGAAGGTTAAAGAAAGCAACTGATTTTTTTCTTTCTTTTTTCTGCCCATTAAGTCATTTTAAATAAGTTAGTGCCATGTGTCAAAATTTGATTGGGTGGGAGGATTTTAATGACATCATAATGATGTCATAATTCCAATTTCTTTCATTTTCTTTCCTTTTCTTGTCTACTTAATTTCAATTAAATTTTTAATAATATTTATTCATATTTTATGTCATTTAAATTATTTATTTAACTGGACAAATTAGCCAAAAATCATCTCTGAAGATGAAATAACCAAAATGCCCTCCGTTTGGCTTAATAGACCAAAATTGTCTGTACCGATTGAAAAATTTTTCTAAGCATTTTCTTGGCATTCTAATGCCATAGGAACCTCAATGACCCTTCTCTGAAGTCTCAAAAATTATTTTATGAATTTTTCCCCAGGTCTAGGGCTCCTAGTTGTGAGACCACAACTTCCCACTGGGTTACCCATCGCTAGGGCACCGGCTCATTTAACTTAGTTGTATTTTATTTCTAAAATTTTTCCTAAATTTTTATTATTAACATTTGAGTTAATTATGGTTCCTCACTTTAGTTTAAATATTTTTTCAGACGTTCTAGCTGTCCATGTCACACCCTACCCCTCTGTAAGGCATAACATGATCCCGTAGTATACCTAATGAATTACCAACTCCGTCTACTGATAACCCATTAAGTACACTACAAGAGATTTTAAAAACTTTTCTTACTTCTTTTACAGTGGTGAGCACTATTTACAGGTGTTAAATATTTTGGTGAACTGAAGTGAAACAACTAACTCATTTGATTTATTTGGAATTTCTGTAAAAATTTTGGCAGAGTGCCATTTGTATTTTGGATAAAACAGTTCTTCAGAAAACCTGTAAAAAAGCACTTCAATATTTTTCCAAGTCTCAACTCCAACATATTACTCAACACAACATTTTTCTCAACTCAAATCAACAGTGATTTTTCAAAGTCTGAGACATAAGAAATATAATATAATTTTTACAATCCAAAATAACTCATGATTATTTACAACTTCAAGGTACAATTTAAATTTTCAACTGCTCAAAATCAAAACAAAATATACATACAGTGAATATATATTACAGTACAAAATGCCAACTGTGGTATACTCACTATACCCAAAAATCCCTCGCTGGCGGTATTAGCAGCCTAGTCTGCTGCCCTATCTGTCTACCTGTGACAGCAATAAAAAGCTATCGCTGAGACAATGTCTCAGTGGTGCACAACATTAACCAAATACAAATTTAAATCACAATTCATAATTCAAATAAATGATGGATACGTAAAACCATAATTAAATTCAAGACAATAAATGTCATAAAGAATTTAACACAATATCACATTAAATCTCAGTAATCGAAACATAGTTAAATTCAAAAAACAGTGAATGTCAATAAGAATTTAAACTTCATTTCACAAATTATCAAATCGCATAATAACACAATTTAGTCAAATAATTTAAGAATCCAGTGTTGCCAATTCATTCACAACTTAAGCCATGACACAAATTTCCGATCAATGCCGCGTTGTACACCACGACAAAGCAATCACAACCCCACTAATCGAAATCAATGAGGAAGGGAGCTAGCTATATAATGAGTACTCATCCGATCACCTCAACTGGTAAACCAGAGAGGGAAAAATAAACGATCACGACTCCATAAATGGAGAAGGAAATAAACGATCACAACTCCATAAAATGGAGAAGGAATGATACGATACTGTCATGCTAAGTGTGAACACAAAATCAATTCCAAACATTTTATTCAAATGATTCGTGAGAACCCAATAAATTTCTAAAGTCATAATTTCATTCACAAAATGGCAACACAATTCGTAATTAACTTCGATTTTCACAAATCCCACTAAACCAATTTTTCCACAATTTCAAACCATTTACAATGCTTTTTAAGCAATGAGTATCCATCAATATCATTCAAACAATTTCTCACAGTTTCAAATCATTTACAATGCTTTTCAAGCAATAAATATCCATTCAAACACATTTCCACAATTTAAAATAATAATGTACAAATAGTCAATATTTATTTCAATTGAAAAATTCAAAAGAAATAGTTGTTGTGCACAAACCTCTGATGACTATCTCCCTGGTCTGGACTCAGTGTTTCCTTCCTTTTCCCTGAGTCTTTAGTAACTGAGAAATACAATTTGAAGTGTTTCAGTACTAAATTATATTGTCTCTATCGATAATGTTTGGTAATTAATTCACTGAAAGCTATTATTCACTGAATACCTTTATTTGCTTAATCACCTAATATACCGACCCCCGATGCATTTTAGGTAAATTAGGTTTTAGTGTCATTAATATGTCACATTTGATAGGGTTTTAGGATTGGTACATTTTGCCAAACTCATTTCCTTGTTTAGTGCATTTTAATGCAACTTGCTGGATTCCCAGATACTAGTTTGACCTAGCCGGACGGCCTAGTTCCCTCAGTTTTCGGGTTTCGGTCAAAACTATAAACTTATAGATCTAGGTCTTATGGAACGCGGTGCAAAATTTTAGGTCATTCCGAGTTAAGTAGACCGAGTTATGGTCATTATACTATTGCTGGTCAAATGGTATCAAATTAGGTCAATTTGGTCAACTCTGGTTCGGCTAGTTTTTGGACCCGAACTTGTGCAAGTTGTTTGACTTGCTTATTGTCATTCTGAGCTTTGGTGTCTTCATAAGACATGTAGGTATGGGTCTTAACTATTCATGGTTAAAATTTCAGGTCAATTGGACCTGTTTTGAGTGAGTTATGGCCTAAACACTCACTACTGCCCAATTGGTCATTTTTCAGGTCCTAATTGCACCTAATCCGAATTGGTCATTTTCTTAGGTCACCTTGCAAGCAGAATTTTGGTATGCTTTCTCAATGAAAGTTGGCACATTTTGTGCCTAGTTCCACCTCTAATTGGTCTCATACCAATTGAGGTTACACATTTAAACTTATTGGCTAAAATGTACACTGCCCTTAGTTACCTTGCTTAAACACACATCAATCACACACTTACCTTGCAATATGTTTACTTCCCTACCAAATCTGTTTTGGTACATTACCAAAAACATATTCCACTTTACATTAACATCACTTTGGGCAGATTACAATTATCCTCAATACACCAATTGAAGTTCACATTTACAAAGTCTAAATACAATCACATACACACATAAACATCACTAATTCTTACATGCACTTTACAAAATAAATCTATATACATATCCATCAAACATCTATGTCAATATTCTGCCAACACTTTCATGAACACACACATTTATCCAAGTGTCCCAAGGCTACCGAAAATGTTCTTCAACACCAAAGTGTCCTACAATTCATCAATTCCCATCCAAGTGCAAAAATCACCATATAAATATGAAGTAATTCACTAGGTTATTAAATCATCACAACCAACATAATTCTCATCAATTATATGTACAAATACTTCATCAATACATGATTACATGGCTGCCCAAAAATGGATATCTCAATAACTCTTTAAACTTAAAAATTTCCTTCACAAAACTAACACCCATAACATGAACACAAAATTTACAAAGCCATCTTCAAAAATGCTAACTTACCTTATGGTTGGAGCTTGTTAAACCTTGCTTAAACTTCTCAAATTTGGTATCAAACTCTTCCTTGTGATGAGTAGACCATTTTTCATGAAGGAACCTAAGTGATTGGAGTTGAAAATGGAGAGGTTAAGTGAGCTCATGCAAAACGCCCATGGAGGTTTCTCTCATCCTTCAATTCGGCAACTTTGGTACAATGAAGAAGATGAAGTTTCTGCCTTGGATAATGGATGTACACCTGCCCCACTTAGTATATATTAATCCATTAATGGTCCACTAACTCCAAATAATCATATAATAAGCTAATTGTTCATTTATTCCACATTAACCCATGATTTTAGCTATTTACTTTAGGTACCACCAAATTAATTTTTCATTTTTATTTTCTAAGTGTAATACTATTTATTTTTAATGGACATTTAGGTCAAAAGACACTTCGGGATGTCAAATGACCATAATGCCCCTGTTCGGGTTGCATTCCCGATTTTTCTGAATATCTGGGTTTGTCTGTTTTTCGATTTCTCACTTTTCTTTGTACTAATTATTTAATTTTTCTTTGATCTTTCTAATGATATTTATTCTTCAATAAGGGTCTATTTAAGTTCTAAAAATATTTTCCAGGGTTCCCCGCAGTCCAGGGCTAGTCAACGGTCCACGCCGTGACTTCCCGGTGCGGTCACCCATCGCTAGGTTTCCCGGCTCACTTAACTTGGTTACATTTCTTTGCTATTATTTTTCCTTTGTTTTTCTCGTATTTTCTTTTCTTGTATTTCATTATTTTATGTCTCCTCACTTATATTGAAGTGTGGTTCTAGGCATCCTAGCTGTCCGGATAGCACTGGTCACCGGAATAGTAGAACGCACTACCGAACTTAGGGGTGTTGCAATTCACCCCCCCCCCCCTTAAATAAATTTCGTCTCGAAATTTTACCCAATAGCCATCTTACAACAGTCATACGTTTATTTTCTCCTTTCTATACGATCATATAATCTTCTTTTTCTCAAATTTGTATAAGTCTTTTTAGCAACCTAATATAACGTTTAATTTGTTTGTATAATACTAATCTCCTCTTACCATTGTACTATCTAATATTTCGATTCACGTTGCTTCTTGAATGACCCTTGAGGTCATGTTAGAATCATTCATCAATCATTGGTCCTCTGACCATTCTAATCCATAGTCTTCCTCACATTCTTAATATTTCTTTGTTATATATGAATCAACTGTTCAAATTTCTACTTCCATAACTCTTTTTATCTGTCAATATTTTATAACTTACTTCCTTTGGTACTGAACTATAACCTTTCGATATTCTAACTTTTGAGTTTTACATCCCTAAGTAGGATTTTCAAACTTATTTCTAACAATTAAATTCTGTCCTGGCATAACTATACCAAAACAGATGCCGTTGGCAACTATTCTCATCTAGATATACTATCGGGTAGTACGTAGCTCTACACAATAATCTCAAGTTAGTACTGAAATCTGCAGCTTACTCAATAGATCAAACTTTCCTATCTTTTATCCCTTTCGAATTCACTGATATCCGAACTTATTCTGATTACAATATCCATTAACAATTACTAACAGTAACATCTCTGCCTTCATCTAGAGCAATTCTATTTCTGTAACTTACTTTTACGTCCTCTTGCCTTACATTAAGTAGGCTCGCCGATTAGCTTTATAATTTATGGTGTGTCAGAAGATACTTTTCGCCGATAAACTCTTCCAAAACTAATTTCACTTATTATCACAATCCTTATCCTAAAGGACTAATCACTAATGCATCAAAATTTATTTCCCTGACCTCCTGTCCTAGCGGACTTGTTACTAGCACCTCAAAGTCCATTTTTGTACATGGAACCGCAATGCAATCAATGATGCTAGCACACACATAAGAATGGGTAGAACCCGGATCAAATAACACAAACACATTTTGGTTAAAAGTTGAGAAGGTACCAGCCACAACATCAGACGTCTCTGCCTCTTCTCTCTGTCTCATGGCATAGACTCGATCGAGCATCGCCTTGCTCAATGTTTTATCGTGCCTTGGCTGCTGGCTACCTCTACCCCTGCCTCTACCTCGCTAGGTGGTTGTGAGCTCGTGACAGTGGCTCAATCGATCCTTCTGCAATAGTAGGAGGTGGTCCAACTCTGCGACTACTGGTGCAGTCCTTGGCAAAGTGTCCTGTGCCTCCACAGTTATAACAGGCTCCAATAGCCTTGTAGCATATCTCACCATGATTTCTTCCACAAGTTTCACATTGGCGGGGAGGGTAGGAACCTCTGGTACTCTGCTGACCCGATAGGGGAGGTCTCTGTCCTGAATATCTTCCCCTACCAGACTTCTTGCCACCTCTGCCATGACCCCCATAGTTCTTCCTCTTTCCAGTATGACCACTGGAACTCTGTTCTACTGATTTTCCCTCTTTCTCTGTCTTCTCTGATCTCTTCTTCTCAGGAGCAGTCTCAAACTCAATTCTTTCCAACTCTAGGGCTTGAGAAACAAGTTCAGAGAAGTTAGTGTGTTTAAAGCCAACCACTTGTACTCTGATACTGGGCTTCAAGCCAGTTTCAAACCTCTTGCATCTCTCCCTGCTGGTAGCAAGCAAACTTACTGCATAATAGCTCAGGCGGGAAAATTCTCCTTCATACTCAGCCACTGATTTGCTTCCCTGTTTCAAACTTAGGAATTCTTGTAGCTTCTGGTCTACATAAGCATCAGGGACATATTTCTGCCTGAATTCCCTGAGGAAGTCATTCCATGTTAGCACTGCAGGCTCTACCAGACTGTGGGGAATGGTTTTCCACCAGTCATAAGCATCTCCCTGTAGCAAGGATACTGAGTATTCAAATCTGAGCTCCTCTGTACAATGCAGTTTCTTGAATACTCTATCCATCCTCTCTAACCATTATTCAGCCTCTAGAGGATCTACTGTCCCCTTGAACTCTGTAGCCCCATACTTCATCAATTTGTCATACTGCCTCGTAGGAGACTGTGGTTGTACCACTGGTGTCTGTATTGGGACTTGAGTAGGCACATTACCAGCCATTTGTTGGAACTTTGCAGCCATCTCACGAGCGAATCGAGCAGAAATCTGCGATCGCAGGGCCGGGTGTCACTTGAACCACTGACATTACGTAGGCCTGGGGCATCCCCTTGCATCTCAGCCTCAATAGATTGATCGACTGAACGATCACCCTCTTCCATAGTCAATGCGAGGATTCTAGATCTCTTGAACAAATAGCACAAGGATATTTACTCTCGTTAGTGCATATTTATACTGTAATGTACTATATGTATCAAACAATGATATTGAGCAGTTGTACTATGAAGAAAGAATAATCAAATAACAGGTGAAAACAGAATTTAAAAACTTTGCTCTGATGCCACTAAAACATGTCACACCCTACCCCTCTGTAAGGAATAACATGATCCCGTAGTATACCTAATGAATTACCAACTCTGTCTACTGATAACCCATTAAGTACACTACAAAGGATTTTAAAAACTTTTCTTACTTCTTTTACAGTGGTGAGCACTATTTACAGGTGTTAAAGATTTTGGTGAACTGAAGTGAAACAACTAACTCATTTGATTTATTTGGAATTTCTGTAAAAATTTTGGCAGAGTTCCATTTGTATTTTGGATAAAACAGTTCTTCAGAAAACCTGTAAAAAAGCACTTCAATATTTTTCCAAGTCTCAACTCCAACATATTGCTCAACACAACATTTTTCTCAACTCAAATCAACAGTGATTTTTCAAAGTCTGAGACATAAGAAATATAATATAATTTTTACAATCCAAAATAACTCATGATTATTTACAACTTCAAGGTACAATTTAAATTTTCAACTGCTCAAAATCAAAACAAAATATACATACAGTGAATATACATTACAGTACAAAATGCCAAATGTGGTATACTCACTATACCCAAAAATCTCTCGCTGGTGGTATTAGCAGCCTAGTCTGCTGCCCTATCTGTCTGTCTACCTGCGACAGCAATAAAAAGCTATCGCTGAGACAATGTCTCAGTGGTGCACAACATTAACCAAATACAAATTTAAATCACAATTCATAATTCAAATAAATGATGGATACGTAAAACCATAATTAAATTCAAGACAATAAATGTCATAAAGAATTTAACACAATATCACATTAAATCTCAGTAATCGAAACATAGTTAAATTCAAAAGACAGTGAATGTCAATAAGAATTTAAACTTCATTTCACAAATTATCAAATCGCATAATAACACAATTTAGTCAAATAATTTAAGAATCCAGTGTTGCCAATTCATTCACAACTTAAGCCATGACACAAATTTCTGATCAATGCCGCGTTGTACACCACGACAAAGCAATCACAGCCCCACTAATCGAAATCAATGAGGAAGGGAGCTAGCTATATAATGAGTACTCATCCGATCACCTCAACTGGTAAACCAGAGAGGGAAAAATAAACGATCACGACTCCATAAATGGAGAAGGAAATAAACGATCACAATTCCATAAATAGAGAAGGAATGATACGATACTGTCATGCTAAGTGTGAACACAAAATCAATTCCAAACATTTTATTCAAATGATTCGTGAGAATCCAATAAATTTCCAAAGTCATAATTTCATTCACAAAATGGCAACACAATTCGTAATTAACTTCGATTTTCACAAATCCCACTAAACCAATTTTTCCACAATTTCAAACCATTTACAATGCTTTTTAAGCAATGAGTATCCATCAATATCATTCAAACAATTTCTCACAGTTTCAAATCATTTACAATGCTTTTCAAGCAATAAATATCCATTCAAACACATTTCCACAATTTAAAATAATAATGTACAAATAGTCAATATTTATTTCAATTGAAAAATTCAAAAGAAATAGTTATTGTGCACAAACCTCTGATGACTGTCTCCTGTCCGACTCGTGTTTCCTTCCTTTCCCGAGTCTTTAGTAACTGAGAAACACAATTTGAAGTGTTTCAGTACTAAATTATATTGTCTCTATCGATAATGTTTGGTAATTAATTCACTGAAAGCTATTATTCACTGAATACCTTTATTTGCTTAATCACCTAATATACCGACCCTCGATGCGTTTTAGGTAAATTAGGTTTTAGTGTCATTAATATGTCACATTTGATAGGGTTTTAGGGTTGGTACGTTTTGCCAAACTCATTTCCTTGTTTAGTGCATTTTAATGCAACTTGCTGGATTCCCGGATACTAGTTTGACCTAGCCGGACAACCTAGTTCCCTCAGTTTTCGGGTTTCGATCAAAACTACAAACTTTTAGATCTAGGTCTTATGGACCGCGGTGCAAAATTTTAGGTCATTCCGAGTTAATTAGACCGAGTTATGGTCATTATACTATTGCTGGTCAAATGGTATCAAATTAGGTCAATTCTAGGTCAATTTGGTCAACTCTGGTTCGGCCAGTTTTTGGACCCGAACTTGTGCAAGTTGTTTGACTTGCTTATTGTCATTTCTGGGCTTTGGTGTCTTCATAAGACTTGTAGGTATGGGTCTTAACTATTCATGGTTAACATTTCAGGTCAATTGGACCTGTTTTGAGTGAGTTATGGCCTAAACACTCACTACTGCCCAATTGGTCATTTTTCAGGTCCTAATTGCACCTAATCCGAATTGGTCATTTTCTTAGGTCACCTTGCAAGCAGAATTTTGGTATGCTTTCTCAATGAAAGTTGGCACATTTTGTGCCTAGTTCCACCTCCAATTGGTCTCATACCAATTGAGGTTACACATTTAAGCTTATTGGCTAAAATGTACACTGCCCTTAGTTACCTTGCTTAAACACACATCAATCACACACTTACCTTGCAATATGTTTACTTCCCTACCAAATCTGTTTTGGTACATTACCAAAAACATATTCCACTTTACATTAACATCACTTTGGGCAGATTACAATTATCCTCAATACACCAATTAAAGTTCACATTTACAAAGTCTAAATACAATCACATACACACCTAAACATCACTAATTCTTACATACACTTTACAAAATAAATCTATATACATATCCATCAAACTTCTATGTCAATATTCTGCCAACACTTTCATGAACACACACATTTATCCAAGTGTCCCAAGGCTGCCGAAAATGTTCTTCAACACCAAAGTGTCCTACAATTCATCAATTCCCATCCAAGTGCAAAAATCACCATATAAATATGAAGTAATTCACTAGGTTATTAAATCATCACAACCAACATAATTCTCATCAATTATATGTACAAATACTTCATCAATACATGATTACATGGCTGCCCAAAAATGGATATCTCAATAACTCTTTAAACTTAAAAATTTCCTTCACAAAACTAACACCCATAACATGAACACAAAATTTACAAAGCCATCTTCAAAAATGCTAACTTACCTTATGGTTGGAGCTTGTTAAACCTTACTTAAACTTCTCAAATTTGGTATCAAACTCTTCCTTGTGATGAGTAGACCATTTTTTATGAAGGAACCTAAGTGATTGGAGTTGAAAATGGAGAGGTTAAGTGAGCTCATGCAAAACGCCCATGGAGGTTTCTCTCATCCTTCAATTCGGCAACTTTGGTACAATGAAGAAGATGAAGTTTCTGCCTTGGATAATGGATGTACACCTGCCCCACTTAGTATATATTAATCCATTAATGGTCCACTAACTCCAAATAATCATATAATAAGCTAATTGTTCATTTATTCCACATTAACCCATGATTTTAGCTATTTACTTTAGGTACCACCAAATTAATTTTTCATTTTATTTTCTAAGTGTAATACTATTTATTTTTAATGGACATTTAGGTCAAAAGACACTTCGGGATGTCAAATGACCATAATGCCCCTGTTCGGGTTGCATTCCCGATTTTTCGGTAATACCGGGTTTTGTCTGTTTTTCGATTTCTCACTTTTCTTTGTACTAATTATTTAATTTTTCTTTGATCTTTCTAATGATATTTATTCTTCAATAAGGGTCTATTTAAGTTCTAAAAATGTTTTCCAGGGTTTCCCGCAGTCCAGGGCTAGTCAACGGTCCACGCCGTGACTTCCCGATACGGTCACCCATCGCTAGGTTTCCCGGCTCACTTAACTTGGTTACATGTGACACCCCTTACCCGACTACAGTGTAGCCGAGCAAGTTATGCCACTCAGTGTGCCGAACACTCTATTTTATCTTAATTCATTTTTTATTCTTCCTTTTGAATATAACTTATGAAATATAATTCATTTATTGAAATTGTAATTTATTTGAGGTTCCGAAAATTTTATGGAAAATCCGGCAGAGTACCGGCTAAAAATGGAGAAAACAGTTCTTCGGAACCTGTGAAAAACACTTCCAATATTCACATTCAATCATTTCCAAACTCCAATATCAAAATCTCATCAATATTTCTCAATTTCAGTTCTCAACATTTGTCAACCATTCATTTCTCAATCATTCATCCATCTCATATGATACCATGCATATATGATAGATAAACATTCACTTTTCCATTTACAACCACACTTTTCATTATTTACATGAATATCAAAATATATTACATAAGTTCAAATACATATGAGAAAATAAAATCAATTACAAAATATCAAAATGACATCTAGTGTCCTACCAATGCACTGCTGACAGTGAGGTGACACAGACACTATGCAGAGCTGCAGGATGGACTTACTCAATCTGTGGTATACTGGCTCTCGATCAGTATCTTCGCACTCACGCGGTGCAAAAGCGACGCGCTAAGCATAAAGCTTAGTGGTGCAAATAATAAAATAGAAAGAAATAATATGCAAATAAAAATCATAATTTCTTTGCTATTGCGTTCATGAGAAATGAATAATTACTCACTTAGTGTTTAGTCGAGGGCTAATTACGTTTTATGATATTAACTTCTTCATGAATTTTAAATTTCTTTATATTCTATCGTAATCATTCCTGATATTTAGTTTTCGTATTTTCTTTAACAATCAGTTCAATTACAGTTATACTTTTCCATGCCCAAGTAACCTATACAAATTGACTGGACTGGATAAACGGGTAAACTAGCACTGGGTACTGTGTACTCGGCCGACACAACATCGGTCACAATGAGTCACCCGGTGTGAAAACATAATGGCTAATAATACATATAAGCAATAAGGCATAAAGCCAAGTAAAACATCATAATCAGTATAGCCATAGGCTATCACATCACAGAATGGCAATGAAACCATATATCATACGCAGTACTGCTATCAGAACCCTATTGGCATGCCAACCTATCCAAACCAATCACATTAGGCCTACTAGGGCATTTGAAACTTTTGAATTCTTCAATTTTTTTGAATTTCAAGTTTTTATGTCACTATTCACTTCAATAGTCAACAAAAAGTTGACTTTTGCATAGAACATAGGTGCATTGGTTTTAACACTCCCAATGTACCCCATTTTGCATTTAAAACTTGTTAGTTTTGGTCACTTTCTCAAAGCTTAGGTCATTTTGGCAAAATTGCCAATTTTTTGTTTTGATGTCACTATTCACCTCATTGGTCAACAAAAATGTTGACTTTTGGAATAAAAATGTGTACATTGCCTTTGGCACTCCCAACATACCACATTTGGTGTTTAAAACTTGTTGGCATTAAGTGTTAATACCATTTCAAAGTGTAACCCACACAAGCAGAAAATTTCAGTTTTGGTGAGTCAACTTTACTGTTCCATTGGACACTGTTACTGTTGGAATTTGAAGAAATGTAAAACATGAAAGTTGTTCCTTATTTTGTCTAGTTGAATTTCCTTTTTTGAATCACTCCATTTGGAGTTTTGTAGCTCCAGATATGGCTCAAAAACCCAAGCTGTCCGGATATGCATTCTGCAGAAATTTACCATATCTACAGTGCATGAACAGTAACTTGAGTCACTTGGTTGAATGGGTTCTGGCCATAATTTGGGGTAGATTCCTTCATGAAAGTTGTTTGTCTATGTCTTAGCTTGTTGCTGTAAAAATTTCAGGCCAATTGACCAAATCTACAGTGAGTTATGGCCAAATGAACAGTTACTGTTCATTTGGCAAATTCTGCAGAATTCAGTGCAGGGTATCCGGATTGTGGCTGAGTTTTGACCCTTTTGCTTTGGTCTTTTGGGCATGGTTTCTTCAGCAAAAATGTGCCATTATAAGCCTAGTTTCATGTCCAATTGGCCAAACACCAATTGGACTAACACAACCCAAGTTATGGCTGTGCAAAGGGACTGAATTTTCAGTCCCTATGCTGCTGTCCTAGGGCAGATTTCACTTTCACTTTACCCTACCATTTTTCAGTTCTAATTATGGTCAACATATCCAAAATGGTCACTTATTGACCATTAGAGTGTTCTTAAATAGGTTGGTCAGCCAAGTCACTTTTTCATGCCTCAAAACCCTAGTGTCCAAGGCAATTTACCCATAAACCTCCTTTAGCACCCTAGTTAAACATCTAGGTAATTATATAACTTAAATACAATCTCCAACTCATGCTAAGTCCATTAAAAACATTCAAAACACTCCCTTATTGGTTCTTCTTAGGGCTGCCGAAATTGAAGTGTTCATACCCATAGGTTTTTTGTTCATTTAAACTACAAATCTTACTAAGTTCAAGTCCAAAATCATGGAATTAAAGAGTTTAATGGGTATAAGTGCACTAACCTTGTTTGGGCAGAATTTCCAAAGCCCTAAACCTCACTTTTCTTCCTTTTCTTGGCTGCCAAAAGCTTCTCCAAGTGATATGGTCAAGGTTTAATGAAAGGGGTTAGGGTTTAGTGGTGGAAACTCATGGGAAATGGAGGTAATGAAAGAAAATTTTTCATGGAGGGAGGAAGAAGAGAGGATCACGTTTTTAAGGAAGAAGAAGAAGAAGAAAGCAGCTGGTTTTTTAATTGTTTAGGTCTTCTTTTATCTCTTTATTAGTTAGTCAAATAATGGCTAAATTTTGATTGGTTATAGTTTTTCTTAATGACATCATAATTCCCATTTACTTACTTTTCTTCTTACTTTTGTTTTCTTATTTTCATTTCTCATTTTTAATAAATTTTTCATCAACATTAATTCATATTTTATGTCATATTAATTATTTACTCAACTGGACAAGTCGGCCAAAAATCACCTCGGAAGGCGAAATGACCAAAATGCCCTCCGTTTGGCTTAACGGGTCAAAATCATCTGTACCGATTGAAAAATTTTTCTAGGTATTTTCTTGGCATTCTAATGCCATGGGAACCTCAATTACCCTTCTCTGGAGTCCCAAAAATTATTTTATAATTTTTCCCCCGGGTCTAGGGCTCCTCGTTGCGAGAACCGCAACTTCCCTCCGGTTACCCATCGCTTGGGCACCGGCTCGTTTTGCTTGGTTGTATTTTATTTCTAAAATTTTTACTAAGTGTTTCTTATTAATATTTGAGTTAATTATGGTTCCTGACTTTAGTTTAAATATTTTTCCGGACGTTCTAGCTGTCCGGACCGACACCGGTCACCGGAACAGTAGAATGTACGGAGTTACTACGGGGAGGGTGTTACATTACATTTCTTTGCTATTATTTTTCCTTTGTTTTTCTTGTATTTTCTTTTCTTGTATTTCATTATTTTATGTCTCCTCACTCATATTGAAGTGTGGTTCTAAGCATCCTAGTCAGTCCTGACAAAGATCGGTCACCGAATAAAGAGAACGCACTACCGAACTTAGGGTGTTATACCTGCATCGACACCTGGTCACCAAACAAAGAGAATGTACGGAATTGCTACAGGGAGGGTGTTACAACTCTTCCCCTCTAATTTAAATTTCGTCCTTGAAATTTACCTGATGCAAACAGTTGAGGGAACTGTTGCCTCATCATCTCTTAACTTTCCCAAGTTGCCTTTTCGGTGTTGTGGTGCCTCCAAAGCACTTTCACCAGTGGAATCTGCTTATTCCTCAACTCTTTCACTTTTCGAGCCAGTATCCGTATGGATTCTTCTTCATATGTCAAATCCGGTTGTACTTCAATTTCTTCCATGGAGATGACATGTGAAGGATCTGAGTAGTATCTTCTTAGCATAGATACATGGAACACATTGTGGATCTTATCCAACTCTGGTGGTAAAGCTAGCCTGTAGGCCACTGGACCCACACGTTTAATGACTTCATATGGGCCAATGAACCTAGGGCTTAACTTACCTTTTCTTCCAAACCTTAATACCTTCTTCCACGGTGACACCTTGAGGAACACTTTGTCGCCAACCGCATATTTTATTTTTTTTCTCTTCAGGTCGGCATAGGATTTTTGTCTGTCTGAGGCAACCTTCAGATTGGCTTTAATTAGCTTTACCTTCTCCTCAGTTTGTTTCACCAGGTCTGGCCCTACTAGTTTATCTTCACCTAATTCAGTCCAGCACACTGGAGTTCTACAGTTTCTTCCATACAATGCTTCATACGGGGCCATTTGGATGCTAGCTTGGTAGCTATTGTTGTATGCAAATTCTGCCAGTGGGAGGTATCTATCCCAACTTCCTTCAAATTCAATGACACAACTCCTCAGTATATCCTCAAGGACCTAACATATATTTCATGCTATTATTGTCATTTTAGTTCAATATTTGTATTAGTTCATGTAACACCCCTATTTGTATAGCCTGGTATATTTCACTATTCCAGTGACTGGTGTTGATCCGGACAATTAAGGAGATTAGAACCACATCTAAGATAACTAGATAAGCCCTAAACACAAATAACTAGTAATTGTCAATTAGTTAAGTATAAATAAGAAAAATAGAACACAAAAAGTTAAATGAGCCGAGAGTCACAGTGATGAGTGACCTTCTTGGGAAGGACTGCGAGGTTGATTTAAACTCGAATTTCAAACCGTAAAATGTGATGCCGCGGTCTTTAGGACTATTGCGAACATAGTGGAAAAGAGAAAATCACAAAAAAGAATTATTAAGCATGTCAAATAATTAGGTTAGGGATCCGAAAGAAATATTGAATTATTTGCAAACCGGGTCGAATCGACGAGGGGCAATTTGGTCAATTGACCCCTGGAGCTGACTCCTGACCTAACTGTCAAATAAAATAGGAGAAAAAAAAATTTCAGAATCGGGAATTAAATTAAAGAACTAATGGAAAAATAAATAAAAAAAAATGAAGAAAGAAAAAGGTGAAAGGTGAATGACATCATGCATGACCTCATGCATGATGCAATAACTATTATAATTAATAAATTAAATTAAATTAAATTATGGTCTTCCATAAGGATTAATTCATAAAAGAAAAAAAAAAAGAAGACAAAAAGTGTTATCTTCCACAAGTTACCGTCTCCCATCTCTCATCTCTCCCTCTCCACAAAACCACCATTGAAGCTCATTCTTGAGCTTGAAAACTTCAAGATCCCACCATATAAAATAATCTTGCCAAGGTTAAAAAGTGTTTGGGCAACTAGAAAACAAGGTCCAAGAAGAAAGAAAGAAGAAAAGAAGAGGTTTGAAGAGGAAAAATTTTCTGCACTAAGGTTAGTAAATTAAACTTAACTTTCTAGTTGAATTAATGGTGATTATAGCATGAAGAACTTAGAAATATGATTAAAATGAAAGAAAAACAAGTGTGGAGGACTAATCATGGATTTTAGTCAGCTAGGGTTTACTATGGTAATGAATGAATTTGATGCATTGGAATGGTTATTTAGGTTGAATTATGTGTGTAGACAAGGGATAGATGTTTAAAATGCATTAGGTTTGAATTTTATGAATTAGGGTTTTGGCACCTAGGGTTTTGGGAGGAAAAATGTGAGAAGTAGTGAAATGATGTGTTTGACCTTGCTTGAGTTGAAAAATGGTCATATATGACCAATTGTGGTGTGTAGGAAGTGTTGTAATTAAGTTTGAATTCGGATTGGTTGTGGCCATTCTGCAGGCAGCATGACCAAGGTCCCTTTCAGGGACCAAAACTGAAAATTTTTGGTCAATTGACCCCTGGAGCTGACTCCTGACCTAACTGTCAAATAAAATAGGAGAAAAAAAAAATTTCAGAATCGGGAATTAAATTAAAGAACTAATGGAAAAATAAATAAAAAAAAATGAAGAAAGAAAAAGGTGAAAGGTGAATGACATCATGCATGACCTCATGCATGATGCAATAACTATTATAATTAATAAATTAAATTAAATTAAATTATGGTCTTCCATAAGGATTAATTCATAAAAGAAAAAAAAAAGAAGACAAAAAGTGTTATCTTCCACAAGTTACCGTCTCCCATCTCTCATCTCTCCCTCTCCACAAAACCACCATTGAAGCTCATTCTTGAGCTTGAAAACTTCAAGATCCCACCATAGAAAATAATCTTGCCAAGGTTAAAAAGTGTTTGGGCAACTAGAAAACAAGGTCCAAGAAGAAAGAAAGAAGAAAAGAAGAGGTTTGAAGAGGAAAAATTTTCTGCACTAAGGTTAGTAAATTAAACTTAACTTTCTAGTTGAATTAATGGTGATTATAGCATGAAGAACTTAGAAATATGATTAAAATGAAAGAAAAACAAGTGTGGAGGACTAATCATGGATTTTAGTCAGCTAGGGTTTACTATGGTAATGAATGAATTTGATGCATTGGAATGGTTATTTAGGTTGAATTATGTGTGTAGACAAGGGATAGATGTTTAAAATGCATTAGGTTTGAATTTTATGAATTAGGGTTTTGGCACCTAGGGTTTTGGGAGGAAAAATGTGAGAAGTAGTGAAATGATGTGTTTGACCTTGCTTGAGTTGAAAAATGGTCATATATGACCAATTGTGGTGTGTAGGAAGTGTTGTAATTAAGTTTGAATTCGGATTGGTTATGGCCATTCTGCAGGCAGCATGACCAAGGTCCCTTTCAGGGACCAAAACTGAAAATTTACAAGCCCAATTGGTGTGAGGCCAATTGGGAATGAAACTAGACAAAAAAATGACACATTTTTCATTTAGGAATCATGCCCAAAAAGTGACCAAAACCTAGTGAACAAATTGACCAAATCTGGACTTAGGCAATCTAACCTGTACAAAAATGACCAAATGAACAGTGTTTGTTCATTTGACCATAACTTGGGCTAGGCAGGTCTAAATGACCTGAAAGTTTACCAATAGAAAGCTGAGATATAGACTTAAAACTTTTATGAAGAACACAAACTCAAATTATGCCCTTAACCAAGTCATTTAGCCACCCAAAGTTGGTGACCTAAAACTGCCAAAACCCAGAAATTGCCCAAAAATCTGGGTAAGTCTAATCCGGCAGCCATGATTCAAATGGCTATAACTTGAGCTACAAAACTCCAAATGGAGTGATTCGAAAAGGAGAATAAAGTTAAGAAATTAAGGAACAATTTCTATGAAGAAAACTTAGCTAAATTCTAACAGCAACATGACCAATGGAACAGTGCAACATAGGACACCAAAACTGAAAATTTGTAATTTTGCCTAAAGGACTTAAAATTTGAGTAAACAACCAAAACCAACAAGTTAGGTAACCAAAATGTGGTATGTGGGTGAAATTAGAATTCCCATACCTATTAAGCATTAGAAAGTCAACAAATTGACTTGAATAGTGTAGTGAATAGTAATCCCGAAACACAAATTTTAAAAAACATCAATTTTAGCATATTAAAGCTAGATAAAAGTAAATTTGAATTTATTGTTAGATTTATGATAAGTTATGATACTGAAACACTATGAAACTGTGTGTTTCAGTTGAAAAGAATACCGAGAAAGAATCCGAGAGATTGAGTCAAGGCCAAGAGGCGACTCGTATAAGGTTTGTGCACAACATAGAATTTTTGTAAATTTTCTTCTGCACATTGTTTTGAATGAATTGAGATATGAAATTGTGACACAATTGAATTGAAAAGTTTATTATGCTTTTGATTTAAATTATTGAAAGATTAATTGTTTGTGTTTGAAGTGGAAATAAATCTTTAGTAAATTGTTAAGATAGTTTTGAAACCACAGTGTCATGACCATATATTTGAATACCTCACTAGCATGACTAGTGGGGGAAATCAGTTTCAAATTTTGATTCCTTCTCTGGCTGAAGTGTTGAGGTGTGTGCCAGTAGAAGAAGAAAATGAATGGCTTCCCATATATTTGAGCTAGCTAGCCTTGTGATGTGACTTCTCCTTAGCCTCTGGTTATTAAGATGATATTTGTTTCGAATGGCATGATATAACTGTGTGATTTTATAAAATTTGTTTTGAGACTTTCAAAATGAAATTGTTTGGATTGAATGCATATAAATCATGTTTTGTATTTATTTATCATATTCAGTTTAATTTTTGAATAAATATGATTTAAATTTTGCATAAAGGTTATTTTAGTATGTTGTGCACCACTGAGTCCTAGTACTCAGCAATGGCTGTTATTACTGTCGCAGATATTGAGACTAGAGGAGCAGCAGAGTGAGCTGTTAAGGATTGTGGAGCTACCTTCCCTGAAGTTCGTATTTTATACCCTGATTGTAATAATTATTTTGATGTATGTAGATGTATGTACATGTAGAACTGGTCATGAGCAGTTGTATAAAGTTTGTAATAATATTAGTTTGGATTTTTCTGATGTAAATTCAGAATTGCTGAATGTAAATTGTTTTAACTTTAATGAAATTGGGAATGAAATTATTTTGTTTTAATTTGAATGAAATTACTTATTATTATTTTGGATGATATTGAATTAGAAAATTATTGATTTGAATTTTGAAATTTGAGAAATGATGTTGAAATTTGTTGTGGTGGATGTTGAAGTTATTGAGTTGATGAGATAAATCATTGGAAGTGTTTTTTTCAGGTATTTGAAGAACTGTTTTATCAAAATATAGACGGTGCTCTGCCGAAATTTTTCTAAAATTTAGGAAAAAATAAAAAGGGATAAAAATTATAACTAGTTTACAAACTCTAATTAAATGTTTTAACACCTATTAGAAAATGCTCACCACTTCTAAAAAGTAAGAAAATGATTTTAAAATCCCTTGTAGGGTACTTAATGAGTTATCGATAGGTGAAGTTCGGTAGTTCATTAGGTATTCTATGGGATCATGTTATGCCTTACAGAGGGTTAAGGTGTGACAGTTCAATTGGTTTCAATTGTTTACCTGGATTACTCTTTCTGATTGCCTATCCGTCTGAGGATGGAGAGCTGTGCTCAAGTGGAGTTATGTACCCAAAGATTCATGCAACTTCTTCCAAAATCTCGATGTAAACCTTGGGTCTTGATCAGATATGATGGAAAGTGGAATTCCGTGCAGTCTAACTATCTTACTGATATACAATTCTGCTAACTTCTCCAGTGAGTAGTCAGTCTTAACTAGCAGAAAGTGTGCTGACTTCGTCAATCTATCTACTATGACCCATACTGCATCATGCTTCTTCTGGGTGAGAGGTAGACCACTTACAAAATCCATGGTGACCAGATCCCATTTCCATTCAAGTATGCGTATAGGCTGTAGCAAACCCGATGGAACTTGATGTTCTGCCTTGACTTGCTGACATGTCAAACATTTAGTCACATAGTCAGCTATGTCCTTCTTCATACCAGGCCACCAATTCTGAAGCTTCAGATCATGATATATTTTTGTACTTACTGGGTGCATAGCATATGTAACACCCTCACTGTAGCAATTCCGTACATTCTACTGTTCCGGTGACCGGTGTCGGTCCGGACAGCTAGAACGTCCGGAAAAATATTTAAACTAAAGCGAGGAACCATAATTAATCCAAATATTAATAAGAAAAATTTAGTAAAAATTTTAGAAATAAAATACAACTAAGTCAAATGAGCAGGTGCCCAAGCGATGGGTAACCAGAGGTAAGTTGCGGTTCTCGCAACTAGGAGCCCTAGACCTGGGGAAAAAATCATAAAATAATTTTTGGGACTCCAGAGAAAGGTCATTGAGGTTCCTATGGCATTAGAATGCCAAGAAAATATTTAGAAAAATTTTTCAATCGGTACAGACAATTTTGACCCGTTAAGCCAAACGGAGGGCATTTTGGTCATTTCGCCTTCAGAGGTGATTTTTGGCCAACTTGTCCAGTTGAGTAAATAATTATTATGACATAAAATATGAATTAATATTGATGAAAAATTTATTTGAAGTTAGTAAAGAAAGAAGAAAAGAAAAATCCATAAAAATGCCAAATATGACATCATTATGATGTCATTTAAAAGCTTCCACCAATCCCATTTAAACAACTATTTAATTAACTAATAAAAAGAGATAAACAAGGCCAAAGGAATTAAAATACAGCTGCCTTCTTCTTCAGCCAGAACGTGAGTTTCTCCTCCATAACCCTCCATGAGAGTTTCCTTTAATTACTTCCATTTCCCATGAAATTCCACTACTAAACCCTAAGTCACCTTCACTAAAACTTGTCCATACCTCTTGCGAAAGTGATTGGCAGCCTAGAAAAGGAAAGAAAGTGAAGAATTTGAGCTCTTGAAAAGCTCTCAAGTGAGGTTAGTGCTTACTTATGCAAAGATTTCTTTATTTCCATGTTAGGGACTTGAATTTAGTAGGAATTTGTAAATTAAATGGACTAAATTCATGTGTATACATACCATGGATTTCGGCTGCCCTAAGGAAGGAACAAGATTGAGTGTTCTTGATGGACTTGGAGTGAACTAGAAATCATGTTTAAGGTGTATAAACATAAGGATGTTAAGTTAGTTAGTTAACTAGGGTAGTTTGTACAAAACCATGAATTTGAGCTAGGGTTTAGGAGTGAAAATTTGACTTGGCTTATGAAATTGTTAAAGAACATTCTAATGGTCAATTAGTTACCATTTGAGGTAAGTTGACCATAATTTGAGGTGCATTAGAGTGTTACAAACTGAAATGGTAGGCTGCCTTGTGAGTGCAGTAGGGTGGCTAGAATTCCAGCCCACTTGGACAGCCATAACTTTGGCTGTATAAGTTCAATTGGTGTTTGGCCAATTGGACATGAAACTAGGCTTATAATGGCACATTTTTGCTGAAGAAACCATGCCCAAAAGACCAAAGCACGAGGACCAAAAGTTGGCCCCAATCCGGATACCCTGCAACAGCACCTGCAGAAATGACTAAATGAACAGTAACTGTTCATTTGGCCATAACTCACTGTAGATATGGTCAATTGACCTGAAATTTTTACAGCAACACGTTAAGACATAGACAAACAACTTTCATGAAGAAACCTACCCCAAATTATGGCCAGAACCTATTCAAAAATGCAATCACAGTCACTGTTTATGGTACTGTAGATTTGGTAATTCTGCAGTTTTGGCAATCCGGCCAGCTTTGGTTTTTGGACCATATCTGGAGCTACAAAACTCCAAATGGAGTGATTCAAAAAAGGAAATTCAACTAGACAAAATAAGGAACAACTTTCATGTTTACCATTTCCTCAAATTCCCACTGAAACAGGGCCCAATGGAACAGTAAAGTTGGGTCACAAAAACTGAAAATTCTGCTCTTTAGGTTTTAGGTTTGGAAATGGATTTAGGAGTTAATTCCAACAAATTTTAAATGCAAAATGTGGTATGTTGGGAGTGTCAAAACCAATATACCTATTTTCTATCCAAAAGTCAATATTTTTGTTGACCAATGGGTGAATAGTGACACCAAAACTTGAAATTCAAAATTTGAAATTAGAAATGCATCTAGGGGACTTTAAATTGCAATTGGCAATTAATACTAGCAAATGTAAAACTAAAAATGTGGGCTCTTGGTGTAATTAGAATTAACATATTCCTTAAGTATGAAAAAGTCAACATTTTGGTTGACTAGTAAGGTGAATAGTAATCAAAATGATTAGCAAACTAAGATGAAGACCTAAAACCAATTCTAAGCTTAAATGCTTATAATTGTATGACAAATATGGACTATTTATCTTAGTTAAAATTGTTAAAAGGAAATTAAGACCATAAATTTGAAATCCATGAAATATTCATGGATTACTTGAAACATGAAAAATAAGTCACCTAATTGATGTGAATAGATAGTTAGGGCTTATATGCCCATCACAAATGGAATTCATAAAATATTAGTAACTCAACTTGAAATATAAAATTTGTAATTACATAAGTAGATTCTTGAATGTATAAATGAGAAAGGAAAAATGTTTTGAACACAATGGTACATGTGAACCATTGTTTAGAATTGTGATCAATATGAATAACATAATGAATGAATAAATGAACCATATTAATGTATGAATGAGACATTAGTTCTCATTATTGTAGAGAGGAGAAGTATTTTGAGTACAATGGTATAAAAGGACAATTGATGTGAATTGTGATCATATAAATGATCAAATGAATGTATGAATTATAATTGAAATTTATCATGAAATAATGAAGTCATAAAACACAATATATTAATATTTAATGATATTATGTGCCATTGTATTGCCTAGACATGTGTGTCAGATTGGATAGTTTGGCATGCCAATAGGGTATTGTTTTAGTAGTACTGCGAAAGGCTTTATGCCTGTATTCATGGCTTTATGCCTGTATTCATGGCTTTTATGCCCGTATTCATGGCTTTTATGCCCGTTTATGTGATATCATGGCTTTTTAGCCATACTGACTGCATACGTGGTTGACGTTCTGCGTCCCATGGTATGACGGCCCGAGGCACCATGTGTCCTGTACAACGACTGCTATCCAGTTTAGTCAGCCTGTCATAGGTTACTTGGGCAGTGTAATTTATTAAAACAAATTAAGACTATTAGTAATTAAAAATGTTAGAAATCAAATAAATGAGTTAATAAGACTTCAAAAGAATTACTTACAATTATGAAATGATCCAAACCACATAAAAATTGTCAAGTAAAATGATAAAAGAGTTGCAAAAATAGGTATAACTTAACTAAATATTTTAAATGTACCTTCTATTGTCATATAAATATAAACTGAGTATTTTTATTTATTCTGTATGTTGTACATTATCACTGTGAATTTCGGAATTAAACGCTTCCAAGGCGAAACAAATGAGAACAAAAGATAATTAATATTAGACACATTGTATTAAATTAAATTGATTCTTAAATATTCAAATTATGCTTCGTTCTTTCTTTATTTGTATATTTTATTTTCTTGTTCTATTATTGCTCCACTAAGCAGCAATGCTTAGCGCGATGGAATTGTTTCCTCGCGCAGGTACTGAAGTTTAAGCCCAGCGAATACTAAACAGAGATTTTGGAGTCCAGATCTGCAGAAGTGTCTGAAGTATTCAAGGTTGTCACCTCCTCAGCAATGCATGTAGATAAGGCCCATATAGATCATATCTTGTATTTAGTATAAAATGCTAGATATTGTATTATAATGTAGATTATGAGCAGGTAATTAATAGAAATGTAATGTAATTTAATAAATTAGCTTTTTCATATGTAATTAATTTATATATCATGTAAATTATGAAATTATGTAAATTAAAGAAATTTGAAAATTTTACTTATGTGATTTGAGCATGAATGAGATTGTATGGATTCGAAGACAGATTTGAAATATATAGATAATGCATGGAAATGAATATGAAATTGAGATATATGAATGAGATGTGAATTATGAGATAGTTATGAAAATAATTGATGAGATTTTATTTGTAAAATATTATTGAAATTTTCAAACAGGTAAATAGTAAAATACGTCAACTGGTAATAAAATAGGGGAAACTCCGCTGGTTTCTCCATCGAAAAATAATTAATATTAAAATATAACGAGATCAAAATATGAAAGGAATAAAGTAAGATAAGATAGGGTGCTCCGGCACCGATTGTAGCGCGCCTTGCTCGGCTACACTGTAGTCGGGTGAGGGGTGTTACATTTATTGGTATCAGAGCGCGGTTTAGGCGTTTCTGGACCTAGATAGATTGCATAACATGCATTGCATTCATATGAGTTGAGGTGACATTAATGCAGATCTATTTTCTTGGTTATTTTAGGTTAAGGTATGGACTCAGAGTCGCAGAGGGCAGTAGAAGAAGAAGTAGTAAGCCGTATCCCGACTGAGAGTGATATTGGAAATCGGGGAGATCTTACTCCACTAGTGCAAGAGGTGCCTGTACAACCCCAACAGGCCTTGTTTGAGCAGATGACTGGATTCTTTCGACAGATGACTGGGGTTATTCCACCACTGTCTCAACAGAAATCACCTCTAGGAAAAATTAGGAAATATGGAGCTGTAGATTTCAATGGTAGAAAGGAAGACGATTCTGCAGCGGCTGAGTATTGGTTAGAAAGGACTGAAAGAGTCTTGCAGCAGCTCCATTGCACACCAGAACAAAGTTTGGAGTGTGCAGTTTCATTGTTACAAGAAGCTGCATATCGGTGGTGGGATGTTGTAACCAAGGTAGTGCCACCAGCCGACGTAACTTGGGAATTCTTTCTGATAGAGTTCAGAAAGAAATATATTAGCTGTGTTTATAAAGAGGAACGGAAGAGGAGTGATGATTAGCAAAAGAGGAAATTTGGACAATATAGTAATAAGAGGCCAAGAGAACAATTAAGTCAGACATTTGATCAAAGTAGGAGATCTAGACCCAGGCCTATACCCAGAAGAGATCAACCAGAAACACTAGTAGTGAGTGCGCCAGGATTTGCAAGAAAATGTGGCCATTGTAACAAGTGGCATAAAGGTGAATGTAGGAGATTGACTGGAGCCTGTTATAGATGTGGGGCCACAGACCATCGTCTGAAAGATTGTCCTAAGAGGAATTTACCACGGACCCAGACAGAGGCCGTGGAAGGACTAAGTACAACAGTAACACCACTTCCAAATGTCACCCAAGCTGGAGAGGAGCAAGAAGCCCCAGATGTGAATATGAGGTAAAGTATTTCCTTTATGATATGCCTAAGTGTATAATGATATATTCGGAAAGACTAAATGGTACCATATACATATATAAAAGAAGTAGACAGAGGGAGCAATAGAAAGGTAAAAGAATTATCTTAGATACCTATACCCAGTAAATTTCGAGGACGAAATTTAAATTAGAGGGGAAGAATTGTAACACCCTCACTGTATCAACTCTGTACATTCTACTGTTCCGGTGACCGGTGTCGGTCCGGACAGCTAGAACGTCCGGAAAAATATTTAAACTAAAGCGAGGAACCATAATTAACCCAAATATTAATAAGAAAAATTTAGTAAAAATTTTAGAAATAAAATACAACTAAGTCAAATGAGCCGGTGCCCAAGCGATGGGTAACCAGAGGTAAGTTGCGGTTCTCGCAACTAGGAGCCCTAGACCCGGGGAAAAATTCATAAAATAATTTTTGGGACTCCAGAGAAGGGTCATTGAGGTTCCTATGGCATTAGAATGCCAAGAAAATATTTAGAAAAATTTTTCAATCGGTACAGACAATTTTGACCCGTTAAGCCAAACGGAGGGCATTTTGGTCATTTCGCCTTCAGAGGTGATTTTTGGCCGACTTGTCCAATTGAGTAAATAATTATTATGACATAAAATATGAATTAATGTTGATGAAAAATTTATTTGAAGTTAGTAAAGAAAGAAGAAAAGAAAAATCCATAAAAATGCCAAATATGACATCATTATGATGTCATTTAAAAGCTTCCACCAATCCCATTCAAACAACTATTTAATTAACAAATAAAAAGAGATAAACAAGGCCAAAGGAATTAAAATACAGCTGCCTTCTTCTTCAGCCAAAACGTGAGTTTCTCCTCCATAACCCTCCATGAGAGTTTCCTTTAATTACTTCCATTTCCCATGAAATTCCACTACTAAACCCTAAGTCACCTTCACTAAAACTTGTCCATACCTCTTGGGAAAGTGATTGGCAGCCTAGAAAAGGAGAGAAAGTGAAGAATTTGAGCTCTTGAAAAGCTCTCAAGTGAGGTTAGTGCTTACTTATGCAAAGATTTCTTTATTTCCATGTTAGGGACTTGAATTTAGTAGGAATTTGTAAATTAAATGGACTAAATTCATGTGTATACATACCATGGATTTCGGCTGCCCTAAGGAAGGAACAAGATTGAGTGTTCTTGATGGACTTGGAGTGAACTAGAAATCATGTTTAAGGTGTATAAACATAAGGATGTTGAGTTAGTTAGTTAACTAGGGTAGTTTGTACAAAACCATGAATTTGAGCTAGGGTTTAGGAGTAAAAATTTGACTTGGCTTATGAAATTGTTAAAGAACATTCTAATGGTCAATTAGTGACCATTTGAGGTAAGTTGACCATAATTTGAGGTGCATTAGAGTGTTACAAACTGAAATGGTAGGCTGCCTTGTGAGTGCAGTAGGGTGGCTGGAATTCCAGCCCACTTGGACAGCCATAACTTTGGCTGTATAAGTTCAATTGGTGTTTGGAAAATCGGACATGAAACTAGGCTTATAATGGCACATTTTTGCTGAAGAAACCATGCCCAAAAGACCAAAGCAAGAGGACCAAAAGTTGGCCCCAATCCGGATACCACAAAGACTGCGAAATGACCAAATGAACAGTAACTGTTCATTTGGCCATAACTCACTGTATATATGGTCAATTGACATGAAAGTTTTACAACAACAAGTTAAGACATAGGAAAACAACTTTCATGAAGAAACCTACCCCAAATTATGGCCAGAACCTATTCAAAAATGCAATCACAGTCACTGTTCATGGTACTGTAGATTTGGTAATTCTGCAGTTTTGGCAATCCGGCCAGATTTGGTTTCTGGACCATATCTTGAGCTACAAAACTCCAAATGGAGTGATTCAAAAAAGGAAAGTCAACTAGACAAAATAAGGAACAACTTTCATGTTTACCATTTCCTCATATTCCCACTGCAACAGGGCCCAATGGAACAGTAAAGTTGGGTCACAAAAACTAAAAATTCTGCTCTTTAGGTTTTAGGTTTGGAAATGGATTTAGGAGTTAATTCCAACAAATTTTAAATGCAAAATGTGGTATGTTGGGAGTGTCAAAACCAATATACCTATTTTCTATCCAAAAGTCAACATTTTTGTTGACCAATGAGGTGAATAGTGACACCAAAACTTGAAATTCAAAATTTGAAATTAGAAATGCATCTAGGGGACTTTAAATTGCAATTGGCAATTAATACTAGCAAATGTAAAACTCAAAATGTGGGCTCTTGGTGTAATTAGAATTAACATATTCCTTAAGTATGAAAAAGTCAACATTTTGGTTGACTAGTAAGGTGAATAGTAATCAAAATGATTAGCAAACTAAGATGAAGACCTAGAACCAATTCTAAGCTTAAATGCTTAGAATTGTATGACAAATGTGGAATATGTATCTTAGTCAAAATTGTTAAAAGGAAATTAAGACCATAAATTTGAAATCCATGAAATATTTATGGATTACTTGAAACATGAAAAATAAGTCACCTAATTGATGTGAATAGATAGTTAGGGCTTATATGCCCATCACAAATGGAATTCATAAAATATTAGTAACTCAACTGGAAATATAAAATTTGTAATTACATAACTAGATTCTTGAATGTATAAATGAGAAAGGAAAAATGTTTTGAACACAATGGTACATGTGAACCATTGTTTAGAATTGTGATCAATATGAATAACATAATGAATGAATAAATGAACCATATTAATGTATGAATGAGACATTAGTTCTCATTATTGTAGAGAGGAGAAGTATTTTGAGTACAATGGTATAAAAGGATAATTGATGTGAATTGTGATCATATAAATGATCAAATGAATGTATGAATTATAATTGAAATTTATCATGAAATAATGAAGTCATAAAACACAATATATTAATATTTAATGATATTATGTGCCCTTGTATTGCCTAGATATGTGTGTCAGATTGGATAGTTTGGCATGCCAATAGGGTATTGTTTTAGCAGTACTGCGAAAGGCTTTATGCCTGTATTCATGGCTTTATGCCCGTATTCATGGCTTTTATGCCCGTATTCATGGCTTTTATGCCCGTTTATGTGATATCATGGCTTTTTAGCCATACTGACTGCATACGTGGTTGACGTTCTGCGTCCCATGGTATGACGGCCCGAGGCACCGCGGTGTCCTGTGCCAACGACCTGTTATCCAGTTTAGTCAGCCTGTCATAGGTTACTTGGGCAGTGTAATTTATTGAAACAAATTAAGACTATTAGTAATTAAAAATGTTAGAAATCAAATAAATGAGTTAATAAGACTTCAAAACAATTACTTACAATTATAAATGATCCAAACCACATAAAAATTGTTAAGTAAAATGATAAAAGAGTTGCAAAAATAGGTATAACTTAACTAAATATTTTAAATGTACCTTCTATTGCCATATAAATATAAACTGAGTATTTTTATTTATTCTGTATGTTGTACATTATCACTGTGAATTTCGGAATTAAACGCTTCCAAAGTGAAACAAATGAGAACAAAAGATAATTAATATTAGACACATTGTATTAAATTAAATTGATTCTTAAATATTCAAATTATGCTTCGTTCTTTCTTTATTTGTATATTTTATTTTCTTGTTCTATTATTGCACCACTAAGCAGCAATGCTTAGCGCGATGGAATTGTTTCCTCGCGCAGGTACTGAAGTTTAAGCCCAGCGAATACTAAACAGAGATTTTGGAGTCCAGATCTGCAGAAGTGTCTGAAGTATTTAAGGTTGTCACCTCCTCAGCAATGCATGTAGATAAGGCCCATATAGATCATATCTTGTATTTAGTATAAAATGCTAGATATTGTATTATAATGTAGATTATGAGCAGGTAATTAATAGAAATGTAATGTAATTTAATAAATTGGCTTTTTCATATGTAATTAATTTATATATCATGTAAATTATGAAATTATGTAAATTAAAGAAATTTGAAAATTTTACTTATGTGATTTGAGCATGAATGAGATTGTATGGATTCGAAGACAGATTTGAAATATATAGATAATGTATGGAAATGAATATGAAATTGAGATATATGAATGAGATGTGAATTATGAGATAGTTATGAAAATAATTGATGAGATTTTATTTGTAAAATATTATTGAAATTTTCAAACAGGTAAATAGTAAAATACATCAACTGGTAATAAAATAGGGGAAACTCCGCTGGTTTCTCCGTCGAAAAATAATTAATATTAAAATATAACGAAATCAAAATATGAAAGGAATAAAGTAAGATAAGATAGGGTGCTCCGGCACCGATTGTAGCACGCCTTGCTCGGCTACACTGTAGTCGGGTGAGGGGTGTTACAGCATAACACTAGTGTGTGCCTCTTTCAGGATACTGACGTTCAGTTCCTTATCATCTGGTACACAAACTCTTCCTTTGTAGTACAGACACCCATCTGCTTTCACCTCATAGTCTGTTGCTTTCCCCTCTAAGATTTTACTCACAGTAGTCATTAATTTCTCATCTACCTTCTGCCCATCTAAAATCTGCTGTAGCAGGTTTGGCCTCACTTGCAACTCAGCCAAAATAGCTCCATCTTGAGCCAAGGATAGACGGGCATTCAATGATCTCAAAGCTGCGATGGATTTTCTGCTCAAAGTATCTGCAACTACATTTTCCTTCCTAGGATGGTAGTCAATTACACAATCATAGTCTTTCAGGAACTCAATCCATTGCCTCTGTCTAAGGTTGAGCTCCTTCTGGGTTGTCAAGTATTTTAGACTTTTGTGGTCTATGTAAATGTAGCACTTTTCACCATACAAGTAGTGCCTCCATATCCTCAGTACAAAGATAATTGCTATAAGTTCTAGATCATGGGTAGGGTAATTCTGTTCATGTGGCCTTAGCTGCCTGGAAGCATAGGCGACCACCTTCCCCTCTTGCATCAATACACACCCTAACCCATTATGAGAGGCATCACTGTAGACCACAAAGTCCTTTCCTGACACTGGCTGTGTTAACACCGGTGCTTCTGTCAACATAGCCTTCAACTTCTCAAAACTGGTCTGACAATTATCATTCCAATCAAATCTGACATTCTTGTGTAACAACTTGGTCATTGGAGCAACTATTAAAGAAAATCCCTTCACAAATCTTCTGTAATACCCAGCTAGCCCCAAGAAACTTCTGACCTCAGTTGTATTTCTGGGAGGCTTCCATTCCATCACTACTTCTATTTTCTTGGGATCCACTCTAATCCCATCTGCTGACACTATGTGTCCAAGGAATGCAATTTCATCCAACCAGAAGTCACACTTGGACAACTTAGCATACAACTTCTTTTCTCTCAGGGTTTGCAGAACAATCCTCAAGCGCTCATCATGTTCTTCCCTGGTCTTGGAATACACCAAAATATCATTAATAAAGACCACTACAAACTGATCTAGGTATGGATGGAAGATACAGTTCATAAGGTCCATGAATGCTGTTGGTGCATTTGTTAGGCCAAAGGGCATCACTAGGAACTCATAATGCCCATACCAGGTCCTGAATGCAGTCTTTGGCACATCTGCATTCTTCACCCTCAATTGATGAGACCCTGATCTGAGATCAATTTTGAAAAATACTCCTGCTCCCTTCAACTGGTCAAACAGATCATCAATTCTAGGCAACGGATATTTATTCTTCACTGTCACTTTATTCAACTGCCGGTAATTGATGCACAATCTCAAAGTCCCATCCTTCTTTTTCACAAACAGTACTGGAGCTCCCCATGGTGACACACTGGGGCGTATGAACCCCTTATTCAGCAACTCCTGTAACTGGATTTTCAGTTCCTTCAATTCTATGGGTGCCATCCTATAAGGAGCAATAGAGATTGGTGTTGTACCTGGCAGTATCTCAATAGCAAATTCAACTTTCCTTTCTAGTGGCAAGCCAGGCAATTCTTTAGGGAACACATCTGGGAAGTCTCTTACTGTGGGTGTGTCACACAGATCTGGTTTAGCCTGCCTAGTATCCACCACTTATGCTAGGTAGGCTTCACAGCCCTTCCTCATCAGTTTTCTTGTAACTGTGGCTGAGATGACATTGGACAAGAAATCTGTCCTTTCCCCCACAATTGTGATCTCATTACCCTCAGGAGTTTTCAAGGAAATTCTCTTTAATTTACAATCAACCATTTCCTAATGACGTGACAACCAGTCCATTCCAAAAATCACGTCAAACTCATGGAAAGGCAATTCAATCAGGTCTGCCAAGAATTCATACCCCTGAATCCTTAACAGGCAACCCTTGTACACTTTGTTCACCACTACACTGTGGCCCAATGGATTAGTGACCAGGATGTCTTGGTCACTCTCCCCTACTAATATCCCCATTTCTACGACTAAGTTGATGCAGATGTATGAATGAGTGGATCCTGGAACCACCAATGCATGCATAAATGTATTGTAGAGGGAGAACGTACCCCTGATGACATCCGGGGCATCTTGCTCCTCCTGAGCTCTTATGGTATAGGCTCTGGCAGGTGCTTTGACCTTAGGCCTCTCTGCTGGCTCAGATGTAGGTCTCTGTGATGGTCCCACTGCCTCAGATTTGCCAGATTTCCTACCCCTTTGTGGTGTAGGAGCAGGTCTATCTGCTTGTGTTGGAGCAGTTATAGTAGTTCTGCGTGGACAGTTCCTTAACTGATGTTCTGTCAACCCACACCTTAGGAAGGCACTCGTCACTCTCCAACACTCCCCTTTATGCCACTTCAGGCAATGCGAACATGCAGAAGATGTTGGGGCTGGTCCCCTGAACCCTGTCCCTGGAAAGCTGCCCACTGATGGTGTGGACTGACCTCTCTTAGGGGTGAACTGTGGCCTGGGCCCCTGAGACTGACCCTGACCCTGACCTTGAGGTTCTCCTAAACTCTATGCAAGTGGACCTTTGAACTTCTTCCTAAGTGTAGGAGAAGAGCTAGACTGACCTGGGCCCCTCTTCTGTTGTCTCTCTCTTCTGGTCTGCTCACTTACTCTAACCTTTTCAACTTTTATTGCAGCTTCCACTAACTTAGTGAAGTCTGTAATTCCCAACGCAGTAATCATGATCTTTATGTTGTCATTTAATCCCTCTTCAAATCTCTTACACCTCTCGGCTTCATTAGGGACTATCTCCCTTCCATAACGACTCAGTCTAACAAATTCCTTTTCATACTCTACCACTGTCAACTGTTTCTGCCTCAGGTTAATGAACTCTCTTCTTCTCTTTTCCAGGTATACACTACCCACATACTTCTTCTTGAATACTGAGAGGAAGAAGTCCCAACTTATTAATTCTGGCTGCACTTCACTAGACACTGTATCTCACCATTGGTAGGCATCATCTTGCAGCAGAGATACAGTGGCTTCTAGATTTTGCTCTGGAGTACAGTGGAGTTATTTTAAAACTCTCCATGTTCTGTTCAACCATTTTTTGGCTGCAATAAAATCATCTTCTCTCTTGCCAAAGAAATCCACTGCTCTAAATTTTCTTAATCTTTCCAGATGTGATTTCTGCTATGGAGGTGGTGATGGTGGCATTACCCCAGCCATTTGTCTGAAGAACTCGACCATTTGCTGAAACATGGCCTGTGGAGGCTGAGTAGGCTCTGCTGGAGCTAGTGGAGCAGGTTCTCCCCTACCCCCAGTCTCAGTTGCTGCGGGTGGAGCATGACTCTGCACTTCCTCCTCAACTGCCCTCTGAGATGTGGGGTCCATATCCTATTCAAAATAACAAAGACAAACAGATCTACATTAGTGTCACCTCGACTCTTATAAATGCAATGCATGGTATGGACTCGATCTAGGCCCAGAAACGCCTAAACCGTGCTCTGATACCACTAAAAGTGACACCCCTTACCCGTCTACAGTATAGCCGAGTAAGATATGTCACACAGTATACCGAAACACCCTATTTTATTTCAATCATTTTTATCCTTCCTTATTTATTTTTATCATAGTTATGAAGTACAATCTGGTGAAGTATAATTTATTTAAGTCGTTTATGGAAAACATCAACTTATTTGAGGTTTCGCAAATTTTATAAAAAATCTAGCAGAATATCGACTAAAAATGGAGAAAACAGTTCTTCTGAACCTGTGAAAAACACTTCCAAAATTTTCAATCATTCCCAAACTCCAATTTATCAACAAACTCTCAATATTTTTCAACAACAATTACATTTCTCATTCATTCATTTCATATGATATTCATATGCAAGTCATAAATAAATATTCACTTTTTCATTCATAAACACAATTTCTACTATTTACATTAATACCAAAATACATTATATGAGTCTCAATTACACATGAGAAAGTAAAAGTTAATTACAAAATACCAAAATGAAACTTAGTGTCCTACCAATGCACTGAAGTCGATGAGGTGACACGGACACTATGCAGAACTGCAGATGGTCTCACCTAGTCTGTGGTTTACTAGGCTCTCTATTGGTCTCTCCAGAACCTACGCATGGCAAAAAGCAACGCGCTAAGCAATAATGCTTAGTGGTGCCAATAATATAATAAAAAGAAATAACAAAAAATAAATATGCAGTGAATATATTGATGTCTTATGCAAACAATTTTTCGATAATTATTTATAGTCTTATTTGTTTTGTACTTGTTATATTCATTATTTCATTAAATTTATCAATTTCCATTTTTGGTTGCCCAAGTAACCTATACTGGATAACTGGACTGGATAAACGGGTAAACTGGCACTAGGTATCAAGTACCTCGGGCCGTCACACCATCGGTCACACATGTATCTCCCAGTGTGCAACAGAACAGCTAATAAGCTGTGATAAATATTAGGCACAAAGCCAAGTATCATCATAATGTCAGAATGGCTAAAAGCCATAAAATCATATAATGGCATAATGCCATGTGCAGTACTGCTAACTGAACCTTATTAGCATGCCAACCTATCCAAACCAATCTTGCTAGGTGTACTAGGGCATGTTACACTTTTACATTTTACTATTCTTGAAATTTAAGTTTAGGTGTTACTATTCATTTCATTAGTCAACTAAAATATTGACTTTTGCATGGACAATAGGTACATTGGTTCTAATACTCCCAACATACCACATTTTGCATTCTAATGTTGTTGGTATTGGTTGCCAATACCATTTCTAAACTTAGTGTTAGTTATTCAAAATTTTTCAGATTTCAAGCATTATATTTACTGTTCCATTGTTCATTTATACAGTAGGAATTTGGTGAAGTTGTCTGCATGAAAGTTGTTCCTTATTGTGTCTAGTTACATTTCTTTCTTTGAATCACTCCATTTGGAGTTATGTAGCTGAAGTTATGGCCTAAAAACCATGACTGGCCAGATTGTAAACTTTTCAGATTTTCTGGACAGAACCAAATCTACAGTGTTTTGTGCAATGATTGCAGGTCAATTTTTGAACATGTTCTGATCAAAATTTGGGTTAGGTTTCTTCATGAAAGTTGTAGGTCTATGTCTCAACTTTTTGCTGGTAAAATTTTAGGTCAATTGGACCTTTTTACACTGAGTTATGACCAAATGAATAGACACTATTCATTTAGTCATTTTGCCCAGGAAGAATGCAAGTCACCCGGATTAGGGCAATTTTTAGGTCAACTTAGTTTGGTTTTCTGGGCAGGGTTTTTTCACCAAAGTTGTGCCATTATGTGTCTAGTTTCATGTACAATTAGTTTTGCACCAATTAAACCTCTACAACTCCATTTATAGCTGCCCAAACCTGCTGGACTCATACTCAGTCCTGTAGGTCAGCCAAGGCAGCTCACCCAAACTCAAATACCAAGCCACAACTCACTTCATTTCCTCATCATACGCAGCCAAATGGTCACTAATTGACCATTTAAACTTTCATTCACTAACACATGAACAAAGTCTCAATTTTACCTAACTCTACCATCTCAAATCATGCATTTACCTTGCATTTCATTATCCTAATCATGAAGTTAATGTTGAGGGCAACCATGATACCATTTTACCTCAAAGAAAACTTCATAATCCTACCAAGTACAAGGCTGCCGAAATTTTGGGGGAGGTATACACATAATTATTATTCAATTTTCTTGTAGATTTCTACTTAATCTCACTCCCTCATTATGAAACTAAAGAGAAACATGAAGCTTGGTCACTAACCTTGAATGGAGTTCATTCCAATCTTGCAAGAGCTCTTCTTTTTCACTTCTTTTTGCTTCCAAAAGCTTCATTAAGATGATCTATTAAGTTTTTGTGTTGGGAATTTAGGGTTTAGTTGAAGAAAAACCAAGGAAACCAAGCTTTGAAAACTTGGCAATTGAGGACAATGGATGGGTATGGTTCTGTCAAAGGGAAGGTTGAAGAAAGCAACTGATTTTTTCTTTCTTTTTTCTGTCCTTTAAGTCATTTTAAATAAGTTAGTGCCATGTGTCAAAATTTGATTGGGTGGGAGGTTTTAATGACATCATAATGATGTCATAATTCTAATTTCTTTCATTTTCTTTCCTTTTCTTGTCTACTTAATTTCAATTAAATTTTTAACAATATTTATTCACATTTTGTGTCATATAAATTATTTATTTAGCTGGACAAATTGGCAAAAAATCATCTCTGAAGACGAAATGACCAAAATGCCCTCCGTTTGGCTTAATAGACAAAAATTGTCTGTACCGATTGAAAAATTTTTCTAAGCATTTTCTTGGCATTCTAATGACATAGGAATCTCAATGACCCTTCTCTGGAGTCCCAAGAATTATTTTATGATTTTTCTCCTGGGTCTAGGGTCCTAGTTGCGAGAACCGCAACTTTCCATTGGGTTACCCCTCGCTAGGGCACCGACTTATTTAACTTGGTTGCATTTTATTTCTAAAATTTTTCCTAATTTTTTCTTATTAACATTTGAGTTAATTATGGTTTCTCACTTTAGTTTAAATATTTTTCCAAACGTTCTAGCTGTCCGGACTGACATCGGTCACCGAAACAGTAGAATATACGGAATTGCTACAGGGTGGGTGTTACAATTACACCATTAGACTAGGCACTTGGGGACTAGACTCACTAGAACTAGATGCTTTAACAAAGATGGTCTTGGAAGGAGGTGCTAGGGCAAATTTACTATATCTAAGTCCATACTTGATGCTAGGCGACCTTTGAGAGTCCAAAATTACATCAAGTTTGTCCTTTCCTTTAGCAAATTTGGAAAGAGAAGTTTTTAGCTCAATAATTTCATTTTTCAACTTCTCATTTTCTATTGAAAAGTCATCTAAGGATTTTTGCATATCATCCCCTAAAGGTTTATCAACCTTAATTAAGGTCTCATTTTCTTTCCTCAAACAAACTACTTCCTTTTTCAGGAGCTTATTTTTCTTATAACTTTACTCAAGTTCATCATTCATAACTTTAAGTGCATTAACTAGTTCATCATAAGAAAATTCAACAACATCATCATTTAAAGTTACCTCATTGGAGCTTTCCTCCATTGCCATGAAGTACATTTGGGCAACTTGATCATCAATCTCCTCATCTTCAAAGTCACTTGATACATCCCATGTTGCTTTAAGTGCCTTATTCTTGAACTTCTTGAAAGGCTTTTTCAATTTGGGACAATCCATTCTAATGTGACCCGGCTTATTGCATTCAAAGCATATGGGAGGATCCCTTTTGCTACTTTCACCCTTGTCCTTCTTGAAGATCCTCTTTGGGATGAACTTCTTGTTTTGGAAGAGCAACTTCCTTATTCTCCTTGTCACTAGAGCCAATTCTTCCTCATCAAACTCATTATTTTCATCACTTGAGTTTTCAGAAGATACTTTAAAAGCAATGGTCTTTTTGGCTTTGTTAGGTTCCTCCACTTGCTCTCTTTTAAGGGTCATCTCATATTCAATTAGATTTCCTAAGAGCTCATCAAGTTATACCTTGCTCAAGTCCTTGGAATCCTTTAGTGAAGTTACTTTAGGTAGCCACTCCATAGGAAGACTTCTTAAAATCTTCTTTACTAGCTCCTCATTTGTGAATGTCTTTCCAAGGGATTTAATTCCTCCTATAATCTCCACAAATCTATCATACATCTCACTTATGGTTTCATCCAACTTCATCTTGAACAATTCATATTAATAGATGAGGGAATCCATCTTATTCTCCTTTACTTGACTAGTATCCTCATGAGTAACCACCAAGGCATCCCAAAGTTCTTTTGCAGTAGACTTCATACATACTTTATTATATTCACTTTTACTTAATGCACAAAATAGAACATGAATAGCCTTATCATTTAAAGCCACTCTTCTTTTCTCTTGCTCACTCCATTCACCCTTAGGCTTAGCTACATGCACACCATCCACAATTTTAGTTGGGGTGAATGGCCCATTTTTTACAACATCCCACAAGTCAACTCTTTCTAATTTAAGGAAATAATACATCCTATTTTTCCAATACAAGAAGTCATTACCATGAAAGAAATGAGGTCTTACCACCGATTGACCTTCTTGTGCATTGAGGGTTGCTATTGATCTTTACTTCAAGATGATTAAATCTTGTAGAATGGAGACTAGCTCTAATACCACTTGTTCTCCCTTATAGCAACCCAAGAGGGGGGGTGAATTGGGTTCTAATTGCAAAATTAAAGATTAAAAGAAATTTAAACACAAAGAAGAGTAAAGGAAGAATGATGACACAAGAAATTTATAGAGGTTCTACTATCCCAAGCCTACGTCCTCTCCTCAAGGCCCTCCTTGAGAGTTAACTCCACTAAAATTCTTCTTTGGGTGAAGAATAAACCTCTTACAATCACCACAAGAGTAAACCCTTGCTCTTTTATAAATCCCTTTACACTCAAGAGCTATTTAAAGCTCTATCACACTCAAAATTACAATAAGTGCACACAACAACCTTGAATGAACTCTCAGAACAAAGAATTTACAACTCAAATATCAAGTTCTCAACATTAACTATGGTAGCTCAAGTTTTAGGGAGAGAGAATAAAGAAAATCTTTAGAACACAATAAATTTCCAAAAAGATTGTTGTTGTAAAACTTGTTTCTAGTCATAAATGGTGCCTATTTATAGTTTTTGCAAGAAAACAGCCGTTGGGGGTGCATTAAATGCTAAACTAGCCGTTCAACCTCCCAAAGCTCTGTCTTATCGACTTGCAAAAACCCAGGTTTAGCTACCGAAGTTATTTACTTCAGCTGCCAAAGGTTAGAGCACTAAAAAACAGCTTTTGAAAAGTCACTTTCGGCTGCCGAAGTTCCCACTTTCAGCTGCCGAAGTTCCCACTTTCGGCTGCCGGAGTGCTCTTTGGACAAAATGGATTTTAATACTCAAAAACCATGATTTAAAGAGTGAACTTTGGCAGCCAAACTTTCCACTTTCGGCTCTTGAAGTGCTCTCTGGACAGAAAGTGTTAAAAGGGCACTTAGGCTTCGGAAATGCGTAACTTTTTTACCGGAACTCGGATTTTCAATCTGTTTGAATCATTGGAAAGCTAATTTGATAAAATTTTTAATGAAAACACTTTTAAAAACAAATTTTCATTTCCCAAATGTGAAAATTTCATTTTATTCCCCCTTGGTTAAGAAAAAGTTACAAGCAAAGACACTAAGAAATTAAGAGTTTAAAAAACTCATAACTTTTTTATCTGAACTCAGATTTTTGATCCGTTTGAACCATTGGAAAGCTAATTCAATGTATTTTGCAACTAAAATACTTTTCAAAATTAATTTTGCATTTTTAAAAAATTTATTTAATTTTCCCTTGATAAAGAGTTAGGTAAAAACTAAGTTGAACAAGATATTCTTAGTACCATCTAGACTTGAGCCAACACAATTAATTAAATGAGATTTACAAGATATAAAATAAATAAAAGTTACATTGTAGGCTCCCATAAATGTTTGCATCCTTATCTTGCTCTTCCTTAACTTTGATTTGAAACAATTTAGCAATTTTGAATCTAGGGCCTATAATCTCAACACAAACACTTCCAAAGTTTATTAGTAGTACACTAATTATTTATTATCATCAAAACATGGGTTAAGACACCTAGGTCCAACAGTAACAAAATATTATTATAATTTTGTTTCTACAACTGCTCATTTGTCTTTATGTACAAACAGACTAATTTACATCAAATGAATTTACAAAAGGGTGTATACCTAATATATACCCGAAACTAAATCTAACACTGCTCCACTCTGCTCACTGTGCAGCTCTTTCTTTCTCATTACCTGCAACAGCATGAAACAGCTATCGCTGAGCATAATACTCAGTGGTGCACAACTAGAATTTTAAAACTCATTATAAAGCATAATGTATCAAAACATAACAAATCATAATTTCCATAAACAAGGGAAATATTACCATAATTTCAAATCAATAATAATCATTTATTTAAATTCACATTTCATTTGAGAAATCACAATTCACAAATCACAATTACAAATGTGTTGCCAAGAATACATTTTAGACCATGACACAAAATTTCATGATCAATGCCGTGTTGTACACCATGACAAAGCAATCTACAACCTAACTAATTATTATTAATGAGGGAGCTGGCTAGCTAGCTATATGAGTACTCGTCCAAACTCAACCTCAACTGGTAAACCAGGGAGGGAGGATCACATAATAGAACTCAACCCCATAAAAGGAGGAGGAATACAACAAGGGACTGTAATGCTAACTGTGATTTAAAAACAACTTTCAAAAGTTTCTCAATCAATAATTGTATTTGCAAAACAATAATCACATTCAAATCATCATAAAACCCACAAAGGGTTGGCAACACTCAAATTTCTCAAACACTTCTAAAATCATTCAAAACCAGCCCACCCTCTTGCTACAATGATATAAAAGGGCCAACATCTGTCTTTCCACATTCACAAATTCATTTCATAAAATTAAAGTTCACAAATGCAAGGTAAAATCATAATTTGTTCATATAACTTCATTCAAATCAATTTCAAAGTTTAAAACATAGAAAAAGGGTTAGTTGTGCACAAACCTTATGTGAATATTCTTTTTCTTGACTCACTTTTCTTTATCTCCCAAGGTCTCCTTTTCTACTGAAACACATAATTAAAATATTTCAATACTCATCCCAACTATCTCTAAAAGTTATATAATGAATGCTTAATGAATTTCCTAAGTTGGCTATGCAATTTCAATAAATTCTTGTTCTGGACAGTTTGGAACCCTGACTTTTTAGCCCCATTTTAATCTAGTTTCAGTCTTTATTTGGTGAAGTGTTCTTCATGAAAATTATTTCTCTATGTTTTTATTTTTAATTTGAATCACTCGATTGGAGTTCTGGATCTCAAGTTATGGCCAAATTACTAAACACTGTTCCAGGTGCCATATCTTGAGATTCCAGTTTTTCCATATTTGTATCCAAAAATTTCATTCTATATCCGGGCATCTTAAGCTCATAATTTGGCCATGGTCCCCAACACAATGTTTTAGGTCTTTGTCTTAGGTTTCTAAATCATTTTGAATCACTTCAATTGGAGATTTGTAGAGGAAGTTATGGCCTAATAACCATTTGAAGATCATAAGGCCAAATAGGTAAGGAGCAGGAATTCTAGATTTAGGATTCCTGATTTATTCCAACAATTCCTCTATCTTTCTCTAAGAACTGGGCTCTGGTCAAAACATGAAATTTTTAGTTCTATGTCTTACGAAAATTTTGGCTTTAGAATCACCTAATTTTCATTTTTATAGCTCAAGTTATGGCAATTTTACCAAAACTGGTTGTATGGCTCATTATTCAGGATTTCCAGGTTAGTCCAAAATCAGGGCAGATTTGCTGGATCAAATTTTCTTAGCAATTTGATCAACTTAGGGTCATAATTTGGCTCTATGGTCTTCATAAGAATTGTTCTCCTATGTCTCAGGTTTACATTGGTTTAAGAAGCACTTAATTTTGGATTTTCTAGAGTGAGTTATGCCTAAATTACTAATTATTGTTCACTTGGTCATTTTTTATCAAGTCTAGAATTGCAATCTGGATTCAAGCCAAATTTAGGGCAACCTATGGTCAATTTCTGGACAAGAGGTCTTCATGAAATTCTGTCCCTATGTTTTATGTTTCATTTCCAATTGGTTTCACACCAATTGGAGTTGTCTAGCTCCATTTATGGGCATTTAAGTGTGCTGGACTCAAATATCCAGATTCCAGCACATTGACATACTATAAATCCATCAATTCCTTTCATCAATTCAACATAAATTCTCCACTAAAGTATGCCAAATGACCATAATTAGACCTTTTAAACATCAATTGCATAACATACCAGAAAAGCCCTAAGTTCCCATAAACCCTAATGGCTCCACTTTTATTCTCATGCAATTTCAAGCAATGTTAGCACACCAATCATATATGCAACCTCATTTAGACTAGAATTCAAATTCAATTCCATCAAAACCCCACTCCCTTCATGTTGGTCAAATTTTCCCTTCCCCCATACAAGCATGATTTCTTTCATTTTCCTTGTCTATTCTTCATAATAAATCTCAATTTCAACAATTATAAGGTAATTCAAGCTTGGATGACTCACCTCTAATGGTGCTCTTCTCAATCTTCCTAATTTCTTCAATATTTCTTGATTTCTCCACTTTTAATCTCTCTAGCAAGATCAAATTTTAAGCTTCCAAGTGATAAACTAGGGAATTGATGGAAGTTTTTAAGGTTTTAAGAGCTTTGAAGATGCATAAATGGAGGGAGGAATGGAGAGAAGAGTGTCAGCCATTAAGGTTAAAAATGATGGGTTTTTAATTCAATTAATTTTTTTGTCTCTTTATAAGATAATTATCCCAAAAATGAATTAATTTAAATTATAATTTTAATTATGTCATGCTTGTATCATGCTTATGTCATAATTTAATTTAAAATTGAAATTTTCATTTCTTTCTTTTCTTTTGTATACACATTTCTATATTTTTAATTCTTTTTTAATATTTTAATCTCATACAATTTAAAGGACATTTACGTCAAAAGTCAAATCTTAAAGTGAATTGACCAAAATACCCCTCACTGGGTTATAGTCCATCTTTTTCCATAGCACCTGATGAGTCCTAGGGTTATGATTCACCTGATAATGCTTGTTCCCTTTTTATTTCTATCATTTTATATTTCCCACTAGTTTCGTGATTATTCCTCAATTAAGGATGTCATGGGGTCCCACATGAATTTAGGGTAGCAACTGAGCTCGCAGTCACTTCCCATGTAGGTCACTCATCACTGTGACCTAGGCTCATTTAACCTATTGGTGCTCTATTTCTTGTATTTTCATCCAACCTCATTTAGTTCTTATTATTTTTGTTTATGACTTCTTTATATAATTTAAGTTTAGTTCCAGACATTCTAGCTATCCGGACAGACATTAGTCACTGGAACAGTAGAATGTACAGGACTACTTAGTATGAGGATGTTACAATTCTTCCCTCCCTAAAAGAAAATTTCATCTTGAAATTTTACCTAGTATTAGTCTCTGAATAGCTATGGGTGTTGTCTTCTCATGTCCTCATCACGTTCCCATGTAGCCTTCTGGCTCGAATGATGGTTCCACAGCACTTTAACCTGTGGTATCTGTTTTTTCCTCAACTGTTTCACCTCATATGCTAAGATCTTTATGGGCTCTTCATCATATGTCTGGTCTAGATTCACTTCAATCTCCTCTACTGGCAAGATGTATGAAGGGTCTGATCTATACCTCCTTAACATGGAGACATGGAAGACATTGTGAATCTTTTCCAACTCTAGAGGCAATGCAAGCCTGTATGCTAACGGACCCACTCTTTCCAGAACTTCATATGGCCTGATGAAGTGAGGACTTAGTTTTACCTTTCTGCCAAACCTCATGATCTTCTTCCAAGGAGAAACCTTAAGGAATACTTTATCACCCATAGAATACTCAATATCCCGTCTCTTCAAATCTATATAGGGCTTCTGTTTGTCCAATGCAGCTTGAGTCTGTCTCGAATGATCTTAACCTTCTCTTCCATTTGCTGCACAATTTTAGGGCCAATCAACTTTCTCTCACCTACTTTATCCCAACACAAGAGAGTTCTACATTCTCTGTCATACAGTGCTTCATATGGAGGCATCCCAATTCTTGACTGATACCTGTTGTTATAGCAAATTCAATTAAGGGCAAGTGTGTATCCCACCTTCCTTTGAACTCAATCACACAAGCCCGAAGCATATCCTCCAAGATCTGGATGATTCTCTCAGGCAGGCCATCTGTCTGTGGATGGAATGCGGTGCTGAAGTTCAATATAGTTCCTAGGGCTTTTTGAAGACTACCTCATAATCTAGAAGTGAACCTTGGATCTTTGTCAGATGCAATAGACACTGGCACTCCATGCAATTTTACCACTTCATCAATGTATAATTTAGCCAATCTGTCTAGACTATAGTCCATCCTCACTGGTAAAAAATGTGCAGAATTGGTTAATCTCTCTACAATGACCCAAACTGTATCATGGTTCTTCTGTGTATGTGGAAGTCTCATTATAAAATCCATAGTAATTCTCTCCCATTTCCACTCAGGAATGGGCAATGGCTGCAGCAACCCTGCTGGCACTTGGTGTTCGGCCTTTACTTGATCAATTAAAGTTAGGCATTTTGCTACATATTCTGCAATATCTTTCTTCATACCCATCCATCAATGGTGCTCTTTCATGATTCTGTATATTTTTGTTCCACTAGGGTGCATAACAAATGGTGAGTCATGTGCTTCCTTCAAAATAATCTGTCTCAATGCAACATCATTAGGAATGCACATTCTGCCCTGGTATAGCAACAAGCCCTCCTCATTCACTACAAAGTTTGTTTTCTTGCCATCCCGAGCTTCTTCCATTAATTTCACATACTTATCATCATTCTGAGCTGCCATTTTAATTTGATCAATTAACACTTGCTTCACTTGCCAAGTAGCTATCATCTGCCCATTATCATCTATCTCCAAATTTGCATGTAATGCCCTTAAATCATGCACCATGGACACAGGTGAAACTCTTAAGCTAGCCATGGTCTTGCGATTTAAGGCACCCGCTACCACATTTGCTTTCCCAGGTTGGTAATCTATTAGACAATCATGGTCTTTTATCAGCTCTAACCACCTCCTCTACCTCAAATTTAACTCCTTCTGTGTGCCCAAATATTTCAAGCTCTTGTGATCTGTGTAGATGTAACATTTCTCCCCATATAAGTAGCGTCTCCAGATCTTCAGAGCAAATACAATGGCTGCTAGCTCCAAGTCATGTGTAGGATAATTCCTCTCATGTGGTTTAAGCTGGTGTGAAGCGTAGGTAATGACATTTCTATCTTGCATCAACACACAGCCTAAAATATTATGAGAAGCATTACTATATATGGTATATTCTTTACCCGGAGTAGGTAAAGTCAGGACTAGAGCTTTAGTCAGACACTGTTTCAGCTCATCAAAGCTCTTCTGACACTGATCATTCCACTGAAATTTCTCATCTTTTCGAAGCAACTTGGTCAGTGGAGATGCTAACATGGAGAATCCTTTCACAAACCTGTGGCAAGAACCAGCCAAACCAAGGAAACCCTGAACTTCTGTAACATTTCTGGGTGGCTTCCAGTTAAGTATAGCTTCTACCTTGTTGGGATCCACCTTGATACCCTCAACTGATACAATGTGCCCTAAAAAGGAAATTTCCTTTAGCCAAAACTCACATTTAGACAGTTTGGCAGACAACTGCTTCTCCCTTAAAGTCTGCAGTACTATCTTTAAGTGCTTATCAAGCTCCTCTGCATTATTTGAATACACCAAAATGTCATCAATGAACACCACCACAAATTGGTCTAGATATGGCCTAAAGATAGTGTTCATCAGGTCTATAAAAGCAACTGGAGCATTAGTTAACCCAAATGGCATTACTAAGAACTCATAATGGCTATAGCGAGTCCTGAAGGCAGTTTAAGGTATACTTGCTCCTGCACCCTCAACTGATAATATCCCAATCTCAAATCAATTTTGGATAACACAGCTTCATCTTTTAGTTGATCAAACAAATCATCTATTTGGGGCAGAGGATATCTATTCTTTATTGTCACCTTGTTCAACTGTCTGTAGTCAATGCACAGACGGAGAGTACCATCCTTTTTCTTAACAAATAGAACTGGTGCTCCCTAAAGTGACACACTAAGGCGGATGAAACCCTTATCAAGTAATTCTTGTAACTGCACCTTCAACTCTTTCAACTAAGCAGATGCCATTCTATATGGAGTAATAAAGATTGGTTCCACACCAGGCATAACCTCAATTTCAAACTACACTTTTCTTTTCGGAGGTAATCCTAGCAATTCTTCAAGAAAAACATTCGAAAAGTCACATACTGCAGGGATATCCTTCAAACTTGGACTCCCCACTTGGGTGTTTATCACATGGGCTAAATATGCTTCACACCCCTTCCGAATCATTCTTCCAGCAAGTGCAGCCAAAATGAGATTTGATGGCAATAGCTGCCTCTCCTCATGTATTACTGCATCACCATACTGAGGGAGACCAAAAGTGACTATCTTCAATCTACAGTCAATCATAGCATGATGCCTCGCTAGCCAATCCATGCGTAAGATGACATCATAATCTCTAAAGGGCATTTCAATCAAATCAGATAGGAATGTATGTCCTTAGATCACCAATGGACAATCCTTATACAATCGATTCACCTTAACCTCTTGTCCTAAAGGACTACTCACTAACACCTCAAAATCCATTTTCATGCAAGGAATATCAACAAAACATGCAGTATTGGAACTAACATAGGAGTGAGTAGAACCGGGATCAAATAACACATACACATCTTTGTTAAAGATGGAGAATGTACCAGCTACTATGTCAGAAGTCTTAGCCTCTTCCCTTTGGCCCATGGAATACACCCTGGCTGGTGCACCACTCTTCTTTGGCTAGTTTACTGTTCCCTAGCTGCCCGAGGTACTACCCCTACCTCTGCCTCTGCCTCTACTGGCTGACTGTGAACCTCTAGTGGCAGAGCCTTGAACAGATCCTTCAGTAGTGGTAGGTGGCCCAGATCTGCGAGTACTAGTACAATCTTTAGCAAAGTCCCCCATAGCACCACAATTATAACAGGCATTTATGGCCTTATAACATACCCCTCCATGGGTCTTACCACATGTCTCACAGAGATGAACTGATAGTGCTCCTCTGGATAGTGGCCTCTGTCCTGAGGATCTCCCTCTACCAGATTGTGAGAGCTCGATCCTCCAAAATATTTTCTCTTTCCTAATCCACTACCAGAAGCTTGACCTGAAGTCTTTCCACTCTTTTCCTTTTCCTCTGTCCCCTTTTTATCTGTCCCTTCTAACTCAATTCTTTCTAATTCCAGGGCTTGTGAAATTAACTCTGAGAAATTTTCATGTCTGCAGTCTCATATTCGGTCTCAGCCCAACCTCAAACCATTTGCATCTGTCCCTGCTAGTGGTGAGTAAACTCTCGGCATAGTAACTTAGGCGAGAGAACTCTCTCTCATACTTTGCCACAGTCTTATCCCCTTATTTCAAGCTCAGAAACTCCTGAAGCTTCATATCAATGTATGTGTTTGGGACGTACTTCTGCCTGAATTCTCTGAGGAAATCATCCTAGGTCAGAACATGGGGCCCCACCAAACTGTTGGGGATGGTCTTCCACCATTCATATGAGTCCCCTTGCAGCAGGGAAACTGAATATTCAAACTTTAATTCATCCGTGCAGTGCAATTTCTTGAAAACCCTCTCCATCCGTTCTAGCCACTGCTTAGCTTCTAGCAGATCTACTGTACCCTTAAATTCTATTGCCCCATATTTCATCAACTTGTCATACTGCCATGGTCGGGGTTAGGATTGCACTGTTGGGGCTTGCACTAGGGCTTGGACTAGCATATTCCCAGCCATTTGCTGGAAGAATGTGGCCATCTATTGTATGAATTGTGTAGGGAACTGCTGCATGGGTGGGACTGGATTAGCTGACGCACCAGCATTCTGAGGAGCTGGGGCTTCCCCCTATGCCTCAACTGCAACTAATTGTTCTACGGAATGATCTTCTTCTTCCATTTCAATCATAAATTTCTACCTCCTGAACAACCAACAAAAAGGAGAATTCTCTCCATTAGTCTATATTCAAAATGTAAATGTACTGTATGTATCAATTAATGACATTTAAGCAGTTGTTCTAATCAAAATTAAGTCAAATTCACAGTTTAAAACTCATTTCAAAACATGCTTTGATAACACTGAAACATATCACACCTTACCCCTTCGTAAGACATGACAAGATCCCGTAGTATACCTAATAAACTATCAAACTTCGCCTATCGATAATCTATTAAATATACTATAAGGGATTTTAAAATATTTCCATTTCAATTTTATGTTTAAAGCGATGATAAAATAGTTATTAAATTGCCTTTAAGTTAGATATATGCCATTAAATTCATTTAGAATTAATTTAGCATTTTTAGAATTTTATGAAAATTTTGCATGGTGATAGCTAAAAATACAATAAAACAGTTCTTCTAAACTTGTGAAAATCAATTTATAAAAATATATCATCTACAATTCAAACACAATCAAACTCAAGTCATTTCTTTTTATTAATTCAATACCAAGAAGTGTGCTCATTTCATATACAAATCAAAATAAAGGTTCTTACATAAATTTACAAACCAAAAGGTAACAAAATATTATTAAAATTTTGTTTCTATAACTGCTCATTTGTCTTTATGTACATACAAACTAATTTACATCAAATGAATTTACAAAAGGGTATACCTAATAAATACCTGAAACTATATCTAACACTGCTCCACGTTGCTCACTCTGCAGCTCTTTCTTTCTCCTTACTTGCGACAGCATGAAACAACTATCGCTGAGCATAATAATCAGTGGTGCACAACTAGAATTTTAAATCTCATTATAAAGCATAATGTGTCAAAACATAACAAATCATAATTTCCATAAATAAGAGAAATATTACTATAATTTCAAATCAATAATAATCATTTATTTAAATTCACATTTCATTTGAGAAATCACAATTCACAAATCACAATTACAAACGTGTTGCCAAGAACACACAGTTTAGACCATGATATAAAATTTTACGATCAATGTTGTGTTGTACACCACGACAAAACAATCTACAACTTCACTAATTATTATTAATGAGGGAGGTGGCTATCTACCTATATGAGTACTCATCAGAAATCAACCTCAACTGGTAAACCAGGGAGGGAGGATCACATAATCGAACTCAACCCCATAAAAGGAGGAGGAACATAGTAAGGGACCGTCATTCTAACTGTGGTTTAAAAACAACTTTCAAAAGTTTCTTAATCAATAATCACATTTGCAAAACAATAATCACATTCAAATCATCATAAAACTCACAAAGGGTTAGCAACACTCAAAATTTTCAAACACGTCTAAAATCATTCAAAACCGGCCCACCCCCTTGCTACAATGATATAAAAGGGCCAACATCCATCTTTCCACATTCACAAATTCATTTCATAAAATTAAAGTTCGCAAATGCAAGGGAAAATCATAATTTGTTCATATAACTTCATTCAAATCAATTTCAAATTTTAAAACATTAAAAAAGGGTTAGTTGTGCACAAACCTTAAGTGAATCTTCTTTTTCTTGACTCACTTTTTCTTATCTTCCAAAGTCTCATTTTCTATTGAAACACATAATTAAAATATCTCAATACTTATCCCAACTATCTCTAAAAGTTATTCAATGAATGCCTAATGAATTTCCTAAGTTGGCTATGCAATTTCAATAAATTTTGGTTCAGTACAGTTTGTGTAACACCCTCACTGTAGCAATTCCGTACATTCTACTGTTCCGATGACCGGTGTCAGTCCGGACAGCTAGAACGTCTGGAAAAATAATTAGACTAGAGTGAGTCATAATTAACTCAAATATTAATAAGAAAAATTTAGTAAAAATTTTAGAAATAAAATACAATTAAGTCAAATGAGCCAGTGCCCAAGCGATGGGTAACCCAGAGGGAAGTTGCGGTTCTCGCAACTAGGAGCCCTAGACCCGAGAAAAATTTCATAAAATAATTTTTGGGACTCCAGAGAAGGGTCATTGAGGTTCCTATGGCATTAGAATGCCAAGAAAATATTTAGAAAAATTTTCAATCGGTACAGACAATTTTGACCCGTTAAGCCAAACGGAGGGCATTTTGGTCATTTCGCCTTCAGAGACGATTTTTGGCCGACTTGTCCAGTCGAGTAAATAATTATTATGAAATAAAATATGAATTAATATTGATGAAAAATTAATTTAAAGTTAGTAGAAAAGAAAATAAAAGAAAAATACAAGATAATGCCATTTATGACATATTATGATGTCATTAAAAGCTCCCTCCAATCACAAATAAACAACCATGTGATTAACTAATAAAATAGACCAAAAATATGAAAAACCAAACTGCATCTTCAACCTTGGGCAGCCTAAAAAAACGTTGAGAGAGAGAGAGAGAAGAGGTTCCACCATTAAAGCTTCCTTGTAAGCTTGATTTCTCCCTTCATCCCACCATAAAACTCCATCTTCCCTTCACAAAAATTGGTCATCACAATTTGTGCAATACTTGGGCAGCAAAAAGAAGTGAAAATAAAGAAGTTTTTCAAGCTTGTATTGGCACACAAAAAGGTTAGTGCCCAATTTATTCTCTCTCTCACTCAATTCATGTTTAAGGACATGATTTAAGTTGAAATTGTAAGTTTAATGTATAAATTGAACTTTGAGAACTTGGAGACTTAAACAAAAATTAGGGTTTGCTCATGAAATTGTTAAAGAACATTCTAATGGTCAATTAGTGACCATTTGAGGTAAGTTGACCATAATTTGAAGTGCATTAGAGTGTTACAAAGTGTCTTGGTAGGCTGCCTAGTGACAGCAGCAGGGAGGCTATGAGTCCAGCCTGTTTGGACTGCCATATGTTTGGCTGTGTAGGTTCAATTGGTGTTTGACCAATTGGACATGAAATTAGACTTATAATGGCACATTTTTTCTAAAGAAACCATGCCCAAAAGACCAAAGCAAGTGGACCAAAAGTTGGCCCCAATCCGGGTACCCTGCAAGCCAATTATGCAGAATGGCCAAATGAACAGTAACTGTTCATTTGGCCATAACTCACTGTAGAATGGTCCATTTGACCTGAAATTTTTACAGCAACAAGATGAGATATAGACAAACATTTTTCATGAAGAAACCTACCCCAAATTATGACCAGAACCTATCCAACAAGGCAGTGGCAATCACTGTTCATGGTACTGTAGATTTGGTAAATTCTGCAGATTTGAAATCCGGCCAGCTGTGGTTTTTGGACCATAACTGGAGCTACAAAACTCCAAATGGAGTGATTCAAAAAATGAAATTCAACTAGACAAAATAAGGAACAACTTTCATGTTTACCATTTCCTCAAATTCCCACTGTAACAGTCACTAATGAAACAATAAAGATAAGGCATGAAAACTGAAAATTCTGCCCAATTAACATTAAGCTTGGAAATGGTATTGGCAACCAATACCAACAAATTTTGAATGCAAAATGTGGGATCTTGGTGTAATTAGAATTAATATATCCATTAAGTATAAAAAAGTCAACATTTTGGTTGACTAGTAAGGTGAATAGTAATCAAAATGATTAGTAAATTAAGATGAAGACCTAGAACCAATTCTAAGCTTAAATGCTTAGAATTGTATGACAAATGTGGACTATGCATCCTAGTCCAAAAATTGTTAAAAAGAAATTAAGGCCATAAATTTGAAATCCATGAAATATTCATGGATTACTTGAAACATGAAAAATAAGTCACCTAATTGATGTGAATAGATAGTTAGGGCTTATATGCCCATCACAAATGGAATTCATAAAATATTAGTAACTCAACTTGAAATATAAAATTTGTAATTACATAAGTAGATTCTTGAATGTATAAATGAGAAAGGAAAAATGTTTTGAATACAATGGTACATGTGAACCATTGTTTAGAATTGTGACCAATATGAATAACATAATGAATGAATAAATGAACTATATTAATGGATGAATGAGACATTAGTTCTCATTATTATAGAAAGGAGAAGTATTTTGAGTACAATGGTATAAAAAGGATAATTGATGTGAATTGTGATCATATAAATGATCAAATGAATGTATGAATTATAATTGAAATTTATCATGAAATAATGAATTCATAAAACACAATATATTAATATTTAATGATATTATGTGCCCTTGTATTGCCTAGACACGTGTGTCAGATTGGATAGATTGGCATGCCAATAGGTTATTGTTTTAGCAATACTGCGAAAGGCTTCATGCCCGTATTTAAGGCTTTATGCCCGTATTCATAGCTTTATGCCCGTATTCATGGCTTTATGCCAACATTCATGGCTTTTATGCCCGACTATGTGTTATCATGGCTTTTTTTAGCCATACTGACTGCATACGTGGTTGACGTTCTGCGTCCCATGGTATGACGGCCCGAGGCACCGCGGTGTCTCTGTACAACGACTGCTATCCGATTTAGTCACCACATAGGTTACTTGGGCAGTGTAATTTATTGAAACAAATTAAGACTATTAGTAATTAAAAATATTAGAAATCAAATAAATGAGTTAATAAAACTTCAAAAGAATTAGTTACAATTATGAAATGATCCAAACCACAGTAAAAATTGTTAAGTAAAATGATAAAAGAGTTGCAAAAATAGGTATAACTTAACTAAATATTTTAAATGTACCTTCTATTGCCATATAAATATAAACTGAGTATTTTTATTAATTCTGTATGTTGTACATTATCGCTGTGAATTTCGGAATTAAACGCTTCCAAAGCGAAACAAATGAGAACAAAAGATAACTAATATTAGACACATTGTATTAAATTAAATTGATTCTTAAATACTCAAATTATGCTTTGTTCTTTCTTTATTTGTATATTTTATTTTCTTGTTCTATTATTGCACCACTAAGCAGCAATGCTTAGCGCGATGGATTTGTTTCCTCGCGCAGGTACTTTGACTAAGATTTTTGGAGTCCAGATCTGCGTATGGTCGGAGTATTCAAGGTTGTCACCTCCTCAGCAATGCATGTAGATAGGGCCCATATAGATCATATTTTGTATTTAGTATAAAATGCTAGATATTGTATTATAATGTAGATTATGAACAGGTAATTAATAGAAATGTAATGTAATTTAATAAATTAGCTTTTTCATATGTACTTAATTTATATATCATGTAAATTATGAAATTATGTAAATTAAAGAAATTTGAAAATTTTACTTATGTGATTTGAGCATGAATGAGATGTGAATTATGAGATGGTTATGAATATAATTGATGAGATTTTATTTGTAAAATATTATTGAAACTTTCAAACAGGTAAATAGTAAAATACATCAACTGGTAATAAAATAGGGGAAACTCCGCTGGTTTCTCTGTCGAAAAATAATTAATATTAAAATATAACGAGATCAAAATATGAAAGGAATAAAGTAAGATAAGATAGGGTGCTCCGGCACCGAATGTAGCACACTTTGCTCGGCTACATTGTAGTCGGGTGAGGGGTGTTACAGTTTGGAACCCTAATTTTTCAGCCCCATTTTAATCTAGTTTGAGTCATAATTTGGTGAAGTGTTCTTCATGAAATTTGTTCCTCTATGTCTTAGTTTTATTTCCAATTTGAATCACTCAATTTGGAGTTCTGGATCTCAAGTTATGGCCAAATTACTAAACACTGTTCCGGGTACCATATCCTGAGATTCCAGTTTTTTCATATTTGTATCCCAACCTTGCATTCCATATCTGACCATCTTAAGCTCATAATTTGGCCCTAGTCCTCCAAAATAATGTTTTAGGTCTTTGTTTTAGGTTTCCAAATCACTCTGAATCACTTCAATTGGAGTTTTGTAGAGAAAGTTATGGCCTGATAACCATTCGGAGGTCAAAAGGCCAATTAGCTAAGGAGCAGGAATTCCAGATTTAGGATTTTTGACTTGTTCCAACAATTCCTCTATCTTGCCCTAAGAACTGGGCTCTGGTCAAAAAAATGAAATTTTTAGTTCTATGCCTTATGAAAATTTTGGCTTTGGAATCACTTAATTTGCATTTTTATAGCCCAAGTTATGGCAATTTTACTAAAACTGGTCGTATGGCTCATTGTTCAGGATTTCTAGGTTAGTCCAGAATCAGGGCAGATTTGCTGGACCAATTTTGTCTAGCAATTTGATTAACTTAGGGTCATAATTTGGCTTTGTGGTCTTAATAAGAATTGTTGTCATATGTCTCAGGTTTTCATTGGTTTAAGAATCACCTAATTTGGAGTTTTCTAGAGTGAGTTATGTCTAATTTACTAAGTATTATTTATTTGGTCATTTTTTATTAGGTCTAGAATTACAATCCGGATTCAAGCCAAATTTAGGGCAACCTATGGTCAGTTTCTGGACAAGGGGTCTTCATGAAAATTCTATCCCTTTGTCTTATGTTTCATTTTCAATTGGTTTCACACCAATTGGAATTGTCTAGCTCCACTTATGGGCATTTAAGTGTGCTGGACTCATATGTTCATATTCTAACACATTGACACACTACAAATCCATCAATTCCTTTCATCAATTCAACATAAATTCTCTCCTAAAGTATGCCAAATGACCATAATTAGACCTTTTAAACATCAATTGCATAACATACTACAAAAGCCCTAAATTCCCATAAACCCTAATGGCTCCACTTTCATTCTTATGGAATTTCAAGCAATGTAGCACACCAATCATATATGCAACCTCAATTAGACTAGAATTCAAATTCAATTCCATCAAAACTCATTAAAACCCCACTCCCTTCATGTTTGCTGAATTTTCCCTTCCCCCATACAAGTACGATTTCTTTCATTTTTCATGTCTATTCTTCATAATAAATCCCAATTTCAACAATTATAAGGTAATTCAAGTTTGGATGACTCACCTCTAATGGTGCTCTTCTCAATCTTCCTAATTTCTTTAATATTCTTTGATTTCTCCACTTCTAATCTCTCTAGCAAGATCAAATTTTAAGCTTCCAAGTGATGAACTAGGGAATTGATGGAAGTTTTTAAGGTCTTAAAAGCTTTGAAGATGCATAAATGGAGGGAGGAATGGAGAGAAGAGCGTCGGCCATGAAGGTTGAAGATGATGGCTTTTTAATTCAATTATTTCTTTTGTCTCTTTATAAGATAATTATCCCAAAAATGAATTAATTTAAATTATAATTTTAATTATGTCATGCTTGTATCATGCTTATGTCATAATTCAATTAAAAATTGAAAATTTCATTTCTTTCTTTTCTTTTCCATACACATTTCTATATTTTTTTTATTCTTTTTCAATATTTTTGTAACACCCTCACTGTAGTAATTCTGTACATTCTACTATTTCGATGATCGGTGTCGGTTCGGACAGCTAGAACGTCTGGAAAAAATATTTAAACTAAAGTAAGGAACCATAATTAACTCAAATATTAATAAGAAAATATAGAAAAAATTTTAGAAATAAAATACAAATAAGTTAAATGAGTCGGTGCCGTAGTGATGGGTAACCCAGTGGGAAGTTGCGGTCCTCGCAACTAGAAGTCCTAAACCCGGGAGAAAATTCATAAAACAAATTTTGGGACTCCAGAGAAGAGTCATTGAGGTTTCTATGACATTAGAATGCCAAGAAAATGCTTAGAAAAAGTTTTAAATCAGTACAGACGAGTTTGGCTTAATAAGCTAAACTGAGGGCATTTTGGTCATTTCGTCTTCAAAGATGATTTTTGGCCGATTTGTCCATTTAAGTAAATAATTATTATGATCTAAAATATAAATAAATATTGCTAAAAATTTAATTGAAAATGAATAGAAAGAAAAGAAAAAAAATGAAGAAAAATGGGACTTTTAACATCATATGATGTCATTTAAAATCCTCCCACCCAATCACATTGTGACACATGGCAATAACTCATTTAAAATGACTAAATGGGCAAAAAATGAAAGAAAAAAAATCAGTTTCTTCCATTTTCCTCAGCTAGCTGAACCAGCTCCAAGGTATTCCACCATTGCCATCCCCAACCAAGCTTCCTTTCCCACCATTTTACACCATAAAATCCCTTACTCCTTTCATTAAAAATTTTCTTTACACCTAGAGCAAGTCTTGGGCAACAAAAAAAAGGAGGAAAAGAGAAGTTCTCAAGCTTTAGAAATTAGCTAAATCAAGGTTAGTGCCCAATTTATTCTCTCTCTCGCTCAATTTATGTTTAAGGACATGATATAAGTTGAAATTGTAAGTTTAATGCATAAATTGAACTTTGAGAACTTGGAGACTTGAATAAAATTAGGGTTTGCTCATGTAATGGTATATGAACATTGTAATGGTCAATTAGTGACCATTTGACTATATGTGACGAGGAATTAAAGTGATTTAGGACAATGGAATTGAGGTTAGGCATGCTGCCGTTGGTGACCTGCAAAACTGGGTGTGAGTCCAGCAGCTTTGGGCAGCTATAACTGGAGTTGTGTTGGTTCAATTGGTGCAAGGCCAATTGGACATGAAAGCACAACTTTGGTGAAGAAACCCTGCCCAGAAAACCAAACCAAGTTGACCTAAAAACTACCCTAATCTGAGTGACCAATATGCAGTCCTAGGAAAATGACCAAATGAACAGTGTTCATTCATTTGGTCATAACTAAGTGTAGAAAGGTCCAATTGACCTAAATTTTTACCAATAGAAAGCTGAGACATAGTCCTACAACTTTCATGAAGAAAAAAAACCCAAATTTTGACCATAACATGTCCAAAAACTGACTTGCAATCAGTGTACAAAAACTGCAAAATTGATTCTGCCCAGAAATTCTGGAAAAATTGCAATCTGGCCAGTTATGGTGTTTAGGCCATAACTTGAGCTACAAAACTCTAAATGGAGTGATTCAAAAAAGGAAATATAACTAGACACAATAAGGAACAACTTTGATGAAGAACATTTGGCCAAATTCTCACTGTAGAATGTCCTAATAGAATAGTAATCTCTAGCCTCCAAAACTGAAATTTCTGAATTATTCACCATTGGTTAAAAGTATGGATTGGCAACTAATGCCAACATTTTTGGGAACCAAAATGTGGTAAATTTATGTGATTAGGACTTATGTAGCTATTATGCATTGGAAAGTCAATAAATTGACCTAAATAGTAAAATGAATAGTAACCTTACATGTAAAGCATGAAAATTCAATCAATAACTTGATAATGTGCCCTAGTACACCTAGTAAGATTGGTTTGGATAGGTTGGCATGCCAATAGGGTTCAGTTAGTAGTACTGCACATGGCACTATGCCATTCTGTGATTTTATGGTTTTTAGCCATTCTGATATTATGATGATACTTGGCCTTGTGCCTAATGTTATTATAGCTTATCAGCTGTTCTGTTGCACACCGGGAGACACTATGTGACCGATGGTGTGAAAGCCCGAGGTACTTGGTACCCAATGCCAGTTTACCAGTTTATCCAGTCCAGTCATCCAGTATAAGTTACTTGGGCAATAAAAAAATGGAAGTTGATAAATTTAATAAATAATTGACATAACAAGTATCAAATAAATAGACTATAAATATTTACCAAAAAATTATCTGCATGAGACATCAATATATACACTGCATGTTTATTTCTTTTTAGTTCTCTTTATTTTATTATTGGCACCACTAAGCATTATTGCTTAGCGCATTGCTTTTGCCATGCATTGGTACTAGAGATACGGAGCGCGATCCCAGTAGACCCCAGTCAGGGTGAGAGTCAGATCTGCTAGTGTCCTGTGTCACCTCTCAGCTAAAGTGCATTGATAGGATGCTAGGCTACATTTTGTATTTTGTGTTTTGTATCCTTGTAAATTTTGTAATTAAACTTTTATTTTGTCATGTATATTGAAACTTATGTGAGTATGTATTAATGAAATTATCTGTAAATGGTGTTCATAAATAAAAGTTGAGTATTTATTTATAATTTGAGTATAAATATGATGTGAATTGGATGATTGGAAAGTTTGAGAAATTGTTAAGAATTGATAACATATTTGGGATTGTGGATTGGAACAAGTATTGGAAGTGCTTTTCACAGGTTCCGAAGAACTATTTTCTCTATATTTAGTCAGTACTCTGCTGGATTTTCTATAACATGTTCGGAACCTCAATGAATTTATAATTTCTATAAATGACTTAAATGAGTCAAATCTCCCAAATCGCATTTCATCATCATAAAAAATTAAATTAAGGAAGGATAAAAATAATTGAGATCAAATATGGTGTTCCGGTACACAGTGTGGCAAATCTTGCTCGGCTATACTGTAGACTGATAAGGGATGTCACATTTAGTGGTATCAGAGCACGGTTTAGGCATTTTTGAGTCTAGATCGAATCCATACCATGCATTGTATTTGTAAGAGTTGAGGTGACACTAATACAGATCTGTTTGTCTTTGTTATTTTGATTAGGATATGGAACCCATGTCACAGAGGGCAGTTGAGGAGGAAGTGGAGATTCATGTTCCACCTGCAGCAGCTGAGACTGGGGTAGGGGAGAACCTGCTACACCAGCTCCAGCAGAGCCTACTCAGCCTCCACAGGCCATGTTCTAGCAAATGGCCAAGTTTTTCAGATAAATGGCAGGGGTAATGCCACCACCACCACCTCCACAGCATAAATCCCATATGGAAAAACTGAGAAAATTTGGAGCAGTGGATTTTTTTAGCAAGAGAGAAGATGATTCTGTTGTAGCAGAGAACTGGTTGAATAGAATAGAGAGAGTTTTAAAACAACTCCATTGCACTCCAGAGCAAAACTTAGAAGCTGTTGTATCTCTACTGCAAGATGATGCCTATCATGTAACACCCTAGGCAAATCCCACATCGGCAAAACACGGGAGAGATGCTGGGTTTATAAGTTGGCGCTTTGTAACTCCTAGTGATGCGCTTTAAAACCGTGAGGGCTTCAGCCCAGAGCGGACAATATCACTAGTGGGTCGGGCTCAAATGTAACGGCCCGGCCCACTAGTGATATTGTCCACTCTAGGCTGAAGCCCTCACAGTTTTAAAACGTGTCACTAGGAGTTACGAACCGCCAACTTATAAACCCAGCATCTCTCCTGTGTTTTTTTGATGTGGGATTTGCCTAGGGTGTTACAATCCACCCCTCTTATGGGACTCAATGTCCTCGCTGAGGTTTGCCCCACCATTGCTCAAGGTTGCACGCGGAGCGAGTCTGATACCACAAATGTAATGGCCCGGCCCACTAGTGATATTGTCCATTCTGGGTCGAAGCCCTCACGGTTTTAAAACGCATCACTAGGGGTTACAAATCACCAACTTATAAACCCAGCATCTCTCCCGTGTTTTGCCGATGTGGGATTTACCTAGGGTGTTACATATCAATGGTGGGATACAGTGTCCAGTGAAGTGCAGTCAGAATAAATAGCTTGGGACTTCTTCCTCTTAGAGTTCAAAAAGAAGTATGTGGATAGTGTATATCTGAAAGAGAGAAGAAGAGAATTCATTAATCTGAGGCAGAGACAACTGACAGTGGCAGAGTATGAAAAGTAATTTGTTAGACTAAGCCGTTATGGAAGGGAAATAATCCCTAATGAGGCTGAAAGGTGTAAAAGATTTGAAGAGGGACTAAATAATAACATAAAGATAATGATCACTGCCTTGGGAATCATAGACTTCACCAAGTTAGTCGAAGCTGCAATAAAAGTTGAGAAAGTCAGAATAAGTGAGCAGACTAGAAGAGAGAGACAGCAAAAGAGGGGTCCAGGACAGTCTAGCTCATCTCTTGCACCTGGAAAGAAGTTCAAAGGTCCACCTACTCAGAGTTCAGGTTATCCTCAAGGTCAGGGTCAGTCCCAGGGGCGCAGGCCACAGTTTACACCTAAGAGAAGCCAGTCCACACCATCAGTGGGTAGCTCTCCAGGGACTGTGTTCAGGGGACCAACCCCAGCATCTTCTGCCTGTCCACACTGCCTGAAATGGCATAAGGGGGAGTGTTGGAGAGTGATGGGTGCCTGCTTAAGGTGTGGGTCGATAGAGCATTAGTTAAGGAACTGTCCACACAGAACTATTACTGCTGCTCCTGCACAAACAGATAACCTGCCCCTGCATCTCAAAGGGGTAGGAAGTCTGGTAAATTTGAGGTAGTTGGTCCATCACAGAAACCTGCATCTGAGCCAGCCGAGAGGCCAGAGGCTAGAGCACTTGCCAGAGCTTATGCCATAAGAGCTCAGGAGGAGTAAGATGCCCCGGACGTCATCAGGGGTGCATTCTCCCTCTAAAATACATCTGTGCATGCATTGGTGGATCCAGGATCCACTCATTCATACATCTGCATTAACCTACCCATAGAAAGGGGGATACTAGTATGGTAGAGTGACCAAGACATTCTGGTCACTAATCCATTGGGTCACAGTGTAGTGGTGAACAAGGTGTATAAAGGTTGCCCATTAATGATTCAGGGGTATGAATTCTTAGCAGACCTGATTGAATTGCCTTTCCATGAGTTTGACGTGATTTTGGGAATGGACTAGTTGTCACGTCATCAGGCAATGGTTGATTGTAAATTGAAGAGGATTTCCTTGAAAACTCCTAAGGGTAATGAGATTACAGTTGTGGGGGAAAGGACAGATTTCTTGTCCAATGTTATCTCAGCCACAGTTGTAAGAAAATTGATGAGAAAAGGCTATGAAGTCTACCTAGCACATGTGGTGGACACTAGGCAGGCTAAGCCAGATCTGTGTGACATACTCACAATAAGAGACTTTCTAGATGTGTTCCCTGAAGAATTGCCTGGCTTGCCACCAGAAAGGGAAGTCGAATTTGCTATTGAGATACTGCCGGGTACAGCACCAATCTCTGTTGCTCCTTATAGGATGGCACCTACTGAGTTAAAGGAGCTAAAAATCCAATTGCAGGAGTTACTGGATAAGGGGTTCATACGCCCCAGTGTGTCACCATGGGGAGCTCCAGTGCTGTTTGTAAAGAAGAAGGATGGGACTTTGAGTTTATGTATCGATTACCGGCAGTTGAATAAAGTGACTTTGAAGAACAAATATCAGTTGCCTAGAATTAATGATCTGTTTGATCAGTTGAAGGGAGTAGGAGTATTTTCTAAAATTGATCTTAGATCAGGGTATCATTAGTTGAGGGTGAAGGATGCAGATGTACCAAAGACTGCATTCAGGACCCGATATGGGCATTTTGAGTTCCTGGTGATGCCCTTTGGCTTAACAAATGCACCAGTAGCATTCATGGACCTTATGAACCGTATCTTCCATCCATACCTAGATCGGTTTGTAGTGGTCATTATTGATGATATTTTGGTATATTCCAAGACCAGGGAAGAACATGATGAGCATTTAAGGATTGTTCTGCAAACCCTAAGAGAAAAGAAGTTATATGCTAAGTTGTCCAAGTGTGATTTTGGTTGAGTGAGATTGCATTCCTTGGACACGTAGTGTCAGCTAATGGGATTAGGGTGGATCCCAAGAAAATAAAAGCAGTGATGGAATGGAAGCCTCCCAGAAATACAACTGAGGTCAGAAGTTTCTTGGGGCTAGCTGGTTATTACAGAAGATTTGTGAAGGGATTTTCTTTAATAGCTGCTCCAATGACCAAGTTGTTACACAAGAATGTCAGATTTGACTGGAATGATAAGTGTCAGGCCAATTTTGAGAAGTTGAAGGCTATGTTGACAGAGGCACCAGTGTTAACACAGCCAGTGTCGGGAAAGGACTTTGTGGTCTATAGAGATGTCTTGCATAATGGGTTAGGGTGTGTATTGATGCAAGAAGGGAAGGTGATCGCCTATGCTTCCAGGCAGCTAAGGCCACATGAACAGAATTACCCTACCCATGATCTAGAACTTACAGCAATTATCTTTGCACTGAAGATATAGAGGCACTACTTGTATGGTGAAAAGTGCTATATTTACACAGACCATAAGAGTCTGAAATATTTGCCAACCCAGAAGGAGCTCAACCTTAAACAGAAGCGATGGATTGAGTTCCTGAAGGACTATGATTGTGTGATTGACTATCATCCTGGGAAGGCAAATGTAATTGCTGATGCTTTGAGCAGAAAATCCATCACAACTTTGAGATCATTGAATGCCCATCTATTCTTGGCTCGAGATGGAGCTATTTTGGCTGAGTTGCAAGTGAGGCCAAACCTGTTACAGCGGATTTTAGATGGGCAGAAGGTAGATGAGAAGTTAATGGCTACTATGAGCAAAATCTCATAAGGGAAGGCAACTGACTATGAAGTGAAAGCAGATGGGTGTCTGTACTATAAAGGAAGAGTGTGTGTACCAGATGATGGGGAATTGAAAGCTAGTATTCTAAAAGAGGCACACACCAGTGTTTATGCTATGCACCTAGAAAGTATAAAAATGTATCATGATCTGAAGCTTTATTATTGGTGGCCTGATATGAAAAAGGACATAGTTGACTATGTGACTAAATGCTTGACATATCAGCAAGTCAAGGCAAAACATCAAGTTCCATCGGGTTTGCTACAGCCCATGCGCATACCTGAATGGAAATGGGATCAGGACACCATGGATTTTGTAAGTGGTCTACCTCTCACCCAGAAGAAGCATGACGTAGTATGGGTGATAGTAGATAGATTGACGAAGTCAGCACACTTTCTGCTTGTTATGACTGACTACTTACTAGAGAAGTTAGCATAATTGTATATCAGTGAGATAGTTAGACTGCATGGAATTTCACTTCCCATCATATCTGATCGAGACCTAAGGTTTACTCGAGATTTTGGAAGAAGTTGTATGAATCCTTGGGTACACCACTCCACTTCAGCACAGCTTTTCATCCTCAGACAGATGGGCAATCAGAAAGAGTAATCCAGGTAAACATTGAAACCAATTGAATTAATACAAAAATTGAACTGAAATGATAATAATAACATGAAATATATGGTAGGTCCTTGAGGATATGCTGAGGAGTTGTGTTATTGAGTTTGAGGGAAGTTGGGATAGATACCTCCCACTGTTAGAATTTGCATATAACAATAGTTATCAAGCTAGCATCCAAATGGCTCCGTATGAAGCACTGTATGGGAGGAAATGTAGAACTCCAGTGTGTTGGACTGAATTGGGCGAAGACAAACTAGTAGGGCCAGACCTAGTGAAACAGACTGAGGATAAGGTAAAGCTAATTAAACCCAATCTGAAGGTTGCCTCAGACAGACAGAAATCTTATGCCGACCTGAAGAGAAAAGAAATAAAATATGCAGTTGGCGACAAAGTGTTCCTCAAGTTGTCTCCGTGGAAGAAGGTATTGAGGTTTGGAAGAAAAAGTAAGTTAAGCCCTAGGTTTATTGGCCCATATGAAGTCATTGAACGTGTGGGTCCAGTGGCCTACAGGCTAGCTTTACTACCAGAGCTGGACAAGATCCATAATGTGTTCCACGTATCTATGCTAAGAAGATACAGCTAAGATCCTTCACATGTCATCTCCATGGAAGAAATTAAAGTACAATCGGATTTGACATATGAAGAAGAACCAATACGGATCCTGGCTCGAGAAGTGAAAGAGTTAAGGAATAAGCAGATTCCACTGGTGAAAGTGCTTTGGAGGCACCACAACACCAAGGAGGCAACAGTTCCCTTAACTGTTTGCATCAGGTAAATTTCGAGGGCAAAATTTAAATTAAAGGGGAAGAGTTGTAACACCCTCACTGTAGCAATTCTGTACATTCTATTGTTCCGGTGATCGGTGTTGGTCCGGACAGCTAGAACGTCTGGAAAAAACATTTAAACTAAATTGAGGAACCATAATTAACTCAAATATTAATAATAAAAATATAGAAAAAATTTTAGAAATAAAATACAACCAAGTTAAATGAGCCGGTGCCCTAGTGATGAGTAACCCAGCGGGAAGTTGCGGTCCTCGCAACTAGAAGCCCTAAACCTGAGAGAAAATTTTTAAAATAATTTTTGAAACCTCAGAGAAGAGTCATTGAGGTTTCTATGGCATTAGAATGCCAAGAAAATGCTTAGAAAAATTTTTTAAATCGGTACAGACGATTTTGGCTCAATAAGCCAAACGGAGGGCATTTTGGTCATTTTGTCTTCAAAGATGATTTTTGGCCGATTTGTCCCTTTAAGTAAATAATTATTATGATATAAAATATGAATAAATATTGCTAAAAATTTAATTGAAAATGAATAGAAAGAAAAGCAAAAAAAATGAAGAAAAATGGGACTTTTAACATCATATGATGTCATTTAAAATCCTCCCACCCAATCAAATTGTGACACATGGCAATAACTCATTTAAAATGACTAAATGGGCAGAAAATGAAAGAAAAAAAATCAGTTTCTTCCATCTTCCTCAGCTGGCTGAACCAGCTCCAAGGTATTCCACCATTGCCATCCCCAACCAAGCTTCCTTTCCCACCATTTTACACCATAAAATCCCTTGCTCCTTTCATTAAAAATTTTCTTTACACCTAGAGCAAGTCTTGGGCAGCAAAAGGAAGGAGGAAAAGAGAAGTTCTAAAGCTTTGGAAATTAGCTAAATCAAGGTTAGTGCCCAATTTATTCTCTCTCTCACTCAATTCATGTTTAAGGATATGATATAAGTTGAAATTGTATGTTTAATGCATAAATTGAACTTTGAGAACTTGGAGACTTGAACAAAATTAGGGTTTGCTCATGTAATGGTATATGAACATTGTAATGGTTAATTAGAGACCATTTGACTATATGTGACGAGGAATTGAAGTGATTTAGAACAATGGAATTGAGGTTAGGCATGCTGCCCTTGGTGACCTGTAGGACTGGGTGTGAGTCCAGCAGTTTTGGGCAGCTATAACTGGAGTTGTGTAGGTTCAATTGGTGCAAGGCTAATTCGACATGAAAGCACAACTTTGGTGAAGAAACCCTGCCCAGAAAACCAAACCAAGTTGATTTTAAAACTACCCTAATCTGGGTGACCAATATGCAGTCCCTGGAAAATGACCAAATGAACATTGTTCATTCATTTGGTCATAACTCAGTGTAGAAAGGTCCAATTGACCTGAATTTTTACCAGTAGAAAGCTGAGACATAGTCCTACAACTTTCATAAAGAAAAAAAAACCCAAATTTTGACCATAACATGTCCAAAAACTGACTTGCAGTCAGTATACAAAAACTGCAGAATTGATTCTGCCCAGAAATTCTAGAAAAATTATAATCCGGCCAGTTATGGTTTTTAGGCCATAACTTGAGCTACAAAACTCCAAATGGAGTGATTTAAAAAAAGAAATGTAACTAGACACAATAAGGAACAACTTTAATGAAGAACATTTGGCCAAATTCTCACTGTAGAATGGCCTAATGGAATAGTAATCTCTAGCCTCAAAAACTGAAATTTATGATTTATTCACCATTGGTTAGAAGTATGGATTGGCAACTAATGCCAACACTTTTGGGAACCAAAATGTGGTAAATTTATGTGATTAGGACTTATGTAGCTATTATGCATTGGAAAGTCAATAAATTGATCTAAATAGTAAAATGAATAGTAACCTTACATATAAAGCATGAAAATTCAATCAATAACTTGGTAATGTGCCCTAGTACACCTAGTAAGATTGGTTTGGATAGGTTGGCATGCCAATAGGGTTTAGTTAGTAGTACTGCACATGGCATTATGCCATTCTATGATTTTATGTTTTTTAGCCATTCTGATATTATGATGATACTTGGCCTTGTGCCTAATGTTATTACAATTATCGGTGTTACACTGCCGGGAGACACTATATGACCGATGGTGTGACGACCCGAGGTACTTGGTACCCAGTGCCAGTTTACCAGTTTATCCAGTCCAGTCATCTAGTATAAGTTACTTGGGCAACAAAAAAATGGAAAATTTAATGAAATAATTGACATAACAAGTACCAAATAAATAGACTATAAATATTTACCAAAAAATTATCTGCATGAGACATCAATATATACACTGCATGTTTATTTCTTTTTAGTTCTCTTTATTTTATTATTAGCACCACTAAGCATTATTGCTTAGTGCGTTGCTTTGTACTATGCGTAGGTACTGGAGATACGGAGCGCGATCCCAGTAGACCCCAATCAGGGTGAGAGTCAGATCTGCTAGTGTCCTGTGTCACCTCTCAGCTACAGTGTGTTGGTAGGATGCTAGGCTACATTTTGTATTTTGTGTTTTGTATCCTTGTAAATTTTGTAATTAAACTTTTATTTTGTCATGTATATTGAAACTTATGTGAGTATATATTAATGAAATTATCTGTAAATGATGTTCATAAATAAAAGTTGAGTATTTATTTATAATTTGAGTATAAATATGATGTGAATTGGATGATTGGAAAGTTTGAGAAATTGTTAAGAATTGATGACATATTTGGGATTGTGGATTGGAACAAGTATTGGAAGTGTTTTTCACAAGTTCCAAAGAACTGTTTTCTCCATATTTAGTCGGTACTCTGCCGGATTTTTTATAAAATTTTTGAAACCTCAATGAATTTATAATTTCTATAAATGACTTAAATGAGTCAAATCTCCCAAATTGCATTTCATCATTATAAAAAAATAATTTAGGGAAGGATAAAAATAATTGAGATCAAATATGGTGTTCCGGTACACAGTGTGGCAAATCTTGCTCGGCTATACTGTAGACGGGTAAGAGGTGTCACAATTTTAAACTCATACAATTTAATAAACATTTACGTCAAAAGTCACCTCTTAAAGTGAATTGACCAAAATGCCCCTCACCGAGTTATAGTCCATCTTTTTCCATAGCACCTGATAAGTCCTAGGGTTATGATTCACCTGATGGTGCTTGTTCCCTTTTTATTTCTATGATTTTCTAGTTCCCACTAGTTTCATAATTATTCCTCAAGTAAGGATGCCATGGGGTCCCACACGAATTTAGGGTAGCAACTAAGTTTGCAGTCACTTCCTATGTAGGTCACTCATCGCTGTGACCTAGGCTTATTTAACCTATTGATGCTCCATTTCTTTTATTTTCATCCAACCCCATTTGGTTCTTATTACTTTTTTTTATGACTTCTCTATATAATTTAAGTTTAGTTCTAGACATTTTAGCTGTTCAGACAGACATTAGTCTCCAGAACAGTAGAATGTACAGGACTACTTAGTATGAGGGTATTACATCATGTTTAAAGAGGAAGTTCTAAGGAGCTTCTATATGGGCCAAGCACATTGGTTATAGTAAGAGGAAGTCCCAAGGAGTTTTTATATGAGCCAAGCACATTGGTTTATAGGGGAGTCACTAGTGACATGACTACTATGTTTGTAAATTTTTTAGATTTGCGGCATTCATGTGATTAGCACTCATGTGTAAGAAGGAAAATATATCTTTTTAAGTCATTTTTGCTTTCTGAGTCTCCCAAATCACCCCCGCCCAACCAACATAGGTTTTGTAAGTAACATATGCACAACCTAGGAGTACTTTGGAGATAATTCATGTAATAATGGTAGACTCATAGAGGTTTTATGTTATTATGTTCATGTCATAAGCATATAAGAGTATGATTAAGTGTATCTATGTCTCCTATATGTATTTATGACATGTTTTGGTATTTATGAAATCCCAAAGTGTGAGATAGTCTAGTAAATGTATGTATATATGTAAGGCTAGTGTTGGCATGTATATCTAATGTATCTTAGAATGTGAATATTCTTACTAATAGGATTGTATGGTTACATATTTAGAACTAAATAGAAGAGCATAATGTACTTTGAAAGCATAAAGCACAATTTCATAGGCATAATAAGGGGAATGTGGAGTTCCTTAATTGTAAATAAAAGTAAATAGAGAAATGATAAAGACGAAAAAGCAAAACTAACTTGTTATCTCCTTAACTTTATAATAGAATTAAGTTGCATAAATGATGTGTCTCGCGAGAGGAGGTGGTGTCCTCCTAATCACACTAAACATGAAATATATGTAATGGATCTCTACTGGAGTAACAAAGGCCCTCTTATGTATTTCAATACTAAAGGTAGACTTAATGATGAAATAAAAAGTAAGGTTGAGTGTGATTATTAGGATAAAGTTAAAGTTAAAATGCTATAGTTATGTAAAAGAGGTTCCTTAAGGGAACACTTCCAAAGCTAATGTATCAAATGTTTTGATCAGTTGTAAAAGAAATAAAAAAGTAAAGGAAAGTAAATGTGATCTTCCTAGGAAAACAATTCTAAGTAATCCTTTGTTTAACTAAAAAAAAAAGTTATAAGGCTCTTAATAGTCCTACAAAGGGTGTAAAAAGAGTTTAATTTTACTCAAGTAAAGCAGAGTATAGAAGAAATGCTAAAGTAAAACAAAAACAAGAAAAAAAGAACTTTTAGCATAATGCACTTAAAATATTAAGCTCTTTTTGTTGAATTTGAGTCTCAGTGGAGGAAAGAACCTCCCTTTAACTGTAGAAAAGTTTCAAATCTGTATAGTGGGTCCATAAAAGGTCAAAGTCTATGTCTGAAACTTGCTACGGGTTTCGATAGTCTTAAATTGACCAGTTCCCTAGTACTGATTATGTAACACCCCTAAGTTCGGTAGTGCGTTCTACTGTTCCGGTGACCAGTGTTGTCCGGACAGCTAGGATGCCTAGAACTACACTTCATTATGAGTGAGGAGACATAAAATAATGAAATACAAGAAAAGAAAATACAAGAAAAACAAAGGAAAAATAATAGCAAAGAAATGTAACTATGTTAAGCGAGCCGAGAACCCTAGCGATGGGTGACCGCACCGGGAAGTCACGGCGTGGACCGTTGACTAGCCCTGGACTGCGGGGAACCCTGGAAAATATTTTTAGAACTTAAAGAGACATCAATTAAAGTATAAATATCACTAGAATTATCAAAGAAAAATTAAATAATTAGTACAAAGAAAAGTGAGAAATCAAAAAACAGACAAAATCCGGTGTTACCGAAAAATCGAGAATGCAACCCAAACAGGAGCATTATGGTCATTTGACATCCCGAGTTGTCTTTTGACCTAAATGTCCATTAAAAATAAATAATATTACACTTGGAAAATATAATGAAAAATTAAATTGGTGGTATATAAAGTAAATAGCAAAAATTATGGGTTTAATGTGGAATAAATGAAAATCAAACATATAAAATGATTTAATTTGTGTAAGTGGACCACTATGGAATAAATTAAGAACTAAATGGGCAGATGTACACCCATTATACAATCTGCAACTTCATCTTCAAGCTTGGGAATCACCATGGCCGAATGAACTCCAACAAAACCTCCCATGGCTGCCCACCTTCAAACCTTCACAATTCTATGATCAAGCCGTCCTTTCCCACACCTATCTTCATTAAAAATTATCCCCACATCACAAGGAAGAGTTTGATAACAATTTCAAGAAGTTTTAGTGAAGATTTAGCAAGTCCTAACTATAGGTAAGTTTGTGTTTTTGAATATTTCTTTGTTAAAGTTTGTAAGCATGTTATGGGTGTTTGCTTTGTGAAGAAATTTTAAAGTTTTGAGGAGTTATTGACATATCCAATTTTGGACAGCCATGGAGTTGTATATTTAATGAAATATTCATACATATATTTGATGTGAATTCATGTTGAGTAGGGTGATTTAATGTCCAAGTAAGTTATTTCCATGTATATGTGGTGATTGTGCATTTGGAATTGAAGTGGAAGAAACTATGGGAAACTTTGGCAATGGGGAGCATTTCGGCAGCCTTGAGACTCCTTGATGAATGTTTAAATTCATGAAGATATTGGGTGAATTGTGACATTGAGGATTGATGAATATGTATGTAAATTGGTTGTGGAAATTGTATGTAATAATTAGGAGTGGTTATGTGTATATATTGTTTTATTTGGACTTTCTGAATTAGAGTTTCATTTGGTGTATTGAGGATATTTGTATTCTGCCCAAAGTGACTCTAATATGAAGTGATAAATGGTTTTGGTAATGTACCAAATTAGAATTGGTAAGAGAAGTGGATTTATAGCAAGTAAATGTGCAATTGATAGATGTTAAGCAATGTATTTAAGGGCAGTATGCATTTTAGCCTATAACTTTAAGTGTGTGGTTCCAATTGGTATGAGACCAATTGGAGGTGAAACTAGGCACAAAATATGCCAACTTTCATGAAGGGAACATACCAAAATTCTGCTTGCAAGGTAGCTTGAAAAATGACCAAATCCGGATTAAGTACAATTGAGGCCTGAAAACTGACCATTTGGGCAGCAGTTAGTGTTTAGGCCATAACTCACTCAAAACAGGTCCAATTGACCTGAAATTTTAACCATGAATAGTTAAGACCCATACCTACAAGTCTTATGAAGACACCAAAGCCCAGAAATGACCATAAGAAAGTCAAATAGCTTGTACAAGTTCGGGTCCAAAAACTGGCCGAACCAAAGTTGACCAAAATTGACCTAAAATGACCTAATTTGATGCCATTTGACCAGCAATAGTAAAATGACCATAACTTGGTCTACATAACTCAGAATGACCTAAAATTTTGCCCCGCGTTCCATAAGACATAGATCTACAAGTTTGTAGTTTTGACCGAAACCCGAAAACCGAGGGAACTAGGTCGTCCGGATAGGTCAAACTAGTATCCCGGAATCCAGCAATTTGTAATAAAATGCACTAAACAAGGAAATGAAATTGGTAACATGTTGAAGGAACGGAAGCGTGAAAAACACAAGTTTATACCATTGAATTCAAAAATTTTCACCTAGGGTCACATGCATCATGCAAGATTTATTTTTATCTATTTGATTTCAATGATAAACAACATATTAAAACTCTTTTAATATGTTTTTGGATCTGTATTTGCCATTTAAGATTTTAAAATTAATCAGATTAATTTTAGAACCCTAGATTAAATCAAGAACGATTACACTAACCTCTTGATGTGCTGCAGCGTGTCTGCGCCTTTGAGATTCGTCTTCAGGACACCAGATGTTGTCCCTCTAGCTTGTCCACTCCAAGAACACCTATGACAGCCCTTGAACAGCTTCTAAAGCCTTTTCTATTAATTAGAAATTCAAGTTCTGCCTTTTAAGAGATTAGAGATGTAAACAGGACACTAGAAACAATTTCTAGTGTTCTTAATTCAAGAGATTGATGGCTAATCTCTTTGAATTGATGAGAGATGAAGTAGAATAGCTGGAGAGGCTCAAAGTGGCGTGACAAATGAGAGGAGAGGCTGCTGGTTATTTTTTCTTTTCATAACCACACTTAAATAGCTAGGTTAACACATTAAACCCTTGCCACATGTCACCATTTGATTAGCTCTAGGTTTAAGTGACCCAATCAAATTTTGCCAAGTGTCAAACCTATATTTAATCTTGATTTTAATCATCTTACATGATTAAAAAACATTTGGCAAGCTTATGTGTTATGCCATGTGTCACCATCTCATGATGCCACGTGTCACACTGCAAAATGACCAAAATGTCCCTGTGTCTTAATTTTGAGTTCTCAACCCAAAATAATTATTTTTCTTCTTCTAATTAATTTATATCAAATATAAATTAATTAATTAATCTCTATTAATTAATTTCTCATTAATTAAATTCATATTTAAACACTTTAAATATAAATTTAACTTATATTATACATCCAATAATCTAGATTTGGTTTCAAGTCATGCTAGGGACTTTGCAATCTAATTGCAAACCAAACCTATTTAATTAATCAATTAAACTCTTTAATTAATTAATTAAATCATATTTAATTAGGTGATAACTTGTGTATGTGTGTGACTTACTAGGCTCATCACTAATTGACAATGAGAAATGATATCAACTCTTAATATCATCAGAACTCTTTCTTACCATAAATGATTTCTCTAAATCATTTTATGAACCTCATAGACCATGGTTAACACCTAGCATAGCATGCCATGGCCACGCAATTAGTAATAAGGTTTACCTTAAATGAACCTATAATCATATGTTACCATGCACTAGAATCTCTCTGTTACAAAATCCCAACTCAAGCTGGAGTCATGGTTTATGTCAAACTCCATTTGCTATGAATATTATGTTCTCTTTTAATTCCAGCTTGATTAAAAGATTTTCTCATCGTAAACTCTTTCTCAATAAATCTATCTGTCTGGCCAGAACTTGAAACATCAAGAACAATTAAATGAACATAGGATTTTATCTCTATTTACTTAGAGGAACAGATTCCATCTTGATAAACACCTACCTCCATATATAACTAGTAGGAGCCAACACATGCCCATATACCCATACATAGTACAAGTATGAAAGCAGTATCAAACTCAAACTACCTATATACAAGATAATCAGTGCTATCTCAGTCTAAAGATTATATGCATCGATATGATTTATGACAAAACATTGACAAGAGTAAACTCCATGTGCTTGTCATAAGCGCCACTGTTCGGCCTACTTATCATTTATAAGTGCCTATCATGTTTGTTATATGGCATGAGACTCACCATTCCATCTTATTTATATCTCATATAAATAACTTGGGAACAAACATGAATACAATCTTTCTGGATAAGTCATGTCCTTATTATGAAGTATCCTCGATTGTGAACCTATTTATGATACTGCTAGAACTAATGTCACTCAATTTCTTAACAACTTAAGAATAATATTTCTAACAAAATATCAATTGACCTTTTCTATTACACATAAATATATTATGTAAACGGAAAAGTGGAAATGCCTTTATTAATAAAAATATGTACAAGATACATACTAAATGATATGCTCTAGGGCATACTACTAACAATCTCCCACTAGCACTAAAGCCATTCATTACAATATCTTAGACCTATCTTCTCAAGATGTCGGTCTAATCGAGTCTGTGACATAGGCTTAGTGAATGGATCACCGGATTTTCACCGATGCTATTTTCTGCATGGCTACATCGCCGCCCAACTATTTCTCCGATAATGTGGTAGCGCTTTCTATGTGTTTGGATTTCGTGAGACCTTGGTTCCTTAGCTCAGTATGATCGCTCCATTATTGTCACGTGTAGTGGAACCGCCGACTCAATGGAAGGAACTACTGTAAGTTCTCACACGAACTTCTTTATCCAGACTTCCTTTGCAAGATCTCGATGCAGAATATACTCACCTGTAGTGGAATCTGCAATGTGCTCGCTTGGAACTCTTCCAACCGATCGCACCTCCATTACAAATGAACACATATCCAGAGGTAGACTTTCTATCATCGATATCCGATTGGAAATCGTAATCGGTATAACCATCCAATTGCAAGTCTCCACCTCCATAAATCAAGAATAAATCCTTAGTTCTTCTCAAGTACTTAAGGATATTCTTGATGACTATCCGATGTTCCAAACCGATTGGATTGATACCTGCTAGTCAAACTAACAGCATATACGATATCCGGCCTAGTACACAACATTGCATACATTAAACTTCCAATAGCCGAAGCATATGGAATCTTGGCCATCTTATCTCTTTCTTCAGGTGTCTTTGGAGACATCTCTTTAGAAAGATGGATACCATGTCTCACTGGTAACAATCCTCTCTTGGAATCAAGCATGTTAAACCTCTTTAACACCTTTTCCAAGTATAGACTTTGGGATAAACCAATTATTCTTTTCGCTCTATCTCTATAGATGCGAATCCCAAGAATATAGGTTGCCTCCCCTAAGTCTTTCATGGAGAATGTATTTAACAACCATACCTTTATAGTCGTCAACATACCTGTATCATTACCCATCAACAGTATGTCATCCACATATAAGACAAGGAAAGTGATAGCACTGTCACTAACCTTCTTATATACACATGGCTCATCCTCATTTTTGATAAAACCAAAGGATTTAATGGCTTCATCAAAACGGATGTTCCAACTCCTCGAAGCTTGTTTCAACCCATAAATGGATCGCTTTAGCTTGCATACCTTGGAACCATCTTAGGATTCAAATCCCCTAGGTTGTTCCATGAAAATGTTTTCTTCAATGTATCCATTGAGAAAAGCTGTTTTGACATCCATCTGCCAAATCTCATAATCATAGTATGCAGCTATTGCTAGTAAAATCCTAATTGATTTAAGCATGGCAACAGGCGAGAAAGTCTCCTTATAGTCGATTCCTTGCCTTTGGCGAAACCCTTTCGCTATTAGCCTTGCCTTATAGGTCTCTACCTTTCCATCAGAACCAATTTTCTTCTTGAAAACCCATTTGTTCCCTATAGGTATTATACCTTCAGGTGGGTCAACAAGATCCCAAACTTGATTCTTATACATGGAATCAATCTCGGATTTCATAGCATCAATCCATTTTGAAGAGTCTATATCTCATATAGCTTCTTCATAGGTAAGTGGATCATCTCCATGATCTACTTCTTCATGAGTAGACAACTCTTGTTCTTCTTCATGAAGAAAATCATATCTCACTGGTGGGTGAGATACCCTGGTTGTTCTACGAGGAACAACTGTAGATGTTTCATCAACGGGTATTGGTTGACTAGATGGATCTATATCCATCTGATCTGTTGGTTGGTCAGAATTCTCCAATTCTAACTCTATTTGCCTTCCTTTGCCTCCTTCTTGAACAAACTGTTGTTCAAGAAATGTGGCATCTCTACTTATCACAACCTTTTGTGAAGTAGGCAAATAAAAATAATATCCAAAACTATCTTTTGGATATCCAACAAATCGACCTTTTTCTGATCTGGTCTCCAATTTATCAGTGTTCAGCTTTTTGATATAAGCTGGACAGCCCCAAATCTTAACATGCTTAAGACTTGGTTTTCTTCCATGCCATATCTCATAAGGTGTGGAAGAAACTGATTTTGATGGAATCCTATTCAGAATATACAAAGCTGATTCTAATGCAAATCCCCAAAAGAAGATTGGCATATCAGTATAGATCATCATACTACGTACCATATCCAATAGGGTACGATTTCTCCTTTCAGATATACCATTCAGCTGTGGCGTTCCTGGAGGAGTCAGCTGAGAAACAATGCCATGCTCTCTCAAGTATTCATCAAATTCAGTACTCAAAAGGTTATTAACACCTGTAAATAGTGCTCACCACTGTAAAAGAAGTAAGAAAAGTTTTTAAAATCTCTTGTAGTGTATTTAATGGGTTATCAGTAGACGGAGTTGGTAATTCATTAGGTATACTACGGGATCATGTTATGCCTTACAGAGGGGTAGGGTGTGACAGATTACAACCCTAGTTGGGTCATGACAATTAATTTTAAAAAACTTGATATTGATGAAAAAAATATAAAAATTGAATAATATATCTAATATTATTATCTGAAATTTCAATTTTTTATCCTTTCTCTCTCTAAACATAAACCTTTAATTCACATCTTTCTTATCATTTTATTTCTAATTTAAGGGAAAAAAGACTAAAATATTTAAAAATAAAATATGAAAAAATAATAAAATTAAAATAAATGTAATTGTAATTTTCAAAACGATAGAAAAATTAATTAAAATAATATTTTTATCAATTTGAGAATAACTACTGAAATTGATAAAAATAAAATAAAATAAAAGGCTTGGCTAATATTAATAACATACACAAATATTTGAATTATTTTTATCAATTAAGTAATAATATTAGGCTAATTGTTAAAATTGAAACTAATATGAAATTTTGAGATTAAATTGATAAAATTCAAAAGGTTTGTCTAAAATTTAAAAACAAAACTTATAAAGGATTTTTTTAAGTCATTTAGCTATTAAATAATAATACAAAATTTATATAAATAGATAAAAATTTGAAGTGAATGAGCATTTAAATTTGAGATTATTATTTTTTTATTATATTTTAATATAAAAGCAAATTTATTTTTATTTTAAACAATTAATTATTAAAATGAAGTCTAAATAATTTTTATGAATAGTATTTTTTGAAATTTTTAATATTTATAAATTATCATATTTTATTGACATAAAAAATAAAATTAATTTAAAAATATGTCTAATTAATAAAAAAAATTCTAAGCACTTTTTTTAAATTTATTTAAAATTTTAATTAATTTATCAAAATTATAAGATTAGCGTTAATTTTTTTCTATTTACCTAAATTAAGTAAAATAAAAATGCAATTATAATAATTTCATTAAAGTTTTCAATAAAATTATTTTTCAATTTACTATATTAAACAATAATTTGATAATATAAAAATATTTCATTTTTATTTTAAAGAAAATGAAATAAATGAAAATTTGTTTATATATAAAATAAATTCTAAGTTTGATTAATGCTTTATTTTTATCAATATCAATAATTAAAACAAAAACTATAAATCTATTACCAATAAAGTGGTTCTTCTACTTAAATTGGATTAAAACTTCAAATTCTTGATTTTATTATTTTGTTAAAGCTAAATTTTTATTTAATTAAATATTTTAATTTTTTGAATAATAATTTCATAATTATGTCAATTAAATAGTTAATTTTTAATAATAATTTTATAATAACATGAAGAATATATATATTCAAAAATTAAATAAAATCTAATATTATAATTTAATAGATATTTAAAACAACTAAAAAATAATTTAATAAGAGTAATATTTAATATTTAACTTTTTTATTAATTTTATTAAAATAAATTGATATTTTAATGAATTAATAATGCTTATAAGATTAAAATTATAGAATTACTAGATTAAGAATTATAATATGTTTTTTAGTATAATTATTATTAAATCTTTAATTTTTATTAATTATTATAATATTAGAAATTGAAATTATTACATATCCAGTGACAGATATTTTATCGTTAAAAGTTATTAGTGACAACATAGTATAAGTAGAAATTGATATTATCAAGGATTTAGGGACAAATTTTTTATCACTAAAAGTTAAGTGATGATTATATTTTATTGTTAAAATTATTAGCGACGTATCTTTTTGTTGCTAAATAGTATTACCGATGAATTTATATGAATTAGCGACAACTTATTGTTGCTAATATGAGTTATTGGCAACAAAATATTTATCTGTCTCTATAAATATTTTGATATTTTTGTAAATAATAAAAATGATAAAGGGTGTTTTTGTAAATTATAATATTCCCCCTTTCATACACACACACACATAGATATAGATATAAATTATAGATTAATTACATTTTTTTATTTTTTTATTTTTTTATTTCTTATTTTAGTTAATTACTTTTTATAAAAAAAATTTATATTTAATTGAAGTCAAATATAAGTAGACGAAGAATTTAAAATTTATATGAATTCTAAAATTAAAAATTTTAAATTTATACAAAATTTAAATTAATTTAAATAATAAAAATATAATTATAATTAATTTGAAAAATAAGGTTATTTTTGGCAAACATAATGTTCCCCCTTCCCATATTTATATATAGTGTAGATAGATTAAATATATATATTTATTTGTATGAAAATAAATTAAAAATATATTTTACTATAATGAATAAAAGAAGATGCATTATATATATATATATATATATATATATATATATATATATATATATATATATATATATATATATATATATATATTCAGAAAAAAGAAATCCGATAACTAGAAAAGTGTGACAAGATCTTCAGCCACTTGCATATAATTGTGACTATTTATTGTTTAAGGATGAAAATAATATCTTAAAGAGTATTTGTTTTAGCTTATAAGCTGATAAGATCTAAATAAAAGTTGACCTATTTGTTATAATGATTTTTGGATTTATAAATTAAAAATAATAATAATAACTTGGGAATCCAGCTTTTCATTTTAGTGGTTATAAGTCATGTACTTATAACCTAATTTGACTAAGTATTTTATCATATTATCCTCATTTAATTTTTAAAATTTCTTTATAAATTTCTTTTAATATCATTTTTAGTCATTTTAATAAAAATTTATACTTGTAAATTATTTTTTACTAAACATATTAACAAGTTATCAGTCATGTTAGAGTCCAAGTTAAATTAGATTAAATAAAACATTTAGTGGAATTTAAATTAAGAAGTTTTATAATTAGAGTTTCAAAATGACTAGATTTTAGTTGCCTATCTATATGATTAGCTGGTTTGCATTATATTATATTATAGAAAGCTCACGAAGTAGAGAGGTATGTTGAATTCCGTGAATTTTGTTTGAGTAATTTTGATTGTGGGAAAAATAATTTGTCGTTGTAATTATTTTTTCTTCATAGTGAATTTGTTTGTTGGAGTAGGCTTACTCCGAACCACTTTAAATTTTGTGTTCTTTAATTTGTGTGGGCGTGATTTTTCACAATAACTAGTATCAGAGCTATGGTTTGAGATGTCAAAGATGGCGAGCGCAAAATTTGATGTGGAACCGTTCGATGGGAAAAATAAGTTTAGTCTATGGAAAAGCACTATGAAGGATGTCCTTGTACAATAAGGATTAATTAAAGCATAGAATGAGAAGCAACTAGCTACCATGAAAGATGATGATTGGGAGGAGCTTCAACAAAAGGCTGTGCATACGATTAGATTGACGTTAGCCCCCTGATGTGAAATACAATGTTTTGGAGGAAACTTAGCCAATTGTGCTATGGAAGAAATTAAAAAGCCTGTACATGTCAAAGTCACTCATAAATCATTTGTACTTGAAGAAAGAGTTGTACCAACTCATAATACTAATGTGAGGGATCACCTTAATATTTTTAATAAATTAATTACCCAATTGGCTAGTGTTGGTGTGAAGGTAGATGATGAAGATAAAGCCCTCCTACTTCTAACTTCTCTCCCACAATCTTATAAAAGCTTAATGACAACCCTAACAGTTGAGAAGGAGACTTTGAAGGTAGAAGAGGTTACTGCAATTATCTTGGATGATAAGAAGTTTAAGTGGACAGGTAGTAGCAATGAAGGTGGAGCTTTTATTGCTGGTTCTAGTCGTGATAGAAGCAATCACGTGGAAATAATTGGAGAAAGAATAGTAAATCGAGCTCAAGACCATTGGTAGACCTTGATGATAGAGAATGCTACTATTGTAATGAGAAGGGCCACATTCTATACCATTGTGTGAAGACGAAGGAAGATTGTGTAGAGTTTAAACAATTCAAGAAAAGTCACACAAAAGAAAAAAAAAAGAACTATTGAAATTGTAATGGATGATGATTTTGATTGTGAATGTTTGAATGTGGATGACGATAAGAAAAAGGCAAAAGATCTATTACAAGATGAACAGTTAATGGATTCTGCTTGTCCATTCCATATTTTCTCGAAGAAAGAGTGGTTTGATGTGATTAAAGAAAAAAAAGGAGAAAAAGTGAAGCTAGCTAATGGGAACAAGGTGGAAGTTGAAGGTGTTAGAAGAGTAAAGATAAAGCTGCATGGTGATCAAGTAAAAGTGTTCAGTGAAGTGACTTATGTTCCTAAATTTGAAAGGAACTTAATTTCCTTGGGTAAGTTGGATTCTTTGGGTTATGGGTGTTCAATTCATGGTAAAGTCATGAGAGTTAACCAAGGTGCTCTCTTGATCATGAAAGGTGAGAAGATTGGAGCAAAGAATCTCTACAAATTGGAAGGAAGCACATTAATTGGAAGAATGCAAGTTGAGGCAAGAGGTAACATTAACAATCAAGAGTGTAAGGAAGTACCTAAGAGAAAATTGACTTTTGTAGAAGTGTTGAAGACTAATTCCATTTAACTTGAAGGTGGAGATTGTTAGAGTCCAAGTTAAATTAGAATTAGGAAATTAGATTAAATAGGAAGTTTAGTAGAATTTAAATTAAGAAGTTTAAAAATTAAAATTCCAAAAGGACTGGGCTTTCGTTACCTATATATATAATTAGTTGGTTAGCATTGTGTTGTATTGTAGAGAGCTCACGAAGTGGAGAGGCATGTTGAATTCTGTAAGTTTTGTTTGAGTGATTTTGAGGGTGAGAAAAATAATTATTGGTTGTAATTATTTTTCCTTGATAGTGAATTTTTTTAGTGGAATAGGCTTACGCTGAACTATGCTAAATTTTGTGTTCTTTAATTTGTGTGAGTATGATTTTCATAACAAGTCACTTATAAATAGTTTAATCAAATACGTAATTATTTAAAATTTTAAATATTTATAAGTCCAAATTAATTTATAGGTGCTTATAAACAGATTTTTATAAGTTAAGTTAAACATCCTTTTTTTAATTTATACAAATAAAATAAAATAATCTAATTCCATAATATTTTCTATAAAGATTCTCCATAACTTCCCTATTAATTTCATTGTTTACTTCAATTCATTTGCCCATCCATCCAACGAGATTAGTTATATGGAGATACTTTTTTTTTATTAATCAAAGCTTAATTTATTAAAAATATTATAAATTTATTTATTTTAAATGTATTAAATTTATTTTTATTTCTAATTTAGAGGTATACAAGCCTCGAGTATGGTCATAGTTAGGTTTGACATACAAAAAGATAGTCCTTGGTCCAAATTTCCTAATTTAATATTTGAATGAGGTTAAATATAAAACTAAATCTGTATTTTCATTTGGATACTTTAGTTGCAAAACTTTTCAAAAAATTTTATTAAAAAATTTTTATTAAAAACACAAAATATGTAGTAGGATCTGCTTATTAAATACATGAATCTTATATGTTTGTGTTTTAGATCCATAATAAATATAGTTTAGATAAAAATTTTAAAATATAGCATATCAAATACTAACATGTGTGCAAATCCAATTTAATTATGTTTATATTGTATCACATGATATGAATTTATTGCCTTCTTATCATAAAATAAACTTTCACAATATCAATAATTATATAAACTATAATTCAACCTCTAAAAGCAAACATAAAACATGTCATTAAAAACAAACCAAACAAAAATGCAATAACAAAAGTTAACAATATTAAAACGGCATTTTATTTGGTTTATAAGTCAGTCAAATCTACTTATATGTAGAAAATCATAAATAGTAAGTATCAATTATAATTCCCTCAAAACATAAACCACCTTTAACGATATATTCATCTAACCAAAGTATAACAAAATACTACACTATTAAGCATACCCTAACACCAAAAGAGAAACAAACAGCTCCATTAGTCTTACTCAAATCCAACATAATATTGCTCATTGCACTGATTTAATAGCTGCTACTTGTAATTTTTTTTCCCTAACTCTTTAAAGGCCAAATTGTCAACTTCCACTTTAACTTCATTATCAATTTAAAATTTTGAAAAACTGATAGTCAAAATATGACCTGTAAAACACTTTGATTTATATACTATAATAGGCCAAATCCTATATTCACTTTACAAGTAGCATTTCTTCACTTAACACCAATACAACTTCTAGCAAAAGATGTAGGCAAAAAAAAAAAAGAAAAAAAAAAAAAATATATATATATATATATAACCAAAATAATGAAAATTATTTTTTAAAACAATTTGTTTTCATCATAGATGACTTTTCCACTTTGTATCGCTTCACAATTTTGGTAACCACACGATCATCTTTATATAAAAAAAAAAAAAGTAAAAGTATCATCAAATAAAAATAATAAATAAAAAAACACCAAACCATGAAACTAACCTATCATTATCAATTTCTTCATAGCAACATATATGAATATATTCCTTTAACATAAAATCATCATAAAAAAGAATAAGTCTAAAAACTCCATAACGAACATTGATGCAGAAGAGCCAAAAAACTGATCCTGATAAGTTTCGATCAACCAAGCCTAGGTCCAAACACTTTTTGGATCCGAGCTCATGGGTGATCGCTAGGACGATCTATGATAGGAAGGGTCTCTCTCCGAGTTGGGATAGATGTGTATTAAAAAAGATATTAGCATCTTTATAGATCAGAACGACTGTGGATCATGGTTGAGATTAAGCACAGTAATTAATGTGTGTTCCATTATAACCTAAATAAGGAAATGTTGAAAACCTAGCTGAGTAACAACCCAACCTGGGGCCATTACTGACGCTAGGGATGGGGTTAGCTTAAGGCTGTTGAAACCCATAGCAAGTTTAAAAACCTGTTAGACATACACATATTCCTGTATCTCACAATCTAAGCATACTTCAAACCGTTACATTTTAGTCTTTTCATTCATACTTAAACATTCATAAAATAAATTTGGTTTAGAATTTGAACATTTGCATACTTAGGAAATCACTAAAGTGTAATTAGTTCAACATACATACTCAAAGAAGAGTTAGCTTAGATTCCATACAGCCATCATTACATCACTCATCAAAATCCTGAGTACTAGTACAGTAACTATCCATTAACAATTTACATCTCCATCCAAACATACAATGTACATTAAAAGAAATCTATAGTTACCCATGCTGCTCTCTCTCTAAGAGACCCTTCTATTCCTGCAAACCTGCACTTGGGATTAGGGGAAAGGTGTAAGCTTATACAAGCTCAGTGAGTAAACTAATTAGCATTCTTTAAATTTATCATTTATCTCATACATGTGCAATGCAACATTCAAATGGGTTTTCACAGCATACTTCACATAGGATGGACTTGTCACTATTGACCGCCCTTAATCCAATGTGTTCGTCTAATACAGAGGCTCTTCAGGACTTTCACTTAATATATTCAATGTGGTCGGCTCATATAGAAGCTTCTTGGGACTTTCGCTTAAAACATGATATACATCATGCACCAAGGGCATCGTAAAGATCTCCCCTTGGATTTTATGGATCCATAACATACATAACATAACCAAGGGGTAAGTCAGCGGGTCATTCATAATTTATCATGCACTAATAATAATTATGCAATTATGCAACATATTCATGCTATATATACATATACCTTAAATAAACATACAAGATGCATAAGGATGATCATAAATTAAATTAAAGAAAAATTTAATTTACCAATGTTACAATTACTCATCACTTGTAACCTATCAACCACCTAACTCAAATGGCAGCTATCCTCAGATCCTTAATCTTCTAAGTTCCTTAAGTCTGATCCTATAACATCAGACCTTAAAGAGTTATACATAGCTCTAAAACTCTATATGCTTATTAAACATTTTATTCTAGGCCCTTAGAAATCATAAAATCATGTTTTGGAACCTTAGAAGGGAAGGAAATATAAGTCTAGCAGCACTAACATTGGCTGCCAAAGTCTCGACTTCGACCGTCGAACCTATTTTCCAGATTCTCCTAAGAGACTGCATGCTTCAGCAGCTAAAACTAAGGCTTTTGGCAATCGAACCTAGGAATTTACAAAATTTGCAAATTGAAAATCTACAGAATCCTTCTCCTAAAAACCTCAAAACTCATCCCAAAGTTTCAAAACATAAACTAAACGTATAAACATGTCTCTAGGGCATAAAACAATTTGAAATTACTCTCAAATCCAACATACATCCTCCAAAATCACAAAACCTAGGTTTCTTCCCAAAACTAACATAACACAAATAAGGATTCCCTCAAATCCATTAAGGGAAACTAGCCATTTAAGGTCCATAACACTTAATCCTAACTAAACTAATAATAAAACATGCAATTTAAACATAAAATCACAAACCCTAACCCTAACATTATAAACTTCCTAAATCACATCTGAAACACAGCTCCACACAAAATTGAAAGCAAATTCCTCATTAACATGCTTGGATCTTCCAATTAGATCAAGAAGAAAAGAAAGTTACCTCTTTTCTTGGAGCTTGGAAATGAGAGAACTAAAGACCTAAAGCTTGAATCTGCTCCCCCAAGCTTCTAAATGGAGGTATTCACCATCAAATCCTTGAAAATGATAGAAAACAACTCTTGGTCCCTTTTTATATCCTTGCTATCGAGGAACTTCTAGTTGTCGGAAGCCTAACTTTTAGCTGCAAAAGTCTGCTCTATCTAAAAAGAGTATTTGGATAGAAAAAAAGACTTCGACTATTAAAAGTTCATTATTTAGTTGTCAAAGTTCCTTCTGCCTAAAAGAACACTTAAAAACTTTTATAAGTCAAAACCTTTTTATTTTTAAATACATTTTGAACACATCACACACACACACACACACATATATATACCAATAGAAACCCAGATCAAAGGGATAAGAATCAAAACATAAAAAAATTAAAAGCATGAAATATGGGCTGCAGAACCAGCCATAGAGTAATCAAAGCATAAAATAATCAAAGCAAGCAAGGCATAAAATATGGGCAATAAAACCAGCCACAGAGTAAACAGAATCTTTAAACAAAATATACTTAAGCAAAATATACTTTGATTGAAGCTTTTAAAATACTTACATATGGAGATAGAACTAAAGTTAAAGGGTTAAAGAGAACGGTATCGACTAAAGGGAATAGGAAAGGGAAGAGAGTTCCTAAGGTGTAAAGAAAAATTGATGATGTTTTCAAGAGCAAAAAACCTCCTTTTATTGATGAAGGAGGATGCTTTACAATTATTTAAAACTACTGTGCTACATGTGAAAGTTGAGGTCATTCGCCAAAAGTTTATAAAGTACTTGAGTCCGTAGCCATGTGAGAGCAAAAGCTGGCAAAAAAAAAGCGTGATACTATAGACTTGTGAGACCTTTAACTTTTCTTGAGGTAGTGATTGCCTACTTGAAAGAGCTTTAAAATTCATGACGATAATTATTGATGCTTAGTATAGTGAAAATTCCAAAATAGTCATCTTCATTGTCATTACCAAGACTGACTGCTTCTGATGAAGTGCTGGCTTTACTAGAAGTTGCAGAGGAATCTATTCTGCTTGATAAAAGATTTTCATTATTGTAATGTATTCCTCTTCTGTTTTAGCTTAAGCAAGCAAAGAACTTGTATGTAATTTTAGAGCAAGGAAAGTTGAGCTAGAGGTAATTTGCTTTTAATGATCCTTAGATTGCTTTAGACTGCTCTAGAAGCCATTCTTCCACAGCTGCTTAGGAGGCTTTTTTGTTCTTTTGAAATTTAGAGCACCACTTAACCTTGAATCTTCGAATCAATATAGGGCCTTGAAGAAGTTATCTAGTTTTATATTCATTATCTCAAGCAAAAACCCAAAGGATAAAGAATTTTAAAGCAAAAAGAATTAGAGGATGGAACAGATCTTCCTCTACTGGGGGAACGTATTTGGCTTTAAAAGTGGTATACCCTTGATAAATATCAGAAGGAAAAAATGCGGGTATAGCTCCCATCTTTGTCCACTATTGGGCAAACCATCTAGGAAAATGGAATTTAGAAATGGTGTTAAAGAAAAAGAGCCAAATGTGAGTTTGTTTGGAATTTTGGAATAAAAAAGCATTAATCCAGGCTTGGTGATAATCCCAATAAAAGTTTGGTTGGAGGGTAGGCTTCTCCCAAATTTGGATTGAAATTTTCTAGGAAGAGAAAAGTCTTGTGTGTAGTCTATAGAGTGGATAAATTTAATGATGGTGTAGGTTGAGTAGTTTAGAGTGGGGGAGTTTTCTGGAAAGTGTTTAATTTTGATTAAACCCATTTCATTCAAAATGCTTTGATAATAAACTTGATCTTTTGATAGATCCCATGGTTTGTAGTGCCAAGAACTAAAAAACTTTGCTGCACACAAATTTGGGTTAGTATTATAAAAGCTATCTTCAATAGTTAAAATGCTTTGATAAGATTCCTTTAAAAAATATTATAAGGGAGAACCAGAGCTTTGTGAAAAGTTTTGTGAAATAATTGGTTCCTTTAGTTTTGAAGTTAAATCCATTAAGGAAGCAAGTTTTGGAGCTAAATCAGTTTGAGAAATAGCTTTTTTATTGAAAAAGAGGCTTTGGTTTGTGTAAAACAACCTCTTTCTCAGAGTTCTTTAAACAAACATCAGTTACCACATCTTTATGGGGTCCTTCAGGAAGGGACTCTCTCATGGCTCGGCAAAGTTCAGGATTGTTGATGAGATTTGCTAACCATTCCTATACTTGGCTTTCTAGTGGTTTTGGAATTTGTGAAGTAGAGGGGCTTTGTAATTGATCCATTTCTGTCTGGAATAAAGTATTCCAGGAAATAATAGAGCTTTAAGGGGTAGCTTCTGGTTGGCTTAAAACAAGGCCTTGGGATTTGCTTAAAGATTTCTGTTTGGATGAGGAGGCTTTGGAAGAGGACATCGGCTTTGATTCTTTTGTTTCTTTTAGTGGATCTCCTTGAGGCTTTCTAGGGATCATGGTGGGGAGTCTTCAAAAATTCATGAGTTAAAAAGTCAAGGATGGAATTTATATCTCCTCTAATATATTCAATGCTGAAACAAAAAATACTTAGAATAGCTTGCCATCTAGCAAAAATCTATTTCGAAGCAATATTTTGAACATCCTTTTTCAAAATCTCTTTTGCAAATTTGCAATCTATTCTTAAAAGGAATTTTTGATTAAGTATATCACTTTGAAAATTTTGGATACGTATAACTATAGATAAAATTTCTTTCTTTATAGTGGAATAGTTTTCTAGGTATTATCCCAATGTCCAGAAACATACTGAACTATCACATCTTTATCATGTTTCTATTACTTCAAAATTCCTCTATATCCTAACTCAAAGGCATCAATTTCCACTATCTTAAAGGCACTGGGATTAGCTAGGTGTAAGCAAGGAATCTCTTTGATTTGGGCTTTGATTTTTTGAATGATAAGAGTATGTTCTTGTATCCACGGCTTTGGATTCTTCTTTAATCTATCATGGAGAAACTGGATTACTCTACTGAGGTTTGGGGAAAACTCTAGAACATAATTTAAGCATCTTAAAAATCTTTGAAATTGTTTCTTAAGAATTTTGTTAGGGAACTTGTTAACAAAAGTAAGGGATCTTTCTATTGGTGATATTGTGCCATTCAAGATATAGTGAAAAATCAAAACATCATCAATGTAAACTATGCAAAATGCAGAATATGGGTTGAAGATGTCATTCATGATTCTTTAAAATTCAGATGGGGCATTTTTTTAGTCAAAATGGCATGAAATTCCATTCAAACTAGCTAAAAGGAATAGTGAAAATAATTTTTTAATGATCTTTGGTGGTTATTTGAATTTGCTAAAATCCAAATTTAATGTTAAACTTTGAAAAAATGTTTACAGCTAAAAGTTTTTGAAGAAGATCTTTCTTATTTGGAATAGGATACCTAATCCACTTTAGGGCTTAATTAAGAGGTTTATAATTGATAATCAATCTAGGAGCTCCTCTTTCAATTTCAGAAGATTTATTGACATAAAAGCAGCACAACTTCAGGGGGACCTGGAAGGGGAGATTAAACCTTTAGAAAGCAAATCATCAATTTCTTTTTGGCAAAGTAGTTTAAGATCTTTGTTCATTTGGATAGGCCAAGCTTTGGTTGGAATCTGAGAATCATGAAAATCATTTTCATATGGGAGATCAACAATATATTGTTTTCTTTCCCAAAAAGCATTTGGAATATCAGAAGAAATATTATTTTCAATTTGGTTTTGATGAAAAGAAATTCTTTTTTGTAAAGCTAGGTTTTGAAGCTAGTGTTCTATGTTATTAAGAGAAACATCTTTGTTTAGTTCTAGAAGTTCATTTTCTTTTGATAAAATTAGACAGTTTAGTTGGTTTTCATAAATAGAGTAGGCTTTGATGATGTTTAAGTTACGAGTTTGAGGCTTTTTAATAAAAGCAAAAACAATTCTTTGACCTTTAAGCTGTGCAGAAATATGGTCATAATTTGCAACATATGGTGTGATGAGATTTATAAATAGAGTGTCAAGTATAACAATGTGATGGATGTTATGCATAAGTAAAAATGAAGTTTTGATATGCAAACTGTTGTTGGAAACATATGCATCAGTCTTGAAATTAATTTTAAGATAAGAGTTCTTTGCAACCTTAAGTCTTTCTTTGGTGGCCTCTTAAAATCATTTTGGAATTATTCCTTCTTTGACACAATTAAGGTTAGCACCTATGTTAAGGGAAGCAATAGTATCCAATATAAAATCATCAGAAATTTTTAAAGCAATTTTGATAAAATACTTTTGAGAAGCAACTTACTTTAAAATGGAGAGGAAATTTTCTGGAATACTTTTAAGGTTGGCTATCTAGGGTGTTTTAGTTTCAGCAGGTTCATCTTCTTCTTCTTCAAAAAATTTCTTAAGAAGAAGTTAGATAATGGCTAAATCTTCCTTTTGCTGGGCTTGGAGTTTTTTAAGGTTAGATTTTATGGTTTTTATCTCGATTTAGAGTTCTTGGATAGCAGAAGTAGGGGTATTGACTTTGTTTGTCTTGGCCTTTTAAAAAATGGTCATGAGGTCATAAGTGTTATTGGCTTTAGATGGAGTACTATTAGAGGATGAGGTTTCAAAAGATTCTTAAAGCTTTGTGAGATAATCCTTTTAAACTTAGAGATTTTGAATGTGGTTGAGCACTTCAAGGAAAAACTTTTGATCCTTGGTAAGCATGTTTAATTACTTTTCTGGTACTTCAACAGAAGAAGAATTGAAGAGTACTTCATCAAGTTGAAGGGCTTGGTTTTCTTCAGAAGAGATTGAAATAGTATCTTCAAAATCTAATTCATGCAAAAGAGCTTCAATTTTTCATAAGGTTTCTTCCTCGAGCTGAAGCTCATGGAGTCGTTTGTTAATCTTGTAATATTTTGCAATATGGTCCTTTTCCTATATCTATAACAAGCAACATCTTTTCTAGGAGTGGATTCTTGTGGCTTTGGGTAGGGTTTTTGGTGCTTTGTCATATAGGCTTTTCTAGTTGGGAAGGTTTGTTTTTGGAATAGTATTTCTTGTGCTTTTGATATTTTTTAGTCTGGCAATCTTGGCAAGGCTTGGTGTTTGAAGAGGAGGGCTTTTGATAAGAAATATCAAATAGTTGGCAAAAGGTTCCAAGTTCTTTCTTGGTTTTATGCAATTCCCATTTCAGCTGTTTTTGAAGCTTAACATCTTGAAAATTCTTTAAACTTTCTTTCTGAGTATAGCTGATGAGTTCGCCATAAGTTACTTAATCATAAGGAATCTTCTCATTATAGTGTTCCTTGATCTTATTTCTGACTTTTTCTCCAAGGAAAAGAGGGAAATTAGCTAGAAATTTTCTTTCCAAAAGGTTCGTTGGAGTCTTCACGAAGCATAACCCTTGTAAGGAAGGTATTTTTATACCATTTAAAATCACTAAGCTTTTTACACCTAAGATTAGAGAGAAGCTCAGCATTCTTATCTTTAAAATGCAATGGATCTCCAATAAATTGGAGAGTAAGTGCAAGGATTAAAGTAGCAACAGCATTCTAAATTGTTCTACCATTCTCATCAAAGATTGGCTCTTGATCTTCATCAAGTTCTATTGACTTTAAGATTTCTAGCTTTTGTTGGGGAGTGAGATAATAATCCCACCATCCTTTAAGTTTGCTTGAGAATGCTGCAATAAGAAGTTCTACAATGGATTGGTTAGAGGTGCCTATCTTGGTTTGATAGGCATTTGCTGCCATAGTCATTTGCAAGAAAATGTAGAGAATATTGTACTCAGACATTCCATCTATGTTCCATTCATAGACAGAAGAGGACTTGTAATGGCTTTGTGAAAGAGCACTTGGTTTATCTTCAATATTGATAGTCAGGGCCATAGCTCTCGGATAATACAGCTATTGGGAGTTCTGCTAATAGACTTTATTAATTTCTAGGGTCTTCCTGAAAAGCATTTTCTTCATCAGAAGATTGTTCCATAACATTGATAGAGGCTTTGGGGGTGTCTGGGATGACAACATTATACTTGGTTAAAGTTGAGGGACCAAGTTAATTTAGGTGATCTTGAATTTCTTAAAGGAATTCTTCTTTTTTTTTTTTCTATCGAAACTGAGACAGAGAAGTCTTTGATACTTCAAACGGCTTGAAAAGTGGGGCTTTCATCTTTGACCCTCTAGATGATGTAATCACAATGAAATGCTGGATTTGTTTCTATATATCATTCAATTGGTTTCCACTAGTATAGAGGTGATTATTGGTCTAATTGTTTTAGTGGATAATGTTTTCAAGATCTCTCTCAACATTCTTCTCACTTTTGACTTTAAAGGGTGAGGCTATGAGGGTAGCTTTGTGGTGTTTAAGCTAAAGTTCTCTAGGCGATGGATGAACAGACTGAATCCATTCATTCTTTGGAGTTTGCCAAGAAGGAGTTTCAGAAAGTGGGTTTAAGGATTTTTCAGCAAAAGGATATTCTAGATTATTTCCTGAAGCATAAGTTTGAAACCAATCGAAAAAGAGAATGTGTGCTTGATACTCATGAATGAATGCATAAAACTTTTCTTGAATCTCATGCCTTTGGTTTAAGGAATGTTTGAAAAACCAAAGTTTTTTCTCATGATTTTGAGGAGCATAAAAATCCTTTTAAAGATATGCTTTATCGATTTGAAATTCCTTCTATAGAATATTTATTTCAGCATCTATATTCTCAGTCACCGAGGAAAAAAGTTTGAGATGTAGGTCTTGGCTATTCTTTTGGAGTAAAATAAGCAGGTCTAGGTATGGTAGTGGAGAAAATCAGTAGTTTCCATTGAAGTTCTTGGTATGTCAAAAGTTGAATATCTAGGCAAGTCAGAGATTTGGTTAAAATGTTGTTGGGTGGTTAGGAGGTTAACAACAGAAGGCGTTCAGATAATTGGTAAATTTATTACAGAATGTAGGTTTGAAATCCTTCCTAATTCAATGGTTTTAGAAGAAGAGGCAGTATCATAAGAGGGTCTTGATCTTGTGGATTTTCTAGTAAAGGATAACTTTACTTTTCCATCCAAATATTGGGCAATTTGTCTAAGTTGTGTACTTAGGCTTAAGGGAGATGCCGGTTTGGGTTTTGAGGCTCCTTCTAAGATCCAGTCATCTGGGAGAGATACTTCATTCCATTTGATGGATCTAGGGATGACAGCATTGGCTTTAGTAAGATTAGTATGAAGGAGGAGTGTTTCTCCTTTCTAACTGTGAATAATAGCTTTAGAAGCAAAAGCAGTCATCATAACTTTGTAATGAACTTTAAAAATTAAAGCAACAGGAATAAATCCAGTAAGCATTTTGTAGTTATGTGTTTTAATATATAAAACAAGACTGTCAAGCAAATTTTTATCATTCAAATAACAGTCAAATTTAGATAAAATTCAAAAGAAATAGAACTAGTTGTTAGTAGTATGCCCTAGAGCATATCATTTAGTATGTATCTTGTACATATTTGATTAATAAAAGGCAATTTCACTTTTTCATTTACATAATATATTTATATATAATAGAAAAGGTCCATTGATATTTTGTTAGAAATTCTATTCTTAAGTTGTTAAGAATAAGATTGACAGTATTTCTAGCACAAAATATCATAAATTAGTTCACAATCGAGGATACTTCACAAAGGACATGACTTATCCAGAAAGATTGTAATCATGTTTGTTCCCAAGGTATTTATATGAGATATAAATAAGATGGAGTGGTGAGTCTCATACCATATAACAAACATGATAGGCACTTATACATGATAAGTAGGCCGAACCAGTGACGCTTATAACAAGCACATGGAGTTTACTCTTGTCAATGCATTGTCATATATCATATCAGTGCATATAATCTTTAGACCTAAGATAACATAGTTATCTTGTATATAGGTAGTTTGAGTTTGATACTGCTTTCATACATGTACTGTGTATGGGTATATGGACATGTGTTGGCTCCTACTAGTTATATATGGATATAGGTGTTGATCAAGATGGAATCTGTTACCCTACGTAAACAGGGATAAAATCCTATGTTCATTTAATTATTCTTGATGTTTCAAGTTTCTGGCCAGGGCAGGCAGATTTAGTCAGAAAAGAGTTTCTGACAAGAAAATCTAATTAATCAAGAACTGGAATTAAAAGAGAATGTAATATTCATAGCAAATAGGGTTTAACATTAACCATGACTCCAACCCAAATTGGGATTTTGTAACGGAGAGATTCTAGTACATGGTAACATATGGTTAAAGGTTCATTTAAGGTATTCCTTATTACTGATTAGGTGGCCATGGCATACTATGCTAGGTGTCAACCATGGTCTATGAGATGCCTGAAATGATTTAGAGAAATCATTTACGGTAAGAAAGAGTTCTAATGATATTAAGAGTTAATATCATTTCTCATTGCCAATAAGTAATAAGCCTAGTAAGTCACACATCTACACAAGCTAATCACCATTTAAAATATGATTTAATTGATTAATTAAAGAGTTTAATTAATTAATTAAAGAGGTTTGATTTGCACTAAGATTGCAAAGTCCCTAGCATGACTTGAAACCAAATCTAGGTTATTAGATGTATAGTATAAATTAAATTTATATTTAATTTGATTAAATATGAATTTAATTATGAGAAATTAATTAATGGAGATTAATTAATTAATTAATTTATATTTGATATAAATTGATTTAAAGAGGAGAAATTATGATTTTGGGTTGAGAACTCAAATTAAAGAGTAAGGGCAAATTGGTCTTTTCACATTGTGACATGTGGCACCATGAGATGGTAACATATGGCACCATATGATCTTGCCACTTATCTTCCTATGGTAGAAGACCACATGTCATGATTTAAATAGAGCTTGACACTTGGCTTCATAGGATTAAATCAAATAATAACAAGATGGGATCTTGTGATGACATGTGGCAAGGGAGTTAGGGTTTGACCTAAGAATATAAAGAGAGATTATAAAGAAAAATCAGCCACACTCTCTATTTTCGCTCGTAAGGGATGGCAACATGGTGTCTCCTTCTCTTCTTCTGTTTCTCAATTGATTCAAAGGGAAAAACTTAGATTTCCTCTTGAATTAAATTACTAGAAAGTGTTTCTAACATCCAATACATTCATACAACCTTCACAATGCATAAACCCCATCTTATAATTAGTTGACAAGGCTTGAGAAGCCAATCTAGGGGTTGCCATTACTACTTTGGTGTGTGCTTATGGTGGACAAACTAGAGGGATAACATTTGGGGTCCTAAGAACATCCTAAGATTGCATCAATTGTGCATCAAGAGGTTAGTACCCAAAAATCCCTCTTTTAGTTAGGGTTTGATTGAATTAAATGTTAATTCATAATCTTTAATGGCAAATAAAGTTTTAATGCATGCTAAAATATGTTTTGGTATGCAATTGGGCATTAGAAATTGATTAGGTTCATAAGACACTTTGTATGGTGCATGTAACCTTAGAAATAATTTTTGAAATTCAAGGTTTTAATGCCTAATAATCACACTTCCACTCCTTCACCAGTGTAGAGACTAGACTCAACAGAACTATGCAAAAAATCTTGAAAATCATAAAATCGTGCATCTCTAAGGACAGCTAAGATAGAGGTGCTAAGACCTTCTTTAGTTAAGGGCTTTATTCCTACTTGAACTAATCCTACATGGATGTAGTTGTATCCTTTGGCTTTGTGCTTTATCAAGAAACAGAAAGTTATAGGCTTTATGATATGGATGTCTCTTTACTTAGCTTTAATGCTATAGTCAGTTTTACTAAGCAAGTTAAACTTGCTTTGTTTATAGATCTAATCTTTCTGGACTTTAGGAAGTTTTCAGTTATCTATTGACTTTTCAAAATCTTTAATAATTAATTTTTCACTATTTATTATCTTCTCTGCCATTCCAGAGGTAGAAGAGCTACAAACAGATTGATTCCTACAAAATATATCTACAATTTAAACAATTTAATTAATACATTCCCTACAGTAGGATGAATTCTTCTGGATTTACCACCACACGACTAGGACTTACAATCATCAAACTCAAATTCTCGAAAGGGCTTAGGAATGTAAGAATCAAACAGACCAAATCACAAAGATAAAGGGCAGCAATCTTCCTATCCCTTAGGCTCTGATACCAATAGAAACCCAAATCGAAGGGACAACAAGCAAACCGAGAATTAATAGATTAAAGTTAGAGATAAATCAATAGACAATTAGATAAAAGCAAAACATTAAAAAAAAAATAAAAGCATGAAATATGGGCGGCAGGACCAGCCACAAAGTAATCAAAGCATAAAATAATCAAAGAAAGCAAGGCATAAAATATGGGCAATAGAACTAGCCATAGAGTAATCAGAATTTTTAAGCGAAATATACTTAAGCAAATTATATTTTGATTAAAGCCTTCAAAATACTTACATATAAAGATAGAACTAAAATTAAATGGTTAAAGAGAAGGGTATTGGCTAAAGGGATTGGGAGAGGGAAGAGAGTTCCTAAGGTGTTAAGAAAAATTGGTGATCTTTTCAAGAGTAGAAAACCTCCTTTTAGAGATGAAGGAGGATGCTTTACAATTATTTAAAACTACTGTGCTACATGCGAAAGTTGAGGTCATGCGTCAAATGTTTGTGAAGTGCTTAAGTCTGTAGCCATGTGAGAGCAAAAGTTGGCGAAATAAAAGCATGATACTGTAGACTCATGAGGCCTTTAACATTTCTTGAGGTTGTGATTGCCTGCTTGACTGCTTGAAAGAGCTTTAAAATTTATGACAACAATTATTGATGCTTTAATCTGGTAAAAATTCCAAAATAGTCATCTCTGTTGGGATTATCACCAAGCCTGGATTAATGCTTTTTTAATCCAAAATCCCAACCAAACTCATACATGGCTCTTCTTCTTTAACACCATTTCTAAATTCCATTTTCCTAGATAGTTTTCCTAATGGTGGACATGGATGGGAGCCATACCCAAAATTTTTTCTTTTGATATTTATTAGGGATATACCACTTTTAAAGCCAAATACATTCCCCCAGTATAGGAAGACCTGTTCCATCCTCTTATTCTTTTTGCTTCAAAACTCTTTATCCCTTGGGTCCTTGCTTGGGACTATGAATATAAAACTGGACAACTTCTTCAAGGTCCTATATTGATCTGAAGATTCAAGGTCAAGTGGTGGTCTAAATTTTGAAAGAATCAAAAGGCCTCCTTAGCAGTTATGGAAGAATGGCTTCTAAAGCAGTCTAAGGATCATCAAAAGCAAATTACATCCAGCTCAACTTTCCTTATTTAGAAATCACAAGCAAGTTCTCTGCTTGCTCAAGCTAAAACAGAAGAGGAATACTTTACAATAATGAAACAACTTTTGTCAAGTAGAACAGATTCCTCTATAACTTCTAGCAAAGCCAGCACTTCATCAGAAGCGGTCAGTCTTTGTAACGACAACAAAGATGACTGTTTTAGAATTTTTGCTACACTAAAGCATCAATAATTGTCATCACAAATTTTAAAGCTCTTTCAAGCAGGCAATCACTACCTCAAGAAAAGTTAAAGGCCTCACGAGTCTATAGTATGATGCTTTATTTCGCCAATTTTTGCTCTCACATGGCTATAGACTCAAGCACTTCACAAACTTTTAGCCCATGACCTTAACTATCACATGTAGCACAATAGTTTTAAATAATTATAAAGCATCCTCCTTTATCTATAAAAGGAGGTTTTTCTACTCTTGAAAAGATCATCAATTTCTCTTTACACCTTAGGAACTCTCTTCCCTCTCCCAATCCCTTTAGTCGATACCCTTCTCTTTAACCCTTTAACTTTAGTTCTATCTCCATGTGTAAGTATTTTGAAAGCTTCAATCAAAGTATATTTTGGTTAAAGATTCTGATTACTCTATGGCTGGTTCTACTACCCATATTTATGTCTTGCTTGCTTTGATTATTTTATGCTTTGATTACTTTGTGACTGGTTCTATTGCCCATATTTCATCCTTTTAATTTTTTTTTTTTTTATGTTTTGCTTTTATCTAATTGTTTATTGATTTATTACTTCGATATGGGTTTCTATTGGTATCAGAGCCTAGGGGATAGGAATATTATTGCCCTTTATCTATGTGATTTGGTCTATTTGGCTTTTACATTTGTAAGCCTTTTTGAGGACTTAAGTTTGCTAGTTATAAGTCTTAGTGGTGTGGTGGTAAATCCAGAAAAATTTATCCTACTGTAGGGAATGTATTAATTAAATTATTTAAATGATGGATATATTTTGCTGGAATCAATATGTTTCCGGCTCTTGTACCTCTGGAACAGGGGAGAAGATAATAAATAGTAAAGAATTAATTATTGAAAATTTTGAAAAGTCAATAGATAATTGGAAACTTCCTAAGGTCTAGAAATATCATATCTATAAACAAAGCAAGTTTAACTTCCTTAGTAAAACTGACTATAGCATTAAAACTAAGGAAAGAAACATCCATATCACAAAGCCCTTTGAGATCATAAAGCTTTTAACTTCCTCTTCCTTGAACAAGCACAAAGCTAAAGGAGATAACTACATCCATATAGGATTAGTTCAAGTAGGAATAAAGCCCTTAACTAAAGAAGGTCTTAACACCTTTATCTTAGTTGTCCTTAGAGATGCACGGTTTTATGATTTTTAAGATTCTTAGCTTAGTTCTGTTGAGTCTAGTCTCTGCACTGGTCCTATTTCTTTTGAATGTTATCCAAATTTGATTGTATCTTTGAATAATAAAAATTTGCTTGATAGTCTTATTTTGCAGATTAAAACACATAACTACAAAATGCTTCTTGGATCTATTCCTATTGCTTTAATTTTTAAAGTTTATTATAAAGCTATGATGACTACTTTTGCTTTTAAGGCTCTTGTTCACAGCAAAAAAAGGAGAAACACTCCTCCTTCAAACTGATCTTACTAAAGCCAATGCTATCATTCCTAGATCCATCAAACGGAATGAAGTATCTCTCCCAATTGACTGGATCTTAGAAAGAGCCTCAAAACCTAAACCAATGTCTCCTCCAAGCCCAAACACACAGCCTAGACAAATTGCCTAATATCTGGATGGAAAAGTAAAGCTATCCTTTACTAGAAAATCCATAAGCTCGAGACCCTCTTATAATAATGCCTCGTCTTCTGAAACCATTGAATTAGGAAGGATTTCAAAATTACCTTTTATAATAAATTTACCAATTACCCGAACACCTTCTGTTGTTAACTTTCCAACCACCCAGGAACATTTTAACCAAATCTCTGACTTTCCTAGATATTCAACTTCTAACATACGAAGAACTTCAATGCAAACTATTGATTTTTCCAGTACCATACCTAGACTTATTTATTCTGTTAGTAGTATGCCCTAGAGCATATCATTTAGTATGTATCTTGTACATGTTTTATTAATAAAAAGGCATTTTCACTTTTCCATTTACATAACATATTTATATATAATAGAAAAGGTCCATTGATATTTTGTTAGAAATTCTATTCTTAAGCTGTTAAGAATATGAGTGACAGTATTTCTAGCACAAACTATCATAAATTGGTTCACAATTGAGGATACTTCACAATAAGGACATGACTTATCTAGAAAGATTGTAATCATTTTTGTTCCCAAGTTATTTATATAAGATGTAAATAAGATGGAATGGTGAGTCTCATGCCATATAACAAACATGATAGGCACTTATGCATGATAAGTAGGCCGAACCAGTGACACTTATGACAAGCACGTGTAGTTTACTCTTGTCAATGCATTGTCATAAATCATATCAGTGCATATAATCTTTAGACCTGAGATAACACAGTTATCTTGTATATAGGTAGTTTGAGTTTGATACTACTTTCATACTTGTACTGTGTATGGGTATATGGGCATGTGTTGGCTCCTACTAGTTATATATGGAGGTAAGTGTTGATCAAGATGAAATCTGTTACCCTAAGTAAATAGGGATAAAATCTTATGTTCATTTAATTGTTCTTGATGTTTCAAGTTCTTGGCCAGGACAAACAGATTTAATCAGAAAAGAGTTTCTGATGAGAAAATTTTTTTAATTAAGAATTGAAATTAAAAGAGAACATAATATTCATAGCAAATGGGGTTTGACATAAACCATGACTCCAGCTCGAATTGGGATTTTGTAACAGAGAGATTCTAGTGCATGGTAACATATGATTATAGGTTCATTTAAGGTATTCCTTGTTACTGATTGGGTGGCCATGGCATGCTATGCTAGGTGTCAACCATGGTCTATGAGATGTCTAAAATGATTTAGAGAAATCATTTATGGTAAGAAAGAGTTCTGATGATATTAAGAGTTAATATCATATCTCATTGCCAATTAGTGATGAGCCTAGTAAGTCACACACATACACAAGATAATCACCAAATTAAATATGATTTAATTGATTAATTAAAGAGTTTAATTGATTAATTATAGAGTTTAATTGATTAATTAAATAGGTTTGGTTTGCAATTGCAAAGTCCCTAGCATGGCTTGATACCAAATCTAGGTTATTGGATGTATAGTATAAGTTAAATTTATATTTAAAGTATTTAAATATGAATTTAATATGAGAAATTAATTAATAGAGATTAATTAATTAATTTATATTTGATATAAATTGATTAGAAGAGGAGAAATAATTATTTTAGGTTGAGAACTCAAAATTAAAACACAAGGGTAATTTGGTCATTTCAGAGGGTGACATGTGGCACCATGAGATGGTGACACATGGCACCATATAAGTTTGCCATTTGTCTCCTATCATGCAAGGTGATCAAAGTCAAGATTAAATCTAGCTTTGACACCTTACTTAATGTGATTAGGTCAATTAATATTAAGATGCAATCAAGTGATGACATGTGGCAAGGATTTTAAGTGATGACCTAATTATATAAAGTGATGTTATGAGAAAATAAAAATCAGCCACTCTTCTTATTTTCCCTCAAGTGTGCTGCCACCTCTATGTTCTCCTCTCTTCTTCTTCTTCTATTATCAATTCAAAGAGAATTGCCCAAATTCTTTTGAATTAAAATTGCTAGAAATTATTTCTAGTGTCCTATACACATCTACAACCTCTCTAAAAGCAAATCCCTAATTTCTAATTGGTTGGCAAGGCTTTAGAAGCTGGTTTAGGGGCTGCCCATTAGTGATCTTGGTGTGAACAAGCTAGAGGGATAACTCTTGGGGTCCTAGGTGGTTCCCAAAGATACCAATTACATCTACAGTGCATCAAAAGGTTAGTGCACATATTATTCTTTTAATCTAGGGTTCTAATGAATTATTTTGTTAATTCAAAAATCTTAAATGCAAATATAGATCCTAATACATATTAAAAGAGTTTTAATATGCAATTGAACATTGAAATCAATTAGGCACATAATGGATATGGCATGATGCATGAAACCCTAAAAGAAATTTTTGAATTCAATGTTCTAATCTAATAATTTTCATACTTTCGCTCCTTCAATTGGTATCAGAGCTACTATATTTGCCATTTAGGTTATTCAAGAAAAGATTTAATTGTGTGATTTAATCAAAAGTTGATAGATTCATTGCTGGTTGCATCAAAAGTGTGGCGGCATGGATGGCACCTCAATGGTGCGCATGGTTGTTTGATAGCACCTCAATGGTGCGCATGGTATGGGGATGATTATACAATTGTTGTATACTTTGATGCCCATAATCATGCACATGACTAATTAAATTGTTTAATTAGGAATTATAATCACATAATTAAATTTATTTGAATGTGATTCAAATCTGAATTTTAAATTTGTTTGAATGTGATTCAAATTTGAATTTTTAAATTTGGTTGAATAAGATTCAAATCTGACTTTTTAAATTTGTTTTGAATAAGATTCAAATCTGAATTTTTTAAATTAGGTTGAATGAGATTCAAATATGAATTTTTAAGTTGAATATGAGATATTCAATTTAATTTTAGTATGTATGTTTTATTTAATTGTTAAATAGTAATATGCATGATGGATGATCATGGAAAATAAAAGACTATTGTGATTGGATTTATTTCTTTTATTTTTCTTTGGGTTGTAAATTAATTAATTTATTTTGGTGGCATGTATTATAAAGGTTGTAATAATTTTGGGTTGTAATTTCAATTATTTGAGGACTTTGAAGTCCAAGTTCTTGTAAATTCGCCTTGGTATGCCAAGGATTACTATGCAATTGGATTACAAGAAGATCAAGGAGGTCAAGAGCATTGGTGGGACCAGTGAGAGGAATTTAAGATTAAGTGTTGATTATGTACTCCTTCAGCAACTCTTGTAATATGAATGAATGAAATGCACCTAGGAATATCCTGATTCAATTCTTGGTGGCTCAGAATTGAATCCCTTAGAAAGTCCATGATCATACCATATTATATTTTTATCCATGTATGCATGAGATGCATGGGAATGTATGCAAGTATATGATATATGCATGCTAATTGGATAATGTGCAAAGTGAGACCATAATAGTAATTAAGTCGACCACTAAATCTTCGAAACAAATGATTAAGTTGGAAATGGTATAGTTAAGGTAATTATATCATGAGCCCTCCATTGAGGCAATTATTTTAAGAAATTTTAAATACTTGCATATGCTGCAATTAATTTAAGAGATTTTCTTAAGAATAATTGTTAAGCATGAGATGTTGTAAATATGTAAATGGTTTTGTGGCCAATAATGGATGTGCCTGAGGACATTAAAATTATTTGCTTGTTTACTGGCTCAATGGGATCAACTTAACTAATGCAAGATAAGTCAATAATGGATGTGCCTGAGATTTTGAGCATTAGGGGCTAGGTAAAAGGATTGAACCTCACATGAGATGTGATGGCCAAGGAGTTGCTCACTTACAGTTTATTGTAATTTCAATAATGGATTTGCCTGAGGATGATCAATGAGACTATAAGAATTCAATCACCCACTAGAAATCCATCTAACTAGGATTTCCATTTCCTACTTTGGAAGTGTAGGATTCGCTAAGTTAATGGGAGGACCAATTTGATTAAAAGACCATAATCATTTTGGTTAATTACATGATACATTTACTAATTAATCTGGTTATTTCTATAGTTGTTCTTCTGATAATAATAAGCACACAACAACCACCACCATCCAATATCCTTGAGAGAATACTTGATCACAATAGGTTGACAGGACCAAACCTTTTAAATTGGCTAAGAATTTAAAACTTGTCCTGAACTTAGAACGTATTGGATATATTTTAGACTCAAAGGTTCCTGGTCCCTTACCTCCAGAGGCCACTCAAGAGGAACATGAAATTTTGGACAAGTGGAAGGAGCATGATATGAGAGCCAAGTATTATATGCTTGCTTCTATGAGTAATGAGTTATAGAAGCAACATGAAAATATGCAATATGCAAGTGAGATCCTCTTTCACCTGTAAGAGTTGTATGGTGAGCACAGCAGGAATGCTAGGTATGAGATATCTAGACAACTATTCCGCATGAGGATATCTGAGGGACAGAATGTTGGGGATCATGTCCACAAGATCATTCGGCTGATTGAGCAGCTGGAACATCTTGACTTTTACATGGATTTCCAACTACATATGGATTTGATCCTTCAGTCCCTACTTGAGTCATTTGGGAATTTTGTAACAAATTTCCATATGAATAAGCAGGAATACACCTTGGCTGGTTTACTTAACATGCTGATTATTGCCCAAAAGAATATGCCGGGCAATAAAGGAAAAGAGGTAGCCTTGATTAAACCTTCTTCTGCTGGAAAGTCCAACAAGAAGAAGGGCAATAAGAAAAAGAAATCTCAAATTCCTAGTCCTTCTAAGAAGATAGCTAAACAGAAAGGGAAAACCAAAGCTGATGGAGGCAAAGGAAAGTGTTTCTACTACCAGAAGGATTGGGCACTGGAAAAGGAACTACCCAGAGTATCTTGCTTCTCTGAAGAACAAGAAGGATACACCTTCAGAAGGTATGTCTATATCTTGTTATTTAGATACTGATGATGCTCATAGTTCATCTACAGCTTGGGTTTTAGATACTGGTGCCAGTTCTCACATTTCTTATGATATGCAGGAACTAGCAAATAGTAGTAGCTTGCGTTCTCGAGATGTTAGACACCGGATTAGCGATGGCTTAACTGTTGAAGCTTTAGCCATAGGATCGAAATCTTTTTACATGAGTGGACATGTTTTGTGTTTGAATAATATTTTGTATGTGCCTGATGCTTTTAAGAACACCATTTTTATATCTAGTTTGACTAGAAATGGTTATGAATTTCAGTTCACAGATGATGTTTGCAATATTTATTTTGGAAATAAATATGTTGGGTCAGATTATATGTATGATGGTCTTTATTATTTGGATAATAATGATAAACACAAAATGAATGCAAGCAATCTAAAAGAATGCAATGCCATGGTGAAAATGAACTCAAGTTCAAAATATATTTCGCACTTAAGATTAGGTCATGTTGCAGAAGATAGAATTGAAAAACTTGAAAAAATGGGGATTTTATCCTCATTGGGTTCTGAGCCTACTCCAACTTGTGAATCCTGCCTTCAGGGAAAAATTACTAGATCACCCTTTGTTGGACAAGGACTAAGAGCTGAAAATATTTTAGAGCTAATACATAGTGATGTATGTGGTCCATTTAAAGAAATGGCTAGAGGTGTTTTCATTACTTTATTACCTTTACTGATGATAAATAAAGGTTTGGGTATTTGTATTTGATAAAATACAAACATGAATCCTTTGAAAAGTTCAAAGAATTTAAATCTGAAGTAGAAAATCAAACAGGAAAATGTATTAAAGCTCTTCGATCAGATCGTGGAGGTGAATACTTGAGTACTGAATTTGATGAATACTTGAAAGAGCATGGCATTGTTTCCCAGCTGACTCCTCCAGGAACGCCACAGTTGAATGGTGTATCTGAAAGGAGAAATCGTCCCCTATTAGATATGGTATGTAGTATAATGAGCTATACTGATATGCCAATCTCCTTTTGGGGATTTGCATTAGAATCAGCTTTGCATATTCTGAATAGGATTCCATCAAAATTAGTTTCTTCCACACCTTATGAGATATGGCGTGGAAGAAAATCAAGTCTTAAGCATGTTAAGATTTGGGGTTGTCCAGCTTATATCAAAAAGTTGTACACTAATAAATTGGAAACCATATCAGAAAAGGATCGATTTGTTGGATATCCAAAAGATAGTTTTGGATATTATTTTTATTTTCCTACATCACAAAAGATTGTGGTAAGTAGAGATGCCACATTTCTTGAACAACAGTTTATTCAAGAATGAGGCAAAGGAAGGCAAATAGAATTAGAATTGGAGAATTCTGACCAACCAACAGATCAGATAGATATAGATCCATCTAGTCAACCTACACCTATTGATGAAACATCTACAGTTTTTCCTCGCAGATCAACCAGGATATCTCACCCACTAGTGAGTTATGGTTTCCTTCATGAAGATGAACAAGAGTTGTTTACTCATGAAGAAGTAGATCATGGAGATGATCCACTTAACTATGAAGAAGCTATATCAGATATAGACTCTTTAAAATGGATTGAAGCTATGAAATTGAAATTGATTCCATGTATAAGAATCAAGTTTGGGATCTTATTGACCCACCTGAAGGTATTGTACCTATAGGAAATAAATGGGTTTTCAAGAAGAAAATTAATTCTGATAAAAAGGTAGAAACCTATAAAGCAAGGCTACTAGCGAAAGGGTTTCGCCAAAGGCAAGGAATCGACTATGAGGAGACTTTCTTGCCTGTTGCCATGCTTAAATCAATTAGGATTCTATTAGCAATAGCTGCATACTATGATTATGAGATTTGGCAGATGGATGTCAAAACAGCTTTTCTCAATGGATACATTAAAGAAAACATTTTCATGGAACAACCTAGGGGTTTTGAATCCCAAGATGGTTCCAAAGTATGCAAGCTGAAGCGATCCATTTATGGGTTGAAACAAGTTTCGAGGAGTTGGAACATCCATTTTGATAAAGCCATTAAGTCATTTGGTTTTATAAAAAAAGAGGATGAACCATGTGTATATAAAAAGGTTAGTGATAGTGCTGTCACTTTCCTTATCTTATATGTGGATGACATTTTGTTGATGGGCAATGACACAGGTATGTTGATAGTTGTAAAAGTATGGTTGTCAAATACATTCTCCATGAAAGACTTAGAGGAGGCAACCTATATTCTTGGGATTCGCATCTATAGAGATAGAGTGAAAAGATAATTGGTTTATCCCAAAGTCTATACTTAGAAAAGGTGTTAAAGAGGTTTAACATGCTTGATTCCAAGAGAGGATTATTACCAGTGAGACATGGTATCCACCTTTTTAAAGAGATGTCTCCAAAGACACCTGAAGAAAGAGATAAAATGTTCAGGATTCCATATGCTTCAGCTATTGGAAGTTTGATGTATGCAATGCTGTGTACTAGACCGAATATCGCATATGCTGTTAGTTTGACTAACAGGTTTCAATCCAATCCAGGTTTGGAACACTGGATAGCTATCAAGAATATCCTTAAGTACTTGAGAAGAATTAAGGATTTATTATTGATTTATGGAGGTGGTGACTTACAATTGGATGGTTATATTGATTCTGATTTCCAATTAGATATCAATGATAAAAAGTCTACCTCTAGGTATGTGTTCATTTATAATGGAGGTGCAATCAGTTGGAAGAGTTCCAAACAGAGTACGACTGCATATTCCACTCTGAGGTCGAGTATATTCTTTGCATCGAGATCTTTGCAAAAGAAGCTGTTTGGATAAAGAAGTTCGTGATAGAACTTGCAGTAGTTTCTTCCATTGAGTCAGCAGTTCCACTCTACTGTAACAATAATGGAGCAGTCATATAGGCTAAGGAACCCTGGTCTCACCAGAAATCCAAACACATTGAAAAGCGCTATCACATTATCAGAGAGATAGTTGGGTGAGGCAATGTAGCCATGCAGAAAATAGCATCAGCTGAAAATCCAGCTGATCCATTCACTAAGCCTATGTTACAAGCTCAGCTAGACCGACATCTTGAGAAAATGGGTCTGAGATATTGTAATGAATGGCTCTAGTGCTAGTGGGAGATTGTTAGTAGTATACCCTATAGCATATCATTTAGTATGTATCTTGTACATGTTTTATTAATAAAAAGGCATTTTCACTTTTCCGTTTACATAACATATTTATGTGTAATAGAAAAGGTCCATTAATATTTTGTTAGAAATTCTATTGAAAATCACCAAGTTATATGTGATTTAATTGATTAATTAAAGAGTTCAATTGATTAATTAAATAGGTTTGGTTTGCAATAAGATTGCAAAGTCCCTAGCATGGCTTGAAACCAAATCTAGGTTATTGGATGTATAGTATAAGTTAAATTTATATTTAAAGTATTTAAATATGAATTTAATATGAGAAATTAATTAATAGAGATTAATTAATTAATTTATATTTGATATAAATTAATTAGAAGAGGAGAAATAATTATTTTGGGTTGAGAACTCAAAATTAAAACACAAGGGTAATTTGGTCATTTTATAGGGTGACATGTGGCACCATGAGATGGTGACACATGGCACCATATAAGTTTGCCATTTGTCTCCTATCATGCAAGGTTATCAAAGTCAAAATTAAATCTAGCTTTGACACCTTGCTTAATGTGATTAGGTCAATTAATATTAAGATGCAATCAAGTGATGACATGTGGTAAGGATTTTAAGTGATGACCTAATTATATAAAGTGATGTTATGAGAAAATAAAAATCAGCCACTCTTTTTATTTTCCCTCAAGTGTGCTGCCACCTCTATGTTCTCCTCTCTTCTTCTTCTGCTCTCATCGATTCAAAGAGAATTGCCCAAATTCTTTTGAATCAAAATTGCTAGAAATTGTTTCTAGTATCCTATACACATCTATAACCTCTCTAAAGGCAAATCCCTAATTTCTAATTGGTTGGCAAGGCTTGAGAAGCTAGTTTAGGGACTTTCCATTGGTGATCTTGGTGTGGACAAGCTAGAGGGATGACTCTTGGGGTCCTAGGTGCTTCCCAAAGGTACTAATTATATCTACAGTGCATCAAAAGGTTAGTGCACATATTATTCATTTAATCTAGGGTTCTAATGAATTAATTTGTTAATTCAAAAATCTTAAATGGAAAATGTAGATCCGAATTAATTCTAATCTAACAATTTTCATGCTTCCGCTCCTTCATATTCTACTCCAGAAGAACAGCCAAGACCTACATCTTCAACTTTTTCCTCTATGACTGAGAATATAGACACTGAAATTAATGTTCTACAAAAGGAATTTCAAGTCGATAAATCATATCTTCAAATGGATTTTTATACTCCTCATAATCATGAGAAAAAACTTTGGTTTTTCAAACATTTCTTGAACCAAAGGCATGAGATCCAAGAAAAGTTTTATGCATTCATTCATGAGCATTAAGCACACATTCTCTTTTTCGATTAGTTTTAAACTTATGCTTCTGAAAATAATCTGGAATATACTTTTGCTGAAAATTCTTTACACCCACTTTCTGAAACTCCTTCTTGGAAAACTCCAAACAATGAATGGATTCAGTCTATTCATCCACTGCCTGGAGAACTTCAGCTTACAAACCACAAAACTGCCCTCATAGCCTCACCCTTTAAAGTTAAAAGTGAGAATAAAGTTGAGAGAGATCTTGAAAACATTATCCAGCAAAATAACTAAACTAGTATTCACCTCCATACTATTGGAAACCAGTTGAATGATATCTATAAACAAATCCAGCATCCCACTATGATTACATCATCTAGATAATCAAAGATGAAAGCCCCACTTTTCAAGCCCTTTGAAGTATCAAAGACTTCTCTATCTTAGTTTCAACAGAGAAACAAAGAAGAATTCCTTGAAGAAATTCAGGATTGCCTAAATCAACTTGGTCCCTTAACTTCAACCAAGTCTAATGTTATCATCCCAGACACTCCTGAAGCCTCTATCAATGTTATGGAACAATCTTCTGATGAAGAAAATGCTTTACAGGAAGACTCTCCCCCAAAAATAAACAAAGTCTATTGGCAGAACTCCCAACAGCTATATTATCCAAGAGCTATGGCTCCAAATATCAATATTGAAGATAAACCAAGTGCTCTTTCACAAAGCTGTTATAATGCCTCTTTTGTCTATGAGTGGAACGTAGATAGAATGTCTGAATACAACTCAACATTTTCTAGCAAATAACTATGGCAGCAAATGCCTATCAAACTCATACAGGCACCTTTGGCCAAGCTATTGCAGAACTTCTAATTGTAGGATTCTCAGGCCAACTTAAAGGATGGAAGGATTATTATCTCACTCCCCAATAAAAGCTAGAAATTTTAAAGTTAGTAGAATTTGATGAAGATCAAGAGCTAATCTTTGATGAGAATGGTAGAACAATTCAGAATATTGTTGCTACTCTATTCCTCGCACTTACTCTTTATTTTGTTAGAGATCCATCACATCTTAACGACAAGAATGTTAAACTTCTCTCTAATCTCAAGTGTAAGAAGTGTAGCAATTTTAAATGGTATAAAAATAACTTCCTTACAAGGGTTATGCTTCACGAAGACTCCAACTAACCTTTTTGGAAAGAAAAATTTCTTATTGGTCTCCCTCCTTTCCTTCAAAAACAAGATCATGAAACACTATAATGAGAAGATTCCTTATAATCAATTAACTTATAGCGAACTCATCAACTATACTAAGAAAGAAGGTTTAATGATTTGCCAAGATCTTAAGCTTCAAAAGCAAATGAAATGGGAATTACACAAAACCAAGAAAGAATTTGGATCCTTTTGCTAATAGTTTGATATTTCTTATAAAAAGCCCTCCTCTTCAAACATCAAGCCTTGCCAAGATTGCCAGACCAAAAAATATAGAAAGAACAAGAAACACCATTCTAAAAATAAACCTTCCCAACCAAAAAAGCCTTACAAAAGAAAAACCTATATGAGAAAGCACCAAAAACCCTACCTAAAGCCATAAGAATCCACTCTCAGAAAAGATGTTACTTGTTACAGATGTGGGAAAAAGGGTCACATTGCAAAATATTACAAGATTAACAAAAGACTCCATGAGCTCCAACTCGAAGAAGAAAACTTGTGCAAATTTGAAGTTGTTTTGCTTGAATAAGATTCTGAAGATACTATTTCAATCTCTTCTGAAGATAACTAAGCCCTTCAACTTGATGAAGTACTTTCCGAATGTTCTTCCACTGAAGAACCAGAAAAGCAATTAAACATGCTTACCAATGATCAAAAATTTTTCCTTGAAGTGCTCAACCACATTCAGGATCCCCAAGTTCAAAAGGATTATCTCACAAAGCTTCATGAATCTTTTGAAACCTCATCCTCTAATACTACTCCATCCAAAGCCAATAATACCTATAACCTCATGACCACTCTCTAAAAGGCCAAGACTAATAAAGTCAAAACCCCTAATTCTGCTATCAAAGAACTCCAAACCGAGATAAAACTCCAAGCTAAGCGAAAGGAAGATTTAGCCATTATCCAACTTATTCTTAAGAAATTTTTTGAAGAATAAGAAGACAAACCCGAACTTAAAACTGAAACACCCCAAATAGCTAATCTTAAAAAATATTCTAGAAAATTTTCTTTCCATTTTAAAACAAGTCACTTCTCAAAAGTATTTTATCAAAATTACTTTAAAATTTTCTGATGATTTTATATTGGATACTATTTCTCTATTTAACACAGGTGCTGACCTTAATTGTATCAAAGAAGGAATAATTCCAAAAAGATTTCAAGAGACCACCAAAAAAAGACTCAAAGATATAAATAACTCTTATCTTAGAATTGATTCCAAGACTGATGCATATGCTTCCAGCAACAATTTGCATATCAAAACTTCGTTTTTACTTGTGCATAACATTCATCACACTGTTATACTTGGCACTCCATTCATAAATCTTATCACACTATATGCTGTAAATTATGACCATATTTTTGCGAAGCTTAAAGGTAAAAGAATTGTTTTTAGTTTTATTAAAAAGCCCCAAACTCGCAACTTAAATATCATCAAACCTGCTTTGTTTATGAAAACCAACCAAACTGTCTAATTTATCAAAAGAAAGAGAACTTCTAGATTTAAAGAAAGATGTTTCATAGAATAGAACACCAGCTTCAAAACCTTGTTTTACAAAAAGGAATTTTCTTTTTTTAAAACCAAATTGAAAATACTGTTTGTTCTGATCTTCCAAATGCTTTTTGGGAAATAAAACAACATGTTGTTGATCTCCCACGTGAAAATGATTTTTATGAGTCTCAGATTCCAACCAAAGCTTGGCCTATTCAAATGAACAAAGATCTTGAACTACATTACCGAAAAGAATTGATGATTTGTTTTCTAAAGGTTTAATCTCCCCCTCTAGGTCCCCTTGGAGTTGTGCTGCTTTTTACATCAATAAATCTTCTGAAATTGAAAGAGGTGTTCCTAGATTGGTTATCAATTACAAACATCTTAACCAAGCCTTAAAGTGGATTAGGTATCCTATTCTAAACAAGAACAATCTTCTTTAAAAACTTTTTATTGCAAACATTTTTTGAAAGTTTGACATGAAATCTGGATTTTGGCAAATTCAAATAACCCCTAAAGATCATTATAAAACTGCTTTCACTGTTCCTTTTGGCCAGTTTGAATAGAATTGCATGACATTTGGACTAAAAAATGCCCCATCTGAATTTTAAGGAATCGTGAATGATATCTTTAAACCATACTCTACATTTTGCATAGTCCACATTGATGATGTTTTGATTTTTCATCCTCTATTGAATAACATTTCAAGCATCTGAGAACTTTTGTGTCTGTTGCCAAAAACAATGGTTTAGTTATCTCTAAGTCTAAGATAAGCCTTTTCCATACTAAAATTAGATTCTTAGGACACTATATCTCGAATGGCACAATCTTATCAATAGAAAGATCCATTATCTTTGTTGACAAGTTCCCTGATAAAAGTCATGAGAAAATCGAACTTTAAATAAATTATGTTCTAGATTTTTTCCCAAACCTCAATAGAGTAATCCAGCCTCTCCATGATAGATTAAAGAAGAATCCAAAGCCCTAGATGTAAGAATATACTCTTATCATTCAAAAAATCAAATCCCAAATCAAAGAGATTCCTTACTTACATCTAGCAAATCCTAGTGCCTCTAAGATAGTCGAAACTGATGCCTCTGACTTAGGATACGAAGGAATTTAAAAGCAACGCAAACATGATAAAAAGGTTATAGTTCAGTATGTTTTTAGACATTGGGATAATACCCAGAAAAACTATTCCACTGTAAAGAAAGAAATTTTATCTGTAGTTATGTGTATCTAAAAGTTTCAAAGTGATTTACTTAATCAAAAATTCCTTTAAAGAATATATTGCAAATCTACAAAAGAGATTTTGAAAAAGGATGTTCAAAATATTGCTTCAAAATAGATTTTTGCTAAATGGCAAGCTATTATAAGTATTTTTTTATTTTCATATTGAATATATTAGAGGATATATGAATTTCATCCCTGACTTTTAAACTCGTGAATTTTTGCAGACTCCTCACCATGATCCCTAGAAAGCCTCTAGGAGATTCACCAAAAGAAACAAAGCCAATGTTCTCTTCGAAAGCCTCCTCATCCAAACAGAAATCTTCAAGCAAATCCCAAAACCTTGTTTTAAGCCAACCAAAAGCCACCCCTCAAAGCCCTATTGTTTCGTAAAATACTTTATTCCAAAGAGAAATGGATTAATTACAAAGCCCCTCCACTTCACAAATTCCAAAACCACTAGAAAGCCAAGTACATGAATGGTTAGCAAATCTCATCAGCCATCCTGAACTTTGCCAAGTCCTGAGAGAGTCCTTTCCTGAAGGACCCCATAAAGATGTGGTAACTAATGTTTGTTTAAAGAACTCTGAAAAAGAGATTCTTTTACACAAACCAAAACCTCTTTCTCAATAAAAAAATTATTTCTCAAACTGATTTAGCTCCAAAACTTGTTTCCTCAATAGATTTAACTTCAAAACTAAAGGAACCAATTGTTTCATAAAACTTTTCACAAAGCTCTGGTTCCCCATCACAATATTTGAAAAAAAAAAATATGATCAAAGTATTTTAACTATTGAAGATGATTTTTATAATACTAACCCAAGTTTGTGTGCAACAAAATTCTTTGGTTCTTGGCACTATAAACCATGGGATGTCTCAAAAGATCCAGCTTATTATCAAAGCATTTTGATTGAAATAGGTTCAGTTAAAATTAATACCTTCTAGAAAACTCCCCCACTCTAAACTACTCAACTTGCACTGTAAATACTATATTTTGTCCGAATCTAAAATAATTTTTTTAAAAAAAATAAAATAAAAATAGGAAAGTGAAAAACAAGCAGTCTATTTTGAATTTTCAGTTTCAATTTTAATTGGCATTTTCAATTTCAATATTTCCTTTTTTTTAATTTTCCTTTTTAATTCTAGTTCTCAGATAGTAATTTTATTTTTATTAAAATTAAAAACAAATGAAACAAAATAAAGTATGAAATAAAATAAAAGTAAAATAGAGAACAAAAAAGAAAATCAATTTGTTTTGAATTTTGGTTTCAATTTTGGTTGGCATTTTGATTTCAATCTTTTATCTTCATTTAAAAAATTATTGTCGTTTTATTTAATTAAAGAAAGAAATTTAAGAGAAAACAAAATGAATTGTTTGGAATCCATTCTGTGCCGACACCATATTTTGGCCGATCACCCAAGTCAATGAACTTTGAAAATCGACCCCCAACTGACATTCTTCGGTTACAAGTAACTTGATTAGGAAATAAACCGATCCCGCATCTAGTCAAATGCTTTCCGATCTCTCAAAGGAGATCACACCATATCAGGTCCCCATGCCATTCAGTCCTATTTCCGATCTCTCCTTTATAAATATTGTGTAAAATCGTTTAATAAAGTTAAGGTTTCAATCTGACTTAATGGTGTTTCCGATCTTAAGTGTTCAAAAAAAGTTTCCAATTTTAATGATCTAAAGTTCTATCCGGTGTTTGGTCTCGGCTTAGGCCGATCTCATGGTTATAATGTTCTTCCAACCTCTTGTACTTAGATTAATAATCGCTGTTAAGTTTGATACATTCAAACAATCAAGCACTCATACAATTTGGACACTTTCCGATCTCATCAAGAAATTGAACAAAAGGGATTTCATTTCATATCAAAATAAAGGTTACAAGTCATTTGGCTGGAGGGTCACCCCCAGCCAGTTCTCCAGGTACATTGACATTTCGCTCAGTTTCTCTCTCTCTCTCTCTGTTTCCTCCTCGCTCTCCTCTTCGTCTTGAGGAGCCAGATCCACCATCCATGAAAAGTCTTCCCCGGGCTAACGCCTCTTAAGCTCAACTAGAAGATCGCTGTGGGCATTCACGTAGGCACCAGCTTCCCTCATCACAGCCTCTTCTTCTTTCGCTCTGATCTCTTCGGTAAGGCGAGCAACATCAGTAGTTCAGAGTGCCCGAGCTTCCCCAAGTTCACGAGCCTGATCGGCCAACTTATCCTTATAGGATTTCATCGGACCTTCGATTTCAGCAATGTAATCATGGGCGGATGAAAGTTGGGCTTGGGCAGAAGCTGCGTCCTGGACCGCTTTTAGATTTTCTTGCCTTAGAAGACGAGCCTTTTCCCTGATTACATGCTGGTTCACCAGGCTCTCTACACTTAAACTCATCATCTGGGCCAGGAGATCGTCAATGCTACTCGGGATCAGCCTGTTCCGATCCTCTTGGAGGCAGATAGAATCTCCCAGAACCTTAGCCAAGCTCAGATTCTCCTGAACTGATCGATTCCTCTCTAAGGAATGAATAAGGATCTAGGCACCTCGAGACAGGGTCCTCACAGTAGGTTGGGAAGGCCCACCTTCCACACTAGAAGGAACAGGTGGAGGTGGTGGCTCTTTTTATCGAGGGGGAGAAGGAGCTACTTCTACTTCTGAGACCGGTTGCCTCGAAGGTCAGGACGAGTCTCCCGGCACTTCTCCCGAATCTCACCCTGGCGTCTGTGATGCCGCGGCGATCTTCATTTCTCGTACCTTCCGGGAGACTTCTCTTTTCCACTTGTGGCTCTCCTTTGCACCTTCGCCTCCAGCCATTTCTGCATAGAAAAATAGTTAGTGAGATTACCTAAACCGAGAGACTAAAGATTTAGGTTATACCGGTCCCGAGTCTGAGGTCAGAGAGCTGCAGTTCATAGTTTTCATTGGCGATCATCCGCGTCAGCCACCATCTCAGTTCGGCCATAACAGCATATAGGCATGAATACTTTTGAGTGGCTGCCTGATCCTTTAATTCCATTACCATGGCACCCTCATCCCTGCTCAGGGCAATCTTCTTTAGAATTGATGGGCCTAGATGCTGCCAGCTGCGTGGGAAACCCTCAAAACCATTCGGAATCTTGCTCCTCAACATAAAGAAGCGATTCTTCCAATTTTTCAATGAAGAGGAGAGATCGGTAAAAAGCTCACAGTGCGGTTTGGCTTGGAAGAACCAGTACTCATCGTCCTTTCGACGAGTAAGTCTATGCAGCTTGGCAAAAACCTGTACTGTAGGCTCGAGCTTCTTGGCTCGGCATAAGCCTCTGAAAGCCACCAGAATTCACCATGAGTTCGGATGTACTTGGGCTATACATACGTGGTGGAACTTCAGAACATCCTTGTGGAAGTTGTCAAGAGGAAACCAGAGCCCGGTTTTTAATTGCTCTTCATATATCATGATCGCATCGTTTTCTTCAAAGAAGTGATCGGCTCGGAGATCGCCATGGCATCTGATAAGCTCGTATGAGTCGGTCTGAAGGTTGTACTCTTGACTAATCGACTGCAGATCGGTTTCTTGGAGGATTGACGGTAACTCATCCACGGGAAGATTTTCTCTCCCAGAGGAATGTGCCCATCTTGATTGTGCCGCTTGACCACGGGCTGAAACAGAGGTCGTAGGAGGCTCAGGGCGCCCACTCGACCTAATCACTTCGACTTCATCCGATGACCACGAGACATGGATGGAAGGAGGGCTCACTGCTCTCTAACCTTCGGCGCCGCTCATTTTTAAATAAATGAAAGAAGTCTAACTAAGAGAAAGATCAAAACCCTTACCGGAATGTGATCGACGTCGAAAAAACTTGAAGAAACGAGAGAATTTTGGAATCGCTCGCAAGGTTCTGAAAATGACATAAGGGAGCAACTGACTGATCCTTCCCCTATTTATACCCGTCTAAGCATTCAATGCTCACAGTGTCCCAAGCGACGCATCGGTTAGCGGAATCCGCCCACTTTCCTGACACGTCGCAGGAAGATTGAAGAAACACCATAAATAAAAAGAGGAGATCGGCTAGCTAAGATCGTCGGATTAAGGCGATGTTCAAAGTTACAGATTGGCTAAGGGTGATTTAGTTAGGAACCAGATCGGATATGCACATCAGAGATCGAAAAATAACTAATGCAATAATTAAATAATAACTGTCAAATAAAATTTCATTTCATTTCCAAAAGGTCAGATTACATCATTTGGGCGATCTCAAGAGATCGGATTACATCATTAAGAACCTTTAAAGATCAAATTACATCATTTGGGCAATCTCTAAAGATCATCACTACATCCTACCTAGTAAGGACCTATGTCAAAGCCTAGTCTTGTGGCTGAATCAAAAGATGTGTTTGATCAGAAAGCCAGCCATAGGCATCGGATAGATGTACAGCTTAGATGGAGTGACATGACTCTTATGATGATGAGAGGAGTCATCGTCAATGTCATCGACCAGAACCGAGCCACAGTCGGGACGCCCGATGTGGTGAGGAGCCAAATGAACTTCAAAAGGCGGTCACCGATATTTAGAGGGAGATTAGCAGTCCTTTCGCTCGAAATCAGTTCACCGATTATATCGGTAGACCGATTCGAGATCGGCACGACCGACATTTTTTATCTTGATCGGTAAATTAGTTCGGTTCTCTCACTGTCATCAGATGTGGTTCTCATAATTCTCCGATCACTGGGATTATAAATTTTCAATCGAGGAACAAAGAGGACAATCGGAAAAAGATCAAAAGTGGTCACCATGGCCAGAATTGTTACTGGAGAAACTAGGACAGGAGAAGTGAAAAATTGGAAGAGAAGAAATGGAATGTGGGAGAAATTCCCCGCTGAGGCATATATATAGGGGGTCTGAGCATTTATTACTTGCGGAAACTGAAGCGGATGCATCGGTAAACGAAGAATTAAATGCTTTGACTAAGGTAGATCGGATAGAAGGGAAGGTTCTAGAATGGGAGAGATCGAGAGAGGGGCCCGATATGAGAGATCGGAAAAGGGGTCATAATAGAGAGATCGGAAGGAATAGGAGATCGAAAAGCAAGAAGGTGATGAGACGACTTCTAATAACTCTCTACATAATCAGAGCCGAGGTAGTTAAAGCATTGCATGAGTGATCAAATCTTCACCGCACGCCTCATTTGCAGAATCACCCACATTGCTGACAGACGCCAAAAATAGTTATGACAGTTCTGTTCATCACAATCCTCACCGTTGATCATACTTACAAGGACGAATTCGGAGCCCTTTGATCAAGAACAGATGACAGGTCCTGCGCCTTTTATTCCCAGCCCTCGGATCCATCTTGTAAGGCAGGATCCTGAGCCGTTGGATTAAGAAGAGAAAGGATGGATATTCTGCAGAGGATCCCAGCCATCCATTTTGATTCTCTTTAATTCTCGGACATTGGATCATGTCCTTTTAAATCCAAACCTTCCGTCTTCCCAAGGGGAGATCCTAACCCTTCATTAGTAGCACCCGTTTCCTATAAATACCTGCATGCAATACTGTAGAGGGGACGGATGAAAAAAGGCGGTGGTGATTATAGTGGAAAGGCTCTGAAATTTAATTCAGTCTTGCTGCTTTGCCATTCTAAGCTTACATAAAATTGAGAAACTTCAGAAACTAGTTTCTCGAGTTTCTCCATTGATAGAGTTTTCGAACCCTGAAATCCTTCATTTTCAGATCGTTCATCACTCTACCATACCATTTTGTTCAGTCTTGTCTTCATTACCCCATCATCTACTTATTCTTCTCTCAGCTTGACTTCATTCTGACCAGGTAGTTGTAGCTTAGACTTAACTGCATTTCGACCCAGTTCTCGCAATCTCAAACTAAGAATTGGTCCCGAAACCATCAGCCTTCAATGTAATAATATTTGTGATCCCCAAAGTCAGTTTGATAACCTCGACCTCACATAGGTAAGTACCTAGACTGTCACCTTTCTGAACGCTCTCTTTTTTTTTTATTTTCAAAATTCTCATTAAGTTCAGTTATACTAAAAATCTCCATGTGGATCCTTTGGGCCGATAGTTACTCTCTTGAGTTTACTTTTTCTATTCTCCGGTTCACGTTATTTATTTGTCCTTAGTTTTTATTTCCTTCGAATATAGGTGTTCCGATTACAAGTAACTTCTAGGTAATTTAGCAAAGTGTTGGTAGCAATATCCTAACGTGATAGTGTCTTTTGAAATAAGTAAAATAATCAAAGAATGAATAGGGAATCAGGAGAAAAGTCATGAGGTCAGGTTACTAAGCGAGTCCAGGAAATAACATAATAAAGCCGGGATCGAGATAGGTCCCCAGATTAGCAACCGAAAGAAATCAGATGTAGCCAGCTAAAAGGTTCGGAAAAGAAAGTCATATATGAGATCGGTGAGAGGCTCGATTTTAAACCAAATGCTTTAAGAGGTTGGGGGTGAGTTCTTACCCAATCCTCATTCAAACAAAAACACGGAGATCGGAGGAGAGTTCTTATCCGAGATCCTTCATTAAAATTGTAAACCGAATACTTCAAGAGGTCGGGGAGAGTTCTTACCTGATCCTCATTCAAACAAAAAACACAGAGATCGGAGGATAGTTCTTATCCGAGATCCTTCATTAAAACCATAAACCAAATACTGCAAGAGGTCCGGGGAGAGTTCTTACCCGATCCTCATTCAAACAAAAAACCGAGATCGGAGGAGAGTTCTTATCTGAGATCCTTTATTAAAACCATAAACCAAATACTTTAAGAGGTCGGGGGAGAGTTCTTACCCGATCCTCATTCAAACAAAAAACAAGGAGATCGGAGGAGAGTTCTTATTCGAGATCCTTTATTAAAATTTCAAACCAAATACTTTAAGAGGTCGAGGGAGAGTTCTTACCCGATCCTCATCCAAACAAAAATGCGGAGATCGGAGGAGAGTTCTTATCCGAAATCTCCAGCTTAAAATTTCTAAAACATACCTAGGGATCGGGAGACGCTCCATCCCGAGCACTCTTAACAAAATTCAAAATTTAACAACACAACTCCAATACATAAGGCTATTTTAATTCGAACACCTATTCACTAAAAGGCCATCTCATGAACTCGTGTTCTTGGGCAACCCGAAAATAAGTGAAACATCAAATGTTCCTTTATTTTGCACAAATGATTAACATCATCACTATCCCAATCCCCTAATTACCCTTTTAATTTATGAAAAAGCATAAGATTAAATCTATTTACCCTTATTGAGGGACGAGGCGGGGTGCCTAACACCTTCTCCGCCCGTATATGGACCCCGAACCTGGAATCTCTATTTTCGAAGTGGTTTCTTTTAATTTATTTTCACAAAATTGTGTTCTTTAATTCCCCTTAAAATTAAAGTGGCGACTCCTCACTCTTTCCCACTTCAGTGAAGAGCTTTCGTCCAGGCGATCACAAAACCCCTTGTGACATTCTGATTTTTGATCTTACATTTTCAATTTATTCTAAATTTCATTTTCTTTATTATTTTATAACAAGAAGAAAAATACTCTTTTGGGTCTTAATTTTAGCCTTCAAGTTTGGGATATTCTCCCGTTTTAATTTTTTAGGGGAAAGTAAAAGAGGATAGGAATTAATTAAAATAAGAATTAATTAAGGATCAATTAATTTTGTTAATTTCCTAAGCTGCCTAGGTCTCTGTAGAGAAAACTCCTCCTCTCCCTTTGACTGACTCTTTAAAAAACCCAAACCTCTATTTAAGAAGAAAACAACGATCCTCTTTGAACACTGGCTCTCCATATAAAACTCACGCTATCTGTTCTCTCTGGAGGAGGAGATCAGCACTTGTTCTCACAAAAAAAAAACACTCCCTATTTTAGTTTCAGACTCATTTCAGCTTCAGGTTGAAACCAACGGCTCACCTATTCTTCTTCACCAATACCAGTGTCTATTCTGCTCCAGATCAGCGCCTTCAAAAGCCACCCATTCTATTTGTTTCTACCTCAACCCCAGCAGATCTATAGTTATTCATTAAGGAGATACTTGCTAGATTTGATCGTTGGCTTCATAAGTGGATTCACTTTTTTTCGGTGCCATTGCATCTATTACTTCTCTGGTACATTCTTTTTGCGATTTGTTAATTGATGACTATGAATTCATTTTTGTTTTTTATAGTAATCATTGATTATTGATCAAGCATATTGGTAATGGGTAGGGAGGATTGATACTATGTGGCTGTTTATGATTGCTTAGTTTTATTTTTTTGTGTATATACTGAATGATAATGAGGGAAGGTTTGGAGTGAATTGAAACAGAGGTTGAGTTGTTTGCTAAATTTGAATTTTTAGAATTGGATTATATGGTTTGATTGTTAATTCTTGATGGATGGGGTTTTGAAAATAAATAGATATAGCTGTTAGCTACATGACAAGGATTTACTTGATTTTTTTGGTTTTTAATGTGGTCAGTATTTGTTGATGTTAAAACCCACAGATTATATTTTGATGCTTCCTACTTATATTACTAAAATAATAAAGGTTCTTGTTTTCGGGGATGCGCGGTTGAAACCTTTATTTTAGGCTAATTTCCATAAATGGTGTTGTATTAGATCCTACTTATGACGAGGTGGTGATTTAAGCCAGAAAATGATGAGAATAAAATTTGTATATAGTAGAATTATCAACATCAGTGTGGGCATTCTAAATGCACTCTTGGGTATTTGGGAATACTTTTTTAAGTATGGTTTCCTCATGTAATAAGTGTCTTGTTTACTATTGAAAAAGTCTAAGATTGTGAGTTGAAATTCTTGCTAATTGAATTAGTGGCATGATCCTACATAATTGTGGCTGAAGTTCATTGAGCGTTATTAGCATTTGGCTCATCACAAGTGGAATCTTAGTGATAAAACCTAAGTTCATGCATCCTGTTAATATTTTAGTATTAGTAAATAAAGCTTATAATATAAATTTTAATTCCTAAGCCCTTTTTATATAATGGTGCCACGTGTTTTGATGATGGGTGTTTGAATAGACGAGTAGATATTAAAATTTATTGGAAGGCCCAAATCATTTTGATTGTAAAATATATAAAATATTATAAATAAATGAATTAATTAAAATATTTAGGATTTGAATATATAATAATCTTGAGGTCTAATGATAATTCCATTTTATTCCTCATAAGGAAAGGCAATTAGATAATTTATTAAAAATTGTTTCAGAACTAATGATAATTGCATCTTAGACTTTAGGCTTTAAAACTTAAAGTTTTGTTGCGATTTAATGATAATTTCATCTTAAATCCTACAAACTTGAAATAAAGTATATAAGATCTTTCAAGGTTTAATGATAATTAAATCTTATAAATCAGATAAAAATCAAGATTTTGGAGTTTAACGATAATTCCATCTTAAGCTCTATAAATCAAATAAAACTAAAATAATTGAAGATTTAGTAATAATTTCATCTTAAATCCTTAAATTAAAAAAAAAATAATAAAATCCTTGGAGTTTAATGATGATTTCATCTTAAACTCTATAATTGAGTATAATTAAAATAACTAAGTTTTTTTTTGGGGTTTAATGATAATTTAATCTTAAGCCCTACAAATTAAAAGTTCTTTGGAGATTTAATGATAATTTCATCTTAAATCCTATAAACTAGAATTAATATTATTTTTGAGTTTAATGATAATTCCATCTTAAGCTCTATAAATCAAATAAAATAATAAAACCTTTGGGAAATTTAATGATAATTTCATCTAAAATCTTGCAAAATAAAATAAAATAAAGATCATGGGTTCGATGATAATTGCATCTCGAACCTAAAGAAATAATAATTAATGGTTTGTTGGGCATAATGATAATTTCGTCTTATACCCAATAAATAAAATAATTAGATTAATTTTTCTTAAACTATTCTAAAGACAATAATAAATTCAAACGCAATATTATTCTTGTATGGAAATTATTTAACTAGTCAGGAGCTACAAATTTTTGAAAAATCCAGCTTTTGGAAGCATCTTGCTAAATCTCTCGATCAATTTGTGAATAATATACATTTTCAACTCATAATTTGCATTTGTATATAATTAGGCACACCACACACATAATACCCTCAGTTATTTGGACGCTGATGATGAGATTAACAATGGAGAGTTGAAAGTTTTCACAATCTATCAGAATCCCTAGGAATTAAATGACACCTTTCTCGATATTAAAGTTTTAATCAAGGAAAGGGAGGAAATTAATAAAATGTTAAGTAGGTATCACTTGTATCACATCTATATTTGACTCATTTTACCAATATTTGTATTTAATAAAATAACTGAAACTTTTTAAAATAAAACTAAAATTCAATTTCTTAAAAATAATTGGCTTCTATTTTTTTAATAATGAGATTTTAAAAAAATAAAAATTAAAAATCTTGAAACCAAAAATCTATTTTAAAATCCATTTTCAATTTCAAACATATTTTAATTTTCAAGTTAATCTAATTTCCAAAAATTTTAATTTATAAGTCAATTTTTTCAACAAATTTAATTTTTTAAAGCCCAATTTAATTTTCAAACGGAATTTAATTTTCAAACCAAATTTAATTTTTAAATTAAATTTCATTAGATTATTCGTAAAATTTAGAAGCCTTTTTAAAATAAAAAGTTTTCAAAAAATAAAAAATAAAACAAAGATCAAATGGAGTCAAAATTCACTTTTAGGGTCGCTTCACTTACTTTTGTGTTTGACTTACCCTAATAGTGAGATATTTAAGCGTTTCTACATTTATATTTTCGATCAAATGCAAGAAACCAATATTACAAATTAAGCTTCATTTCAAATTATTCACATTAATTCATTTGAGCACATCCTTAAATCCATCTACCCTTTTGGGACGATGTGGGACGCCTAACACCTTCCCCACACATATAAGGACCCCGAACCTTGAATCTCTGGAATAGAAGTGGATCATTCTCTTTAAAACAAGAGTTTTGAAAATATAATAAAAGGTTTTCTCTATTTTTCCTACAAAAATTAGAGTAATCCACTTCGGTGTGAATTACCTGGCAACCGCAAAATACGTTGCAACATGCACCATCATTAAAGTTATCCACCCTATAGATTAGGGACAAGACCTTTTTCTTCCTAGAAATTTCCAAGCTAAATTTGGAAAAAGTCTACCCTCCACCCAAACTTTCACTTATTGGGATTATCACCAAGCCTGGATTAATGCTTTTTTAGTCCAAAATCCCAACCAACCTCACACTTGGCTCTTCTTCTTTAACACCATTTTTAAATTCCATTTTCTTAGATGGTTTGCCCAATGGTGGACATGGATGGGAGTCATACTCGAAATTTTTCCTTCTGATATTTATCAGGGGTATACCACTTTTAAAGCCAAATACGTTCCCCCAATAGAGGAAGACCTTTTCCATCCTCTGATTCTTTTTGCTTCAAAATTCTTTGCCCCTTGGGTTCTACATGGGACTATGAATATAAAACTGGACAAATTTCTTCAAGGCCCTATATTGATCTGAAGATTCAAGGTCAAGTGGTGGTCTAAATTTCAAAAGAATCAAAAAGCCTCCTTAACAACTATGGAAGAATGGCTTCTAAAGCAGTCTAAGGATCATTAAAAGCAAATTATCTCTGGCTCAACTTTCCTTGCTCAAAAATCATAGGCAAGTTCTCTACTTGCTCAAGCTAAAATAGAAGAGGAATATTTTACAATAATGAAACAACATTTATTAAGTAGATTTCTCTACAACTTCTAGCAAAGCCAGCACTTTAACAGAAGCAGTCAATCTTGGTAACGACAATGAAGATGACTATTTTGGAATTTTTACTACATTAAAGCATCAATAATTATCGTCACGAATTTTAAAGCTCTTTCAAGCAAGCAATCACTACCTCAAGAAAAGCTAAAGGCCTAACGAGTCTATAGTATCATGCTTATTCCGCTAACTTTTTCTCTCACATTGCTACAAACTCAAGCCCTTCACAAACTTTTGGCACATGACCTCAACTTTCACATGTAGCACAGTAGTTTTAAATAATTTTAAAGCATCCTCCTTTATTTATAAAAGGAGGTTTTCTGCTCTTGAAAAGATCATCAATTTTTCTTTACACATTAGGAACTCTCTTCCCTTTCCCAATCCCTTTAGCCGATACCCTTCTCTTTAACCCTTTAACTTCAGTTCTATCTCCATATGTAAGTATTTTGAAAGCTTCAATCAAAGTATATTTTTCTTAAGTATATTTTGCTTAAAGATTCTGATTACTCTGTGGCTAGTTCTATTGCATATTTTATGCCTTTCTTACTTTGATTATTTTATGCTTTGATTACTCTGTGGCTGGTTCTGCTACCCATATTCCATCTTTCTAATTTTTTTTTTATGTTTTGCTTTTAGCTAATTGTCTATTGATTTATCCTTTAGATACGAGTTTCCATTGCTTTTCCCAAACCACTCCCTTATCGATGGGATTTTTGACTTCACCATAATATTCCACCTATGACAGAAATTTCAACATCAAGAAATGGTGGGTGTCATATTCTTTCCCCTTTAAGAACATTCATCCTCAAATGTTAATACAAACACATAACCAGAAGTATCCAAGCCTGAACTAGATCCACTTCCCATCCCAATGCCTAACTTGATTCTATTCCAGAACTTATTCTTCCTTTGTTTATTACCAAACTTCCCTTCTTTTTCCTTCTTAGTCCCGGATGAGGAAGCAATCTTGGTTAAGTGACTGAACTTCCCTGCATTAGTAACCTTCAGAATTGTAGACTATTCTGCCTTTGTACTCTTTAAATCTAAACTCTCTTTAATGATAGCTCCCATTTCTATCTTCCTTGCAACATCTACTATTGACTAGAAACTATGGGTTTTTGCCTACAAAATCAATGAAAAGTATTTAGAGTGCACCTCTGGGTGTACCTCTTAGCCTTCTTCTTATCAGTATCATACTCCTGCGCCATATACTGTAGGAGGTCCACAAACTTATCTGTGTATTCATCCACACTCATACTAGTTATCTATCTCAACTGCTCAAACTCTATCACCTTTAACTCCCTAAAGCTCTCTGGAAAAGCCCAATTAGTAAATTCCACCACAAACTAAGACTAGGCCATGCTATTGACCTTGTCAACAACAAACATTTTGTACCATTCCTTTGCCTTTTTACATTTCAAGGTAAAGTCGGCCATCTAAATAGCCATATTGTCACTAGTATCCAACTTCTCGGCTATCATTTTGATCACCTTAACATACTTGAAAGGATCATCTCATTCCTTGTATTTAGGTGTATCCAGCTTTAAGTAGTCTGTCATCTTTGCCTTACCTCTGCCACTTGTCTTGGCCTCTTATATAGGAACTGTTGGGGCTATAGGAGGTGGTACTTGTTCTCCTGTAACTCCCTCCATGGGATTCTGGGTTCCCATAGTGGTTAAAGGATAGTGGGGTATTTTTGGGGAGGATACATAAGATATGGGTTGAATGGTGGGAAGTGAGTGGGTAGGGCATGAAAGGAGGATATTGGGAATAGCCCATAAACCCAGGGTTTCCAAAACTTACCTATTAAGGATATTGACACCTAAACACATACTATGGTCTTGGTTGTGGAGGAGAAACAAACTCTGTCTCATCTCCTCCCTCAATAAAGCCATCTTCTCCCACTCTTCATATGCCTACAGACTTAGGATTCTCATGCTATTGGGAAAAGCCATGAGAACTCCTTCGTGCATCTATAGACATTCTGGGTGCATTAGAGGTTTCTCTACTAACCTGGAAAGACTTTTAGGGCCACTCGAGGATTCTTCCCTTCCACTTCTACTTGCTCTCTCCCTGGCAACAAGGTTGGTGAGTATTACCCATTATTCTGGGGTAGAGCTATTTGCTGGTTTTTCAACCTCGTAAGTGCACGGATCGTAAACAAGTAATAAAGTAGTGAATACTGTATCGTCCCACGAGGAATTTAACTAGTAAGTACCAGACTACACTGCGATTTTAGCTGTCTAGGCTATCAAATAAAATGGGGGAGTGAAATTTATCTATTTTGAATACTGGGAATAAAAAAGGTAATGAATTTAAATAGAATAATCTATTTTAAAATAATTCCAGAATTAAGATTTCACACTTTAACCTTATTATGGATGTAATCTTGTCTATTCATTGGATTGAGAATCGTTTACCCTGATGGAAATTGATTGTAACGCCCTCACTTTAGGTAGTCCATACATTCTACTATTCTGGTGACTAATGTCTATCTGGACAGTCAGAATGTCAGGAACCAGACATACACTAGAGTGAGGAGTCATAAATAACCTAAATAATGACAAAAAAAAATTAAGAAAAAATTAAAAGATATGAAATGGAGATAGGTTAAATGAGCCGAAGCTACGGCGATGGGTAACCTAACGGAAAGCGACTTTGAAGACAGTTAGCAACCCTGGACCCCCAGGGAACCCTATGAAATAATTATTAGGACTTAAGTGAAGGATTTCTAAGGTTTAGATGATAATAGAATACCAAGAAAAATTATATCAATCGATACAGATAATTTTAACTCGGTAAACAAAACGAAGGGCATTTTGGTCATTTCACCCTCAGTAATGATTTTTGACCAACTTGTCCATTTAAGTAAGTGAGATTTATGTCATAAAATGTGAATAAATATTGATAAAAATTTAATTAGAAAAAAGTAGAGAAAATAAGAAAAGAAAATAAAAGAAATGAAATTTGAATAATATTTATCACATAAGCATTACACAAAAGTGGCATCATTAAAAATTTACAACCAATTAAATATGGACAACCACATATAAAAAGACAAAAAGATCAATTAAATGGACAAATTACATAATTTAAAAGTCATCTTCTTCCTTGAAAAAGAGCCATGGTGCAAACATCTTGAAAAGAATACTCCACCATTTTTTTTTTCTTCTAGCTTGGTCTCCCTCCATTCTTACCCCAAAACCCCTAAGTCACTTCACTAAAATTTACTCCCACACCTTGAGGAAGCTAGTGGCAGCCAACAATTGGAGAAAATCTTGAGGTTTAGCAAGTCAAAGAAGTGATCCATCAAGGTTAGTGCAAAATTTCCCTTACCTCTCTTCTTTGATCATGCTAAGCATGTTGAAATGAGTTGTAGGACATTAAATTGAAGGAAAATAATGAGTAATTGGAAGACCTCAAATTTGGTCAGCTTAGGGAAGTGAGTGATGATATGTTTAATTGTATGAAAACTTAAATTCTACCTTAGATAAAATGAAGTACATGATGTATGTGTTGATTTGTGCATGGTGGCAAGAATTGGGATTATGGAAGTTAGGGTTTTGCCCTAAATTTGGAAATTTTGTGTTGTGGCTTGAAATTGATGATGTTGAGATCAATTTTTTACTATTTTAAGTGTCATGAATGTAAATTGAAGTTTGGAAGTAGGGTGGAATTGATATTGGGAGTGCTGATTTTCTATGCAAGAATTTGGACCTTGAGTCTAGTGTGGTTTTTAGGCCATGAGTAGAGTTGTGTTGCTCCAATTTGTGTGAGGCAAATTAAAGATGAAACTTAGGACAATTTGCCACATTTTTCATGAAGAGACCCTACCCAAAAAAACCAACACAAAGTGACCTAAATTTAGCTTGAATCCGGGTAACCAAAATCTGGACCTGGAAAAATGACCATAAGAATAGTGATTGTTCAAATGGCCATAACTTTGTGTAGAGAGGTCCAAATGACCTGATTCTTGAACCCATAGAAAGCTTAGACATAATAGAAAAACTTTCATGGAGAACAGAAACCCAAATTCTAGCCATAACCTATCAAATTGCTAACCAAATTAGCTCATCAAAACTGCTAGAACCAAAAATTGTCCAGAAATTCTGGACATTTCCCAATCCGGCCAGTTATGGGAAAAATGTCATTACTTGAGTTAAAGAAACTCCAAATGGAGTGATTTAAAAAGCAAATTAAAGTAGAGACATTAAGGAATAACATTGATGAAGAAAGGTTAGCCAAAATCCCACTGTAGGCTAGTCCAATGGAACAGTAAACTTAGGTGATAAAAATTAAAATTTTGGAAATACTTTTAAAAAGATTTGAATTGTAATTGGCAACTAATGCCAACAAGTTTATAACCCAAAATGTGGTATTAACATGAATTTAGAATTTCTATTCCTATTATTTACTAAATAGTCAAAATTTGCATGAATAGTAATGTAAATAGTAACCATAATGACATGATTCAAAATGATATGAAAAGTTAATGTGAAGGCCTAAAACTTTATTTTAGGGACCTAGAACCAATTCTAAGCCTAAGTGCTTGAAATTGTATAACAAAGAAGATAGAAAATCCTGAAACTAGTAGACTTACAAGGTTCAGCACCCTAGACAGTCATTAATCAATTGATTATAACTAGAGTTATACTACTTCAAAGTGAATGATTCAAAAGGGAAATTAAAGTTAATACATAAAAAAAAAAACAACTTCCATGAAGGAAGTATGGCCAAATGGACTATGCATCTTTGTCACACCCTACCCCTCTGTAAGGCATAACATGATCCCGTAGTATACCTAATGAATTACCAACTCCGTCTACTGATAATCCATTAATTACACTACAAGGGATTTTAAAAACTTTTCTTACTTCTTTTACAGTGGTGAGCACTATTTACAGGTGTGAAAGACTTTGGTGAACTGAAGTGAAACAACTAACTCATTTGATTTATTTGGAATATCTGTAAAAATTTTGGCAAGGTGCCATTTGTATTTTGGACAAAACAGTTCTTCAGAAAACCTGTAAAAAGCACTTCAATATATTTTCAAATCTCAACTCCAACCTTTTTATCAACACAACACATTTCTCAAGTCAAATCTACAGTGATTTTCAAAGACTAAGATACAAAAATATAACACAATTTTTACAAGCCAAATAACTCATAATTATTTTACAACTTTACTGTACAACTTAAATTTACAACTGCTCAAAACTAAGAACAAAATATACATACAGTGAATATACATTACAGTACAAAATGCCACATGTGGTATACTCACTATACCCAAAATCTCTCGCTGGCGGTACTAGCAGCCTAGTCTGCTGCCCTGTTTATCTCTCTACCTGCGACAGCAATAAAAAGCTATCATTTGAGACAATGTCTCTCGATGGTGCACAACATTTACCAAATACAAATTTTAAATCACAATTCATAAATCATATCAATAGTGGATACTTAAAACCATAGTTAAATTCAGGACAATAAATGTCAACAAGAATTTAAACTCCATTTGTTAATATCACAATAATTTTCAATAAGTCAGATCATGGTTGAATTCAATAGACAGTATATGTCAATAAGAGTTTAAATCAATTTCACAATCTCACAATACATAATAACACAATTCGATCAAATAACTAAAGAATACAGTGTTGCCAATCTATAACACAATTTAGGTCATGACACAAATTTTTCCATATATGCCGTGTTGTACACCACGACAAGACATACTCATCCCAATAATCGAAATCAATGAGGGAGGAAGCTAGCTATCTAATGAGTACTCATCCATACTCACCTCAGACTGGGAAGTCAAAGAGGGAGGAACATAATCATACTCACCCCAGACTGGTAAGTCAAAGAGGGAGGAATAACCACACTCACCCCATTAATGGAGGAGGAACATAGTATCAGTGTCATGCCAATTGTGAGTCAAAACAATTCCAAACATTTTATTCAAATGATCCGTAAGAATCCAATAAATTTCCAAAGTTATAATTTCATTCCTAAAATGGCAACACAATTCGTAATTCACTTCAATTTCCACAAAAACCATTTCTGATGCTTTTCAATAAATAAGTATCCATCAATATCATTCAAACAATTTTTCACAGTTTCAAACCATTCACAATGTTTTTCAATCAATAAGTGTCCATCAAACACATTTTCACAATTTAAAACAATAATATACAAATAGTCAATATTTATTTCAATTGAAAATAATTCAAAAGAAACAGTTGTTGTGCACAAACCTCGATGATCGTCCCCCGATCCGACTCGATGTTTCCTTCCCTTTTCCTGAGTCTTTGGTAACTGAGAAACACAATTTGAAGTGTTTCAGTACTAATTTAAACTGTCTCTATCGATGGTGTTTGGTAAATAATGCACTGAACTCAATTATTCACTTAATCACCTAATATACCGTCCCTCGTTGCGTTTTAGGTAAATTAGGTTTTAGTGTCGTTAATATGTCACATTCGATAGGGTTTTAGGTTTGGTACGTTTTACCAAAGTCATTTCCTTGTTTAGTGCACTTTAATGCAAATTCTTTGGATTAAGGACACTGGTTTGACCTAGCCGGACGATCTAGTTCCCTCGGTTTTCGGGTCTCGGTCGAAACTACAAACTTGTAGATTTAGGTCTTATGGACCGCGGTGCAAAATTTTAGGTCAATCCGAGTTAAGTAGACCAAGTTATGGTCATTACACTATTGCTGGTCAAATGGCATCAATTAGGTCATTTTTTTGGTCAATTCGGTCAACTTTGGTTCGGCCAGTTTTTGGACCCGAACTTGTGCAAGTTGTTTGACTTGCTTATGGTCATTTCTGGGCTTTGGTGTCTTCATAAGACTTGTAGGTATGGGTCTTAACTATTCATGGTTAAAATTTCAGGTCAATTGGACCTGGTTTGAGTGAGTTATGGCCTAAACACTCACTGCTGCCCAATTGGTCAGTTTTTAGGTCTCAAGTGTACCTAATCCGAATTGGTCATTTTTCACATCAACTTGCAAGCAGAATTTTGGTATGGTTTCTCAATGAAAGTTGGCACATTTTGTGCCTAGTTTCACCTCAAATTGGTCTCATACCAATTGAGGTTACACATTTCAGGTTATGGGCTAAAATGTACACTGCCCTCAATATGCATTTCACACCCCACTTCAAACACACATATACCTTGCAATTTGGTTCACTTCCCTACCAATCTGTTTTGGTACATTAACCACAGTATAATCTACTTTACATTAACATTATTTTGGGCAGATTACCATTACCCTCAACACACCAAATATAATTCACATTTACAATATCTCAATACCATTACATACACACCTAAACACCACTAATTCTCACATACACTTTACACAATAATTTCATACACATATCCTTCATTCCTTAATGCCACAATTCTGCCAACACTCCCATGAATATACACATTTATTCAAGTGTCCCCAAGGCTGCCCAAATTTGTCCTTCAACATCAAAGTGCTGTCCAAGTTACAAATTCCCATCCAAGTGCATAAATCACCATATAAACATGAAATAATTCACTAGGTTATTAATTTACCATGATCAACATTATTTCTCATCAATTATATGCATAATAAATCATCAAATGTGTGACCCCATGGCTGTCCAAAAATGGCTATCTCAATAACTATTTAAACTTCAAAATTTCCTTCACAAAACCAACACCCATAACATGCACACAAAACTTAACAAAGCTATCTTCAAAATTATGAACTTACCTTATGCTTGGAGTTTGTTAAACCTTGCTTAAACTTCTCAAATTTAGTATCAAACTCTTCCTTGTGATGAGTAGACAAAGTTTCATGAAGGAACTTAAGAGATTGGAGTTGAAAATGGAGAGTTAAGAGAGCTTGCATGAGAAATGGCCATGGTTTTTCCTCTCACCTTCATTCACGGCAATGTTGAGATCACTTTGAGGAAGATGAAGTTCAGCTGATTTAGTGGAGTTACAGCTGCCCTATTATATGTTTATTTTATGCATTAGTGGTCCACTCACAATTTTAATCATATTTTAAGCTAAACTTTCATTTAATCCCACATTAAACCCTTGATTTTAGCTATTTACTTTAGGTACCACCAAATTAATTTTTTATTTTATTTTCTAAGTGTAATATTATTTATTTTTAATGGACATTTAGGTCAAAAGACACTTCGGGACGTCAAATGACCATAATGCCCCTGTTCGGGTTGCATTCCCGATTTTTCGGTAAAACCGTATTTTGTCTGTTTTTCGATTTCTCACTTTTCTTTGTACTAATTATTTAATTTTTCTTTAATCTTTCTAATGAGATTTATTCTTCAACAAGGTTCTATTTATGTCCTAAAAATGTTTTCCAAGGTTCCCCGCAGTCCAGGGCTAGTCAACGGTCCACGCCGTGACTTCCCGGTGCGGTCACCCATCGCTAGGTTTTTCGGCTCGCTTAACTTGGTTACATTTCTTTGCTATGATTTTTTCCTTTGTTTTTCTTGTATTTCCTTTTCTTGTATTTCATTATTTTATGTCTCCTCACCCATTTTGAAGTACGGTTCTTGGCATCCTAGCTGTCCGGACAACACTAGTCACCGGAGCAGCAGAACGCACTACCGAACTTAGGGGTGTTACAATCTTAGCCAAAGTGCTAAAGGAAAATTAGAATATAAAATTTGAAATCCATGAAATTTTCATGGATAACTTGGGATATGAATGGTACCCCACTTAAATGATTTAATGAGCACCTAAATCATGTGAGTTGGTAGTTGAAACTTGTATTCCCATCACAAATAGAACTTATGAGACATTGCCAACATAACTTGAAATGTGAATTGTAATTACCATAAATAAAATGTTGAAGGTGTAAATGATGTGCAAATGTTATTTGGGACTTATGTTCCCATTATGAGTAAAAATGAAAATGCTTGAACCTAAGTGACATGTGAGATAGTGTGATAAATTAGATAAGAAATTGTAAATATTAAATAGATGATGTGATTGATAAATTGTGATCCATATAAATGAAATTTATGAATACATGCATTAGGTGAAAATGAGTTTGGACATTGTATTTCTACTAGGAATAGAAATTAAAATGCTACAAAATATAAATAGAAATATAATGAAATAATAAAACATATTAACACTTAATGGTACTATTATGCCCATGAATTACCTAGACATGTGTGTCAGATTGGATAGATTGCCATGCCAATAGGGGATTGATTTAGCAGTATTGCATAAGGCTTTATGCCCGTTATTAAGGCTTTATGCCCGCATTTATGGCATCTATGCCCGATTATGTGTTACCATGGCTTCTCAGCCATATTGATTACATATGTGGTTGATGTTATACGTCTCATGGTATGACAGCCCAAGGCACCACGGTGTCCAGTGCTAGCTATATTGATTACATACGTGGTTGACGTTATGCGTCCCATGGTATGACAGCCCGTGGCACAAGTGTGTCCAGTGCTAGTTTACCCGCTTATCCAGTTTAGTCAGTCTGTCATAGGTTACTTGGGCAGTGAAATTTGTTAAGAATAATGGAAATTAAATAAATGAGTAAAAAGGATTTGAAATGAGCTAGATTAGCTCCAAAAATTTTATTTATTATGTAACGATCCAAAACACCTAGAAAGTGTTGAGTGAAGTGATAAAAAGATTAGTAAAATAAATATAACTTAAATAAATATTACAAATACATTTTCTATGATAAGATGAAAATAATATCAATATTTTTATTAATTTGTATATTGTATATTATTACTGTAAATTTATGAACTAAGTGCTTCCAAAGAGGAGCAAAAAGGATAAAAGATAGTTAATATTAGAAATTTCATATGAGATCAAAATAATTCTTGATTGCACAAATTATACTCCATTTTTATCTTTATTCGTATATTTTATTTCCTTGTTATATTATTGCACCACTAAGCAGAAATGCTTAGCGCGATGGATTGTTTTCCTCGCGTAGGTACTGAAGATAAAGCCCAATGGACATTAGACTGAGATTTTGGAGTACGGATTTGCAGAAGTGTTCAGGTTGTCACCTTCTCAGCAATGCATGTAGATAGGGCCCATATAGGTCATATTAATGTATTTTGTACATCGTAAATATTTCCTATGTTGTAATATAAATAATGAAAATGTATTTAATATGTATGTGATGTAAATTAATAAATTGGCTCTTTCATATGTAATTAATTTGTATATCATATAAATTATGAATTTAGGTAATTAGGTTGTAAATCATGTAAATTAATGAAATTTGAGAATTTTTTTTATGAATTGAGCATGAATGGAAATGCATGGAAATGAATGTAGAATTGAAATACATAAATGATATTTGAAATGATGAGATGGTTATGATGAAGATATGAATGAAATTATTGTATGGAAATATTGTTGAAATTTTTAAACAGGTGAATATGGAGACACGCCAAATAGAAATAGAATAAGGAAAACTCAGTTAGTTTCTCCTTAAAATATAATTGATTTTAAAATATAACGAGATTAAAAATTATTAAAGGAATAAAGTAAGATAAGATAAGGTGCTCCGGCACAGAGTGTGGCACGCCTTGCTTAGCTACACTGTAGACGGGTAAGGGGTGTTACATTAATCCTAAAGTATCCTTAGTCCTCTCTCAAGGCACCTAAGGTGAGTCTCAATTAGAGCTAAACTCTACTTTCGTAGGTGATCAGTTCTAATAAAAATCCTTTGAAACCTATGATTAATTATGGAACTCCACAAAGGTTATCAGCCTATCTCTAGGTCAGATTTCCTAGGTTTAAAATCTTGACTTTCTAATATTAATCTTCACCTTTCAGTTCTTCAATTAATATATATAATCAATACTAAGTGGGTACCAACACATAACATGCATTAAGATCACAAGAAATTAAATCAAAGAATAAATCTCAAATCTAATAAATAAAACTCAATATTTGTCCATAATAATGATTACAAGCATTACTCTCCTAATTTTAGAATATGGAAATTACTCACTCATGGTGAGTTCAGCAAACATAATAAAATTAAAGTAAAAGAGCAATAAAAGTCAGCTTAAAGAAATAGAACAAAAGAACCGAAAAGAATTTGCAGCTTTGATCTTGTGGAACTTCAACTGAAGGCTCCTCCTTGATACTGATACACTACTCTTCTAGGCGACTGTGAGAAAATGATGATGGTGTTATTATCCGACTCTCGATCCCCCTTTTCTGCTTTCTATTGCTTCTATTTATATTCAGTGCCTAAGGTTAGGTTTTTAGAGTCCCGTAAGCATTAGAAGTCTCTTCTCTCTGTCAAAAATTAGAGCTGGAGCCAAATCAAGAAACTGGTTGTCGGCTGATACACGGCCCAAGGCCATGTAACTTATTAGAGCTTTAAAGACTGCATCTCATATTGGCACAGAAGATTACACGGGGCATGCTAGTTACACGGGTCCAAGTACATGACCCGTGTTCTTTTGCTTTACAGAGAGTTCCTCAATCCTGACCAAGTAAAGACTTACAAGGGTCTCCATGGTTTACACGGGTCTGTGTACATGGCCCGTGTACTGCATTTCTTCCTTGGCTCCTTTAGCTTTCCCCTGGCACTTCTCTTTCCTTTGGTCTTTCTAAGCTCCCTTTTGCACTCCTATGCCTTGGAACTTTATCCAAACACCTGAAATGATGCAGAAAACATGGAATTTAGAGTTGAACAATGGAATTTACAAAAGTTGATGAAATTAATGATTATGCATGAGATTACTTATCTAAATTATGTGAAATAATATACAAATGTGCTAAAAAACATCTATATAATACAAGTGTATCAAATACCCCTAAACTCAAACTTTTGCTTGTCCTTAAGCAAATCAAAACCTTATTTTAGAACACATTTTAGGGGATAACTTAGGAACACAACCAACAATTCGATATGCATATAATTAAACTCCTTCAATCCTTCATACCAATTACCCTCTTTCAAAGCATAAGGGTTCCAATAGCTGCTTACTTAGAACTTCACCCCCCTTCATGGTGTTTCAACCAGTTATTCCTCTATGCAAGGCTATTAATAAGTCACAAATGACCTGTTTTATCATAATAGATTTGAGAAACACTTGCTCTCCCAAATTTGCCTCTATTATGGATAATTGTGATGAAGTGTTCAATTCCAGCTCCATAGGTACATCTCAATTCCCTCTCTCCACTAATGTAGTATACACTTTCAAAAGATCAATAGGTCTTTAGAGAGGTTGTATTACGGACAAGGCGTGATGATTTGGCTACCAATGAAGGGTTTTAAGGAATGCAAATATGAGGGTAGCTTTTATGCCTAAAGTTCTAAGTATACTAAGTTTATTCTGCTAATTTTATATGGGAAAAGGGGGTTCTTTATAGTGCTAAGCATACCCCTTTCTTCTTCTCTCTTCTTTTTTTTTTTTTTTTTTGTATGTCTCCTTTCCTCCAAACTTTTGTTGGGTTGGAAAGGCAAGATTTTCCTTGATGCACACTCGCACTCTTTTTTGGTTTTTCACACCCTCTTCCTATGTCTTCTTTTACACTTGATTTACCTATCCTTTGTGCACTAGGCTCCCTCAAAAAGGGTAAGGTGAGTGTTTAGGCTAGGGGCTAGGTGAATTTTTAGGGGTAAACAAGAAATTTATACAGGTAAAGTATAGGCTCAAATTGGCTATAAGGGATATATATATATATATATATATATATATATATATATATATATATATATATATATATATTGTTTTCTTTTTTTTTTACTAGGGTTGTTGAGGCTTAATGAGGCTATGTCAAAGAATGCCTTAATCATCTCTTTATCAAATATATGCTAGGATTTCACCTCGATAGGTCCAAGAGACATGTTCTAGAGCTGGTGAGGCATTTTTGGATTTATCTGCATTTCAAAAAATTTCTCCTAACTTTACAAGTTTAATGTGACAAATTAATAGTTATGAAAGGGTTTAACTAGTCCAACTCCACTAAGGTGATTAGGCTTTTCACAGATAACATATTAAAGTCCTTTTTGCCTATCCAAATACGTTCATTCCTCGATCCCATGGAGTCCAATTATTAGCTTTCCAGTAATTGTGGTTATAATTCTAAGTTTCACAAGTTCAAGGTTCAAAATTTTCTGGAATTTTGATACACAAGTATAATATGGATATAATTAAGCAATGTAATGATATGCAATGCATGAAATGCATCTGTACCCCCAAACTCAAATCTGGCATTGTCCTTAATGTCAACACAATATGCAAAATTAAAAGGTAGCACAAAAATTATGAAAAAGCATATTATGTATTAAGGATTGAAAGTTTGGACAAAAAGCAAGTAAAAGAGACCTATGAGTACAGTTTAGGACTAAGGTATATGAATTTTTACATTAAAGAACCTATCCTATAGTTCTAACTCTAAAAAGTCTCTGATGGTGATGATGGTCCCTCTTCATCAAGCCTCTCAATAATTATGTCCAGCTTGTTGTGGGCTTCTTAAAGGCTGTCTTCGAGTCCTTGCATTCTATTGTTGAGTGTAGTCTCCATGCGCTGAAGGTGTGCAATGATGGGCTCTATCGGTGGTGGCGTGTAGGGAGGCACTCGAGCGGGAGACTCGTGATGGAGTGGCCATTGGGCTTCCCCTTGGGCCTGTGAAGGTTCACCGGGGTCTTTTCGTGCTTCTTCCCTCCTAGGGATGACATTCCCTTTGGCATCGATTAGGTAGCAGGTGTTGCTGACCTTCTTACATATCCCCATGGATATGCAGATGGTCTGGTCAATCCTGAAGGTGCCCGAGATGGAGCATAGCCTATGATGTCCCGGAATGAATCCAAAGTGGAGTGTGATGGCTATGATGAGGCCCCCAAGCACTATATGCCCTGTCAGCTGGTGAGATAGGTAGCGAAGGTGGTTGCACAAGAAGAATCCCATGCTACAATGCTGCCCGGTGACCATACACCAAAGGAAGAAGAGCTCATTGGCGTTCACCACTCCTAAACTATCACCGCGGCCCATGATAGTGTGGGTGGCTAACCGGCGCATGTACCACAAAGTAGGGCTAGTGATACCTATAGATTTTGACTTGTTGGAGTTGTAAACCTCCATGTTCGGGACTATAGAACTCCAGAAGTCAACGCTATTGTAGACCATCTAGTTTTACAGGATCTCCTAGTGCCCGGTGCTATCGAATCCAAAGATGGCGTTAAACTCATCCATGTTCATTACTCAGTCGACACCAAGGAGCTGAAACTCAATTTTGCCCCTGTCCTTCCTGTCAGTGACCCATAAGGTGGCCTTGAAACTCTCAAGGAACTCCAGTGTGGTGTCCCGATAGGTAGGAAATTAGAGTTGGGCGAATCTGGTCCACCCAATGCTATCAAGGAGCCCATTGATTTCATCTTGCAGCCCTATTTGCTCTAGCAGCCCAAAGTCCATATACTTCATGGAGATTATTTTTCAGTTGTTAAGCCAGACACATAGATCTCTGTGGGGGTTATCACAGAATCCCCAAGCGATGGAGAATTCTGGTTGTGCTGCCTGTTGAGGTGAGGGTGAGGAGTCGCCTCCTTGCCTTGAGGAGGAGCCCATTCCTCTTGTTGGTCTCTTTATAGGAGCCATTGGGGACTTTAGGAGAGGGAAAAACTAGGGTTTGGTGAGGGGAGAGGAGATTTGAGAGGTTTTTAGAGGTTAAGAGGTGTGGGGAGGAAGAGTTTTCGAATGGGAGGCAATTTAATGGCGAGAGGTGAATTTAAAGGGTCATTGTGACCCTTTGTTTTGCTCCCCAGGTATCGCGTCTGTGATGTGATACATGGGTCATGTATCACTACATGGGTTCTAACCTACAGGCCTATGTAACTTTCTGTCTGAAATTTCTCGCTTCTACTGAGTTACACGGCCCATGTAATTCTAATCGGGGACCTGTGTAACATCCTGTCCCTCAAGTTGCCTCACTGAATAGGTTACACGGCCCGTGTAAATTACCTCAGGGACCCGTGTAACCTTCTATCCCACTTAATTTCAAAAACTTTTCTCTCCCTCTATGATGCACAGCGCATGTAACTCTACATGGGGTGAACCCATGTAAGTTTCTGTAGCCTATGCAATCATAGTTCTGGGCTCCAGAATGTTACACGAGGCGTGTAAAGTTCTTACATGGCCCATATGATCTTTTAGCTTTAATTTTTCTCTTTTATATGCTTGATTCATGCTAGAGTATTCCTATTTATATGAATGAGATGAATGCAAGTATTAACAGCATAGTTACTTCCCTGGTTTTGTTTAATTTCCTCTTGTGTGGATTTGAATTGACAATTCCTCTCCTCTCTTGCCTTTAGTTCCTTGCTTTTCCAGAATTAAGATTTGGGGATCCTACAAAATAAAATACGAATAAACATAAAAAATAAAATAAAATAAGAAAGAAAGTAAAGTAAATTTGGAAATTTTGGGTTGCCTCTCAAAAAGCGCTTTTTATAGACTTTAGCTAGACTTTGCTTTTATTGTTCACGGTTTGTCTGGAGGGTTGTCAAAGGCTCAGTTGGGTCCCTTCTCTATGGGTTCTCCCTGAAAGTAAGGCTTCAGCCTCTGCCCATTGACTTAATGCACCTGAGGTTTCACTCCACACTTCAAACTGTTTAGTATTTTTCCGAGGCTTGCCTTTAGGCTGTTCTTCTTTTAGCTTTTCTACCTTGAAAACTTAACAGTAGGGGTGGATTAGTTGTCAAGGATTGTGCACAAGCTACAATTTCTATGTTTTCATTCTCTGCTGTGTGGCTGTGCATGATGCATGCTTCAAGAGGATCTTCAAGGTGTGCTTTATGGAATTCCTCTTCAACTTGCTTGTCAATTATATCAACCTTAAAGCATTCGTCATATTCAAGTTTGTGCTTCATTGCACTGAACAGGTTGAACTCCACTTTTTCATCTCTTACCTTGAGAGTTAACTGCCCGTTCTTAATGTCTATGACAGCTCCAGCAGTTGCCAAGAAAGGTCTTCCCAGGATGATAGGAATTTGGAAGTCCTCCTCTATTTTTAATACAACAAAATCAACTGGGATAAAGAACTTTCCCGCCTTAATAGGGATGTTTTCTAGGATGCCCACAAGGTATTTTATAGATCGAACAGTCAATTAGAATGAAATTATTGTAGGTTTAAGCTCCCCTACATCCAGCTTCTTACATATTGACAAAGGCATCAGACTTACACTTGCACCTAGATCACAGAGGGCTTTGTCTATATTCATGTTACTGATAAGACAAGGTATGGAGAAGCTTCCTGGATCCTTGAGTTTTGGTGGCAGCTTGTTTTGCAATATGGCACTACATTCCTCTATAAGAGCAACAGTCTCATAATCCTCCAACTTTCTTTTCTTTGATAAAATGTCTTTAAGGAACTTGGCATAAGATGGCATTTAAGAGAGTGCTTCTGTAAAAGAAATGTTTATATAGAGTTTCTGCAAAATTTCTAGAAACATTCCAAACTGCTTATCGGCTTTCTGAAATCTCTGAGGAAAAGGTAGAGGAGGCTGATATGGTTCTGGTAACTTCTTTTTCTTCCTTGCTTCCTCTTCTTGATCCTCTTTAGCTTCTTCCTTTTTCTTCTCTATTTGGTTTTCAGATTTATTAGAGGTTCTCTCAGTTGGTTTTTCCTCTGACTATTCTAAAACTCTTCCACTCCTCAATGTAACTGCCTTACAATGCTCCCTTGGGTTCATCTCCGGTTGACTAGGCAACTTACCAGCGGTCTTGTAATATCCTCACTTTAGCTAGTCCGTACAGTCTCCTATTTCGATGACCAGTGTCGGTCCGGACAGCTAGAACGTCTGGAAAAATATTTAAACTAAAGTGAGGAACCATAATTAACTCAAATATTAATAAAAAAAATTTAGGAAAAATTTTAGAAATAAAATACAACCAAGTTAAATGAGCCGGTGCCCTAGCGATGGGTAACCCAGTGGGAAGTTGTGGTTCTCACAACTAGGAGCCCTAGACCCGGGGAAAAAATTATAAAATAATTTTTGAGACTCCAGAGAAGGGTCATTCAGGTTCTTATGGCATTAGAATGCCAAGGAAATGCTTAGAAAAATTTTTCAATCGGTATAGACAATTTTAGTCTGTTAAGCCAAACGGAGGGCATTTTGGTCATTTCACCTTCAGAGGTTATTTTTGACCGACTTGTCCAGTTAAGTAAATAATTATTATGATCTAAAATATGAATAAATATTTCTAAAAATTAAATTGAAAATGAGTAGAAAAGAAAAGAAAAGAAAATGAAGGAAATTTAGAATTATGACCTCATGCTTATGTCATTACAATGCCTCCACCAATCACCATTCACTAAATACACTTCAAAGAGACAAAATGGGCTGGAAATGAACAAAAAATCAGATCTCTCTCTTTTCTTCTTCTTCTTGCCGTGACCCTCCTCCATAACCACCATTTTCAAGCTTTTTCAAGCTTGATTTTCACTAGCTTCTACCCCACTAAACCCTATACTCTCAACACAAAAAAGTGTTCTTGCATCTTGGTGATTCTTTTGGCAGCAAAAAGAAAAGGAAAACAAGAACCCTAGCAAGTGGGGAAACTTCACTCCATTGAGGTTAGTGACCTAACCTTAGTTTTCACCTTAAATTCATGTTAAGGACTATGTATGAGTGCAAATTACAAAGAAAAATTGTTGAATATCATTTGTATGTCAATCCTAAATTTTGGCAGCCTTGGTTGGGGTGTGTTTGTGATGAGTTTTATGGAGTTAACATGCAAGTATGGCTACCCTTAATATGCATCTTGTAAGTGGAGTGATGAAATACCATGATAATGCATGGTTTGTGATATTTAAGTTAGGGTTTGGGGTGAAAAATGATACTTTGGCTATGTGATAATGAAAGTAGATTTTAATAGTCAATTAGTGACCATTTGGTTTTGTTTGAATCAACAATGAAGTGCATTGCGTAGTGGGATTGGAGTTTGGTGTGGCTGCCCTTGGTGACCTGCAGGACTAGTCATGAGTCCAGCATGTTTGGGCAGCAATAACTTGAATTGTAGAGGTTTAATTAGTGCAAGGCCAATCGGACATGAAACTAGACACATAATGGCACAACTTTGGTGAAGAAACCATGCCCAGAAAACCAAACCAAGTTGACCAAAAGTTTGCCCTAATCTGGGTGACCTGCATTCTGCCTGGCCAAAATGACCAAATGAATAGTGTTTAGTCATTTAGCCATAACTCAATGTAGAAAGGTCAAATTGACCTGAAATTTTACTAGAAACAAGCTGAGATATAGATCTACAACTTTCATGAAGAAACCTAACCCAAATTATGACCAAAACATATTCAAAAAGTGAGTTGCAGTCACTGTTCCAAGTACTGTAGATTTGGTCAGTCCAGAAATTCTGGACAAAATTTCAATCTAGCCAATTGTGGTTTTTGGGCCATAACTAGAGCTACAAAACTCCAAGTGGAATGATTCAAAAAAGGAAATGCAACTAGAAAAAATAAGGAACAACTTTCATGTTGATCATTTTGCCAAATTCCCACTGCAAAAATGACTAATGGAACAGTAAATACAAAGCATGAAAACTGAAAATTCTGTCCAATTAACATTAAGTTTAGAAATAGTATTGGCAATCAATACCAACAAATTTAGAATGCAAAATGTGGTATGTTGGGAGTATTAAAATCAATGTACCTATTATCCATGTAAAAGTCAACATTTTGGTTGACTAATGAATTGAATAGTAACACCAAAACTTGAATGTCAAGAATTGTGAATTTTAAAAGTGTAATATGCCCTAGTATACCTAACAAGATTGGTTTGGATAGCTTGGCATACCAATAGAGTTCTGTTAGCAGTACTGCATATGGCTCTATGCCATTCTGTGTTTCATGGCTTCCCATGCCATTCTGTGACATAATAGCCTTTGGCTATGTTATTTGAGTTATTACACTCGGGTTTTATCCCTGATAATTATTACAGCTTATTAGTTGTTCTGTTGCACACCGGGAGACACAATATGACCGATGGTGTGATGGTCCGAGGTTCTTAGTACCCAGTGCCAGTTTACCCGTTTATCCAGTTCAGTCGACTAGTATGGGTTACTCGGGCAATGATAATAACTTTTACCAAATTTGAATCAAATAATACTACAAAAAATATATATATATCAGAAATTAAGTCTACCCAAAAATGTCAACATACATTCTGCATACTTATTTTTATTCCTATTTTATTTTATTATATATTGTCACCACTAAGCAGAATTGCTTAGCGCGTCGCTTTTGCCACGCGCAGGTACTAGAGACCTAGCTGGGGAGTCCAGCAGACATCAGACCGGGTGAGCCTTCAAATCTGCATCCGGAGTCCAGAGTCACCTCACATCTGCAGTGCATATGGTAGGACATTAGGATTTCGGGGTAGCACTTTTTATTTTGCATTTTGTATTAATTTTGGTTTGTAACTATAAACTCTTGAAATTATTTGATATAAATATATGAAATTTCATGTTATTGAAATTTTCTGTATAATGTATGTTGATAAATGAAATGTTGAGAAATATTTATGAATGTGCTTTGAGTGATGATGTGAACAGAAAAGAAAATTTTCTGAAAATAGTATTGAGATTTTGAGATTGAGTTGAGATATGTGTGAATAATGGAGTTTGGATTTGGAAATTATATTGGAAGGGTTTTTAAACATGTTCAGAAGAACTGTTTTTCCAATTTACAGCCGGCACTCTGTCGGATTTTCTATAAAATTTGCAGAAAAATTCAGATTTATCAAAAATTTAAAATAAATGAATTAAAAGGGATAAATTGTAATTGAAACATGAATTGGTGCTCCGGCACACTGAGTGGCATAACTTGCTCGGCTACACTGTAGACGAGTAAGGGGTGTCACAGGTCTTACTTGAAGAACCTACTTGCTAAGCAATTTAATTTTCAAGCATCTTATTGTGGGTGGCAAGTTGGTCCATTCTGAAAGCTAGCTATTCAATCATTTCATTCTGCTGTTATTGGGCTGCTAGGAAGCCTTCCATCATGGATTCCATAGTCGACTTTAGTTTAGGCTGTTGGCTCTGAGGAGGTGGCAGTGGCTGTGTAGGGTTTTGTCCCCTATTCTGAAATCCTGGGGGTGTTGATGGTCTGTATCCTTGCTGTTTGTTCATTAGTTGATTCTGTGAATTGGACCATGAGAAATTAGGGTGGTTCCTCCATCCAGGGTTGTACGTATTTGAATATGGATTGTTGAGCTGCCTTGGTTGAAGTTCCCTCTGTTATTCACATAGTCCATTTGTTCTGTGGAGAGTTCATTGAAGTTGTTACATTCTAAAGTCATATATCCTTCTCCACATCTGTCATAGTGTTGGTTGTTCATCCCTATAGTATTGGCTTGCATTCTATCAAACCTTTTTGTGAGCTGGTCAAATTGAGCATTTATCATGCTTAGGGCATCCACTTCCAGGATCCCTACTATTCTCCTTGTATTCCCCCTTTCATTTGACCACTTGTAGCTGTGATACGCGACCCTCTCTAGAAGTTCAAGTGCTTGGTCCACTGTTTTCTCCATCAGGTCACCTTCTGTAGCTGAATCTACTGTGCTTCTTGTAGAGGGCAGTAGCCCATTATAGAAGTTCTGAACTAGGAGCTAATCCTCTATGCAATGGTGTGGACATTCTTTTTGTAAGTCTTTATATCTCTCCCATGCATCATAGAGTGATTCACCTTCCTTTTGCCTAAAGGCGTTGAGTTCAACCCTCAACTTTGCAGTCTTTGCAGGTGGGAAATACCTTGCTGGAAAAGCTTGTGAGGGGTCTTCCCGAGTGGTGAATGTTCCAGCTGGTTGAGAAAGTAACCACTTCCTAACTCTATCTCGAAGGGAGAATGGGAATGCTCTGAGTCTTATAGCTTTATCAGAGACTCCATTCATCTTGAATGTGTCACATAGAGCAAGAAAGCACTGGAGGTGTTAATGTAGATCTTATGTTGGTGAACCTTCAAACTGGGTCTTTTAGATCATCTGGAGCCATGCCAATTTTAATTCAAAATTGTTGGCATCCACTGTGGGTCTTGTAACACTAGGTTAGAATCCTTGTATAGATGGAGTTCTGTAGTCCTTTAAGAGTCTTGGCCTATTATTGTTGTTGTTGGCCATGATTGGAGTTTCTAGATTTCCTTGATCTTGTTCTTGGCATTTCCTTTCTCTCCTGATGGTTCTTAGGGTCCTATCTATCGCTAGATCCAAATCAAAAACTTCTTCCTCTGGCTTTGTTCTGGTCATGCACCAAACCAATCACCTGAAAGAGAATAAAAGAATAAAATGAATTAAACAAAATTAAATAGTAAATGAAAATGCCTAATATTACTAAAATTAAGTTCCCCGGCAATGGCACCAAAAACTTGTTTACTGGTTTTTCAACCCCGCAAGTGCACGGATCGTGAACAAGCAATAAAATAGTGAGTAGAGTATCGTCCCATAAGGAATTTAACTAGTAAGTACCAGACTACACAGCGATTTTGGCTATCTAGGCTAACGAATAAAATGGAGGAGTGAAATTTGTCTATTTCAAATACTGGGAATAAAAAGTGTAATGAATTTAAAATGGAATAATCTATTTTGAAATAATTTTAGAATTAAGATTTCACACTTTAACCTTATTATGGATGTAATCTTATCTATTCATTGGATTGAAAATCATTTGCCTTGATGGAAATTAATCCTAAAGTATCCTAGGTCCTCTCTCAAGGCACCTAAGGTATGTCTCAATTAGAGCTAAACCCTACTTTCGTAGGTGATCAATTCTAATAAAAACCCTTTAAAACCTATGATTAATTATGAAACTCTACAAAGGTTATCAGCCTATCTCTAGGTTAGATTTCCTAGATTCAAAATCTTGACTTTCTAATACTAATCTTCACCTTTTAGTTCTTCAATTAATATCTATAATCAATACTAAGTGGGTACCAACACATAGCATGCATTAAGATCAAAAGAAATTAAATTAAAGAACAAAACTCAAATCCAATAAATAAAACTCAATATTTGTCCATAATAATGATTACAAGCGTTACTCTCCTAATTCCAAAATATGGAAATTACTCACTCATGGTGAGTTCAATAAGCATAATAAAAATAAAATAAAAGAACAATAAAAGCTCGTTTAAAGAAATAGAATAAAAGAACCGAAGAGAATCTGCAGCTTTGATCTTGTGGAACTTCAGCTGAAGGCTCCTCCTTGATACTGATACACTACTTTTTTAGGCGGCTGTGAGAAAATGATGAAGGTGTTATTGTCCGGCTCTCGATCCCCCTTTTCTGCTTTCTGCTACTTCTATTTATATTCAGTGCCTAGGGTTAGGTTTTTAGAGTCCCGAAAGGATTAGAAGTCTCTTCTCTCTATCAAAAATTGGAGCTGGAGCCAAATCAGGAAACTGGCTATCGGCTGATACACAGCTCATGTGTCACTACACTGCCCAGGGCCGTGTAACTTACTGGAGCTTTGAAGACTGCATCTCGTATTGGCACAAAAGATTACATGGGGCATTGCTGGTTACACGAGTCCAAGTACACGACCTGTGTTCTTTTGCTTTACAGAGAGTTCCTCAATCCTGGCTAGGCAGAGACTTACACGGGTCTCCATGGTTTACACGGGTCTGTGTACACGGCCCGTGTATTGCATTTCTTCCTTGGCTCTTTTAGCTTTCCCCTGGCAGTAGGTTACACGGGTTTGTGGCTTTGATTACACGACCCGTGTAAAGTGTATCAGTGGCACTTCTCTTTCCTTTGGTCTTTCTAAGCTCCCTTTTACACTCCTATGCCTTAGAACTTTATCGAAACACCTGAAATGATGCAGAAAACATGGAATTTAGAGTTTGACAATGGAATTTACAAAAGTTGATGAAATTAATGATTATGCATGAGAATACTTATCTAAATGTTGTGAAATAATATACAAATGTGCTTAAAAACATCTATATAATATAAGTGTATTAAGAGCGCTGGTCAACCTAGCAAACTATCTTGAACCTCGCATTTCTGAAAGCAAACAAGAAGTGTTGAGCACATAAAGTTCATGTGGAATCACATGAACACCCAACATATATTCAAACATAGCATAAACATCACATACATATAATGTACAACATGTAATCATATAGGGACTCAAACTTACTACACATGTAAATCCCTAATTGTGCTAGTCAACATACTTCCTTTTCATACTTATCCTATCCTTTTTCTAGCATCGAGGTCCACTCATCTAACTTAGAGCTCTGATACCAACTTTGTAAGGACCCAGCCCAGTGCCATTACTGGTGCTAGAGATAGGATCAACTTAAGGCTGCTGAAACCCGTAGCAAGCCTAAAACTTGTTAAACATACACATGTTCCTATATCTTACAATCTAAGCATGCTCTAAAGCACTATACTTTAGTCCTTTCATTCATACTTAAACATTCATAACATAAATTTGGTTGAAATTTTGAAACTTTACATACTTAGAAAATCATTAAAGTATAATTAATTTAATATAGATAGTCAAAGAAGAGTTAGCTTATATTCCATGCATCCATCATTACATCACTCATCAAAATCCTGAGTAGCAGCATAATAACTATCCATTTACAATTTACATGTCCATCTAAGCATACTAACAACCCAAATTTTTAAATTAATTATTTTATGAGTAGATATTAATATTTTATTTTATTTAAATTTTGGAGAATTATTAGAAATTTTTCGAATTTTTGAAATCGAGTTCGATTTTCCGAAAATATAAAACTTTCATGATTTTTAAAATTTTATTTAAAGATCACGTGGCAAAACTGAAAATATATTTAGACTCTACGAATTTTTCTGAGTTTTATAGAATTTTTTTCGGAATTTTGGGCCTCGTTTTTGGTCCCAGGGCAGAGTAAAAATTCAATTTTGGGTATCTTCAATCAAACCGATCGAATCAAACCGGATCGGATCGGACCGATCAAATTGGACCAACCCTTTTTCCTTTTCATCTTCCTCTTCCTGTCACACCTTAGTCCTCCGGAAGGCATAACATGATCCCGTAGTATACTTAATGAATTACTAAACTTTGCCTACCGATAATCCATTAACTACACTACAAGGGATTTTAAAGCAATTCTATTTCCTTTTAAAGGTGGTGAGCAATTTTGACAGGTATTAAAAACTTTTAATTTAAGTTAAACCCCATATCAAATTTTCAATAAATTTAAAATTTTCGCAAATTTTATAAAAATTTCGGCAGAGTGCCGTCTATAATTGGGAAAAACCAGTTCTTCAAAACCTATGAAAACACTCTCAATAATTTCATTTCTCAACCCCAACCACCAATATATTCTCAAATCAATACAATTCAACCAAATCTCAATTCAAAATACACAATTCAAACATTTTTAAAAACAGTTTAATAAACTCATCAACATTGTATTGAATTTAATTTACACACACAAGTCTTAATTTACAGAAAGAAAATCAAAAAATAATATTATTACAGACTTAAGTGTACAACTGCTTATTTACTACATAGATACATATGGACAATATCATATTTACATCAACTAAATTACATGGGTATAAAATAATACCCATACAAAAACTTCAGTGGGGTCCTTGTCAACTTAGCAGCTCACTCTACTACTTTTTCCTTTCCCTTATCTGCGATAGCAAATAAAGCTATCGCTGAGTATTGTTTACTCAATGGTGCACAATAAAAATTTAAAGATGCTGAAAATAAAATATTCATTGATAAACAGTAATTCAAAACCTTTCACAAACACATTTCACAAATTTAAAATCAACATTCATAATATCGTTTGCCAAATAATTTATAAATCATAGTGTTTCCGATCTATACACAACTTAGGTCATGACACAAAATTTTCGATCAATGTCGTGTTGTACACCATGACAAAGCAATCTCAACCCCACTAATCGAAATCAATAAGGGAGGTGGCTAACTAGCTATATGAGTACTCATCCGATCTCAACCTCAACTGGCAAGCTAGAGAGGGAGGAATATAGTCGATCTCAACCCCGTAAACGGAGGAGGAATATAATGATACTGTCATGCTAAGTGTGAATCCGAAACCAATTTAAATCAAGTTATTCAAACATTTCACGCAAAACACAAATCAATTTCCAATTCAAATTTTCATTCATAAAATGGAAACACAGCATTTCTCGAAACTCATAATTAGTACAATTAATTTACAATGCATAGCTAAATAAGTTTTTAATTAGAAAATTATAAATTAAAGTTTATTGTGCACAAACCTGAAATGAGTCGCTTCTAGGCCTTGACTCACTTTTCCTTATCTTTCTTCTTAGTCTCTTTTTCAACTGAAACACACCATTTACAGTATTCCAGTATCAGGTTTCATAATTAATCCAACAGTTAATTTCATGCATACTTGAATGTACACCTAAACTTGCTTAAAAATGGAATTCTTTGAATTTGGTAATTTAGGTTACTATTCATTGCACTATTCAAGTCAAAATATTGACTTTTTCATTTTTAATAGGTATGTGAATTCCAATTACACCCACATACCACATTTTGAGTGTCAAATCTGTTGGCATTAGTTGCCATTTCAATTTCTAAGCCTCCTAAGAGAAATTGTAAATTTTCAATTTTGAATCATTGTATTCTATTGTTCCATTGGTCTAGTTACTGTGGGAATTTGGCTAAGTGTCCTTCATCAAAGTTGTTCCCTATTGTGTCTAGTTTATTTTCCTTTTTGAATCACTCCATTTGAAGTTTTTTAGCCCAAGTTATGCTTATTTTTCTAAGGCTGGCCGGATTGATAACAACCCAGAAATTCTGGGAAATTTCTGGTTCTGGCAGTTTTGGTGACCAAATTTTGGTTAGCAATTTGACTTGGTTATGGGCAGAATTTGGGTTTGTTTCTTCATGAAAGTTGTAGTACTATATCATAGCTTTCTAATGGTTCAAAAATCAGGTCATTTGGACCTTTCTACACCAAGTTATGACCAACATTATTCATTTGGTCATTTTTGTACAGTGGCAGTGTGCCAATTCCAGGTTTGACCTAATTGTTCACTAATTTAAAGTCATTTTCCGAGCAGGGTTTCTCCACAAAAATTATGGTATTATGTGTCTAATTTTATCTCCAATTAGCCTCATACCAATTGGAATAATAGAATTTTAGTTTTGGGCCTCTAAGTGGACCAAGGTCTGGCTGTCCAGAATTGGACCCCTACCAATCCAAATTCAATGTCACTCCTCACCATTCCAACACATTCTAATTGGCCCCAATTGACCAAATTGAGTCTCAATTAGGTCAATTTGTCTCAATTTCAAAAATCCTCAAATTTTCCCCCAATTTCCCTAAGGTTATAAACCCTAATTTTCTACTTGGTTCAATTGATGAAATTAAAGTGCATACAATCCATCTACACACTCATTCAAGTAGGGTTACACCTTTAATTTCATCAAATTCATCAAATCTATCTTCTCCTATTCCTTAAGTTTCCCCAATGTTTGATTTTGTTTCATTTTCTTCAATTTCTACTTTATTTTAAGTGTATATAAAGAGAAATTAAGTGCTTTACAACTAACCTCTTTGTTGAATCTTTGAACTCCCCTTTTCTCCAAATTTTTCTTCTATTTCTTGCTCCTCTCTTCTTTTCAAGATGCAAGGGTAATATTTAAGTAAGAAAATTGGGGAATTTATGGCAATTTTTTTAAGGTTTGGAAAGCTTGAATTTAAGCTTTAATGGTGGAGAAAATAAAAAGAGAGAGAGATGAGAGAGGGAAGCTACGGCTAGGAAGAAGAAGGGAGAAAAAAATGCTTTTTAATTTTGTTTTTATCCCTTATTTTGACTTTTATTTGGTGTATAATTGTCCACAATTTCTATTATTAGTAATTGTAATTATTAGGTCATGGTGATGTCACTATAGTGATGTCATAAATCTCTTTTATTTTCTTTTCATTTCTTTTCCTTTCTTTTTCCCTACTTCTTCAATTTAAATCTATATTTCAAAATTTTAATTTCTTACATTTTATTGGACAGTTAGGTCATGAGTCACCTCTAAGGATGAATTAACCAATTTGCCCCTCGCCAGTCTGATCCGGTTTACCAATAATTCAGTATTTCTTTCGAAATCCTGATATAATTATTTGACCTACTTATCAACTCTTTTCTATGATTTTCTCATTTCCACTAGCTTCGCGATAATTCTTAGGACTACGATGTTACAATGTCCTGTACGAAATTAGGGTTACAATTGACCTCGCAATCACTTCCCGGTACGGTCACCCATCGCTATGACCCCTGGCTCATTTAACCTTTTATGTTCTGTTTTTCTTATTTATATTTTTCCTTCTGGTAATCACTTTTAATTTTTGTTCAGAGCTTTTCTAGGTAACTTAAATATGGTTCTAAGCCTCTTGATTGTCCGGACCGACACCGGTCGCCAGAATAGTAATATATATACAGGACTATGCATATAGGGGTGTTATAATTCTCCCCCTTTAAAAATAAATTTCATCTCGAAATTTTACCCGAGGTTAGTCTCTGAACAGCTAGGGGCGCTGTCTCCTCATATCTTCCTTACGTTCCCAAGTAGCTTCTTAGCTTGAATGATGGTTTCACAGCACTTTCATTAATGGTATCTGCTTGTTTCTCAGCTTCTTCACCTCATATGCCAAAATCTCAATAGGTTCTTCCTCATAAGTGAGGTCTGGATTCACCTCAATCTCTTCTACTGGTAGCACATGAGAGGGGTCTGATCGATACCTCCTTAACATAGACACATGGAAGACATTATGTATCTTCTTTAGCTCTGGAGGTAATGCCAATCGGTATGCCAAAGGACCCACTCTCTCCAAAACCTCATACGGCCCAATGAAATGAGGACTTAGTTTCCCCTTTCTGCCAAATCTCATAATCTTCTTCCAAGGGGAAACTTTAAGGAATACCTTATCACCCACTAAGTACTCAATATCTCTCCTCTTCAAATCAATATAGGACTTCTGCCAGTCTGATGCAGCCTTAAGTCGATCTCTGATTAGTCTGATCTTTTCCTCTATCTGCTGAACAATCTCTGGGCCAATCAGTCTTCTTTCACCCACTTCATCCCAACACAGAGGAGTTAAGCACTTCCTGCCATACAGAGCTTGATATGGTGGCATGCCTATGCTTGATTGATAGCTGTTGTTGTAAGCGAACTCAATCAAAGGCAGGTGTGTGTCCCAACTACCTTCAAACTCAATTACACAAGCCCGTAGCATATCCTCCAATATCTGAATTACCCTCTCAGACTGGCCATCTGTCTGTGGGTGGAATGTCACACTAAAGTTCAATCTAGTTCCTAGGGCTCTTTGAAGACTACCCCAAAATCTAGAAGTGAACCTAGGATCTCTGTCAGACACAATAGATACTGGCACTCCATGCAATCTCACTATCTCATCAATGTACAGTTTAGCCAATCTCTCTAGGCTATAGTCCATCCGGACTGACAGAAAATGAGCAAACTTGGTCAATCTGTCCACTATAACCCATACTGCATCATGGTTCTTCTGTGTCCTTGGAAGTCTCATTACAAAATCCATTGTCATTCTTTCCCATTTCCATTCAGGCACTAGCAATGGATGTAGCAAACCAGCTGGCATTTGATGCTCTGCCTTCACTTGCTGACAAGTTAGGCATTTAGATACATACTCAACTATATCCTTTTTCATCCCATTCCACCAATAGTGTTCTTTTACCCTTTGTACATCTTAGTGCCACCAGGGTGCATAGTAAAAGGAGACTCATATGCTTCCTTCATAATGATTTGTCTCAATTCAACATCATTAGGAGCGCACATTCTGCCTTGGTGTAGTAATAAGTCATCATCTCTCACAGAAAATTCAGGTTTCTTATCATCCTGAACCTCCTTTACAATTTCTGATACTACTCATCATTCTGTGCAACCATTTTTATCTGATCAATTAACACTAGTTGTACATGCCATGCAACTACCGTCTGTCCCTCATCATCAACCTCCAAACTAGCATGTAGTGCTTTCAACTCATGTACCATGGACAAAGGAGAACCTCTTAGACTTGTCATAGTCTTACGACTTAAGGCATCAGCCACTACATTAGCTTTTCCTGGCTGATAGTCTATCAGATAATCATAGTCTTTAATCAGTTCTAACTATCTCCTCTGTCTCAAATTCAACTCTTTCTAAGTGCCCAGATACTTCAAGCTCCTGTGATCTGTGTAGATGTAACACTTCTCTCCATACAAATAATGTCTCTAAATCTTCAAAGCGAATACAATAGCTGCAAGCTCCAAATCATGTGTCGGGTAGTTTCTCTCATGTGGTTTTAGCTAGCATGATGCATAAGCAATGATATTCCGATCTTGCATCAGTACACAGCCTAACCCATTGTGAGAAGCATCACTATAAACTGTATATTATTTACCCGGTGAAGGTAAAGTCAGGACTGGAGCTTCAGTCAGACATCTCTTCAACACATCAAAACTCTGCTGGCATTTATCAGTCCACTGAAGTTTCACATCTTTTCAAAGCAGTTTGGTCAATAGAGATGCCAACATGAAAAATCCCTTCATAAACCGACGATAGTATCCAGCTAAACCTAGAACACTACGAACTTCTGTAACATTTATGGTGGCTTCCAATTAAGGATAGCGTCAATCTTACTGGGATCTACCTTAATACCCTCTGCTGATACTATGTGCCCCAAGAAAGAAATCTCTTTCAGCCAAAATTCACATTTTGACAATTTGGAGTATAGTTGTTTCTCCCTTAAAGTCTGTAGCACAATCCATAGATGTCTATCATGCTCCTCTACATTCCTCGAATACACTAAGATGTCATCAATGAATACCACCATAAACTGATCTAAGTATGGCCTGAAGATAGTGTTCATCAGGTCCATAAATGCAGCTGGAGCATTGGTTAACCCGAATGGCATAACCAAAAACTCATAATGGCCATATCGAGTTCTAAAGGTAGTTTTAGGAGTGCTCTGCTCTTGCACCCTCAACTGGTAATAGCCCGATCTCAAGTCAATTTTGGAGAACACAGCTGCACCCTTCAACTAATCAAATAAATCATCTATGCGGGGCAATGGGTATCTATTCTTTATTGTCACCTTATTCAGCTGTCTATAGTCAATGCATAAATGGAGAGTGCCATCTTTCTTCTTAATAAACAACACTGGTGCTCCCCAAGGTGACACACTAGGGTGAATGAAGCCCTTGTTAAGCAATTCTTGCAACTGCACCTTCAACTCCTTTAATTCAGTAGGTGCCATTCTATATGAGTAATTGAGATTAGGTCCACACCAGGCATAACATCAATGTCAAACTGCACCTCTCTTTTCAGAGGTAATCCTGGCAACTTATCAGGAAACACATCTGAAAAGTCACATACTGTAGGGATGTCTCTCAATGCTGGACTCCCTACCTGGGTGTCTACCACATGGGCCAAGTATGCTTCACACCCCTTTCTGATCATCTTTTTAGCTAGTGCAGCCTAAATAATCTTTGATGGCAATAACTGCCTCTTCCCATGTATTACCACATCACCGTATTGAGGGAGACAAAAAGTGACTGTCTTCAATCTACAGTCAATCATGGCGTGATGCCTAGCTAACCAATCTATGCCCAAGATAATGTCATAATCTCTAAAGGGTATTTCTATCAAATCAAACAGAAATGTGTGTCCTTGGATCACCAAAGGATAATCCCTATATATTTTATTGACCCTGACCTCTTGTCCTAGTGGACTAGTTACTAGCACCTCAAAAACCATTTTTACACAAGGAACGACAAGAGAATCAATGATGCTAGCACTAACATATGAATGGGTAGAACCCAGATCAAACAACACAAACACATCTTGATCAGAGATAGAGAATATACCAGCCACAATATCATATGTGTCAGCCTCTTCTCTTTGTCTCATCGTGTAGACTCTGGCTGGTGCACTACCTTGTTGTGGCTGATTCACTGTACTCTGACTCCCTGGGGTACTACCCCTATCTCTAGCTCTGCCTCTACTAACTACTGATGAACCCGTCGGTGTAGAGGCTTAGGCAGATCCCTCAGATGTCGCAGATGGTCCAGAAAGGCGTGCACTTATACAATCCTTTACAAAGTGACTGGTCCCTCCATAGTTAAAACATGCATCTGTGGCTCTATAGCATACTCCACCATGTGATCTACCACAGGTCTCACATACACAGATCGATAATGCCCATCTGGGTGTCTGTTGGGTCTGCTGATCAGATCGAGGTGGTCTCTGTCTGGAAGATTTGCCTCTACCCGACTTGTGTGAACTGGATCCCCTAAAATATTTCCTCTTCCCTGAACCACTATCAGGTGCTTGACCAGTAGACTTCCCAGTTTTCTCTTTCTCTTCTGTACTCTTTTTAACTGATCCTTCCTTTTTTATCATTTCTAGTTCCAGAGCCTATGAGATCAACTCTAAGAAGTTCTAATGTCGAAACCCCACAACTTGCATTCTCATATTAGGCCTTAACCCGGCCTCAAACTGCTCACATCGATCTCTGGGGGTGGCAGTCAGGCTTTCAGCATAATGGCTCAGCCGAGAGAAGTCTCTCTCATATTCTGCTATTGTTCTGTCCCTTTGCTTCAAACTTAAAAACTCTTGCAGTTTCATGTTGACATACGTGTTAGGGACCCATTTCTGTTGAAACTCCCTTAAGAAATCTGACCAAGTAAGGACTGGAGGTTCAACCAGACAGTGGGGGATGGTCTTCCACCATTCATAGGCATCCCCTTGCAGCAAGGAAACTAAATATTCGAATTTAAGTTCTTCTGTACACTGCAGATTCCTAAATACCCGTTCCATCCTTTCCAACCACTGCTCGGCTTCCAGTGGATCCATAGTTCCTTTGAATTCTATAGCCCCAAATTTCATTAATTTTTCATATTGTTTGGCTGGAGGCTGTGGTTGTACTGTAGGTACTTGATTAGGTACATTGCAAGCCATTTGTTGGAATAGCGCAGCCATCTGCTGAGCAAATTGAGCAGAAAAGTGCGGCATTAGAGGAGCTGGAGTGGCTGACCCACTCACATTTTAGAGAGCTGGGGCTTCCCCTTGTGCCTCAGCCTCAGTAGATTGTTCAACGGAATGATCTCCTTCTTCCATTCTGATTTCAATTGATTTATCTACTCCCTGATAACAAACACAAGGAGGTTTATCTCTGTTAGTTCACATTCATAATGTAAATATCTCATATGTATTAATTAAGGACACTTGAGCAATTGTACTTATTAAAAGAAATATTCAAATTCATAGTCAAAACTCATTTCAAAACCATGCTCTAATACCACTAAAACATGACACACCTTATCCCTCCGGAAGGCATAACATGATCCTGTAGTATACTTAATGAATTACCGAACTTCGCCTACCGATAACCCATTAACTACATTAAAAGGGATTTTAAAGCAATTCTATTTCCTTTTAAAGGTGGTGAGCAATTTTGACAGGTATTAAAAACTTTTAATTTAAGTTAAACCATATATCAAATTTTCAATCAATTTAAAGTTTTCACAAATTTTATAAAAATTTTGGCAGAGCGCCATCTATAATTGGGAAAAATCAGTTCTTCAAAACCTGTGAAAACACTCCCAATAATTTCATTTCTCAACCCCAACTGCCAACATATTCTCAAATCAATACAATTCAATCAAATCTCAATTCAAAATACACAATTCAAACATTCTTAAAAACAGTTTAATAAACTCATCAACATTGCATTGAATTTAATTTACACACACAAGTCTTAATTTACAGAAAGAAAATTAAAAAATAATATTATTACAGACTTAAGTGTACAACTGCTCATTTACTACATAGATACATATGGACAATATCATATTTACATCAACTAAATTACATGGGTATAAAATAATACCCGTACAAAAACTTCAGTGGGGTCCTTGTCAACTTAGCAGCTCACTCTACTGCTTTTTCCTTTCCCTTATCTGCGACAGCAAATAAAGCTATTGCTGAGTATTGTTTACTCAGTGGTGCACAATAAAAATTTAAAGATGCTGAAAATAAAATATTCATTAATAAACAGTAATTCAAAACCTTTCACAATCACATTTCACAAATTTAAAATCAACATTCATAATATCATTTGCCAAATAATTTATAAATCATAGTGTTATTAATCCATACACAACTTAGGTCATGACACAAAATTTTTTATCAATGCCTTGTTGTACACCACAACAAAGCAATCTCAACCCCACTAATCGAAATCAATGAGGGAGGTGGCTAGTTAGCTATATGAGTACTCATCCGATCTCAACCTCAACTGGCAAGCCAGAGAGGGAGGAATATAGTCGATCTCAACCCCATAAATGGAGGAGGAATATATAACTAATATGTTGTTTCACATGTATAGTTTGCACAAGGAAGAACTTCAAAGACAAAGTATTGCTAATGTGCAACATAGACATCAGGATGAATTTCCATCTTGGTTTAAGCAATATGTAAGTTTTTTTTATTATTGATTAAATATATATTATCAAACAAGATACTTACTAGATTTTTTATGAATATTATTTTTTAGGTGGTACAAAAGAATCTAAGAGGCTCACTTGAATCAATAAATCATTTATATGTGTTGGGTTTAGGGCCTGATATGCGTGTTGCAAAGTATAGTGGTATAATTGTGAATGGAATTAGATTTCACAATATTGAACGTGACAAGTATCGTCATAATCAAAATAGTGGTATTGTGGTGAAAGGAGAACATAATTCAGAAGAAATTGATTTTTATGGTGAGTTAACTGATATTATTGAGCTTGAGTATTATCATGGGAATTGTGTTTATGTGTTTAAATGTAACTGGTGGAATATCGGCGATAAAAAGAATGGATCAAGAACATATGGCCAATTTTGTGAATCGAAAATGGTATGTAGATGACCCTTTTGTGTTGGCAAATCAAGCATCACAAGCATTTTATATAAATGATATAAAAAAATGGCAGTGGTTGGAAAATTGTGCAGAAATCTTATCCTATAAATGTATATGATGTTCCAGAAAATGAAAGAATAGATAATGAAAGATTTAACTTTAATGACGAGCCCTATCAACAATATGAGATAAATGATGGAAATGTGATTGAACAAATTGATAATCAATATATAGAATCATTGCATCATGATGATGAAATTTTAGAAGAAATTGATGCTACCACTATACTCTCAAGGAATAGCCGAAAATCAAGTAAAGATACAATTAGTGATGATTCTACTGATGAAGAAGATGATACGATTATTGATTATTGTGTTAGTGATGCTGATGACAAGGAAGAAGATGACAATAATGAAGACAATTATGATGAGGAAGATGATGATGATTTTTAATATTTGTTACTGCATATTTCTTTTTTATTTTTTTTATACTCAAAACATATTGTAAACCACTTATTTTATTATGAACTACATTTTATTCTATTATATTTAATTTTTCATAATAATATTTTAACTTCAAATATTATTGATAAATTGAATGGAAAATAACCATTATTGAAAAACCTATTTTACTATTATTACTGATAATTTATTTGTTGCGACAAAAGTTTTTAGCGGTAAATATTCAAATATATTTGACAAAATTATATTATCACCATATTTTCCTATTTTATTTTAAAAATATTGTCACAATATATAATACATAAATTGATATACATTTTTTTGTAACTATTATTTTCAATTAATTATTTATTGTGACAAATATTTTTATAACAGTAAATAATACATATAGTAACAAAATCTTTTGTATCAAAATCTTATATAATAAAATATAGTGATTAGTTTTTTCCTTCACCAAATATGTTTGTCATGACATCTAATTTATTGGCGCCAATGATTTTGTGACAAAACATTATAACAAAATATTTATTTGACACTACATGTCTTACACATTTTTTTATTATGACAAAATATTGTGACAAATTTATATTTTATCACTAAATTATCATCTTTTTATGTTTAATATGACTAATTATAATTTTGTCACAATACATCTATATATTGTGATAAAATATAATTTATCAAAATTTATTTTTTCATAACAAACTAAATTTCTTGTAATGATCCGAAACTAATTTAAATCAAGTTATTCAAATATTTCACACAAATCACAAATCAATTTCCAATTCAAATTTCTATTCATAAAATGGCAACACAGCATTTCTCGAAATCTATAATTAATACAATTAATTCACAATGCATAGCTAAATAAGTTTTCAATTAGAAAATGATAAATTAAAGTTTATCGTACACAAACCTGAAATGAGTCGCCTCTAGGCCTTGACTCACTTTTCCTTATCTTCCTTCTCAGTCTCTTTTTCAACTGAAACACACAATTTATAGTGTTTCAGTATCAGTTTTCATAATTAATCCAACAGTTAATTTCATGCATACTTGAATGTACACCTAAACTTGCTTAAAAATGGAATTCTTTGAATTTGGTAATTTAGGGTTACTATTCATTACACTATTTAAGTCAAAATGTTGACTTTTTCATTCTTAATAGTTATGTGAATTCCAATTACACCCACATACCACATTTTGAGTATCAAATTTGTTGGCATTGGTTGCCATTTCAATTTCTAAGCCTCCTAAGAGAAATTGTAAATTTTTAATTTTGGATCACTATTTTCTACTGTTCTATTGGTCTAGTTACGGTAGGAATTTGGCTAAGTGTCCTTCATCAAAGTTGTTCCTTATTGTGTCTAGTTTATTTTCCTTTTTTAATCACTCCATTTGGAGTTTTGTAGCCCAAGTTATACTTATTTATCTAAGGGTGGAAATAGCTTGTATGTTAGATAATAGAGAGAAAAAAAAATTCCACATTATTGAAATATATGAAAAGAAAGAAGCAAAAAAAAAATATATATATATATTTTTTTTTTTTTCTGTTGTGGCACTTGGCACGTATGTGAAATAAAATAATTATTTTATTTTAATTCTCATAAATAAAAATACGAACAGATGTTTGTTAACAAGTAGATGTGTCTGTTAATAAACAGACATGTCAATTTTATACAAAAAATCACAACTATTTGTATAGGTGTCTGTTAATAAACAGACATATTTATTACACAAACAATTGTATCTATTGGAGATAGACAGATGTGTCTATCTAGAAAATGTGCCATGACTTTTCATTCTTTATAAATATAGATAACTTTTTTCAATTCAAAAATATACTACTTCTATTTCTTCTTCTTCTTCTTCTTCTTCTTCTTCTTATTCTTCTTCTTTTCTCTCTAAATTCGGATCGTATAAAGAGTTCTTAAGGGAAATCTTCAGGAGTTGTTGTATGCAGATTTCAGGCTTTATTGTATCCTGGAGGTATATTGCCATAACCTTACAGCAACATAGTGGGGGCAATTAATACCTTAAAGATAATAATTCATCACGCCTCAAAGCCTATTCCACACCCGCTGCTACAACAATTTTAAGGTATTAATCGCAATGGAGTCCAAGGCTGTTTCCGTGATGAATCAAGAGTTCGTGAAACTTGATCGTTTTAAGGAACAAATTATATTCACTAAAAAGGTGAAAGCAGATCAGGAAAAAGAAAATGAATTGCCATGCAAAGGTCATATTCTCAACAACTCGTCAAATAGGCTATAAGATTTGTTTACCTCTGTCAAGTCTCCAAAGGAAATCTGAAATTCATTAGAACAAAAATACAATATAAAAAAAAATGTATGGATAAATTTTTCATTATGAAATATTTTGAATTCTAAATACTTGATAATATGCTTTTTATGGATAAGTCCATGAATTGCACATCTTTGTTTCAAAGTTTAAGAATTTGAAAATGGTAGTTCCTAAATCACTATAAGTAAGAGGAATAATAGCACATCATACTTCTAGTTTGAATGATTATAAGAAGAAATTACCATATGCCATATACGACTTTTCTCTTAAACAGATTCAAAAAACACTTACACATTGAAAAGTTTTTTATGTGATAATTTATCTTTATATTGATGACATGCTTATAATTAGAACAAATACAATGCTATAATTTGGTGCTAAAGCTTACGGTAAATGTATTAAATAAGTTGATAAGATTTATGTGTAAAAGTTGATAAAATTTATCTGTATAAGTCAAAAGACACTTTTTACATGCATAAATCTTAATTCACGTTGATTGTGTCTATCACTAACTTAGTGGGGGATATTGTTAAAAAAAATATATATGTTAGTGATTAAAAAAAAATTGTCTCATATTGAAAGAGTTATGTCTGTTCATTAAAAAGCATCAAGAAAATCTATTTATTACCAATAATTATATATGCTCCAAAAGGTATAAGTAAACAAATGTAATTATTCTAAAAAATACAAAGTGAATGGTTGTATCTGTTCTAAGAGGTATAAGTGAACGATTGTGTATGTTCTAAGAGGTATAAGTGAACAAATATAATTGTTCTAAAAGATACAAAGTGAACGGTTGTATCTATTGTAAAAGATATAAGTGAACAGATATAATTGTTCTAAGAGATACAAAGTGAATGATTGTATTTATTCTAAAAAGTGTAAGTAAACAAATGTAATTGGTTTAAGAAATACGAAGTGAACTGTTGTATCTATTCTAAAAGGTGTAAGTGAACAAATGTAATTATTCTAATAGATATAAAGTGAACTGTTGTATATGTTCGAAGAGATACAAATGCTTTATAAATAGCAGTTTGGAATAAAAATCTATTAACTTTTCTTTTTCGTCTCTTCTCTCCATTTTTACCTATAATCAACATTATTATTCTTTAATTTATTCTTGGAAGAATTTTAAAATTGCTGTCTAGATTTATATTTTGGTTATTATCCTTGAGGGATCTGCCTAAACTACCTAGCTGTAACATAGTGGGGGTTTTACTCTTTGTCAATTTCATTATATTGAGGGAAGAAAATACTTTATATGATATTTATTACAAATTGATTAGAAATTTTGGTAGAATAATTGCTCAAATTGAGTGTGCTGGTACTATTGGTGGCTTAATGTATGCTATGCATTGCACTACTCCCGATATTGCTTTTGAAGTATATAAATTATCAAGATATACTAATAATCCTAGTGTGGAATATTGGAAAGAAATTTCAAGGGTTTTTGGATATTTAAAAAAGAAATTATAAACTGTAGATTATTCTGTGATAAAATTTTAATTGTGCTAAAACCATATAAAGAGTTGAATCCATGCAAAGAGTTGTATCCCTTAGCCAAAAGATGTAACTAAATGAAAAGATGCAATTCTTCTTAATAGTTACATGTATGAAGAGATGAATTTATTGGCCAAAAGGTTGGTACATTTTGAGCAGTAAATATAAGAGCCTTACAAGTCATTTGTAAGGAGTGATAAGAGGACAAATGAGTGTGCATTTGTGTGTGTGTAAGTTTGGCCTTGTGGATTGGTAACAACCCAGAAATTCTGGGAAATTTCTAATTCTGGCAGTTTTGGTGACCAAACTTTAGTTGGCAATTTGACTTGATTATGGGCAGAATTTGGGTTTGTTTTCTTCATAAAAGTTGTAGCACTATGTCATAGTTTTCTAATGGTTCAAAAATCAGGTCATTTGGACCTTTCTACACCAAGTTATGGTCAAATGAACTAACACTGTTTATTTAGTCATTTTTGTATAGTAGCAGTGTGCCAATTCCGGGTTTGACCTAATTGTTCACTAACTTAAAGTCATTTTCCGGGTAGGGTTTCTACACAAAAATTGTGGCATTATGTGTCTAATTTCATCTCCAATTGGCCTCACACCAATTGGAGTAGCATAATTTCAGTTTTGGTCCTCTAAGTGGACCAAGGTCTGGCTATTTAGAATTGGACCCCTACCAATATGAATTCAATGTCACTTCTCACCATTCCAACACATTCTAATTGGCCCCAATTGACCAAATTGAGTCTCAATCAGTTCAATTTGTCTCAATTTCAAAAATCCCCAAATTTTCCCCTAATTTCCCTAAGGTTATAAACCCTGATTTTGTACTTGGTTCAATTGATGAAATTAAAGTGCATACAATCCATCTACACACTCATTCAAGCAGGGTTACACCTTTAATTTCATCAAATTCATCAAATCTAACTTCTCCCTAAAGTGGCCGAAATTTCCTAAGTTTCCCCAATGTTTGATTTTGTTTCATTTTCTTCAATTTCTACTTTATTTCAAGTGTATGTATATGAATATAAAGAGAAATTAAGTGCTTTACAACTAACCTTTTTGTTGAATCTTTGAACTCCCCTTTTCTTCAAATTTTCCTTCTATTTCTTGCTCCTCTCTTCTTTTCAAGATGCAATGGTAATATTTAAGTAAGAAAATTGGGGAATTTATGGCAATTTTTTTAAGGTTTGGAAAGCTTGAATTTAAGCTTTAATGGTGAAGAAAATAAAAATAGAGAGAGATGAGAGAGGGAAGCTACGGCTAGGAAGAAGAAGGGAGAAAAAAAATGCTTTTAATTTTGTTTTTATCCCTTATTTTGACTTTTATTTAGTGTATAATTATCCACAATTTCTATTATTAGTAATTATAATTATTGGGTCATGCTGATGTCACTATAGTGATGTCATAAATCTCTTTTATTTTCTTTTCCTTTCTTTTTCCCTACTTCTTCAATTTAAATCTATATTTCAAAATTTTAATTTCATACATTTTATTAGACAATTAGGTCATGAGTCACCTCTAAGGGTGAATTGACCAATTTGCCACTCGCCAGTCTGATTCGGTCTACCAATAATTCAGTATTTCTTTTGAAACCCTGATCTAATTATTTGACCTACTTCTCAACTCTTTTCTGTGATTTTCTCATTTCCATTAGCTTCGCAATAATTCTTAGGATTGTGGTGTCATAATGTCCTGTATGAATAATTGACGTCGCAATCACTTCCCGGTACGGTCACCCATCGCTGTGACCCCTGGCTCATTTAAACTTTTATGCGCTGTTTTTCTTATTTATATTTTCCCTTCTGGTAATCACTATTAATTTTTGTTTAGGCCTTTTCTAGGTAACTTAAATATGGTTCTAAGCCTCTTAATTATTCGGACCGACACGGATCACCGGAACAGTAATATATATACAAGACTATGCATGTAGGGATGTTACACTTCCGTGCGCCCCCGACTCTCTCTCTCTCTCTCTCTCTCTCTCTCTCTCTCTCTCTCTCTCATTTTGTCTCTCCTCTCTCCTCCTCTCACCACCCCACCGCCACCCCAGCCTCCCCAGCTCACCGGCGCACCTCCAGCACCCCTCCTCGCCATCGGTCGATGCTCCAGGCCACCGAAAAATGGCCCAAAAGCTACCACTACGCACCGCGTGACTGTTCACCTTCCCGGCCAAAATTCGGCCGATCCGGCCACCAATCGGACCGGGTCTTATCCCAAAATATATCTACACCTCGAGAATTTTCCATAGACACCAAGAACACAAAAATTCATCGAGCGGTTTGTTCCATTTTTGCCCAGGAAGTTTTAGTCCATTTTGACTTTCGGACTAGATTTCTCAAAAACCGTAAACCCCACTAAAAATTCAAAGTACCGGAGTGCTCCACTCATCAAGAGCTTCGCGGCAATACCCATTTCAAATTTTTCTGACACCATTTTTCGATGGGTCCCACGAGACTTCGCAGTGTTTTTTCGAGTATTAAATGAGTTTAGAAAATTCCACAAAAATTATATACTAACCCTCGTGTTATGGGCTTTACGTAGGTACATTCAATTCATGGAAATTCGACGGTTACTCGAGTCTGCAATTTCGGGTCGGGTAGACAGACTACCGGAAAAGCTTCAGAACTAAGCTGAGAGTATAGGCTACCCCACCATTTTCAAACGTGCCGGACACGTCTCCAGGATTGGAATTGGCATAGGTAAACCCGAACCCTGATTTTTCTTAATTATCTAGTGCCTGATTTTGATAAAAATCTATAAAATATTCGTGATAGGTTAGAAAAATATAATTCCTTTTGCGTTAGCTCTATAATATTGCTAAGGACCGCAGGGCAAAGTTTTAGAATTTTTGGAGCTCAAATGGGCCTTAGGATTGGGTTGAGGAATAGTTAGGCTTACTACGGGCCTTGGGGGCATTAGGCTGGCCCAGGTCCTAGTGCCGACCCGACCCATAGGTTGGGTCATGACACATACAATGTACATTAAAGGAAATCTATAGCTACCCATGTTGCTCTCTCTCCAAGAGACCTTTCTATTCCTACAAACCTATACCTGGGGTTAGGGGGAAGGGGTCAGCTTACACAAGCTCATTGAGTAAACTAACCAGCATACTTTAAATTTATCATTTATTTCATACATGTGTAATGCAACATTCAAATGGGTTTTCATAGTATAAACATTTTACATAGGATAGACTTGTCATCAGTGACTCCCCTAATCCAATGTGTCTTGCTCATACAGAGGCTCCTCAGGAATTTCGCTTAATACATCCAATGTGCCTGAATTATACGGAGGCTTCTTAGGACTTTCGCTTAATACATCCAATGTGCCTAACTTATAAGAGGCTTCTCAGGACTTTCGCTTAAAACTTGACATACATCATGCACCAGGGGCATCTTAAAGATCTCCCCTTGGATTTTGTGGATCCATAACATACATAACATAACATAACATACTCATAAGTCATAACCATGGGGGAAGTTAGTGGGTCATCCATCCATCATGCACCAATAATAATTATGCAATTATGCAACATATTCATGCTCTAGATACATATACCCTAAATAAATATGACATGATATATGAGGAAGATCATAAATTAAATTAGATAAAAAAAATTTAATATATTAAGGTTAGAATTGCTCACCTCTTGTAGCCTATCAACTAACTAACTCAAATTGTAGCTATCCTCAGATCCTTAACCTTTCGAGTCCCTCAAGTCCGATCCTATAACATTGGACCCTAAACAGCTAAACATGGCTCTAAAACTCTATACACATATTGAACATCTTATTTAAGGCCCTTAGGAACCATAAAATCATGTTTTTGAACCTTAGAAGGGAAGGAAGAATAAGTCTGGCAGTACCAACTTTGGCTTACGAACCTATTTTCTAGATCCTCCTAAGAAACTGCATGCATTGGCTATCGAAACTATGGCTTTTGGCAATTGAACCTGAAAATTTCTAGAATTTCCAAATAGAAAACCTACAGAATCCTTCTCCCAAAAACCTCAAAACTCATCCCAAAGTTCCAAAACACAAATCAAACATTTAAACATGTCTCTAAAGCCTAAAACAACTTGAAATTACTCTCAAATCCAACATACAACCTCCAAAATCACAAAACCTATTTTTTTTTCCCAAAACTATCATAACATAAACAAGGATTTTGCTCAAATCCATTAAGGGAAACTAGTCATTTAAGGTCCATAACACTTAATCCTAACTAACTAATAATGAAACATGCAATTTCAACATAAAATCACAAACCCTAACCCTAACATGTATAAACTTCCAAAATCTCATCTGAAACATAACTCCAAATAAAATTGAAGTTATAAAAACCAAATGCCTCATCAACATGCTTGGATCTTCTTATTAGATCAAGAAGAAAAGAAAGTCATCTTTCTTCTTGGAGCTTGAAAGTGAGGGAACCAAAGACCCAAAGCTTGAATATGCTCCCCAAGCTTCTAAATAGAAGAAACCACCTTAAAATCCTTGAAAATGTCAAGCAAATCCCCTCAAAGACCTCCTTGTAAGCTCTAGAGGTTGAGAGGAAAAGGAGAAAGAATAAACAAATTTCTTTTGATAGAAAATACCCCTTGGTCCCTTTTTATACCCTCACTATTAAGGGACTTTCGGCTGCTGGAAGCCCAATTTTTGGCTGTCAAAGTTCGCTCTATTCGAGAAAAGTATTTGAACAGAAAAAGGAATTTTGGCTACTGAAAGTTCATTCTTTTGTTGCCAAAGTTCCTTCTGCCCAAAGGAAAACTTAAAAGCTTTTGTAAGCCAAAACCTTTAGCCTTTTAATTTTTAAATAAATTTTGAATACATCACACACACACACACATATATATATATACACACACACACACTTCTACCACCACTTCCTTATCGGTGGGATCTTCGACTTTGCCAGAATATTCCATCTATGATAGAAATTTTGAAGTCAGGAAATGGTGGGTGTTACACTGAGATTCCGAATAACTAGCATCCTAATCCATATATAAACAAGTTCGAAACTCAAGATAAGGTACATTCTGAAAAATTGAATAAAGCAGTCTACTTTCTGTAACCTTTTGATAAAATTATTGCTGACTTAAGCATCGGAGTGACTGTCCGACAACCACCGGACCTCACCTCTCTTCTTATTCTCAGGTCATCCAGGATTCAGCCATTGGTCACTGACTGAGTATCTGGGAATCCACAGCAACATCAAACATGTATAAAAAACCATTACAAAACCAACAACAATCATAATGGTGAACTATGCGATACTAACCAAAAACAAAAATCCATATTGCACATCTTAATCTCCACTTCAAATATCTTCTTGCATGGGCCTATTATAATTGCGCTTCATTTCACATCTACATTACATGTGTTTAAACTATCCAAATGAACATCAACAAAACTAACAAAAAACTTCTATTCACTCAAAATATCAACAAAAAAAAGTTAATATAAACAAAATTCCCCTAAGAAATTATACAAAATAACGTTAATAAAAAATATAAAATATAAAATATACAAATTCTCTAATTATGATTTTCCTATAAATTAAACATTTCCAATCAATTAAAAAAATTAAAAAATAAGATAAAATATAAAAATTTTAATAAAAAAAAAAACTAAAAAAATTACAATTGCTTCAACCTTATAACTTAAATATTGCTTATAAAAGGTTGGTCCCCGAATGAAGTTTTCCCAGTTAATTATTGGAATCCCACCATGTTAACATTCATCTTTCTAAAAAAGAATAAAAACCAAAATTAGTAAGCTAAAAAATATTATAAAAAAAACAACATATTAACATATAACAATATATTTTCCACAAAATTATAAACTAAATACTTAAAAACCTAGAAACAAAGATTAAGGCATAACGAAAAAAAAAAGGCAAAAAATCAAACACTAACATCCAATAGTACACAATAGCATAAAATCATCCATGAATAGGTAAAAATAGTACAATAATAGTATTTTTTTTTTTTAAAAAAAAAACGCTAAGACGATGATTCTAATTTTCATTATGATCAGTCAACTTTTGCCAACCACAAAATCTTCAGAGCCCTCTAAAGACTACATTCATATTGCAAGAAGAAGGGCTTAAGCCATTGACAGTCATAGACAGACAAGTCATGAAGGGTGAACTATATAAGTCATGAAACAAAAACAAACTCAAAAATAAGATTAAAATAAATTGAAATAAAATAACCTAAAATCCAAAAAAAAAAAAAAAAAAAAAAAAAAAAAAGCCATCTTACCTCTACAATACTGCAGAAAGCCAAAATAACTACAAGAAAGACTTCCAACATTTTCAGCCAAACAAACTGCAAAAGCATTTTTTTACCTCTTCAAAACCACCCATTAAAGTTTTTGACTCATCTACTTTTAGGAAACAAAAAAGAATAAAAAGACAATTAAAAAGTAAGGCAAAAAGGACAATTTTTTTTCTCCGGAAGATGACCTGAAATGACAGCACCCAACTTTGCCTTTTGCTACTTTTTTATTTGCATATGCGGTCAAGACTTCGCGAATTCCATATCTTTTTTTTATACATTTCTATTCTCAAAAGCCATATAAGTTAGGCAAGGATAAAATCATTTTGATCGTGAGTTATTCTAATATGTGTGTGTGTGTATGATTAACTGTGTCAATGGTATACAAAATAGAAGTGTAAAAAAAATATCACTGTGTCATACTTTATAATTTTAAATAAAAATTATAAAATAAATGAAAATTTTATTTTAAATTTCTATATGTAAATCATAGTTTTTTTTTAAATGAGTTTATTCTAAAATTACAAATTTATATTACATTCATTAGATATCAAAACCATTAAATCCTATATACACTAAAAAAAATAAATTATGCATTAAAATCGATTGCTAATCAATTTAGCAATTGATTCAGTCGATTGTAAATAGTAACCAACAACTAAATCTTTTGTTAAATTAATTAAATTTAAAAAAAATAATAATAAAATTTTCAGTAAAAAACTATTGGTTGCTACTAGTAGAAATCAATTTAGCAATCGAAATCGATTGTCAATAACAATCAAAATATAATCAGTTGTAAAAAAATTAATACCCTTAAATTTATAATTTTGTAACTATTTTATAAATCGGTTGCTACTTACAAGTAATTTAACAATCGAAAAATCTATTGCTAATTAAAAAAATATAAAAAAAAATTAAATTTCCAAATAACAAATAAATAAATTTTTAAAAAATATTACTAATAATAACTATTATAAAAAAAATATTAACAAAAAATTAAATATAAAAAGATATTTATAAGACAAATTACTAAAAAATTACTTTAAATATATATATATATATATATATATATATATATATATATATATATATATATATATATATATATATAAAACATACATTACTAAAAATTAATACTACAAATTATTTAATAACAAAAAATATATTTGTACAAAAATTTTTATTTTATGACAGAAAAATATATTAAATGAAAAAGATGGGAAAGAAAAAGATAATGAAAAAGAAAAAAAAAAAAGATGAGAAAGAAAATAGATGAGAAAGAAAATAGATGAGAAAAAAAAAAGATAATGTAGAAGAAAATAGATGACAAAACAAAAGATGATGACAAAGAAAATATATAAGAAAGAAAAAGATGAAAAAAATAGATGACAAAAAAAAAGATGATGACAAAGAAAATATATAAGAAAGAAAATGATGAAAAAAATAGATGAGAAAAAAATATTGAAGAAAATAGATGATAAAGAAAAAGATAATGAACAAAATATGTTAGAAAGGAAAAGATAGTGAATAAAATAGATAAGAATTAAAAAGATAAAGAAAATGAGAGAAGAGAGAAGAAAGAGAAAAAAAAATGTAGTGGGGAAAGAAAATGAGTAGTGATTTATATAAGCAAATTAGCGATCTATTATCAGTTGCTGATTTCTTTTAAAAATTATACAAGAATTTTTTGAGGAAAAATTTTAAAACCAATTTACAATTGATTGCAAGATCGATTATTGTTAACAACTGATTTGCATATCAATTACAAATCAAAATAAAATAAAATAAATAGATTTAAATTTTTTAGAAGAAATATCAGTTGCGCTTAGCAACCAATTATTAAATTGGTTGCAGATCAAAAAATGGGCTAATAGCAACTGATTTTAATCAGTTTTGGAAATTTTGGTTATTATTAGTAATCGATTTATAAATCAGTTGCAAATAAAAAAAATTGGGTAGAAATTTTCGGGAGAAAAAAATCGGTAGCAAAATCAATTACTAATAGTAATCGATTTTAATTGGTTACAAAAATCGGTTGCTAACCGATTTATAAATCGGTTGCAAATAAAAAAAAATGCAAAATTTTTTCAAAGAAAAATTTAGCAATCAATTTGCAATTGATTACTATTAGCAACTGACAATGAATCGATTGCAAATAACAATCGATTTTTATAACTGATTGTAAATCAATTATTAACTTTTAAGACAGTTAAGATACTTCTTTAATTTAGCAACTAATTTCCTAAATCGATTGTTAACAGCAATTAATATTAAAATCAATTGCTCTTAGTAACAAATTTTAGTAATCGATTTTAAAATTGGTTGCTAATCGTATATTTAAGATTTTTTTTTTCATATTGATTGACAACTGATTTAGTAACCAATTATAAATTAATTGTTAATAGCAATTAATTTTAGCAATTAATTATAAATCGATTGCTAATAACAATTAATTTAATGGCCGATTCTTGAATCGATTGCTAAATTTTTAAATATTAAATATTTTACTAAAAAAAACGAAAATCATAAATTAATTGTAAATTTTTTTACTAATAACAATCGATTTCAATTGGTTATAAAAATTTAATTACAAAACTGATTATTTTTTATAGGGATAATTTAATTCTTGAAAAAATAAATAACCATCAATAATTTAATTATATATTAAAAATCTAAATGATTACTATTTTTTATCATATATGTTGTGAACGTATTTAAAGTGATCTTGCATGATTAGCTAGATTAATTCTTTATTTCTTAAATGTTTGTTTATTTTAATTATTATTTTATTTTTAATTTTAATTATGGAGTATAATTTATAATCTAGTTAATAAAAAATATTATTTTATTAAAAAATTAAAATAACGTAACTCAACAAACAGAAATCAAGTCTTCTTTGAAAAGGCATAGAGCATTACTTAAAAAAAAAAAAATTATTAGACAAAATTCAATCTCTCTACATTCTCCTAAAGCAACCAAGAGTTATTGTACATTGAATATTAAAAACATACGTTATAAATCTCTAAAAGAGATAATAATGTTGTTAGGCTTGCACAGTAAACCAATTATATTCAATTTTGTTTAGCCACTGCAACGCGCAGGTCTAATTTTAGTTTTTATATATTTGTCATTGTCAGTGATCTTTAGATTTCGCCTATGATAAATCACTTTAAGATTTATTACATTATCATATTTCTTTTTGAATGATGTCCACTGCTACAATAATTTTGTACAATTTTTTTATTCAAATACAATACAGATTGAAATGTATAAATATAGATTCTAGGTATATGTCAATGAGATCTATTCATTTTCTTATTAATTAAATATTAATTTTATTAAATAACAGTTTATCACTAAAAAAATTTTATTTTAACACACGTATTTTAAAAAATAATCTAAAAAAGAAACCATGTTAGTAAAATTCAGCCTCACATAATTGAAGTATTAGTAGAAACAGTGGCAGAGCTACTTGGGCCAACCCTCAAGAGCTCCCATGAAAAATATATAATTTTTTTTATTTCTATTACTATCCAAGTTCAAATAAAGTTAGTAAATAAAATTATATTTAAAAGTTAAATTAATTTAGAAGTATAATAGAATTTAATTAAGAAGTTTGAAGTTTATTTTGAAAGAAATTAAAGAAAAAAAAAAGGATTTGGTTTTCAATTCGGTCAAACTCGAATTTGTTAAGATTGGGAAATTTGAGTCCAAATTGGATTTGGCTATGCAAGTAAGTTGCATGTGAGCGGAAAGCATAAGCAGAGGACGTGCACCGAGATTGAGAGTAAGGCCATTGATTTGTTAGTTTTCTTTGAGGATTTGTGAGGGAGAAAAATAAATAGTGATTGTAAATTATTTTTTTAATTAATAAATTTATTTATTTAATAGACTTACGTTAAATTTTTATTTTTTTTTTTTGATATGATTTTCATAATAAATGGTATCAAAGTTATAGTTTAAAATATCAAAGATGTCGAAGAAAAAATTTGAAATAGAGTTATTCGATGAGAAAAATAATTTTAATTTATGATAAAGCACTGTTAAATATTATTATATAGCAAAGATTACGATATAGTTATATATTAAAATTTTGTATGAAAAAAAAAATTTAAGATTATATATATTGAAAAAAAAATTGGATAGTATTAACAATGAAGTGATTATACAACACTTTTAAATGAAAAAATATTGTCAAATGTAATTTGTAAATTTAAGATTATTATAAAAATTTATTATTTTAAGAAATTATTTTTTTTATACTCAATTATAGTTATATATTAAAATTTTGTATGCATTATTATATTATTTTTTTAGTTGATAGTATATTATTGTATATAGTAAAAAAATTAATATTTTTTTTTATCTCATTGACATAATTTTCTAGCTCTCCTACTATATATATTACATCAAAATCTTTTCATTATTCATTTAGGAAAAAAAAAAATCTTTCTATCTTTGATTTTATGTTATTTATTTATAAATTTAGATTTTAACACGATAGCAATCTAGTGGAAATTTTAGTTCAATTTAAGGCAATAATTTATTAAATACATTAGTTCTATTTTTGATCCCTGATCAAAATTTCCCCCATTGAGTAGAAAGAATAAAATTATAACAGGCCATTTGATAAATTTTGGTACAAATTCTTTAAAATTAAAAATAAAGACTAAAATTAAAATAAAAAACAAAAATGTAAAATTTCATTGATAATTTGTCCTTGAAAATAAGTAAAAAAAATTCTGCAAAGTAAGGCAGAGCCAACGGTGGTTGAAAACATATGTTGTTTATAGTTCATAATTTCAACAATGAATCCAACTGTGTCCTGCTCGCCATTTCCATTTTTTTTTTCTTTTATACAGTTGATTGACAGGGACGCAAATATAAAATTTTATCATGTTAAAGACAACTTCGATATTATTAAATTAAAATTTATTACTTTTCATTCCATGTACTCAATCAGATATACTTGAAATTGTCTTAAACAGTTAATGAAAAAAAAAATTTTAATATATAAATGAAATATATTTTAATTATAAAAATTTAAAAAAATTAAAATTTTTTAATTTAAAATAATATTTTTCAAAAAAAAATTATCTCCTAATTTCGATCCCACATGAAGTCAAATCGTATTTGAAATTTAAAGACATATTAATCAATCACTACCGCTTTGTTTAGATTACAAGTTAATATTTCCGTCATTGTGTTTAGACATTCATTATAACAAGCGGATAATTATTAAAATTATATAGATAAATTATTTAATAGAAATTTTAATAATAAAGTAATTATATTTTTTAATAAATTTTGAAATTTGACATAAAATATAAATATTTTCATTTAATAATAAATTAAATATTTTTAAATAATATTACATTATAATAAAAAATAAATAAAGAAGCAAATGCGTACACTAATTTACTATTGTAATAGGTATTTGAGTTTCATTGTCTCAATATGAATTGCACATAAGGGTTATTTGGCATGGAACTCATTATCCTGAATTATGGTTTTTTATATATATATATATATATATATATATACTAGTGGGTGGAACCTGTAAGTTGATATATATTTATACGGTAAACATCTTTTTGAAATTTTCTTTGTATTCTTAGAGTTTTTCGATCTTCATTCAGTCTAAATATAGACTACAAGATATGTACTCCTTCAGATTGCTTTGTTGATATCAAGGCAATATCATAATTATAAATACTTGACTAATAGTTGAATAATTATTCTTTACTAGGCGAGTATCGTTCATAACAATATTGAAAAAAAAAAGTTTCAAATAGCATGGAGAAGCCTTGCTTCAAGATTTGTTAATTTGAATGTTGTTGATGTTTGAGGAGAATGAGTAATGTCATGTAATTTCTAACAACTAAAAAAACAGTGATTTACAATTAGTTTTGTAATACAATTAAATCAAAAAAAGAAAAATGATAATATGGAAGAGTTTACCATAAAGTGATTGTTGTAAAGTTTTTTGGTCATGTTGCAGTATCTTGTGCAAAATGAGAAATTAATACACAACAGATGGAAGAGAAGTAAGAAAGTAATTAAGGGAGTAGAATTTTTTTGGAGTCCTCTGTTTTTAGGAGATAGTTTACGATTATAAATAATTTATATTATTTATATATTAGTATATAGGATTCTTAAGCATCTAAGATTTCTTAAAATAGTTTTTAAATTTTGTTAGGTATTATGATTTATAATTTTAAATTTCATAGATTTCTTAAAGATTTCTTTTTCTAAAATTATTGTCAGTTATTTGGTTTTATTGACTTTAAAAATGTTTGTATATAAATGAAGAGTTTTTTTTTTTCTTTCTTTTTTATGATATTGCTGATTCTTGTCCATCTTTTGCATATATTCATGTTCTTGCTTTATATATATATATATATATATATATATATATATATATATATATATATATATATATATATATATATATATATGATACATATTAAAAATCACAGTAAATAGTAATATATTTATTTCATTTATTTTTATTTTTTAAATTTATTTTATCTATAATTATTTATCATTTTAAAAATATCAAAAAATATTAATTAATTGTTAATTCTGAGATGGGGTTTGCCAAAGCTGCAATTGGATGAGTTGATGGCATTTCTTTTATTTACATTAGTTTGTTAGTTGAATATATATGTATAATAAGAGTAGTGAAAACTAACTGTTTTACGGTTATTATTGAAAATGTCTTCAACGCTAGCACTTTTATATTGGCTAATATGAACCAACAGAAAGGGGATTGAACTAATATTTGCTACTACTGATACTTACAAATTTTTAAATCTAAGTCCTTTATGTTGAAATAATGGAAAGGGAATTTTTCTCTTCCTGTTTATTTTAAGTAATTATGCACTAATTTTCAGAAAAAAAAAATTATGCATTAATTTATGCCATCACTTCTACTCATTAGGATGCTTTTCCTTGATGCTCAGTTGATTAGACTATGGGGCATTAGAGTTTGAAGGGATATTGTTGTTGGATCAGAATATTCTTCAATAAATATGGAGCCGATTGGTCCAGTTGTTCTCGCTAGCATGGGTTACTTATCATATTTACTAAAAAGTATTAATTATTAATTATTTTTAATTTTATACTTATTTCTATTTGTTAGCATGATTATAGGAAAATTTGTCTTTACATGATTATAGAAGATTTGTTTAGCATAATTACAGTAATTAGCATGATTATAGAAGATTAGTTTAGTATAATTACAACAATTATTATTCTTGTCAAAATTAGCTCATATTCTCATGTATAAATGGATGTAGTATCTCTGTAAATAAGACAACATATATATACACAATCTTTTCCATCATCACTTATATTCTTTCTGCTAATATAGTATCAGAGCTTTAAGGCTTTTATTCCTAGTTTCTATGGTCTCTCTTCTCTCTCTACAACCTGTTCTTGTTCATTCTTTCATTCCTGTTATTATAACACTTCTTCTCCTCATCTTGTTATCAATCTAAGCTCTGCTACAGACCAGAAAACCAATGGAGAAATCTGATATTTCAAAACCTATTGCAATGGTTCTGACTGGTTCCAACTATAATCATTGGGTTCAATGAATGAAAAGTTTTTGGATAGGTCGCAAGTTTTGGCGTATTGTTACCGGAGTTATCACTACGCTGACAAAAGAGAATGATAAAACTGATGCAAAATTTGCTGACCGTTTTGAGGATTAGGATAGTAAAAATCATCAGATCATCACATGGTTTCGCAATACCTCTGTCCCGTCCATTCACATCCAATTTGCTGATTATGACTCTGCAAAAGAAATCTGAAATTTTTTGGCTAATAGATATCAGACTACTAGACTTGCCCATTATTATCAGTTGTGGACTACTCTTCATAATCTGAAACAAGAAGTAGGTCAATCTGTGAATGATTTTCTTGCCCAGGTCCAACTCATTTGGAATCAAATATCTTAGGCCAAATAAGTGAAGATCATCTTCATCTCATTCAAGTTCTAATGGCTCTTCGACCAGAATATGAGGCCGTTTGAGCGTCCCTGCTACATCGAAATCCACTCCCATCATTGGATACTGCTATTTAAGAGATTATTTTTGAAGAGACTCATCTCAGTTTGGATAAAACTCCTCAATTTGAAACAACTCTTGCAACTACTCGATTCTCACATCAGAGATCTGGCAATCAACTCTGTCAGAATTGTAATCAAATTGGTCATGCTTTTGCTTATTGTCCTACTATAGAATGCCAATATTGTCATAGTTGTGGTCATATTCTTGAACATTGTCCCACATGCCCTCCAAGACCAAAAGGAGGGCATTCTAAATTCAAGAATGTCTCAAAGCCTAGATCTTCCTCTGTCACTGTTGTTGCTGCTACTGAGGGTTCTACTGCCATCACCATGAGTGATCTTGAGGCACTATTCAAACAGGTTATCTCTTCTAATTCCCCTGCTGCCACTCCAGGTAATTCTTATTGGCTTTTTGACTCTGCATGTTGTAATCATATGATTATTAATCTTAAATTCTTATCTTTTGCAAAACCTGTATCTTCCTTACCACCAATCCATACTGCAAGTGGTACTAAAATGAACATCACACATACTGGTCATGTGTCTACCTCAAATCTTCATCTCCTTGACACCTATTATATCCCTAATTTGGCACTCAATATTATTTATGTTGGTTAGTTGTGTGAAAAAGGACTAAATGTTATTTTTTTTCTCCCCATGGTGTCCAAGTATAGGATCCACAAACGGGGCAGGTTCTTGGGATAGGTCACAGAGTAGGTTGATTATTTGAGCTTGCATCTTTACATCTTCCTCAGAGACTTGTGTCTGCAGCTACAATTCCCAATTCCTCCATTCATCAATGGCATCTTCGTCTTGGTCATGCCTCTGCCAGTAAAATCCAACCTTTAATTTCCCGTGGATTATTAGGATCTACTAAGTTTGAGTCATTTAATTGTTTAAATTGTCAGCTTGCAAAACAACCTGCATTGTCTTTTTCTCATAATAATGCTACTTCAGATACTCCTTTTGGCTTAATTCATTCTGACATTTGGGGTCCTTCTCCTATTTCTTCAATAAATGGTTTTCATTATTTTATGATTTTTATTGACGATTATTCTCGGTTTACTATTAAATACAATAATTATTTACACAATTTTTTAAAAAATCATCTTAATACCTCTCACCTCTCTCTTAATTAGGTGAAAGGGTAATTTAGTCAAATTAATGAGTATTTTTATTATAATTTAAGTGCTTTAAGAGATAGTACAATGAATATATTTATATTTTCAATTTCATAATTAGTAATTATATAAAAGTATTAATTCTTAAATTTAAAAATATATCAATTGGTCCAATTAAAATCTAAAAATATAGAAAAAAAGGCTCCAAATTTTATAAAAAAATAAATAAAAATACTAAATAATAAAAAGAAGCAATATACAATGAATATAATTAACATAGTTATATTTTCAATGTCATGATAATTAATAATTATATTAAATATTAATTTTTAAATTTAAAAATATATTAATTGATCTAATCAAAATGTAGAAAAATAGAGAAAAAAATTAAAAATTTTCTAAAAAGATAAATAAGAAAACTAAATAAGGAGAGATCACCTTCTCTTTGCTTTCATTTTAATAGAGATATATATGGATAAATTATACAAGTGATAACTCAATTTAAGGGTATGTAACACTAAAGTATCTAAATTTTAATTTATAATACAAAACCTCTTGATATTTAATTTAAGTATCCCAAAACCCTATGTGACTTTAAATAGTCTGTTTCTTGATTATTTATGCTGATGTATTATTTATCAAATTGAAAAAGTATTTTTTTTCATGAATTGATAGCTTTGGATAAATAAGTTCTAGGTTATTGAAGTGTCAATCTGTGAAATTTGTATTGTCAAAATTATAAGTAAAAAGAGATCAATTTGTACAATTTGTATTGTTGAAATTATAAGTAAAAAGAGAAAAATTAAGTTCTTTTTTAGAATTAGTATTAAATTAACAGACAGAAAATATATATTTTGTTTTAATCTAACAAGTGTCACATCAATAAAAATATTTTAGATATAAATCAATTACTGAAAATAATAAGGAGTTTTATGTTATTTAAATTAAAAATCAAGGAATTTTATATTATAAATTAAAATTTAGATACCTTGTTATTACATATCCCTAAGTTAACCAGATATATGGATAGGTAAGAAAACCATTGTTCAACTTTTAGATTTTTTTTCATTTATTGATTTGGAGTGTTTAATAATTATAACTTTTGGATAAACTTTTTAAAGGTATTAGTTAGCGATTTAAAATTACAATCGAACAATTGGAATCTGTATTTTCATTTTGGATACTTAGTTGCAAAATTTTTAGAAAATTTTTATTAAAAGTTTTTTTATTAAAAATACAAGATAAATGATAAAATTCACATATTAAATACATTGACCCCATATCTTTTATATATTAGGTTTATTATGAGCTGAGTATAAATAAAAATTTCCTATATAGCATATCAAATACTGAAATGTGCAGTAGCGAATCTAAAAAAAAAATTCTGGAATCAATATATAAAAAATTAAGGGTAAAATATTATAAAAAATTAAAAATATAAAATAATTGTACTATACGAAATCTAATACCCTTAAAATAATAAAAAAAAATTACAGTATTATTAATGTTATCAAATATGTATTTCTTTGTATAAATAACCAAAAAGTCATTATAGTGATACCATTTTATATTAATGAAGTTTATTATTAAAAAATTATAATAGAATTTTAAAAATGTATTAATTTTTCAATACACAACATATTTTTTTATTTTAATTAATTTTAAATTTTATCAAAAAAAAAATTTAATGATTAAATTTATGAGAGTCAATATATACAAGTATACATATATGCAAAAGAATTTTGAAGAAAAAGAGGGTCAATTGACTCCTCATTTTCTGCATTGCATCCGCCAATGAACATGTGTGCTAATCCAATATAATTATGTTTCATATTGTATCACGTGATATGACTTTATTGCCTTCTTATAATAAAATAAATTTTCACTATATCAATAATTATATAAACAAAAGAAAACGTAAAACATATAATTAAAAACAAACCAAACAAAAATACAACAACGACAAAATTAACAATATTAAGACGAAATTTGGTTTGATTTAATTTGGTATATAAGTCAATCAAATTTATATATAAGTAGAAAATTATAAATAGTAAGCATCAATAACAATTCACCCAAAACATAAACTATCTTTGACAATAGAGTCATCTAACTAAAATCTAACAAAATACTACACTATTAAGCATACCCTAACACCAAAAGAGACACAAACAGCTCCATTACCCTTCCTTAACTCCAACATAACATTGCTTATTGCACTGATTTAATGCAACTTTCAAATTGTTTTCTCCAACTCATTTAAAAACCAAATGGTCGACACCCACTTCAACTCCATTATCGATTAAAAATTTGAAAAATCAGTAGTCAAAATACGACCTGTAAAACCCATTAATTTAGATATTGTAACAGGCCAAATCCTATCTTCACTTTACAAGTAGCATTTCTTCACTTGAACACCAATACGACTTCTAACAAAAGATGCAAGCAACTATTAAAAAAAAATTAAAAAAAAAAATTATTATTTTTTAAAACAAAATTTTTTTACCATAGATGACTTTTCCACATTGTATCGCTTCACAATTTTGGCAGCCACACGATCATCTCTACAAAATAAACAAAAAAAATAAATAAATAAAAGTATCATCAAATAAAAATAATAAATCAAAAAATAACAAACTATGAAACTAACCTATCATCATCAATTTCTTCATAGCAACGTTTATGAATATATTCCTTCAATGTAGAATCATCATAAAAAAGAATAAGTCTAAAAACTCCATAACCAATATATGTAAAATTGATTACAAAACCAACAACAATATTATAACGGTGAACTGCGCAATCCCAACCAGTCAAAATACAAAAACCAATGCTGCACATACTAATCTCCCCTTCAAATATTTTCTTGCATGGACCTATAATAATTGAGTTTCGTTTCACATATACATTATATGTGTTGAAAATATCCAAATGACATCAACAAAACTAACATAAAACTTCTGTTCACACAAAATACCAAAAAAAAAAGTTAATATAAACAAAATTTTCCTAAGAAATTATAAAAAATAACTTTTAATAAAAATAATAAAACAAATATACTGTTTGCGAAATTTCTAATTATGATTGTCCTATATATATATATATATATATCAAATCAATAAAAATTAAAAAAAAGGATAAAATATGAAAAATTATATCCTAAAAAAACTTTAAAAAAAAATTACCATTGCTGCAGCCATATCACTCAAATATTGCTTATAAAAGTTTGCCCCCGAATGAAGTTTTCCCTGTTAATTCTTGAAATCCCACCCATGTTAACATTCACCTTCCTAAAAAAATTAAAAAAAAAAACAAAAATTAATTAGTAAGTTAAAAAATATTTAAAAAAAAAAAACAAACAACATATTAACATATAACAATATATTTTCTACAAAATCATAAACCAAATAGTAACAAAGATTAAGACATAACTAAAAAGAAGGGAAAAAAAAAGTACAGTAGCAAGAAATCAAACATTAACATGCAATAGTAGAACAATAGCATAAAATCATCCATGAATAGGTAAAAATAGTCACTACTCCGATATTGTCTTTTGGAGACAAATAAGATATTTATTATTAATAACTATTATTTGAGGCAAAATTTTATTAGTTTCTAAATATTATATTATTTGTTTCTAATGACTCATTTTTTGAGATAAAAATTTATTAGTCTCTGATATTATATTATTTATTTTTAATAATTAATTTTTTGAGGCAAAAACTTATTTGTCTCTAAATGTATAACTAATTGTTTTGAATAATTAATTTTTTAAGATAAAATTTATTAGTCTCTAAATGTTATATTATTTGTTTCTAATTCATTAATATTAACTTTATTTACATAAGAAGTTTTAAGTTTTTTTTGTTCATTTATCACTTAAAAATGCCCTTTTCATATTAAAAAAAATTAATATATATATATGTGTGTGTTAAGTATGTATAGATTATATACAAATAAAAAAGTGATTTTAAAAAAATTAAACATGTAAATACATAAAAATATATACATTTATATTGTATTATGTTTGTATATATTAAAATGAAAAAATTATATATTTTTTTAATATATATAATTAAAGCTTTTAATCAACATATTGTTATTAATCATTAAGCTAACAAGTGTTATTAATTTTTTAAGAAAAAAAATAAAAAAATTGATAAAAACACATTTATCATTAAACTACGAATATTTTGATGATTTGAATTTATTAATCATACATATATTAATATATTTATTTTTTAATTATTATTTTTAATGAAATTTGTACTTAAAAATATATGAGTAATATAAAAAATATGATAAAATTTGATTATATACTATACTATGTTAATAATTCTTTATTATAGTAAAATATTTATATGTTAAATTGAAAATTTAAATTCTAAATTAAAAATTAAGAAAATAATAATTTATAAAAAAAAAAGAAAAAAATAATGTCCCACATCATTTTTTTAAGAGCTTGAAAGGTGATATTTTCCTATAAAAAGTAATCCTCTTTTCTCTGCATTTCAAGTAAAAGTGGGATCCATTTACGGAGTCCATTAGTTATAGTTTTTTTTTTTAATTATATTTATTTATTTTAAATAATATTTATTATTTTTAATAATTTAAGTATATTTCATTTAAATTACGGTATTAAATAAATATTATATTACTAAAGACAAATAAATGTATTTATATTAATAATTAATGATATGAAGAAATTAATATATAATGATAAAATAATTTCTTTTTAAAAAATATTATTAGAGATAAATTTATTTGATTCTAAAAATAAATTTAGAAATTTTAGTATAGATAATTAAAGTCAATTTTATTTATTTTTAAAAATAAATTTAGGAGCAAATAATATAGTTTGTTAAAATAGAAAGGGAGATAAGTTTTTTTTTGCCTCTATAAGTTATTAATATAAATAAAGTATGTTTGTCTCTGAAGGTTAAATTAGTGTCAAATGTATATTTGTCTTCATATCTATTTTTAATTACATTTAGGGATAATAATAAATGAGATAAATAATTATTTATCTCTAAAAATATATAAAGATAAATAAATAACTTTTTGAATAAAAATTTTTAGTTTCAATATAATAATTTTAGTACAATAATAGAATAAAAAAAATAAAAAAATAACAAAAAAAAAAAACTTACCAGACGCTGAAATTCTCTACAAGAACTTGAATGATCATATTCTTTCAACAAACAAGAAAAATGATATGTAAAAACTGCAAATACACCATTTCCATAATATATACGAAAAAGCCAAAAGACAATGATTCTAAATTTCATAATGATCAATAAACTTTTGTCAGCCACGAGCAAAACACAGAGATTGTCCACGCATTACAGTCCTCACTTTAAATTTACAATAACATGGTCGTATAATAATTTCTCTCTCATTTAAAGATTCTATATAAATCCTTACAAAATGTTAAAAAATAAAAAACATATAATAAAATACTAATAAAAAATAATACATATATAATTTAATAAAAGAAGAAATAATGAAAAATAAAAAAACAAGAATGTAAAAAAACCAAATAAATTATTTCATCACATATATCTATAGAAAAGTTTATATAAAAACCCCCCCTTGCACAATTGCATCATCCAACACGTTATGTACGCTGCTAGCTAGCTAAGGGTGCACATGGCTCGGTTTAGGCAAGTTTAGGGTATTTTTCCAAATCAAACCGAAAAAAATTAATTTTGATAGTATTTAAATTAAAATTAATAAATTAAATTATAAAATCACGTATATTCATTTTTCATATTAAATGGGTTAGATTCGATTTGAGTAGTTTTTACTTATTTTAATACTTTTTAAATTTTTATAATTTAACTCTTATTAAACTTTTTTCATATACATATTATTATACATTAATTAAAAAATTAAATATTAATTTAAAATTTATTATTCAGTAAAAATAAATAAAAATAAAAAATAAATTAAAATTATTCACGTATTTCTTTTATATATATATATATATATATATATATATATTTTTTATTTGAGTTTGGTTTTTACTATGCTAACCCGAAACATAAAACGAAAATTTGGTTTATAATTATTTTTAAACCATAAATAATATTTAAATATATAAAAATATTAATTTTGATTTGAATTTATCCGGGTTGATTAAGTTGGTTTGGTGGTTTCTTTATACACCCTAATAGTGATAGCCATCACACCCGTTTTCGTCATAAAAGAAATGAAAACAATATTAATACAATTTCAAAAAAAAATTAAAGAATTAATCAATGAAGTAACTAAGTTAATTTGTTTAACATAAACTCAACGCATAATGGAGTACCAGTTAAATTGGAGACGTATTAAATAAATAAAAATTAATTAATCATCACATTTAATTATAATAATATAAAAGCATTAGTTTTTTATTTAAAATAAAAATTTATTAGTTATAATCTTAATAATCATATTTAAAAAATATTTTTAATATTATAAGACAATAACACTTATTCAATTAATAACAAATAAAACAAAAATTAAAATTTAAAATCTAAATAAAATTAAAAAATAAAAGAACACAAACTCACTTTTACAATATTGGCCATCTATGATATGAAAACTTGCAGAGAGAGAGAGATATATGTCTTTGTCAGACGATTGTGTAAAAAACACAAAAATTTTATAGAAAAGAAAAAATATGATAAATAAAAATAAAATAAAGAAATTCTCAATTGAATAAAAATTTATTTTTAAATTATTATTTTACAAATATATATATATATATATATATATATATATATATATATATATATATATATATATGTTTCTTTGACATCCAACTGTCGCTTTTTCTCATTCTTTTTAATTTTTTTTATGCAATTAATTCAGCAGAGCTTCGAATATAAAATTTTATGAAAAATTTCAATATTATTAAATTAAAATTTATTATTTTTATTTAAAATTATCATTAAAGAGCTAATGAAAAAGTATTTTTAATATTCAAATTAAATATATTTTAATTATAAAATTTTAAAATAATTAAATTTTTTAATTTAAAATAATATTTTTCAAAAAAAAAAATTTTTTTATCACCTAATTTCGATCTCACATGAAGTGATGTTGTATTTGAAATCTGAAGACAAAATTAATCAACCACTACCGCTTTATTTAGACTACAAGTTAATATTTCCGTCATTGTGTTTAGATCTTCATTTACACACGCACGCGGATAATTATTAAAATTATATTAATAAATTATTTAATAGAAATTTTAATAATAAAGAAATTATATTTTTTTAATAAATGTTGAAATTACACATAAAATATAAATATTTTCATTTAATATATATTAAATTTAATATTTTCATGAAGTGTGTACATTAAAATAATATTGCATTATAATAAAAAAAAAAAGTAAAAAAGCAAATATGGACACTAATTTACTATTATAATAGGTATTTGATTTTCATCATCTCAATGTCCATTAATTGCACAAAATGGACATTATGGAACTCATTATCCTGAATTATGGTGTGTTTTTGTTTTTAATATTAGAGAGTAGAATCTGTGAGTTGATATATTTTTATACGGCAAATATCCTTGTTTTTATTTAGCGTTACAAATTTTTGAAATTTTTTCTAGTTTTCTTCTGATTTTTATTTAGTCCAAATAAAGACTACAAGATATGTACTTCTTTATATTGCTTTGTTGATATTAAGACAATACCATAATTATATATACCTTGAATAATAGTTGAATCATTAGCCTTTAGCAGCCCCTTGTCTTTTATAACAATATTGAAAAAAAAGATAAGCTTCGAACAACATGGTCATTTTAAGATTTTATACAATGGGTAACTTGTTATAAATAGCTTGTATATTAGATAGTATAGAGAGAAAGAATTCCTATATTGTTAAAATATAAAAAAGTGAAGGAATGGCAAGAGTGAAATATGTATAGAATTATATATATATATATATATATATATATATATATATATATATATAATTCAATATATATTATTCTATTATGGCACTTGACAAGTATATGTGTGAAATAAAATAATTATCATATTGTAATTTTCGTAAATAAATTACTAATAGATGTGTTTATTAACAAGTAGATGTGTCTGTTAATAGACAGACATATCAATTCTATACAAACAGTCACAACTGTTTGTATAGGTGTCTGTTAATAAACAGACATGTCTATTCTATACAAAAAGTCATAACTACTTGTATAGGTGTCTGTTAATAAACAGATATGTCTATACAAATAGTCACAACTATTTGTATAGGTATCTTTTAATAAACAGACATGTCTATTACATAAACAGTTGTATCTATTGGAGATAGACAGATGTGTCTATCTAGTAAATGTGCCATGACTTTACATTCTTTATAAATATGGATGAGTTTTTTCAATCCAGATATACTACTTCTACATCTTCTTCTTTTCTTCTAGTCTCTCTAAATTCAGTTCATATAAAGAGTTCTTAAGGGAAATCTTCAAGAGTTGCTGTCTGCAGATTTCCGGCTTTGTTGTATCCTGGAGGTATATTGCCATAACCTTGCAGCAATCTAGTGGGGGCAATTAATACCTTAAAGATAGTGATTCATCACGCCTCAAAGCCTATTCTACACCTACTACGTCAACAATTTTAAGGTATTAATCGCAATAGAGTCTAAGGCTGTTTTAGTGATGGATCAAGAGTTCGTGAAACTTGATCATTTTAAGGAACAAATTATGTTCACTGAGAATGTGAAAGCAGATCAAGAAAAGAAGATGAATTGCCATGCAAAAGTCATATTCTCAACAATTCATCAGATAGGCTATAAAATTTGTTTACCTCTGTCAAGTCTCCAAATGAAATCTGTAATTCGTTAGAATTCGAATATAACACAAAAAAAAAAAGGTATGGATAAATTTCTCATTATGAAATATTTTGAATTCTAAATACTTGATAATATGCCTATTATGGATAAGTCCATGAGTTGCATATCTTTGTTTCAAAGTTTAAGGATTTGAAACTGGTAGTTCCTAAATCATTGCAATTAGGAGGAATAATAGCACATCATACTTCTAGTTTGAATGATTATAGGAAGAAATTACTGTATGCCACATATGACTTTTCTCTTAAATAGATTCAGAAATATTTACACATTAAAAAATTTTTATGTGATAATTTATTTTATGTTGATGACATGCTTATAATTAGAAGAAATATAAGGTTATATTATGATGCTAAAGCTCATGGCGAACGTATTAAAGAAGATAATAAGATTTATGTGCATAAGTCGAAAAACACTTTTTATATGCATAAATCCTAATTCATATTGATTGTGTCTATCACTAACTAGGTGGGGATATTGTTGAAAATATTAGTGATAGGAAAATTTGTCTCATTTCAAAAGAGTTATGTCTGTTCATTAAAAGATATCAAAATGAACTATTTATTACCGATAATTATATCTGTTTTAAAATGTGTAAATGAACAAATATAATTGTTCTAAGAGATACAAAGTGAATGGTTGTATATGTTCTAAAAGGTATAAGTGAATGGTTGTATCTATTCTAAGAGGTATAAGTAAACGGTTGTATATGTTCTAAGAGGTATAAGTGAACAGATGTAATTATTCTAAGAGATACAAAGTGAACAGTTGTATCTATTGTAAAAGGTTTAGAGAATAGATGTAATTGTTATAAGAGATACGAAGTGAACTGTTGTATCTATTTTAAAAGGTGTAAGTGAACAGATATAATTATTCTAATAGATACAAAGTGAACTATTGTATATGTTTGAAGAGATGCAAATGCTTTATAAATAGCAGTTTGGAACAAAAAATCTATTAACTTTTCTTTTTGGTTTCTTCTCTTCATTTTTACCGACAATCAACATTATTATTCTTTAATTTATTCTTGGGAGAATTTTAAAATTGCTGTCTAGATTTATATTTTGGTTATTATCCTTGAGGGATCTGCCTAAAACTACCTAGCTATAATATAGTGGGGGTTTTACTCTTTGTCAATTTCATTATATTGAGGGAAGCAAATACTCCATATGATATTTATTACAAATTGACTGGAAATTTTGGTAGAATAATTGTTCAAATTGAGTGTGCTACTGCTATTGGTAGCTTAATATATGTTATGCATTGCACTACTCTTGATATTGCTTTTGCAATGTATAAATTGTCAAGATATACTAATAATCCTAATGTGGAATATTGAAAAGAAATTTCAAGGGTTTTTGGATATTTAAAAAAGGAATTATAAACTATAGATTATTCTGTGATAAATTTCCAATTGTGCTAAAACCATATAAAGAGTTTTATCCATGTAAAGAGTTATGTCCCTTGGCCAAAAGATGTAACTAAATGAAAAGATGCAATTCTTCTAAATAGTTACATGCATGAAGAGATGAACTTATTGGCCAAAAGGTTGGTACATTTTGAGTAGTAAATATAAGAGCCTTGCAAGTCATTTGTAAGAAGTGACAAAAGGACAAATGAATATGCATTTGTGTGTGTGCAAGTTTAGCTTGGTCCTTTATTGTTAGATACTCTCATTTTAAACAAGTTATGGAGCAGTTTATTTCTGCAAATAAGGTACATATCTAGACTGTGAATTATTTATGTAGTTCATGTTATAAATATGTGATTATATGGTTGACTAGTGAAACAAATATGGTGGAGATCCTAGAGTTATACAAATGCCAATTTGATAAGTAGTACTAAGGATAATAAGTCAACCTTTGATTGGGTGTCCACTTTAAGTGGAGGTTCTGTTTCTTAGGCATCAAAGAAACAAACTCGTATAACTCATTCTATGGTAAAATCCGAATTTATAACTTTGGCTAATGTTGGTAAAGAAGCAGAATGGCTAAGAAACTTGTTATCGGATATTAAGTTGTGGCCACAACCTGTGCCATCTATTTCTTTATATTGTGATAGTCAAATCACGATGGTTAAAGCTTATAGTAAAATATACAATTGAAAGTATATACATATAAGCTTAAGACATGAAAATGTAAGACAATTAGTCTCTAATGGTGTTATTACCATGCTATGTTAAATCCTATAATAATCTAGCAAATCCTTTAATAAAAGGGCTCTCGAGAGTTATGATCATAAATACATGTGCTGATTAGGATTTAGAATATTCCATTAAATTTACTACTGATGGGAACCATACTTTATAGTATTATTACTAAATAAAGTTTAAAGGGTAACAACAAGTCATTAGTAAATGTTGTAATTAAGTACTTAGTGTACTAAGTTAATGGAATGAGGATGGGTATTTATACTCTTAATGAAGTTTAAAATTATTACAAAGGAAACTTCACCTATATGAACATAGGAAGTGGTGTCGCTTCAACAAAAGTGAGAATAACTTTTGTAAATGTTCATGAAAACAGGAGGTAGCACAAGGCCATATTCGTGCTAAAATTTTGGTGAACTTTTTAAGTTGAACTAATTGATTCGTGTATGTAGTATTTCCGGTTCTATTTAATAGGAATCTAGATTTAAGCTAAGGCCACCATGATTTCTTTAGAACTTTGAAATACTTACACTAAAGAAAAGTTTAAATCGAAAGATACTTTTCATTATGCATGAAACAATGGGATCTAACAATACAAGCTAAGTGGGGGATTGTTATAAATAGCTTGTATGTTAGATAGTATAGAGAGAAAGAATTCCTATATTGTTAAAATATAAGAAAGTGAAGGAATGGCAAGAGTGAAATATGTATAGAATTATATATATATAATTCAATATATATTATTCTATTATGGCACTTGACAAGTATATGTGTGAAATAAAATAATTATCATATTGTAATTTTCGTAAATAAATTACTAATAGATGTGTTTATTAACAAGTAGATGTGTCTGTTAATAGACAGACATATCAATTCTATACAAACAGTCACAACTATTTGTATAGGTGTCTATTAATAAACAGACATGTCTATTCTATACAAAAAGTCATAACTACTTGTATAGGTGTCTGTTAATAAACAGATATGTCTATACAAATAGTCACAACTATTTGTATAGGTATCTTTTAATAAACAGACATGTCTATTACATAAACAGTTGTATCTATTGGAGATAGACAGATGTGTCTATCTAGTAAAGGTGCCATGACTTTACATTCTTTATAAATATGGATGAGTTTTTTCAATCCAGATATACTACTTCTACTTCTTCTTCTTTTCTTCTAGTCTCTCTAAATTCAGTTCATATAAAGAGTTCTTAAGGGAAATCTTCAGGAGTTGCTGTCTGCAGATTTCTGGCTTTGTTGTATCCTGGAGGTATATTGCCATAACCTTGCAGCAATTTAGTGGGGGCAATTAATACCTTAAAGATAGTGATTCATCACGCCTTAAAGCCTATTCTACACCCACTGCCTCAACATAACTTTCTTAAGATAAAAAATTTCTGAATTGTTCAATAGTTGAAAGCTTTACTTCAAGATTTGTTAATTTGAATGAGCAATATCATGTAATTTCTTGCAACTGGAAAAAAATAATAATTTATAATTAGTTTTGTAATACAATTAAATTAAAAAAAAAGTGATGGTATGGAAAAGTTTACCGTAAAGTGATCGTTGCAAAGTTTTTTTTTTTTTTGTCATGTTGCAGTATCTTGTGCAAAATGAGGAATAAATACAAAGTAAAAGGAAGAGAAGTAAGAAAGTCATTAAGGGAGTAGAATTTTTTGGAATCCATTGTTGTTAAGAGATAGTTTAGAATTGTAAATAATTTATATTATTTATATATTAGTATACAGGATTCTTAAGCATCTAAGATTTCTTTAAATAATTGCCAATATTTGTTAGGTATTATGATTTATAATTTTAAATTTCATAGATTTCTTAAAAGATTTTTTTGAAAATTATTGTAAGGTATTTGTTTTTATTGACTTTAAAAATGTTTGTAAATAAATAAAGAGTTTTTTTTTTAATGATATAGCTTATTCTTGTCCATCTTTTGCATAAATATGTTATCTTTTTATTCATGTTCTTGCTTTTTTTATATAAATTTTGTAATATTTGTCTAGGTATTTTTAATACCATACTGAATTTTTCACTTTTTTTCTCCTTGGTCTGCCTAATTTTTACATTCATTTGGACATAAGAATATGTATTTAAATGAATTCAATTGGCATCATTCATTTTTTTTTAACTCCAAATCTATATATATTGAATAAAGTTATGACACATGTATGTGCGATAAATATATTAGAAACTACAAAAAAAAATAGTAGTATACTCATTTCGTCTACTTTTATTTATCATTTTTCTTAAATTGTTTTATTTATAATTATCTATCATTTGAGAATATTAAGAATTAATTGTCATTCTAAAATGGGGTTTACCAAAATAGCAATTGGACGAGTTGATGGTGTTTCTTTTATTTACATTAGTTTATTAGTTGAATATATATGTATAATTGGAGTTGTGGAAGGAAATGTCTTCAACAATAGCACTATCATATTTGCTATTATTGTGCATCGTGGAAGCATGTAAACTGCAAAAAAATAAAGTAAACACACAAAACATTTATTTTTACATGATTAACCCTCTCAGTATAGGGCTACATCCATGGGCATACTATCTTCCACTATCAATAATAATAAATCATCAATTACAAGCTCAAAACTATACTACCCATCAATCTAATTACACCTAAGATAGCTCACACTATATAATTGCTCATAGTAAATACATTAGTGAGTCCTTTCATTCTACTCAAGACATAAACCAATATATTTATTACTTTGACTTCAAATCACAAAGGTGTCTTTGTGGTATCTTCTACTATATGGGTAAGAGCCCTCTCACCAATGGACAAGAATTCCTTCCTCTTGAATTCTATATCCTTTATCCACTTTAGGCTGATGCTTCTCTCCACTATAATGGGCAAGTACCCCTCATCAATGGGCAGAGCCAAATCCTCAGCAATTGGCAAAGCCCCTCTCTACAATAGGCGACAAACCCTCTCTATGGGCAAAGCCACTCCCTATGGGCAAAACCAAATAACCTTTCCACTATTCTCCTATTTATAGTATTAATTCCCTCAATCCTAATCTAATTAGGAGTCCCACTCAATCTACGAAAAAAAACTAAAATAAGAGTTCTACTTAATATAAGAAATATTCCTCCATCCTATTGAGGAATATTTCTCCCACTCAAATTAGAAAAAGGTCTTTCTAAATCTCACTAGGATTTTGAGTCATAATTCTAAGAATCTCTATCTTGACTCAAAATCTATCAACTATTGCATACTTCAAATTCTTGGGTGTCATTAAATTATCAAATCTCTATGCTTGAGCTTGAACCCTTCAAATCTCCATTTTTTAATCTTCATCTTGGGTGTTACTTGCTTCTTTATTCAGAAAATCTTTTCGTCATCAACTTTCTTGATTTTGCATCAAGAGCTCCACCTTAAATTCAACTCTCCACTATCACTATTCTTGCATGTGTAACTTTCTATATGTCCCAGCAGCTCCACCTTCAACCAAACTCACCAAGATCATTTCCATGCTCTAATACCAATTTGTTGTGCACTGTAAAAGTGTGCAAACTACAAAGAAATAAAGCAAACACACAAAACATTAATATTTATGTAGTTCACCCTCTCAACATAGTACTAATGGATTCTGAATGTGGATGATGATAAGGAGAAGACAAAAGATCCATTACAAGATGAGTAGTTAATAGATTCTACTTGCCCATTCCATATTTGCTTAAAAAAGGAGTGGTTTGATATGATTAAAGAAAAGGAAGGAGAAAAAGTAAAGCTAGCCAATGAGAATAAGATGAAAGTTGAAGGTGTTAGAAGAGTGGAGATTGAACTGCATGGTGATCATGTAAAAGTATTCGATGAAGTGAGATGTATTTCTAAATTTGAAAGGAACTTAATTTCCTTGGGTAAGTTGGATTCTTTGTGTTATGGGTGTTCAATTCATGATGGAGTTATGAGAGTTAGTCAAGGTACTCTTGTGATCATGAAGGGTAAGAAGATTAGTACAAAGAATCTCTACAAATTGGAAGGAAGCACATTGATTGGAAGAATGTAAGGGAAAGCAAGAGGTAACATCAACAATCAAGAGTGCATTGAAGTACTCAAGAGAAAATTGACTTTTGCAGAAATTGTCCAACTTTATTTGACTTGGAGCTGGAGATTGTTAAAGTCCAAGTCCAATTGGAATTAGGAAGTATAATTAGTTTAGAAAATTTAGTAGAATTTAAATTATAAAGTTTAATAATTAGAGTCCTAAAAAGACAAAGTTTTTAGTGGCCTATATATATGTGTAGTTAGTTGGCCATTTTATGGGATGTATTATAGAGAGCTCACAAAGTAAAGATGTATATTAAATTTTGTGAGTTTTGTTTGAGTGATTTTGGGGGTGAGAAAAATAATTAGTGGTTATAATTATTTTTTCTTGATAGTGGATTTATTGGTGGAGTAGGCTTATGCCAAACTATGTTAAATTTTGTGTTCTTTATTTTGTGTAGGTATGATTTTTTCACAATAGCTATTATGGACTAGTGGAAAGAAAATTGAACTAATATTTGCTATTACTGATACTTATAAATAGGGGTGAGCAGATTTCGGTTTAAATCAAAAAATCGAACAAAAACGAGTAAATTCGGTTCAATCGGTTTGATTTTAAAATTCAATCGGTGCAGTTCGGTTATTTTCATAAAAAATCAAAAAAAGCCAAACCGAACCAAAATTACTAATATATATATATATATATATATATATATATATATATATATATATATATATATATATATATATATATATATTGTAACACCCACACTTTAACAAGTCCGTACATTCTACTATTCTAGTGACAGGTGTCGGTCCGGACAGCTAGAATGTATGGAACTATATTTAAACTATAGTGAAGATTCATAAATAATTCAAATAAGTGTAAGAAAAATTAAGGAAAAATTTTAGAAATAAAATACAATAAAGTTAAATGAGCCGGTGCCCCGGTGATAAGTGACCCTAACGGGAAGTAGTGGTGAAGACAGCTAGTAACCCTAAACTTGAGGGGAATCCCGTGAAATAATTTTTGGCATTCCAAAGAAGAGTTACGGAGCCCTGGGTAGCATTAGAATGCCAAGAAAAGGTTAGAAGAATTTTATCAATCGGTACAGACGATTTTGGCTCCTTAAGCCAAACGGAGGGCATTTTGGTCATTTCGCCTTCAGAGGCGATTTTTGACCAACTTGTCCATTTAAGTAAGTGAATTATATGACATAAAATATAAATAAATATTGCTAAAAATTAAATTGAAAATGAGTAAGAAAGAAAAGAAAAGAAAATGAATAAAAATTGGAATTATGACATAAAATGATGTCATTTAACATGCCTCCACCAATCACAATGCAATAAGCTTTCTTAAAACAATTAAAAGAGATAAAAATCAAAGAAAAAAAATCAGATTTTCCTTCTTCTTCTTCAGCTTGCCGAGACACTTCCATGAGCCTTCCACCATTTATGAATTTTTTAGCTTTATTTCCTTCCTTATCTCACCCCAAACCTACTAGTTGTCTTCACAAAAATTAATCCTAACACCTTGAACAATCCCTAGGCAGCAAAAAGGAAGGGAAACAAAGAAGTTTATCAAGCTTGGGGTTAGCTTTCAAAGAGGTTAGTGCTATTTCTCTTTACTTTCTCTTTAGATTTCATGTTGGGAGCATGAATTGAGTTGGAAATTTAAGGAATTGAAAGAAAATAATTATGTATGGATTGTTAGTAGTATGCCCTAGAGCATATCATTAGTATGTATCTTGTACATATTTTTATTAATAAAAGGCATTTCCACTTTTCCGTTTACATAATATATTTATGTGTAATAGAAAAGGTCCATTGATATTTTGTTAGAAATATTATTCTTAAGTTGTTAAGAATATGAGTGACAATATTTCTAGTACAAAGTATCATAAATAGGTTCACAATCGAGGATACTTCATAATAAGGACATGACTTATCCAGAAAGATTGTATTTATATTTGTTCCCAAGTTATTTATATGAGATATAAATAAGATGAAATGGTGAGTCTCATGCCATATAACAAATATGATAGGCACTTATAAATGATAAGTAGGCCAAACCAGTGACACTTATGATAAGCACATGGAGTTTACTCTTGTCAATGTTTTGTCATAAATCATATCATTGCATATAATCTTTAGACCTGAGATAGCACAGTTATCTTGTATATAGGTAGTTTGAGTTTGATACTGCTTCCATACTTGTACTGTGTATGGGTGTATGGGCATGTGTTGGCTCCTACTAGTTATATATGGAGGTAGGTGTTGATCAAGATGGAATCTGTTCCTCTAAGTAAATAGAGATAAAATCCTATGTTCATTTAATTGTTCTTGATATTTCAAGTTCCTGGCCAGGACAGATAGATTTATTCAGAAAAGAGTTTCTGATGAGAAAATCTTTTTAATCAAGAACTGGAATTAAAAGAGAACATAATATTCATAGCAAATGGAGTTTGACATAAACCATGACTCCAGCTTGAGTTGGGATTTTGTAACAGAGAGATTCTAGTGCATGGTAACATATGATTATAGGTTCATTTAAGGTAAACCTTATTACTAATTGGGTGGCCATGGCATGCTATGCTAGGTGTTAACCATGGTCTATGAGGTTCATAAAATGATTTAGAGAAATCATTTATGGTAAGAAAGAGTTCTGATGATATTAAGAGTTTATATTATGTCTCATTGCTAATTAGTGATGAGCCTAGTAAGTCACACACATACACAAGTTATCACCTATTTAAATATGATTTAATTAATTAATTAAAGAGTTTAATTGATTAATTAAATAGGTTTGGTTTGCAATTAAATTGCAAAGTCCCTAGCATGACTTGAAACCAAATCTAGATTATTGGATGTATAGTATAAATTAAATTTATATTTAAAGTGTTTAAATATGAATTTAATTAATGAGAAATTAATTAATAGAGATTAATTAATTAATGTATATTTGATATAAATTAATTAGAACAAGAAAAATAATTATTTTGGGTTAAGAACTCAAAATTAAGACACAGGGGCATTTTGGTCATTTCACAGTGTGACACGTGGCACCATGAGATGGTGACACATGGGATTACACATAAGCTTGCCAAATATTTTTTAATCATGAAAGATGATTAAAATCAAGATTAAATATAGGTTTGACACTTGGCACAATGTGATTGGATCACTTAAACCTAGAGCTAATCAAAGGGTGACATGTAGCAAGGGTTTAATGTGTTAACCTAGCTATATAAGTGTTGTTATGAAAAAGAAAAGCAACCAGCAGCCACTCCTCTCCTTTTTCACGCCATTTTGAGGTTCTCCATCTATTCTTCTTCATCTCTCATCAATTCAAAGAGATTAGCCATCAATCTCTTGAATTAAGAACACTAGAAATTGTTTCTAGTGTCCTGTTTACATCTCTAATCTCTTAAAAGGAAGAACTTGAATTTCTAATTAATAGAAAAAGCTTTAGAAGCTTTTCAAGGGCTGCCATAGGTGTTCTTGGTGTGGACAAGCTAGAGGGACAACATCTGGTGTCCTGAAGACGAATCTCAAAGGCGCAGACACGCTGCAGTGCATCAAGAGGTTAGTGTAATCGTTCTTGATTTAATCTAGGGTTCTAAAATTAATATGATTAATTTTAAAATCTTAAATGGCAAATAAAGATCCAAAAACATATTAAAAGACTTTTAATATGCTGTTTATCATTGAAATCAAATAGATAAAAATAAATCTTGCATGATGCATGTGACCCTAGGTGAAATTTTTGAATTCAATGGTATAAACTTGTATTTTTCACGCTTTCGTTCCTTCATGGATCAATTTCAATTTTTGGCAGCCTTGATGATTGAAGTGTTTGATGAGTTTTGAATGAGTTAAAATTGTTTATGGGTGGCTTTGAATGTGAATATGAGACTTATAACAACATTAAGTATGTTGAATTGATATACATGCATGAATGGATATTTGAGAATTAGGGTTTGAGGCATGAAGTTAGGGTTTTGCTCATGTGTTGGTGAATGAAAGTCCTAATGGTCAATTAGTGACCATTTGTCTGTGTTTAATGAGGAATTGAAGTGAATTATGGTTTTGAATTTGAGGTAGGGTATGCTGCCTCATAGGACCTGTAGGGCTAGATATGAGTCCAGCAAGTTTGGGTAGCTGTAACTTGAGTGCTGTAGGTTCAATTGGTGCAAGGCCAATTGGACATGAAACTAGACACATAATGGCACAACTTTGATGAAGAAACCTTGCCTAGAAAACAAACTTAGAATACCCTAAAAATTGACCAAATCCGGGTAACTAACCTGCTGGTCTTGGAAATTGACTAAATGAACAGTGTTTGTTGATTTGGCCATATCTAAGTGTAGAAATATCCAAATGACCTGAATTTTATATCAATGGAAAGATTAGACAATTTAGAACAACTTTCATAAAGAACACAAACTCAAATTCTGAACCTAACCAATTCAAATTGCTAGTCCAAATTAGGATATTAAATCTGGCAGAACCAAATTTGCCCAGAAAATCTGGGTAAGGACCAATCCGGCCAGTTATGGTAAATTGACCATAACTTGAGCTACAAAAATCCAAATGGAGTGATTCAAAAGGAAAGTAAAGAAGACACATAAAGGAACAACTTTGATGAAGAGAATTTTATCAAATTTCCATTGTAACAATGACCAATGTAACAATAAACTTAATGTATGAAATCTGAAAATTTTGAATAATATAAAATAAGCTTTGAAATGGTATTGGAAATCAATGCCAACAAAAATAAAATGCAAAATGTGGTATCTTGGTGAACTTAGGCTTAACAAATCTATTATGAATTAAAAAGTCAACTTTTGTGTAGGAATGGCCAAGTGAATAGTAACAACTAAAATTAATGGAGTGAAAGGTACCCCACTTAAATGATTTAATAAATGTTTAAATTATGTAAATGTGTATATGAGGGTTGTATTCTCATCACAAGTAGAACTTAGGAGATATTGTTAATTTAATTTGAAATGTGATTTATAAACGACTATAAATAAAATACTAAAGGTATAAAGGATGTGCAAATAATATTTGAGACTTAAGTTTCTTTTATGAATACAAATGAAAATACTTGAATCTAGGTACATATAAATGAAAATGCTTGAACCTAGGCACCTGTAAATTAGTGTAATAAATTAGCTAAATAATAAATAGATAGTGAGGTTGATATCCATGAAATGTTAATGGATTACTTGATAATTTTTATATAAATAGTGGAATGAATAAATGAATTATGTTAATGTATAAATGAGACATTAGTTCTCATTATTGTAGAAAGGAAAAGTATTTTGAGTACAATGGTTTATGAAAACCATTGTTGTGAAATGTGATCAACACAAATGATATAAGGTAAAATTTATATAGAAATGTATTTTAAAATTTTATACTTCTGTTAGAAATAGAATTGAAATGTTATAAATTATAATTACAATTTGTCATGAAATAATGAAGTCATAAAAAATAATATATTAACATTTAATGGTACTATATGCCCATGTATTGCCTAGACAGGTGTGTCAGATTGGATAGATTGGCATGCCAATAGGATATTATTTTAGCAGTACTGCGTAAGGCTTTATGCCTGCACTCATGACTTTATGCCCGCACTCATGGCTTTTATGCCCGATTATATGTTATCATGGCTTTTTAGCCATACTGACTGCATACGTTGTTGACGTTCTACGTCCCATGGTATGACGGCCCAAGGCACCGCAGTGTCTAGTGCAAATGACCCATTATCTAGTTTAGTCAGCCTATCATAGGTTACCTGGGCAGTGTAAATTATTGAAATTATTTAAGAACATTAGTAATTAAAAACATTAGAAAGTATTGAATGAAATGAGGAAAAAGATTAGCAATGGAAACATAACTGAATCAAGTAGTACAAATGAAATTTTCAGAATTATAGGAACCAAAAATACAATACTCCTAGAATTAATTTGTATATCGAATATTATTACTATATAAACTCAGCACTTCCAAAGAGGGACAAAATAGAATATAAAATAGTTGATATTAGAAATATCATACCAAATTTAATTGATACCAGAGGATCTAAATTATACTTTAGAATTGTACTTCAGTCTTTCTTATTTGTATATATTATTTTCTTGTTATATTATTGCACCACTAAGTAGAAATGCTTAGCGCGATGAATTTGTTTCCTTCGCGCAGGTACTGAAGATAAAGCTCAGTGGATATTAGACTGAGATTTTAGAGTCCGGATCTACAGAAGTATCAGAAGTGTTCAAGCTGTCACCTCTTCAGCAATATATGTAGGTAGGGCTCACAAAAGTTATTTTATGTATTTATAATTAGTTATTAATTGTAATATAAATTATTATATTATAATTAATTTGTACATCATGTAAATTGTGAATTTATTAAATTAGCTTGTAAATCATGTAAATTATGAAGTTTGAGAATTTTGATACGTAAATTGAGTATGAATGAATATGTATGCAAATGTGTTGCAAGAATTGAATGTGTGATGAGATGATTATGAAAATAACTGATGAGATTTTATTGTGAAAATATTATTGAAATTTCAAGCAGGTGAATAGTGAAATACGACAAATGGTAATAGAAACAGGAAAAACTTCGTTGGTTTCTCCATAGAAAAATAATTGATATTAAAATATAACGAGAACAAAATTTTTAAAGAAATAAAGTAAGATAAAATATGGTGCTCTAGCACTGAACGTAGCACACCTTGCTCGGCTACACTGTAGATGGGTGAGGGGTGTTACATTTATTGGTATCAAAGCACGGTTTAGGTGTTCCTAGGCATCGATAGATAGAATAAGATTGTGTTCATAACATGCACTGCATTCATATGAGCTGAGATGACACTAATGCAGATCTGTTTTCTTTGGTTATTTTAGGTTAAGGTATAGACCCAGAATCGCAGAGGGCAGTAGAGGAAGAATTAGTAAGCCGTATCCCGACTGGGAGTGATTTTGGAAATCGGGGAGATGCTGCTCCACCAGTGCAAGAGATGCCTGTACAACCCCAACAGGCCTTGTTTGAGCAAATGACCGAATTCTTTTGATAGATGACTGGGGCTATTCCACCACTGCCTCAGCAAAAATCACCTTTGGGAAAAATTAGGAAGTATGGAGCTGTAGATTTCAATGGTAGAAAGGAGGACGATTATTCAGCTGCGGAGTATTGGTTATAAAGGACTGAAAGAGTCCTGCAGCAGCTCTATTGCACACTAGAACATAGTTTAGAGTGTGCAGTTTTAATGCTACAAGAAGCTGCATATCGATGGTGGGATGTCATAACCAAGTTAGTGCCACCAGCCGAGGTGACTTGGGAATTCTTTCTGATAGAGTTTAGAAAGAAATATATAAGCTGTGTTCATGAAAAGGAACAGAAGAGGAGTGGTGATTAGCAAAAGATAAAATTTGGACAGTCTAGTAATAAGAGGCCGAGAGAACAATTAAGTCAGACATTTGATCAAAGTAGGAGACCTAGACCCAGCCCTATACCCAGAAGAGGTCAATCAGAGATATTAGTGGTGAGTGAACCAAGACTAGTAAGAAAATGTGGCTATTATAAACAATTGGCATAAAGGTGAATGTAAGGGATTGACTGGAGCCTGTTATAGATATGGGGCCATAGACCATTGTCTGAAAGATTGTCCAAAGAGGAATTTACCATGGACCCAGATAGAGGTCATGGAAGGACTAGGTGCAACAGTAACACCACTTGCAAATGTCACTCAAGCCGGAGAGGAGAAAGATGCCCCAAATGTAAATTTGAGGCAAAGTATCATTCCTTTATGATATGCCTAAGTGTATAATGATAGATTCGAAAAGACTAAATAATACCATATATATAAAAGGAGTAGACAGAGGAAGCAATAGAAAGGTAAAGGAATTATCTCAGATACCTACACTCGAAAAATTTAGAGGACGAAATTTTTGTTAGAGGAGAAGAATTGTAACACCCTCACTTTAGCAAGTCCATACATTTTACTGTTCTGGTGACCAATGTCGGTCCGGACAGCTAGAATGTCTGGAACTATATTTAGATTAGAGTGAAGAGTCATAAATAATTCAAATAAGTGTAAGAAAAATTAAGAAAAAATTTTAGAAATAAAATACAACAAAGTTAAATGAGCTGGTGCCCTGGTGATGAGTGACCCTAATGAGAAGTAGCGGTGAGGACAACTAGTAACCCTAAACCCAAGGGGAATCCCGTAAAATAATTTCTGGGATGTCAGAGAAGAGTTACAGAACCCTAGGTAGCATTAGAATGCCAAGAAAATGTTAGAAGAATTTTATCAATCGGTACAGATGATTTTGGCTCCTTAAGCCTAACGAAGGGCATTTTAGTCATTTTGCCTTCAGAAACGATTTTTGACCGACTTGTCCATTTAAGTAAGTGAATTATATGATATAAAATATGAATAAATATTGCTTAAAATTATATTGAAAATTAGTAGGAAAGAAAAGAAAAGAAAATGAATAAAAATTGGAATTATAACATAAGATGATGTCATTTAATATGCCTCCACCAATCACAATGCAATAAACTTTCTTAAAACAATTAAAAGAGATAAAAATCAAAGATAAAAATCAAAGAAAAAATTAGATTTTCCTTCTTCTTCTTCAGCTTTCCGAGACACTTCCATGAGCCTTCCACCATTTATGAATTTTTTAGCTTTATTTCCTTCCTTATCTCACCCCAAACCTACTAGTTGTCTTCATAAAAATTAATCCTAGCACCTTGAACAACCCCTAGGTAGCAAAAAGGAAGGGAAACCAAGAAGTTTATCAAGCTTGGGGTTAGCTTTCAAATTAGTGCTATTTCTCTTTACTTTCTCTTTAGATTTCATGTTGGGAGCATGAATTGAGTTGGAAATTTAAGGAATTGAAAGAAAATAATCATGCATGGACTAACTTCAATTTTTGGCAGCCTTGATGATTGAAGTGTTTGATGAGTTTTGAATGAGTTAAAATTGTTTATGGGTGGCTTTGAATGTGAATATGAGACTTATAACATCATTAAGTATGTTGAATTGATGTATGTGCATGAATGGATATTTGAGAATTAGGGTTTGAGGCATGAAGTTAGGGATTTGCTCATGTGTTGATGAATTGAAGTCCTAATAGTCAATTAGTGACCATTTGGCTGTGTTTGATAAGGAATTGAAGTGAATTATGGCTTTGAATATGAAGTTGGGTATGCTGCCTCATAGGACCTGCAGGGCTGGATATGAGTCTAGCAAGTTTGGGCAGCTGTAACTTGAGTGCTGTAGGTTCAATTGGTGCAAGGCCAATTGGACATGAAACTAGACACATAATGGCACAACTTTGATGAAGAAACCTTGCTCAGAAAATAAACTTAGAATACCCTAAAAATTGGTCAAATCCAGGTAACCAACCTGCTGGTCCTGGAAATTGACCAAATGAACAATGTCTGTTCATTTGGCCATATCTAAGTGTAGAAATATCCAAATGACCTGAATTTTATATCAATGGAAAGATTAGACAATTTAAAAAAACTTTCATGAAGAATACAAACTCAAATTTTGAACCTAACCAATTCAAATTGCTAGTCCAAATTAGGAAACCAAATCTGGCAGAACCAAATTTGTCCAGAAAATCTGGGTATGGACCAATCCGGTCAGTTATAGTAAATTGATCATAACTTGAGCTACAAAACTCCAAATGGAGTGATTCAAAAAGGAAATCAAAGAAGACACATAAAGGAACAACTTTCATGAAGAGAATTTTATCAAATTTCCACTGTAACAATGACCAATAAAATAGTAAACTTAATGTGTGAAATCTGAAAATTTTGAATAACATAAAATAAGCTTTGAAATGGTATTGAAAATCAATGCCAACAAAAATAAAATGCAAAATGTGATATCTTGGTGAACTTAGGCTTAACAAATCTATTATGAATTAAAAAGTCAACTTTTGTGTAAGAATGGCCAAGTGAATAGTAACAATCAAAATTAATAGAGTGAAAGGTACCCCACTTAAATGATTTAATGAATGTTTAAATTATGTAAATGTGTAGATGAGGGCTGTATTCTCATTACAAGTAGAACTTAGGGGATATTGTTAATTTAATTTGAAATGTGATTTATAAATGACTATAAATGAAATATTAAAGGTATAAAGGATGTGCAAATAATATTTGAGACTTAGCTTTCTTTTATGAATACAAATGAAAATACTTGAATCTATGTACATATAAATGAAAATGCTTGAACTTAGGCACCTGTAAATTGATGTAATAAATTAGCTAAATGATAAATGGATAGTGAGGTTGATATCCATGAAATGTTCATGGATTACTTGATAATTTATATATAAATAGTGTAATGAATAAATGAATTATGTTAATGTATGAATGAGATATTAGTTCTCATTATTTTAGAAAGGAAAAGTATTTTGAGTACAATGGTATATGAAAACCATTGTTGTGAAATATGATCAATACAAATGATATAATGAATAAATATATGAATTATGATGAAGGTAAAATTTATGTAGAAATATATTTTAAAAATTTATACTTCTATTAGGGATAGAATTGAAATGTTATAAATTATAATTGGAATTTGTCATGAAATAATGAAGTCATAAAAAAACAATATATCAACATTTAATGGTACTATGCGCCTATGTATTGCCTAGACACGTGTGTCAGATTGGATAGATTGGCATGTCAATAGGGTATTATTTTAGCAGTACTGCGTAAGGCTTTATGCCTATATTCATAGCTTTATGCCCGCACTCATAGCTTTATGTCCGTACTCATGGCTTTTATGCCCGATTATATGTTATCATGGTTTTTTAGCCATACTGACTGCAAACATAGTTGACGTTCTGCGTCCCATGGTATGACGGCCCGAGGCACTGCGGTGTCCAGTATCAACAACTCGTTATCCAGTTCAATCAGCTTGTCATAGGTTACCTGGGCAGTGTAAATCATTGAAATTATTTAAAAACGTTAGTAATTAAAAACATTGGAAAGTATTGAATGAAATGAGGAAAAAGATTAGCAATGGAAACATAACTGAATCAAGTAGTATAAATGAAATTTTCAGAATTGTAGGAACCAAAAATACAATACTTCTAGAATTAATCTGTATATCGAATATTATTACTGTATAAACTCAGCACTTCCAAAGATTGACAAAATAGAATATAAGATAGTTGATATTAGAAATATCATACTAAATTTAATTGATACCCGAAGATCTAAATTATACTTTAGAATTATACTTCAGACTTTCTTATTTGTATATATTATTTTCTTGTTATATTATTGCACCACTAAGCAGAAATGCTTAGCGCGATAGATTTGTTTCCTTCGCGCAGGTACTGAAGATAAAGCCCAGTGGATATTAGACTGGGATTTTGAAGTCCAGATCTGCAGAAGTGTCAGAAGTATTCAAATTGTCACCTCCTCAGCAATGCATGTAGATAGGGCTCACAAAAGTTATTTTATTTATTTATAATTAGTTATTAATTGTAATGTAAATTATGGTATTGTAATTAATTTGTACATCATGTAAATTATGATTTTATGAAATTAGCTTGTAAATCATGTAAATTATGAAGTTTGAGAATTTTGATACGTAAATTGAGTATGAATGGATATGTATGCAAATGAGTTACAAGAATTGAATGTGTGATGAGATGATTATGAAAATAACTGATGAGATTTTATTGTGAAAATATTATTGAAATTTTAAGCAGGTGAATAGTAAAATACGCCAAATGGTAATAGAAACAGGGGAAACTCCACTAGTTTCTCCATAGAAAAATAATTGATATTAAAATATAATGAGAACAAAATTTTTAAAAGAATAAAGTAAGATAAAATAGGGTGTTCCAACACCGAATGTAGCACATCTTGCTCGGCTACACTGTAAATGGATGAGAGGTGTTACATATATATATCAAGAAAATCCTAAAATTTTTTAGTTTTGATTTCTAAATTTTTTTTTATATTTTTGTTATTGAGATTTAATGTTGAAAATATAAAATTTTATAAAATTTAATTTGATCGGTTTAAAATCAAATCAAAACGATATTTATTGATTCGATTCGATTCGCTCTTAATAATCAATTTAGTTCAATTTTTAAAATTTTTTATTTTTAATTTTATTAATTTAATTCGATTAAAAATCGAACTAATTGTTTACACACCCTTACTTATAAATTTTTAAATCTAAGTACTTTATGTTGAACCAATTGAAAGGGAATTTTTCGCTTTTAGAGTAATTATGTATTAATTTATGCCATCACTGTCATTCATTGAGATGCTTTTTCTTGATGCTCAATTGATTTGACTATGGGGTATTAAAGTTTGAAGGGACATGATTATGTGACCAGAATATTCTTAGACAAATACGAAGTGAAATGGTCTATGTCTTCTTGCCAGCATGGGTTCCTCATCATATTTACAAAGAAGTATTAATTATTATTATTATTTTTTTATTTTTATTCTTATTTTTATTAAATATAATAATTATTTATAAAATCTTTTAAAATTTATTTTAATGTCATTCATCTCTCTCTTAATTAGATGAGAATAATATTAATTTAATTAAATTAATAAATATTTTATTATAATTTAAATAATTTAATTATTTTTTTAATTATTATATAAAAATTTTAAAAAAATAAATAAAAATATAATAAAATAATATAATTAATATAATTATATTTTCAATGTCATAATTAATAAATATATAAAAATATTAATTTTTAAATATAAAAATATTAATTTTTAAATATAAAAATATATTAATTGATCCAATTAAAATGTAAAAAATAAGAAAAACTCAAAATTTTATTAAAAATAAATAAATAAAATATTAAATAATAAAAAAGTAATATACAATGGACATAATCAATATAGTTATATTTTATTATTAATTAATACTAATTTTTAAATTTAAATAATATATTAATTAATGCAATCAAAATTTAAAAAAATAGAAAAAAAAATTCAAACAAAAGATAAATAAGAATATTAAATAAAGAGGGGTCACCTTCTCTTTGCTTTAATTTTAATAAAGATATATATGGGTAAATTATACATGTGGCACCTCAATTTAAGAATACGTAACACTAAAGTATTTAAACTTTAATTTATAACATAAAATTTTTTAATTTTTTATTTAAATAATATAAATTTTATGTAACTTTTAATCAATTATTTATGCTAACGTATCATTTATTAAATAAAAAAATATATTTTCATATATTAATAGCTTTAAATAAATGAATTTCAAATTATTAAAGTATTAATATGTGTGATGAAAATTGTATATAAAAAGAAAAATTAAGTTTTTTTTTTTCTGATGAGTGTTAAATCAACAGAGAATATATATATATATATATATATATATATATATATATATATATATATATATATATATATATATGTGTGTGTGTGTTATGTCAATAGAAAATTTTACATATAAATTGACTGTTAAAAATCATAAAAAAATTTATATTATAAATTACATATATCTCTAAATTAATAATATTATTTACGAAAGTTACCCAATGTATGAGTAGATATAGAAAATCATAGCAACTTTTAGATTATCATTTGTTGATTTGCAGGGTTTGGTAATTATATCTTTTAGATAAACTTTTTAAGCAGTTAGCGATACAATCGTACCATTGGAAGCTGCAAGTTTTAATTTTCAACTTTTAGCTCACTAAGAGCTGTTCGCAGACCTTCGACGATACGTGCTCAGGATTTGTTTGATTTTGCTAATAAATGTAATTGATAATGGACAGCTAATAATGATTATTATTAATAAATAATTAATAAATAATAATAATTAATTTATATTAATTATTTAATAAAATTATATATAATTATTATTATTATTAATATAAAATAATTAATGAATATATATATATATATATATATATATATATATATATATATATATATATATATATATATATATATATATAAAGAATATATAATTAGTATATTCTTTATATATATATTATATATTTTATTATAAAATTATTGTAATAAATATATATTTGTTAATTAATTATATTTTATTTTGTTATTAAAATAAGTTATTGATTTATTATACTATATAATTTATTTTATTATTAAAATTTGAATGAATAAATAAAAATAATAATTTAAAAAATGTAATTAGAAAATAATAAAGTAATTATTATTAGCAAAAGAATATATAATTTTAATTTTTTCACATAAAAATATGTATTTTTTATAATAAATAAATGTTTTTTTTATGTTATTAACAAAAATAAAAAAATATATATTTTAATAAAATGAAAATATATCAATGTAATGAATAATGATATTGTAAAATGAAAAAAAAAATGGTGCCAGTATTTTTTGTCACGATCCAAATTATGGGCCGGACCGACACTAGAGTTTGGGTAAGCACAAAGCCCCCAAAGCTTGTAATAAGCCTCATTTTCAAGCCCAAAAGATAAGCCCAGTTTCAAAACCCAATTCAAGAAAATAACCGGACAGAGTCTGGCCGTAACCAGGACCATTCAACAAGGAGTTTTTGACTCACTCAACCTGTAATCACAATATATATATATATATATATATATATATATATATATATAACCGTTTGGGAAGCCCAACTCACCACAACATCCTCAATCACCATAATAAGATCAATGAGAGCTCAGCTCCCTCATCCACATAAACAAATAAATTTATAAGTCCACTCATACACAATCATTAAGTTAACAATTTTAAATAGTTAATCTCTTACAGACTCAGTTAAATAAAATGTCACTAACACATACGAAGATCTAGATTTTAGATCAACAATAATAATTATAGACAATGCACCAATAGACCTGCGAAGAAGGAGACAGGTCAATCACAAGAAAAGCTCTCCTGTAACTTGAAAAAATAGGTGAATAGGAGTGAGCGTTCGACTCATAGAGTAAGATATTGATTTTAAAAATAATTTCTATAACTATCTAATTCTAATGTATCCCTAAGAATGAAATGCAACACCGATCAATAATTTTCATCAAATTCAAATAATATTCGCTCAAAAAATAATTTGGAGCACTCACACACACATGTACCATATCAAATAAAATACATATGGGAGCTAATCTCTTATACAACTCTCTTAGTCCAAAACCTGCCATTGAGATCAACTCGAGCTGGACTTTCGCTTAATAATCTAATTGCGGGGGTCAGCGAAATCAACTCAAAGCCGTACTCACTCCGACTTCCTCAAAAAGGACCAGGCCCCAAGCGAGACAAGATCAAGCCGATTTGCCCATTCTACCCATATCCATCACACCACACCACATGCACATCGACACACGCACACAACTCTAAATTACCCTAAGGCAACATCCACATTCATTTTTGTAATTAAGAAAATGCAATATAAAACGTGCCTAGTATTTAGCTACATACATATGTTTTATATGTGATGCATGAGCATGCATTGAATATATAATAATATTGAAATTATAATTAAAATCAATATCTACTCACAAATTAACCGTTGATCACTGAGGCGGCTGGGAAGAGAAGGAAGGCTGGCCCGGCTCACCTAAAAATTATATCAAAAATTTTATCAATATTTATTCAAACAAGACTTGATAGAGTCAAAGGAAAAATTTTAAATTTTGCCAAAAATTCGGTAGAGTTTCCCCTATACCTAGGATTTACCCAACCTGTTAAATGATCCAAATAACACTTCTAATACACAAATCTCATATCCACATCTCATCATTATCATATGACCCCTCTTGAGCCCTCCAAAACAGTTAATACTCACAATTTTAAAAAATTACATTTTAGTCCTTATAACTATCATTTTATTATAAATCATTCAAACGAGCTCTAAAATTTCTAAAATTCTACCCCGTGATCCATAACAATATCATGAAGCTAAAACAAAAGGATTTATAATTTTCTAACTACTCACAAATATTTTATAAATTTTTATTTTAAATTCGGCACTTAGGGTTCAGGTTTACTAATGCCAATTATGATGCTTGAAACGCATCGGGGGCATCTGAAAATGATAGGGTAGACTATAACTTCGACCCGAATTGAACTTCTGGCACCCTGTCTGTCCAGCCTGAAAATGCGGACCCTAGCAACAGTCGAATTTTCGCAAAACGAAAGCATCTACACGAAACCCATAATACCAGAGGTTAGAATAAAATTGTTAGAAAATTAAATAAGCTCATTTGGAGCTTAGAAAAACACTACAAAGTTCGAGGGGCCCATTGAAAATTTGGTGTTGAAAAATTTTGAAATTTATATGGTTCCGAAGCTCTCGTTGAGTAGAGCACGCTGGTACTCTCGAAATTTTTGTGGGGTTCCCGGTTTGGGAGAAATTTAGCCCAAAAGTCAAAATGGGTTAAAACTTCCAAGGCAAAAATTGGACAATCTGCTTGATAAAAATTTGTATTATTGATGTCTATGGAAAGCTCTCGAGCTGTAGATGAATTTTGGGATAAGACCTGGTCTAATTGGTGTCTGAATCGACCAGATTTTGCTCTGGAAGGTAAAGCGATGCGCCGCATGAAGAGGAAGTTTTGGACGCATTTTCTGACATCCTGGGGTTACGGCCGGCGAGGGGGAGGCATGGTGGTGGTCCACCAGTGACTGGGGAAGGGAGGGGAGGTGGTCGGCCGTTCGGAGGAGGAGGGAGGAGAAAGAATCGAAGGGGAGAAGGAGAGGCGTTGCTCGGGGAAAGGGAGTGGGAAAGAAAAAGGAAAGGGACCGGTTCGATTTGATTGGTCCGATTCGATTTGATTTGATTTGGTCGGTCCGATTTGAGATACCCAAATTTGAATTTTTACTCTGCCCTGAGACAAAAAATGAGGCCCAAAAATTTCAAAAAAATTTCAGAAAGCTTGGAAAAATTTTTGGAGTCTAAATATATTTTTATTTTTGCCACGTGGTCTTTAAATTAGTTTTTATAAATCAATGAAATTTATTAGTTTAAGAAAATCGAACCCAATTTTTAAAATCTAAAAAATTTCAAATAAATTTCCAAAATTTTAATACAATAAAATATTAATATTTACATATAAAATAATTATTTAAAAATTAAGGATGTTACATTTTTTAGCAAACCCAACATGTGAAAATGCAAGAATTATTTGAATTAGTAATAGGGATATTCTTGTCATGTAATAAAAATAATTGCACCGTAATTCATGAATAATTTTATAAATAAAACTAATAAAAAATCTATTCAGCTGCATTTTTAATGGGTTCAGATATTTGGATACCTATCTATCATCAGTTCTATCCAATAACTGAACTAAACACTTCCTAAATCAATTATCTTCTGTTCTTATTTGCTAATGCTTAAATGGTTGTTTGAAAATTAAATTTTTATAAGAATTTAATTTAATTAATTTTTTTTATTAATTCTTATCTTTAAAATTTTAATAGTTGAAAATTTTAATATTTTTTTAATAACTTAAAAAAAATTCATTTTAAAAGAAATAAAATTATGTAAAAAATAATTCTCTTATTTAGAATTTAGAATTTTATAAGAATTCAATTTAATTGTTTTTTTTAATTCTTATATTTGCAATTAAAGAATTTAATTTCTTTTAATTTAAAAAATATTAGAAATCAAACATAATTATGTAAAAATTCATTTAACTTTTTCCTAAATGATTTATTTCAAACAAAGTAATTATTAACTAAAAACTCATGCATGTAAATAAGAACATAAAAAATCATATTACATTTGAAAAGTGAATTAGCACAAACTCATTTTATTTTATGTTGAAATTTTTAATTCATAAATAAGAAGCATAAACTCATTTATCTCCTATTGATATTTTCAATTAATAAATGAGGTTAATTTATTTACGTCTTTAATTTAGATAAAAGTAAATCATTTTGATGAGATTATTCAGAATGGCTTCAAAATTTCAGTTCAACAAAATAAATAATAAATTCACTTAATATGTACTCTTGAGATTAAATTTAATATTAAGCAATTGAAATTTTTATTTATAAAATAAAGTAAGGATTCAAATTTAAATTTTTATTTAAAGTGTACTTTTTACCATCATATTGAAGTTACAACATATATATATATATTCTGATATGGGCATGGCAATCTTTTTTTACTTAAAATTATTTTATTATAAATTTAAGATACAAAATATTTATTTTGATTTATTTATTAAATATATGAGTCCTACGTGCTTATATCTTCAATTGAATCCATGATAAATTAGTTTTAAGTAAGAATTTTCTGATTAATTACTGAATTAGCAAGAAGCTATAAGTTATACAAATCGAGCAATTCTTATTTTTAATTTATTTGTATCTCAAATATGACTCAACAAAAGTTTCATCCATCTTCTATAGAACACCATTAAAAAAAAAAAAAAGCATCAACTGGCAATTTCAACAATGGCGTGTAGAAGCTCGCATATGCCTTATTAACACCACCGTTTTAAATTAATTAGTTACATAACACTACATGCTGACGGATTTTCTTCACTTTGGTAATCACATGCCCCCACATACACATACGCATTGCTTCCTCTCTGGTAACTGTTGAAGCCGGAGTAGTCGCCACCACCCCAACTATCATATATTGGCCTCCCATAACCCTCATAGCATGGGGGTGGCCTTCCATATCCGTAGTAACATGGGCCTCCACCATATCCTTCATAATATTCCATTCAACACGTCCTCACAGACAGTGGCAGCGGCGGTGGCGGTGGCGGTGGTGGTAGTGGTAGCGATAGGGGTGGCAGTAGCGGTGGCAGTTGAGGTGCCAAAGGTCTAGGCCTGTGATATTCTGGTTCTGGTTTTTTAGACTCCTCTTTGGATTTTTCTGATTCTTTGGTAGGCTTGTTTGATTTTTTAATCTCAATACCCTTGATGGAGTGACCAACTTTGCGCCTTCAGGGTTGCAGCACACCACGGATATGGTCACTGTGTTGGCCTTATAATCACATGTCTGATTTTGAATTTCTATTATACATATGACCACCAAAATCACAAAATATAACTCAAGTCACTTTCCTTCAAGCAAATGGGACGAATTAATTATTAATATATATATATATATATATATATAGTAAAGATTTATTTTCAAGAAAATGACACGTGACACTTTTTTAAAAAGTTTATCACGTGTCACTTTTTATAAATACTCTCATGTATATTAATTATTATTTAAATTTTTTATTTCTCTTTTAATTATCATTATTATTTACAGTACTACCTTAACATTTATGATTTAAATTATTATTTTCTTTAAAATTTAATTTTTAAAAATTAAAACCTTTTGTAATAGATGCAATATTTAAAAACTAGTTATATTATTTTATAAATACTAATTATTATTTAATTTTTTATTTCTCTTTTAATTATCATTATTATCTATAATACTACCTTAACATTTATGATTTATATTATTATTTTATTTAAAATTTGATTTTTAAAAAATAAGATATTTTTATGATTAAATGTAATATTTAAAAATTATTATATTATCTTTTTATAAATTTATTTATGTAAAAATATTATTTACCACATGTTACCCTTAATAATAATAATAATAATAATAATAATAATAATAATAATAATAATAATAATAATAATAATAATAATAATAATAAAAGGTCATTATTAATTTAAATAAAATTGACCATTAATTTGTGATCTCATAATCAATCATAAATATTCTCCTTTATACTAATTATTATTTAATTTTTTTTAATTCTCTTTTAATTATCATTGTTATTTACAATACTACCTTAATAATTATGATTTAAATTATTATTTTCTTTAAAAATTAATTTTTAAACATTAAGACATTTTGTAATTAAATATAATATTTAAAATTTATTTATGTTATTTTATAAATACTAATTATTTATTTAATTTTTTTTATTTCTCTTTTACTAATTATTATTTAATTTTTTTATTTCTCTTTTAATTATCGTTATTATTTATAATACTACTTAATATTTATGATTTAAATTATTATTTTCTTTCTAATTTAATTTTTAAAAAATTAATACCGTTTATGATTAAATGTAATATTTAAAAATTATTTATATTATTTTTTTATAAATTCATTTATACAAAAAAATTATTTACCATATGTTACCCTCCATAATAATAATAATAATAATAATAATAATAATAATAATAATAAAAGGTAATTGATGGCTATTAGTTTAAAGAAAATTAACTATTAATTTATGATCTCATAATCAACCATCATATAATTTAATCAACCTTGAATTATTTCATATTTTTAATAAATATTTTTATTATATTGTTATATTTTCTATTATTTTTATCGTGAAATCTTCATTAAAATTTTTAAGAGACAAAAAATATAATTTACATAAAAAATTAAAAAAATAAAATATAAAGATTTGATTTATTTATAATTAATATTTATTATTTTTTATGTCAATAATTTAATATTCTTTTTATTTCACTTTCTTAATATTAATGAATTATTATTATTATTATCATTATTACCAATTATTACCAACTTATGATGATTTAATTGTAAATAGAAAACATTTTACTATTAAAAAATTGAATTTGAATGTTTATTACTTTTTTCAATTAAATAATATTTATTTCTAAATTAATTTTTTATTTAAATAGTTTTCATTTATTTGTTTATATCTTGTATGCCATATAAGATATTTAATACACATCAAGTGATCTTTTCTCACCAAGTATTTTCATTTCACCTAAATACTCTTAATTTTTTTTTTTTTACTATTTTTTATTATTTCTTTCAAAATTTATTAATTATCATTCTCAAAATTTATTTATTAAAATATGTTTAATTAATATTTATTTAATTATTTAATTTTTTATAAATTTCTTATAAAATATTTGTTATACTTTTGAATATTTTATTTCATTATAATTATATATCGAATGTAATGACAACTAATATTTTGATTATCTATATTTTATTATCATTAATTTTTAATATAATTATTTTTAAATTTTAATTAAATATCTATATTTTTATGTATAAATTATCTCTCAACTATAATTTTTATATAGAAGTAGAATTTCAAAATAAATTGCTAATATAATTGCATCGAAAATTTAGTTACAAATAAAGATGATTAAAAACAAATAAAGTTATAGCATTAAAACTATAAAATCTATTTTTTGAAAAATATTATATATTTTTAATATTTATTATATTAATAGAAAATAATGATATTTTAAAATTTTATGAAATATATTTATTTTGTATTATAAATTTATGTAAAATGATAACTATTTTTGTCAAAGAATTATTTTATAAAAATATATCAGATTAATAAAAAAGAATTTACACTTAGATATCATATTTTTTAAAAATAATAAAATAGAATGTTATTTTTAATTAATAATAATGTTATATATTTTCATTATTATTAAAATTAAATAATTTAATTTATTATTAGTAATTTAATTTTTTTTATTATATTAATAAAAAAAATTATATTTATATATTTTTAAAATAATATTATTTTCTCATTAATTTAATATATTTTCTATAATTTATAAAAAATAAATATTAATTTACATAAATTATTATACAAAATATAAACATTTCTTAGAATTTAAATTATTTTTTAAATAAAATATTTTTATTACATTTTAAAAAAATAATTATGAAAACTATTATTAATAAATGTATAAAAAAAATTAAATAAGTATTTTAATTAATTATATCATAAATTAATTAAAAATTTATTATTATAATAAATAAAAAATTTATTCAAATTAAATTAAACAAAAAAAATTTAATTTAAAATTAATTTAATAAAAATAATTTATCTTATTTGAAATATAATTAAAAATTAAAAAATAAAAATTATAAATTATGTATGGATAACAAGAGCATTATACTAATTAGCAAATATAAAGGAGAAATCAATTTAGACAGCATCTGTGACTAAGCAAACAAAGTTGAATATTGCTCGTTTTAGATAAAAGAGTTTGTACATAATGTTTGACAAAAATAGGACATCCGTCAACCCATCATTCCTCCCAACACATCTGACAAAAGGAATCTTATTAGGCCACGCTCATTCAACCAGAAGCAAATAACCAATTACATGCCGCAAATAGTTTATCATGTTAATCTTTTGAATGTGGTCTAATTTTACCTTATTCTTTGTACTCTATTTATCTCCTAACTCTTCATGCTTCTTATTATTAGTAGTATGCCCTAGAGTATATCATTTTATATGTATCTTATACATATCTTATTAATAAAAGACAATTTCACTTTTCTGTTTACATAATATATTTATGTGTAATAGAAAATGTTCATTGATATTTGTTAGAAATTTTATTCTTAAGTTGTTAAGAATATGAGTGATAGTAATTCTAGCACAAAGTATCATAAATTTGTTCACAATCAAGGATACTTCACAAAGGACATGACTTATTCAGAAATATTGTAATAATGTTTGTTCCCAATGTATTTATATGAGATATAAATAAGATGGAGTGGTGAGTCTCATGCCACATAACAAACATGATAAGCACTTATACATGATAAGTAGGCCAAACTAGTGACGCAATAGACAAGTACATGGAGTTTACTCTTGTCAATGTATTGTCATATATCATATCAGTGCATATAATCTTTAGATATGAGATAACACAGTTATCTTATATATAAGTGGTTTGAGTTTGCTACTGCTTTCATACTTGTACTGTGTATGGGTATATGGGCATGTGTTGGCTTCTACTAGTTATATATGGAGATAGGTGTTGATCAAGATGGAATCCGTTACCCTAAGTAAATAGGGATAAAATCCTATGTTCATTTAATTGTTCTTGATGTTTCAAGTTCCTGGCCAGAACAAATAGATTTAGTCAGAAAAGAGTTTCTGATAAGAAAATCTAATTAATCAAGAACTGAAATTAAAAGAGAACATAATGTTTATAGCAAATAGGGTTTGACATTAACCATGACTCCAGCTCGAATTGAGATTTTGTAACGGAGAGATTATAGTGCATGGTAACATATGATTAAAGGTTCATTTAAGGTATTCCTTATTACTGATTGGGTGGCCATGGCATACTATGCTAGGTGCCAACCATGATCTATGAGATGCCTGAAATAATTTAGAGAAATCATTTACGGTAAGAAAGAGTTCTAATGATATTAAGAGTTAATATCATTTCTCATTGCCAATAAGTAATGAGCCTAGTAAGTCACACATCTACACAAGCTAATCACCATTTAGAATGTGATTTAATTGATTAATTAAAGAGTTTAATTAATTAATTAAAGAGGTTTGGTTTGCAATAAGATTGTAAAGTCCTTAACATGACTTGAAACTAAATCTAGGTTATTGGATGTATAGTATAAATTAAATTTGTATTTAATTTGATTAAATATGAATTTAATTATGAAAAATTAATTAATGGATATTAATTAATTAATTAATTAATATTTGATATAAATTGATTTAAAGAGGAGAAATTATAATTTTGGGTTGAGAACTCAAATTAAAAAAGTAAGGACAAATTGGTCTTTTCACATGGTGACATGTGGCACCATGAGATGGTGACACATGGCACCAAATGATCTTGTCACTTGTCTTCCTATGATGGAAGACCACATATCATGATTTAAATGGAGCTTGATACTTGGCTTCATAGGATTAAATCAAATAATAACAAGATGGGATCTTGTGATGACATGTGGCAAGGGAGTTAGGGTTTGACCTAAGTATATAAAGAGAGGTTATAAAGAAAAAAATTAGCCACTCACTTTTTCCTCTTCTCATGTTGGAGGGAAACATGGAGTTCTCTTCTCCTCTTCAATTTCTCAATTGATTTAAAGGGAAAAACTTAGATTTTCTCTTGAATTAAATTATTAGAAAGTGTTTCTAACACCCAATACATTCATACAACCTTTACAAAGCATAAACCCCATCTCAAAATTGGTTAACAAGGCTTGAGAAGCCAATCTAGGGGCTGTCATTGCTACTTTGGTGTGTGCTTGTGGTGGACAAACTAGAGAGACAATATTTGGAATCCTAAGAACATCCTAAGATTGCATCAATTGTGCATCAAGAAGTTAGTACCTAAAAATCCCTCTTTTAGTTAGGGTTTAATTGAATTGAATGTTAATTCACAATCTTTAATGGCAAATGAAATTTTAATGCATGCTAAAATATGTTTTGATATGCAATTGGGCATTGAAAATTGATTAGGTTCATAAAAACTTAGTATGGTGCATGTAACCTTAGAAATAATTTTTAAAATTCAAGGTTCTAATGCCCAATTCTCACGCTTCCACTCCTTCAATTGGTATCAGAGCCACTATAATGCCATTAAGATTGTATATGAGGTTTAATTGTGTGATTAGATCAAATTTGGATTGATTCAAAGCTAGTTGGGTGCTCAAAGGGGGCGGCATAAATGTGAAACACACCCCAAAAGTATGTTTGGAGTTTGGGCTAGTTTTTGGGCCCATTATATAATTGTTATGTATTTTAAGGCCCATAATTAAGCCCATACCTAATTAAATTATTTAATTAGGAATTTTAATCATACAATTAATTTTTGAAAATTGTTTTCAAGGTATTAAATTTGGAAAGGGTTTCTAAATTTAAACTTATTTGAATAAGATTCAAATCTGAATTTTTGGTTGAATATGTGATATTCAATTTAATTTTTAGTATGTATGTTTTATTTAATTGTTAAATTTTAATATGCATGATGGATGATCATGGACAATAAAAGACCAATGTGATTGGATTTATTTCTTTTATTTTTCTTTGGGTTGTAAAATAATTAATGTCATTTTTGTGACATGTATTATAAATGTTGTAATAATTTGGGTTGTAATTTCATTTATTTGAGGATTTTAAAGTCCATATTCTTGTAAACTTGCCTTGATATGTCAAGGATTACAATATAATTGGATTGCAAGAAGATCAAGGAGGTCAAGAGCATTGATGGGACCAGTGGGAGGAAATCAAGATCAAGAATTGATTATGTACTCATTCAGCAACTCTTATAAAATGAATGAATGAAATACACCTAGGAATGTCCTGATTCAATTCTTGGTGGCTCAGAATTGAATCCCTTAGAAAGTCCATGATCATACCATATTATTTGTTTATCCATGTATACATGAGATGTATGTGAATGTATGCAAGTATATGATATATGCATGCCAATTGGATAATGTGCAAAGTGAGACCATAATAGTAATTAAGTCGACCACAAAATCTTCCAAACAAATGATTAAGTTAGAAATGGTATAATTAAGGCAATTATATCATGGCCCTCCATTGAGGCAATTATTTTAAGAAATTTTAAATACTTGCATGTGATGCATTTATTTAAGAGATTTTCTTAAGAATAATTGTTAAGCATAAGATGTTGTAAATATGTAAATAGTTGGTGGCCAATAATGGATGTGCCTAAGGATATTAAAATTATTTGTATATTTACTGGCTCAATGGGATCAACTTAACTAATGCAAGATAAATCAATAATGGATGTGCCTGAGATTTTGAGCATTAGGGGCTAAATAAATGATTAAGCCTCACAAGAGATGTGATGGGCAAGGAGTTGCTCACTTATAGTTTATTATAATTCCAATAATGGATGTGCCTGAGGATGATAAATAAGATTATAAGAATTCAATCACCCATTAGAAATCCATCTAACTAGGATTTTCGTTTCCTACTTTGGAAGTGTAGGATGCACCAAGTTAGTGGGAGGACCAATTTGATTAAAAGACCATAATCATTTTAGTTAATTACTCGATACATTTACTAATTAATCTAGTTATTTTCTGTAGTTAATTTTTCTGATAATAATGAGCACACAACAACAACCAATATCCTTGCGAGCATACTTGATCACAATAGGTTGATGGGACCTAATCTTTCTAATTGGCTCAGAAATTTAAAACTTGTCCTGAACCTAGAACGTATTGGATATGTTTTAGACATGAAGGTTCCTGGCCCCTTACCACCAGAGGCCACACAAGAGGAACTAGACACTTTGGACAAGTGGAAGGAGTATGATATGAGAGCCAAATGTTACATTCTTGCTTCTATGACTAATGAGTTACAAAAGCAGTATGAAAACATGCAGAATACAAGTGAGATCCTCCTTCACCTGCAAGAGTTATATGGTGAGCACAGCAGGAGTGCTAGGTATGAGATATCTAGACAGCTATTCCGCTTGAGGATGTCTGAGGGACAGAATATAGGAGATCATGTCCATAAGATGATTCGGCTTATTAAGTAGCTAGAACATCTTAATTTTCACATAGATTTCCAACTGCAGACGGATCTGATCCTTCAGTCCCTGCTTGAGTCATTTGGAAATTTTGTGACAAATTTCCATATGAAAAAGCCAGAGTGTACTTTGGCTGGGTTGCTTAACATGTTGGTTATTGCCCAAAAGAATATATCGGGCAATAAAGGAAAAGAGGTGGCTTTGATTGCATCTTCTTCTTCTGTTGGAAAGTCCAAAAAGAAGAAGGGCAATAAGAATAAGAAACCTCAAATTCCTGGACCTTCCAAGAAGATAGCTAAACAAAAGGGCAAGACCAAAGTTGACAAAGGCAAGGGAAAGTGTTTCCACTACCAGAAGGATGGGCACTGGAAAAGAAACTGCCCAGAGTATCTTGCTTCTCTGAAGGATAAGAAGGATAGTGTAACGCCCTCACTTTAGGTAGTCTGTACATTCTAATGTTCCGATGACTAACGTCTGTTCGGACAGTCAGGATGTTTAGAACTACACTCAAACTAGAGTAAGGAGGCATAAATTGACTGAATAAAGACTAAGAAAAAATAAAAGAAATGAAATACAATGAAGTTAAATGAGCCGGTGCCCTAACGATAGTTGACCTAACGGGAAGTAGCGGTGAAGACAACTAGTAGCCCTAAATCTGAGGGAAATCCCGTGAAATAATTTCTAGGATGCCAGAGAAGAGTTACGGTGCCCTAGGTAGCATTAGAATGTCAAGAAAAGGTTAGGAGAATTTTTAAGATCGGTACAGATAGTTTTGGCTCCTTAAGCCAAACGGAGGGCATTTTGGTCATTTCATTTTCAAAGATGGTTTTTGATCAACTTGTCCAATGGAGTAAATAAATTATATGACATAAAATATGAATAAATATTGCTAAAAAAATTTAATTGAAAATGAGAAAAGAAAAGAAAAGAAAGAAAATCAAAATATAAATGAGTTATTACATGAGCATGATGTCATAAAGACATCATTAAAAATTATAGCCAATAGATGTTAGACAACCACACATAAAAGAGATAAAAATCACATAAATAAATCAAGAAATGACCATCTTCTTCATTTTATTTCTACATGGCCGAACTAAACTTCACCATAGCCATTTTATCTCCATTTTCAAGCTTAAAAGCTTGAATTCCTCTCCATTTATTTACCAAAATTTTTAAGTCCCTTCACAAAAAATTGATTTTTACACCTAGATAAAGCTATTGGCAGCCAAGGAAGAAGAGATTAGGGAGGTTTAAACAAGGTTAAGTGAAGCTCCAAAGAGGTTAGTGCTATGTAACTCTTTCTTTCTTCTTAAACTATGTTAAGCATGCATAAGGAAGTAAAAATTGAAAGAAATTAAAAAGGATTGTTGAGTGTATTACATGGCCAAATTTCGGCCAGCCTAGGGTAGTGATGGATAATGGAATTAAGTGTAATAAAATCCAATTTCTAACTTAGAATAGATGAAAGACAAGATATATATGATGATTGGTATAAGGTTTGCATGATTGGAGAAATTTTGAGTTAGGGTTTGAATTAATTTTGATACCTTAGTGTTATGGCTTGAGATTGATCTTGTTGAAACTATTTGTTAATCATTTGAAGTGTTATAAATGATAAATTGTAGTTCGGAGTAAGGAGGATGGAATATTGGGAGTGCTTCTCTTATGCAGGAAATTCGGACCTATGAGTCCAGTGACTTGTTTGACCTATAACTGAAGTTGTGTGACTCCAATTGGTATGAGGGCAATTGGAGGTGAACTAGGCTCAAAATACCCCATCTTTCATGAAGAAACCCTGCCCAAATTCTGTCAAAATCTTGGTCAATTTACTATCCCAATCCGGATATCTAAACACTGAACCCAGAAAAATGACCAAATGAAGCCATAACTCTCTCTAAACAGGTCCAAATGACCTGAATTTTATACCATTGGAAAGATTAGACATAGGAATACAACTTTTATTGAGAACACTAAGCCCAAAAATGCCTCTATTCAAATGAAATTACTGACCCAAGTTAGGTCACCAAACTAACCAGAATTAATTCTGCCCAGAATTTCCTGGACATAGACTACCCGACCAGTTTTGGAAAAAATGCCATAACTTGGTCTAAAAAATTGCAAAATCAATGAAACCAGTGCCAAAAGCTTTATAAGACATAGATCTACAAGATTGATGTTTTGACCAGAAACCAGAACCAAAGGGAACTAAGTCAAATTGTTAGAACAAGTTAGTACTCCAAATCCTAGAATTTGCCTCAACTACCACCTGACCCCAGAATAGAATTTATATCATAACTTTCACTAGGAAATCCCAAATGGGATGAGCCAAATTGTTCTAGAACCTAAGAGATAGGGCTTCAACATTTATTTAGAAACTTTTCTCAAACTTTGAGTGTAAGAGACCTAAAATGGGAGTCAAACCCACTGACCTGAACCTGGGATCCTGTAGACACAGGGTACCTGAGTCTAGGCCAGTTAAATTGCTATAATTAATTCTACAAGACCTGCAAAATTGAAATTAAAATTTCTGAGTGACCATAAGACATATGGTAATAACTTTTATGAAGAAAATTAGGCCTAAAAATGACTGTAACATGTCCAATGAATTAGACCAAGACAGACTCTATAATCTACCTAATTCTGGACCTAGAAAGAGACAGTGAACCAGTTATAGTTATTTTATCATAACTTGAGTTCTAAAACTTCAAATGACATGATTCAAAAAGGAAACCAAAGATAACACATAGAGGAACAACTCCTATAAAGGATGTATAGCCAAATAGTGGCCACATCTTAACTAAATTATTAGGTAAATTTGAGACATCAAATCCAGACCTTGAGAAAGGTTCATAGAAGTTACTTGTTATATGATATGAAGTTAATCAAAATGAATTGTTAAACATAAAGTGACAGGAATATGCATGTGGGACATATGTTTCCCATCATAAGTAATATGAAAATGTTTATAAATACTTAATAATATTAATTTGTCCAAAGTATACCTAGACTTACTTATATAATATGGGTCGATTGGTATACCAATTAAGGATTACATATTTCAGTACTGCCCACAGGGATAATCATTGACAAACAATATATGTCTAAGATGATTGTTCTACTGGCTTTATGCCTGTCTGATAGCCATAGTGCCAATTTTCATTATTACAGGCTTATGCCTGCCCGCTGGCCTTGTACCTAATATGACAGATATATACATGATAAGCATACGGATGTCTAACTTGTATACTCCCGTGTATCCAGTCTTTATAGTCTGTCATAGGTTACTTGGGCACGGATATGAGTAATAAATTAAATTTAAAGAAATACATGATAAGGCCATTAATATAAATTTTATAAGACTGAATATGAGATACAAGCACAGAAAAGATCCCTATTAACTTAAGTGCTTTTAAAGTTCTAGAAAAATATGTAAAAGACTTTAAATACATGAAAATTTTATATTTCTTTATAAGGTTATATATAAAATTAATTATTTTAATTATTTAGATATTTTTATTTCAATTTATGCACCACTAAGTGTTATGCTTAGCGCGTTGGTTTTTCCATCGCGTAGGCACAGGAGACCCACAGCAACAGCAGTAGAGCCTAGACAGGACTTGAGCAGATCTACTACAGTGTACATTGTCACCTCACCAGTTCATTTTGATAGGGCTCATGTATAGTTAGATTTTATATTTTGATTATTGTATCTAATAAATCTGATTGAGATATGTAACTAAATTTTGGATTGTATATATAATTGTACATTATTGTAAGTAATGTTATGCGAATGAAATGCAAGTTTATTTTATTTGAAAATTTTATGAGTAATGGTATAATATGGTACATGAATAATTGATATGAGACATGATGTGATGAAATGGAAAAAGGGGGGGGGGGGTTATACATGGAATATTATAAATAAAAGAGACATTAAAATTAATATTATATACGACAGGGCAGGATAGGGTGCTCAGGCACTGAATGTAGCACACCTTGCTCAACTATACTGTAGACCGGGTAAGGGGTGTTACAGATAGACCTTCAGAAGGTATGTCTGTGTCTTGTTATTTAGATTCTGATGATACTCATAGTTTATCTACAGCTTGGGTTTTAGATACTGGTGCTAGTTTTCATATTACTTTTGATATGCAGGAACTAGCAAGTAGTAGCAGCTTGCACTCGCGAGATATTAGACTCCGGGTCGGCAATGACTTAACTGTTGAAGCTTTAGCCATAGGATCTAAATCTTTATACATGAATGGACATGTTTTGTATTTAAATAATGTTTTGCATGTACCTGATGCTTTTAAAAACATCATTTCTATATCTAGTTTGACTAGAAATGGCTATGAATTTCAGTTCACAAATGATGTTTGCAATATTTATTTTGGAAATAAATATGTTGGCTCGGGTTATATGCATGATGGACTTTATTATTTAGATAATAATGTTAAATACAAATCTAATGCAAGTAAACTAAATGAATGTAATACCATGATGAAAATCAACTCAAGTTCAAAATATATTTGGCACTTAAGATTAGCTCATGTTGCAGAAGATAGAATTGCAAAGCTAGAGAAAATGGGAATTTTATCCTCATTGAGTTCTGAACCTACTCAAACTTGTGAATCCTACCTTGAAGGCAAAATGACTAGATCACCTTTTGTTGGACAAGGGTTAAAAGCTGAAAATATTTTGCAACTTATACATAGTGATGTATGTGGTCCATTTAAGGAAATGGCTAGAGGCGATTTTCATTACTTTATTACCTTTACTGATGATAAATCAAGGTTTGGGTATTTATATTTGATGAAATACAAACATGAATCCTTTGAAAAGTTCAAAGAATTTAAATGTGAAGTAGAAAATTAAATAGAAAAAAGTATTAAAACTCTTCGATCAGATCGTGAAGGTGAATACTTAAGTACTGAATTTGATGAATACTTAAAAGAGCATGGCATTGTCTCCCAACTGACTCCTCCAGGAACGCCACAACTGAATGGTGTATCTGAAAGGAGAAATCGCACCTTATTCGATATGGTACGCAGTATGATGAGCTATACTAATATCCCAGTCTCCTTTTGGGGATTTGCATTAGAATCAGCTTTGCATATTTTGAATAGGATTCCATCAGAATTAGTCTCTTCCACACCTTATGAGATATGGCATGGAAGAAAATCGAGTCTTAAATATGTTAAGATTTGGGGTTGTCCAACTTATATTAAAAAGCTAAACACTGATAAATTGGAAACCAGATCAGAAAAAGGTCGATTTGTTGGATATCCAAAAGAAAGTTTTGGATATTATTTTTATTTGCCTACATCACAAAAGGTTGTGGTAAGCAGAGATGCCATATTTCTTGAATAACAGTTTATTCAAGAAGGTGGCAAATAGAGTTAAAATTGGAGAATTCTGACCAACCAATAGATCAAATGGATATAGATCCATCTAGTCAACCTACACCTATTGATGAAACATCTATAGTAATTCCTCGCAGATCGACCAGGATATCTCACCCACCAATGAGATATGGTTTTCTTCATGAAGATGAACAAGAGTTGTTTACTCATGAAGAAATAGATCATGGAGATGATCCTCTTACCTATGAAGAAGCTATATTAGATATAGACTCTTCAAAATGGATTGAAGCTATGAAATCTGAAATTAATTCCATGCATAAGAATCAAGTTTGGGACCTTGTTGACCTACCTGAACGTATTGTACCTATAGGGAATAAATGAGTTTTCAAGAAGAAAATTATTTCTGATGGAAAGGTAGAGACCTATAAAGCAAGGCTAGTAGCGAAAGGGTTTCGCCAAAGGCAAGGAATCGACTATGAGGAGACTTTCTTGCCTGTTGTCATGCTTAAATCAATTAGGATTCTATTAGCAATAGCTGCATACTATGATTATGAGATTTGGCAGATGGATGTCAAAACAGCTTTTCTCAATGGATACATTGATGAAAACATTTTCATGAAACACCCTAGGAGTTTTGAATCCCAAGATAGTTCTAAGGTATGCAAGCTAAAATGATCCATTTATGGGTTCAAACAAGCTTCGAGGAGTTGGAGCATCTATTTTGATGAAGCCATTAAGTTATTTGGTTTTATAAAAAATGTGGATGAACCATGTGTATATAAGAAGGTTAGTGATAGTGTTGTCACTTTCTTTGTCTTATATGTGGATGACATTCTGTTGATAAGTAATGACATAGGTATGTTGACAACTGTCAAGGTATGGTTGTCAAATACATTCTCCATGAAAAACTTAAGAGAGGCAATCTATATTCTTGGAATTCGCATCTATAGAGATAGAGTGAAAAGAATAATTGATTTATCCCAAAGTCTATACTTGGAAAATGTGTTAAAGAGGTTTAACATGCTTGATTCCAAGAGAGGATTGTTAGCAGTAAGACATGGTATCCACCTTTCTAAAGAGATGTCTCCAAAGACACCAGAAGAAAGAGAAAAAATGGCCAGGATTCCATATGCTTCAGTTATTGAAATTTCAATGTATGCAATGTTGTGTAGTAGGCCGGATATCGCAAATGCTATTAGTTTAACTAGCAGGTTTCAATCCAATCCAGGTTTGGAACACTGGATAGCTGTCAAGAATTTCCTTAAGTACTTGAGAAGAATTAAGGATTTATTCTTGATATATGGAGGTAGTGACTTGTAATTGGATAGTTATACTGATTCTGATTTTCAATCAGATATCGATGATAAAAAGTCTACTTCTGGGTTTGTGTTCATTTGTAATGGAGGTACAGTCAGTTGGAAGAGTTCCAAATAAAGTATGACTGCTGATTCCACTACAGAGGCCGAGTACATTCTTTGCATCGATGTCAGAAAAGACGCCGCTTTGTAACACCCTCAAAGTAGGCGATTTCATACCATCGTTCCGTGACTGTAGTCGGTCCGATCAACATGAGTAAAACCATATTTAAGTCACCTAGAAAAGCCCTGAACAAAAATTAACAGTCATTACATGAAGGTTAAATGGAAATGAAGAAAACAAAGTATGATGGGTTAAATGAGCCAAGGCCAAAGCGATGGGTAACCAAAATGGGAAGTGACTGCGAGGTCAGTCGCTGCCCTATTTTTGAATGGGACCCTATGGCACCTCGGGCCTAAGAATTATTGCGAAGCTAAGGGTATTATGAAAACCATAGAAAAGAAACAAGAACCAGCTCAAATAAATGAACCAGGGTTCCGGAAGTAATTAAATGTTACTGGAAAAACAAATCAGACCGGTAAAGGGTAATTTAGTCAATTCACCCTTAGAGGTGACTTTTAGCCTAAATTTCTAATAAAATGTAGGAAATTAAAATATTGAAAAAGAGATTCAAATTGAAGAGGTGAGTGGAAGAAAAGAAAATAAAAGAAAAGAAATTCAAAAATTAAAAGGGATTTATGACCTCATGCTTAGGGAAGCATAACATAATAAAGAACTTTTATTTAATTAAATTAAATTGGGATAATTACTAATTAAAAAGGAGATAAAAATTAAAAGAAAACAAAAAAAGGTCTTCTTCTTCATTGTGGCCGCCACTCTCTCTCTCTCATTCTCTCTCCCTTTTCTTCCATGGTTGCATATTTCAAGCTCATAAACCTTAAATTCTCCCACAAATTTTCATGATCAATCATTAGAAAACCTCTAAATAACTTATGAATAGAAGATTGGGCATAAGCAATAGGGAGAAAATTGAAGGAAATTGACAATTAGAAAAGCTTCAATTGAGGTAAGTACACTTCAAGCCATTCCACATGTATAATCCTTGAATTTAAGTTCAATTGTGGGAAATTGATATGAGAAATCATGAAAACATGCATGATACTTGAAGAGAGAAATTTGGCCAGCCAAAGGGGATTTAGGTTTTGATGTGTTTTAAATGAATTGGACATGGATTATTAGTTAAATGATGTTGTATTTATGTTTGGGGTAGTAAGCTTGCATGGAATTGTATGAATTTAGAAGATGGAAAATTTAGGGTTTATGGAAATTGGGGAAAATTTGGGAATTTGGGGAATTGATGGCAATTGACCTAATTGATGCTTAAATTGGTCAATTAGTGTGATTTGGAGTGTAATTGAATGCTTAGAATTGAATTGAAGTATGTGTGCGTAATGTCCAATTCTGGACAACCTGACCATGGTTCACTTAAATGGCCATAATTGAAATTATGTTGCTCCAATTGGTGTGAGGCTAATTGGAGATGAAAATTAAGACCCAAAGCTACAATTTTCATGTAGAAACCCAACCCTAAAATTGACCTTAAGTTGGTGAAAAATTAGGTTGAATTCGGATTAGGTACCCTGCCACTTTACAGAATTGACCATATGAACAGTACTTGTTTAAATAGTCATAACTTGGTGTAGGAAGGTCCAAATGACCTAAAATTTATACTAATGGAAATCTTAGACATAGTAAAACAATTTTCATGAAGAACACTAACCCAAATTCTGACCATAACCAAGTTAAATTGCCAACCAAACTTAGGACCTCAAATCTGCCAGACCTAAATTATGCCCAGAAATTCTGGGTAGAGACCAATTCGGCCAGTTATGGTAATTTGGCAATAACTTGAGCTACAAAACTCCAAATAGAGTTATTCAAAAAGGGAATTAAAGTTATGACACTAAGAAACAACTTCGATGAAGGGAAGTCAGCCAAATTCCCACTGTAGAAGGTCCAATAGAACAGTAGAATCAAGTGACCCAAAACTGAATTTTTGGAGTTTCACTTAAGGAGCTTAGGAATTCAATTGGCAATTAATGCCAACATAATTGTGACCTAAAATGTGGTATGTGGGTGTAATTAGAACTAACATACCTATTAAATATGAAAAAATCAATATTTTGACTTAAATAGTAAAGTGAATAGTAACCACAAATACAACAATTGCAAAGAACTCAAAAGTTTATAAATTTTAGTGCATACATTAAGTGTACAAAATTCAATTGTTAAAATTATTAGTTAGAAATATATTGAATGGATATTGAAACACTTTAATTATGTGTTTCAGTGGGAAAGGAGCCTCCAAGGAAGGAGGAGGAATTGAACCAAGTCAAGCCTATATAAGAGGTTTGTGCACAACTAGTTTTAATTTATAAATGTTTTACATATTTCGAATGATTTAATGATTTTAATTCTTTGTGATTTATGTTTATTAAGTTATGATTTTGTTTTAACAATTATTGAGCATGGTTGTAGATTGACTAAATTTGACTTTGGAAAATAGTGATTGAAATATGGTTTACATGGGAAATGGAAAATTATGTTTTGAATTGTGATGGGCATGGAAAAATATCGGTTATTGGAATTGGCATTGAAATTGATTTGTATTGTGATTTTATGCTCACAAGAAGGGAAACGAAAATTATGATGTTATTTTTTTTCTATCTCACTATTAATGCTCAACATGGTTATTACCGTCCCTCAGTTGTTGAGGAGACACTGAAGTTAGCTTTGTTTTGATTACCATGGTATGTGCACATTGATGTATGATCTTCCTCATATAAGAGGTTAGATCAATGATGAAGATGACCCTTTTGGAAATTAAATTGATATGGTGTGATGGATGGAATGTGCACGATTCTATCTCCTCTACCATAGGGAGTGAGAATCATTTTGAAGATGGCCCTTACGGATTAGTCTTGCATTAAGATAGTGAAAATAAGAATGGATTGAAAATGAGAAATTGTGCTTTCCAAATGATATTTTATGCACAAATAATTTAAAGGAAATTATTTATTTTAATTGGCTCATATTTTGATGCTTTTCCCTGTTAATGAAATTCAACATCTATTACGATAAATTGATCAGAATGTTTCGATGTTTATTTATGATTGGAAAATTGTAATTATTGATCAATGTCATTTAAATAAATGATTTACATTATTGGAAGCATTGCTTTTGATTTTGTGAAATATGATCGAATTAAATACTTTCAAATTCTTTGCTATGATTTTGTTAAGACATAGTCTATTACATTTTAAATTATAGTTGTGCACCACTGAGTTCATCACTCAGCGATAGCTTTGTATGCTGTCACAGGTGAAAGAAAAGATAGAGCAGCTGATTGAGATCACTTGAAGCTGCGACTTAAAGATAAACTAAGAATGTTTTGGGCATAGTGTAGGTATATCTCTAGGCATTATATTTTGATGTAATGATGTAACTATGTGTATGTAATGTACGTTCAAGCAGTTGTTCAGGAAATGTTGTAATATTATTTTTGAATGTACTCAAATGTAAATTACTGAAATGTTAAATTGAGATTTTATCTACTTGTATATTTTTGTGAAATAAATTTTATTACCTTAATGAATGTAGTATTTAAAGTTCTTTCTGAATTTTTGTAGTTAATTAATTATTTCCTTTATGATGAGTTTTACTTGAAAATGAATTGAGTTGATTACTGGAAATGAGTTATCAATTGTCGAAATTAGATTGGGAAAATTTTTGTAAATTTCTTTTACAGGTAAATTGAAGAACTGTTTTTACCCAGTTTTAGCCATAAACACGCGGATTTTTTGCAAAATTTTAAAATTGCCTAATTAGCCCTAAATAAGATTTATAACACATATTTGAGTTGAAAACACTCAAGGTAAAATTTTATCACCACGCCAAATTAAAAATGCATTTGTTTTGTTAAAATTTCTTGTAGTATATTTAATAGATTATCGGTGGGCGAAGTTCGGTAATTTATTAAGTATACTACAGGATCGTGTCATACCTTATAGAGGGGTAGGGTGTGACATGTTTAAGTGGTATCAGAGGATGGTTTTGAAATGAGTTTTGACTATGAATTTGAAATATTTCATTGATAAGTACAATTGCTCAAATGTTTGATACATATAATACAATTACATCATAAATATGAACTAACGAGGATAAATCTCCTTGTGTGGGTTGTTTCAGGAATAGAAGATTTTGCGAATAGAAATGGAAGAGGGTGATAGAACAATAGAACAACCGGATACAGTTGAGGCGCAAAAGGAGGCCCCAACGTCTCAGAATGTCAAAAATCCAACTGGTCCAATCTTGTCTATGCAAATTTCAGCACAAATGGCCTAGCAGTTGGTGACATATTTTCAACAATTGGCTGACCACATATCAGCTCAAACCCAAGCCCCATAAGGACCGCATGGAAAAGGGAAAAGTGGGAAACTGACGGGCCAGAGTTCAAATAGTGACTTGGGAAAAAGGAAGAGCGCTGGGGAGTCAAGTGCTTATGGATCTGATAGAGGCGAATCTTCAAGGCAGAAGCCATCAAGATCTAGTCGTTGGACAACCCAAAGTTCTTACCCTACTCGTATTTGTAATGTTTGTAGCAAGTTACATGGGGGTAATTGCTACAAAGCCACTGGAGCCTGTTATAATTGTGGCGAGTTTGGACATTTCGCTAGGGACTGTACTAGAGCATGTCAATCTATACCACATACTAAACCAAAAAGGTCAATCCAAGATTCTACCCTCAGAGGTCCACAGACAATCAATAGGAACAGAGTTAAATTCTGCTCAAAAAGGTTAGTGCCTATACTTACTTTCCTCTCTTTTTAATCCTTGTTAGGAAGACAAATTAAATGAGAGTTTGTTGAAAAATTGAACAAAACAATTATATTGAAGTATGTATGAAAATTGGCAACCATGGGAGAAGGATGAGATTTGTTGATTTGTATGAATTGAATTGTTTAGAAGTGATTTGTGATGAGAAAACTTGAGTTAGATGTTGGATTATGTGTGTTGGATGTGTTAGATGGCATGATAGCATGAAATGGACACTTGGAAATTAAGGTTTGTGAAAAAAATTAGGGTTTGCTCATGAAATGGTATATTAACCTTGTAATGGTCAATTAATGACCATTTAAATGTGTGTGAGGAGGAATTGAAGTGAGTAAGGATGTTGGAGTTGAGCTTAGGCATGCTGCCCTTGGTGACCTGCAGGACTGGGTGTGAGTCCAGCAGGTTTGGGTAGCTATAAATGGAGATGTATAGGTTCAATTGGTGCAAGGCCAATTGGAGATGAAACTAGACACATAATGGCACAACTTTAGTGAAGAAACCCTGCCCAGAAAACCAAACCAAGTTGACCTAAAAATTACCCTAATCCAGGTGACCAACAGGCTATCCTTGGAAAATAACTAAATGAACAGTATTTGTTCAAATGGTCATAACTTAGTGTAGGCAAGTTCAATTGATATGAAATTTTACCATCAGAAATCTGAGACATAGCCCTACAACTTTCATGAAGAACACAAATCCAAATTCTGACCATAACCTAGTCAAATTGCCAACCAAACTTAGGTCACCAAATCTGGTATAACTCAATTGCCCAGAAATTTTGGGTACAGGACAATCCGGCCAGTTATGGTAAAATGACTATAACTTGAGTTACAAAACTCTAAATGGAGTGATTCAAAAAAAGAAATGTAACTAGACACAATAAGGAACAACTTTCATAAAGACAATTTTATCAAATTCCTACTGTACAAATGACCAATGGAACAGTAAACCTAGGGTATGAAATCTGAAAATTTTGAATAACATAAGATAAGCTTTGAAATGGTATTGGAAATCAATACCAACAAAAATAAAATGCGAAATGTGGTATCTTGGAGAACTTAGGTTCAATAAATTTATTATGTATTAAAAAGTCAACAATTTAAGTGAATAGTAATGTGAATAGTAGTACAAAGACATAAAGTGTAAGAACTATATTGTTAAAGAGAAATTAAGGCCATAAATTTGAAATCCATGAAATATTCATGGATTGCTTGAAACACGAAAAGTAAGTCACCTAATTGATGTGAATAGGTAGTTAGGGCTTATAGGCCCATCACAAATAGAATCTATAAAATGTATAAATGAGAAAGAAAAAAAAAATGTTTTGAATACAATGGTACAGGTGAACCATTATTTTGAATTGTGATCAATATGAATAACATAATGAATTAATAAAGGAACCATATTAATGTATGAATGAGACATTAGTTCTCATTATTATAGAAAGAAAAAGTACTTTGAGTACAGTGAGATAAAAGGATAATTAATGTGAATTATGATCATATATATGATCAAATGAATATATATATTATAATTGAAAATTATTATGAAATAATGAAGTCATAAAACACAATATATTAATATTTAATGATATTATGTGCCCTTGTATTGCCTATACATGTGTGTCAGATTTGATAATTTGGCATGCCAATAGGGTATTGTTTTAGCAGTACTGCGAAAGGCTTTATGCCCATATTCATGGCTTTATGCCTGTATTCATGGCTTTATGCCCGCACTTATGGCTTTACGCCCGTACTCATGGTTTTTATGCCCTATTATGTGTTATCATGGCTTTTTAGCCATACTGACTGCATACATGGTTGACGTTCTGCGTCCCATTGTATGACGGCCCGAGGCACTGCGGTGTACAGTGCCAACGACCCGTTATCCAGTTTAGTCAGCCTGTCGTAGGTTACTTGGGTAGTCTAATTTATTAAAATAAGTTACGAATATTAGCAATTAAAAATGCTAGAAAGTAAATAAATGAGAAGAAGTTCTGAAATAAATTAGATTAGCTCCAAAAATTTATTCCTTAGAATGATCTAAAGTAAATTAAACTAGTTCTAAAAATTTTAAATATTACGAAGTGATTGTAAACAATTTAGAAAGTATCAAGGAAGTGATAAAAAGACTAGTAGAAGAATTATAACTTAATATAACATTACAAATGTGACTTTCATAAGAATATAAGTATAAGTATAAATTTTAGATTTATTTGTACATGATATAAATAATTATTATAAACTTATGAAAGAAGTGATTCTAGAGAGTAACATAAATAACGAAAGATATATTGTATGAAATATTTCATATGAACCCAGTAAAATTCTTGAGTATAGAAAATATGCTCCAATTATTTTTACTTGTTATATTATTTTCTTGTTATATTATTGCACCACTAAACAGCAATGCTTAGCGCGATAGATTTGTTTCCTCGCACAGGTACTGAAGTTAAAGCCTAGCGAATACCAAACAGAGATTTTGGAGTTCTGATCTGCAGAGTGTTCAAGGTTGTCACCTCCTCAGCAATGCATGTAGATAGGGCCCATATAGATCATATTATGTATTTTGTACATTATAATTAGTTATTATTTATAATGTAAACTATGAATTGTATGTTGAAATATAGATTATGGAACTGTAATTAATTTGTAGATCATGTAAATTATAAATTTATGTAATCAGTCTGTAAATCATGTAAATTAATGAAACTTGAGGACATATATATATAAATTGTGCATGAATGGAAATGCATGGGAATGAATATGAAATTGAGATATATGAATGGGATGTGAATTATGAGATGATTATGAGAATAATTGATGAGATTTTTATTTTAAAATATTATTGAAATTTTCAAATAGGTGAATAATAAAACACGTCAAACGATAATAAAATAGGGGAAACTCCATTAGTTTCTCCGTCGAAAAATAATTAATATTAAATATAACGAGAACAAAATTTTTAAAGAAATAAAGTAAGGTAAGTTAGGATGCTCCGGCACCGAATGTAGCACGCCTTGCTCGGCTACACTGTAGTTGAGTGAGGGGTGTTATAATTAATTAATAGAGATTAATTAATTAATTAATTTATATTTGATATAAATTGATTTAAAGATGAGAAATTATAATTTTGGGTTGAGAACTCAAAATAAAAAAGTAAGGGCAAATTGGTCTTTTCACATGATGACATGTGACACCATGAGATAATGGCACATGGCACTATATGATCTTGCCACTTGTCTTCCTATGATGGAAGACCACATATCATAATTTAAATGGAGCTTGACACTTGGCTTCATAGGATTAAATCAAATAATAACAAGATGGGATCTTGTGATGACATGTGGCAAGGGAGTTAGGGTTTGACCTAAGTATATAAAGAGATATTATAAAGAAAAAATCAGCCACTCACTTCTTCCTCTCTTCATGTTGGACGGCAACATGGAGTTCTCTTCTCCTCTTCAATTTTTCAATTAATTCAAAGGGAAACACTTAGATTTCCTCTTGAATTAAATTATTAGAAAGTGTTTCTAACACCCAATTCGTTCATACAACCTTCACAAAGCATAAACCCCATCTCAAAATTGGTTGACAAGGCTTGAGAAGCCAATCTAGGGGCTGTCATTGCTACTTTGGTGTGTGCATGTGGTGGACAAACTAAAGGGACAACATTTGGGGTCCTAAGAACATCCTAAGATTGCATCAATTGTGCATCAAGAGGTTAGTACCTAAAACTCCCTCTTTTAGTTAGGATTTAATTGAATTAAATATTAATTCATAATCTTTAATGGCAAATGAAATTTTAATGCATGCTAAAATACGTTTTGGTATGCAATTGGGTATTGAAAATTGATTAGGTTCATAAGAAACTTGGTATAGTGCGTGTAACCTTAGAAATAATTTTTGAAATTAAAGGTTCTAATGCCCCATTCTCACGCTTCCACTCCTTCGCTTACATCCATTAAAGTTATAACTAATTTAAACATAAGAGGGTCAAGTTTTACTTACATTGGAGTCGTATATATAAGAAAGATTGGTGGAGGAATTCTGATTGTTCCTATAGCATATATTACGAGTAAAACACTACACTTTTCATTTGAAGCCTACCAAAATTCTTAGAACATTCCTCACAAAAATGTCCACTGAGAATAACCATAATCATAGTAAGAAAGGAGTTACTAGCTTCGCAGGCCTAGGAACTAAGATAGATAACCCTCAAACGCCTGAAACATTCCTCCTTTTCCCTTATATATGATTCCCTAATAGCCATCCAATCACGTCAAGATACACTAGAGCTATAGGGGCTTCTTTTATAATAAGCAAAGTGTCATTGTTTTTAGACCTTCATTTATAATAAGCAAAGTGTCCGTTTAATTGAGTGGTAGGAAAACATTGTTCGACTTCAAGAAATTATTCAACTTAAAACTCATGCTTATAAATAAGAATATACAAAAACAAGGGAAATTAGGATTGAAAAGTGAATAAGCATTACTTGTTTTATTTTAAGTTGAAATTTTTAATTAATAAATAGGAAGCATAAACTCACTTTAATTTAATTAATAAATGAGGTTATATATATATGAATGGCGAACCCTGATTAAACATTAACGGGTTAAAATTTAAATAATCATATAATTATTATAGTTCATAAAAATTAATTGATACATTATACTTTTATCAAATAATAATCAATATTCATTAATTTTTGATAAATTATGTATTTTATTAATTTAAAATAATAAAAAAATAAAAAGTCCATAAATCATAATTAATATTTATTGTAGCATTTTTTTAATCATCGGTTCAGAGATTAATTTTTAGAAAATTTGATTTAGGTTGAGAGTTAAAAGTTATAAAGCGTAATAAAAAAAAACTAAATTTGATTTTTTTTTTTTTGAAATTTAAGTTTTAAGAGTTTATATGTGTGTAAAGACATTTTCAAATTATTTAATGTTTTAAAATAATAATTTATAGTTATTATAATAAATAGTAACTAAAAATTTTGACAGGAAACAAATAAATAGATAAATTTTTATGCCAAAAAAAATTAGATTTTCATTGTGTGTGGGTTGACAAAAACACCATTCACTATTTATATTATTTATAAAAATATCAATAAAAATGTATTTGTAGTGATAGATATATAGATTCATCATTAAAAATATTATTAGTGGTAATGAACTATCACTAACCATATTATATCGTTGTTAATAACTTTGGGCAATAATATTTTTCTCTCTAATACTTTTTACAACGGGAGAATACCATATTAATTTTGTCACTAATAATTTTTAATGATGGTATGTTTGTTGCTAAATCCATAATAATTTCAGTTTCCAATATTAGCATATTCAATATAATTAAAATTTTTAACATTATTTTAATAATAATTTCTAATATTGTAATTCTATAATCTTAACCCTATTAATTTATTAAAAATTATTTAATTTACTTTAATAAAATTAATAAAAACTTTAAACCCCGAATTTCACTGCTACTAAACTATTTAATTAATTATTCTAAATATTTATAAACTTATAATATATATATATATATATATATATATATATATATATATATATATATATATATATATATATATAGTAAGGAGAAGAGAATAATAGGATAAACTATATGTATGTGTGTCCGCGGATAAACTTTTGAGCGTATAAAAATATTCTTAAATTTTATATTATCTATAATTATATTATTTTTAATTATTTATATTAACCTTAGAGTTTCTATAAATATAAAATTTCTAACCTTGCTTATAATTTTATTTAACTAAAATTTCTATTGCAACCTAAATTAAAATTTTATTAAAAAAATAATTATTAAATTCATATTTCCTTAAAAAAAACCATCAATTTATATTTTAAACAAATGCCAATTCTAATTTAAATGGCTCTTAATTTTGCTAATAATTAATATTCTAAATTTTAATTAATAAAATTTTATCTTTTCTTTCAATAAACATAAACTTAGCTAAACTAAAATTAAACTGCAGACAAAAAAAAAAAAAGATAAATACTATACTTGGTTAAAGGAACATAAATTTTATGGAATCATAAAAGGGGCTTCAGCAATTGAAGAAACAAAAATCTCTCAGATCTTTATCAACGATAAATATAATTTGGTAATTTAAATATATTTACTAAAACATATATAGACATAACAAAGTCTTTATATACAATTAGGGGCGGAAGCGGAATTAAAAATGGAGGGGAATAAAAATTAAATAATCATATAATTATTATAATTAATAAAAATTTAGAAATTATACTTCTATCAAAAAATAATCATTATTTTTTTATTAATCATATATTTTATTAACTTTAAATAATCAAGAATAACTTAATAAATAAGGTCTACAAATCATAATCAACATTTATTGTAGTATTTTCATTAGACATCCATTAGGACATTAATTTTAAGAAAATTTAATTTAGGATTTGAGGAATAAAGAGTTAAAGTGCTATAGAAAAACTAAATTTGAGGTTTAAGGGTTTAAGTATATGTGGATATATTTTTAAATTAATTTCTGCTCTAAAATAATAATTTATAATTATTATTACAATAAATAATAATTAAAAATTGACTCTATTGGAACAAAATAAATAGAGGTAAATTTTATACCATAAAAAAAATTAAATTTTGTTGGTTAATATTGAAAAATTTTCATAATTGACAATTTTAAATATTAATTAGATAAAATTATTATTTCTAAATTTTGAGAGAAATTTTTAAAAACAAATTGAAAAAATTAGTCACAAAACAAAAATACCCTTAAAAGCACGAATGAATGAGCAGACTTATAAATAGAAAATATCCTTATATTTAATAATATAAATTAAAATAATAAATGAAATTTTTAATTATATTTTAAAAATAATTCTAGTTGTATTGGAAATCCTATTATAATCGTATTGTTAATTTACGTTATATACATGTAATGAGTTTACTATGATTTTTTCTTTTTCTTTTCCAATGTGGTTTACGTGTTTATATATATATATATATATATATATATATGGTTTAGGTGTTTGCATTATTTAAAATTATTTTGACATATTTAAATTATAATTTTTATTTTAAATTTAATATTGTTTATTATTTTTAAATTAATATGAAAGAAACATGCCAAATTTTATTAATAGATTGACTTGAAAAAGATACAAAAGAATGAAATATTAAAGTAATAATAGTTTAAAAGTGTTACGTAAAATCTTAAACTAATTTTTATTAATTAAAAATCATTCTTATATATTTAAATATAAATTGATAATATTAAAATTAATATTTTTTATTTATTTGATATTTAATTTTTAAAACTTATTTTTATATAAATAAAATAAATTTTTATGCATGACATGAGCTTGAAAGATTAGTTTACAATCTATAATCTTATATAATCTATATTATATATAAATGTATGAAGGTGAACATTAATTTTACTCAAATTGACATTTATTCTTAAATTTAATTATAATTATATTTTTATCATTTAAATTAATTTTAAAGTTTGTATAAATTTATAATTCTTAATTTTAGAGTTCATATAAATTTAAAATTTTTAATCTTACTTATACTTAACTATAATTAAATATAAAATTTTATAAGAAGTAATTAACTAAAATAAGAAATTAATAAATAAAAAATATTTTTAATTTATTTATTATTTACAAAAATATAGAAAAAAAAACATATTTATAGTGATAGATAAATAATTTATCACCAATAATGCATTATTAAAGACTCTATGTAGTTAATCCATATAAATTCATCGCTAATACTATTTAGCTACAAAAAGATACATCACTAATAATTTTAGTAATTAATGCATTCTAAACATTATCGTCTATGATCTTTTAGCGACACAAAATTTGTCGCTAAATTCTTTATGATGCCAATTTTACAACATATTATATTGTTACTAATAACTTTTATTGGTGAAATATTTGTCACTAGATATCTTAATTTCATTTTTCATATTACAATAATTATTGTTACCGCATGAAATCACCTGATAAAATATAGAAATCAACAAGTTAAGTCAAAGTATTTCAAAATCCTAAAAAGTAATGAAATTAATAAGAAATCATGCAATTAACTAACTAAATGCTCATAAAATATAGTAAAAGTGCACAATAAAATACCTATACAATATAAGTGTATCACTAAGATTAGGACCAATAATTTTTGACATGGCTCATTTATACAACACGATATATAATTAGATGAATTTAGATTAAGCATAAATAGGTTTGACAAATAAAGTTAGGCCTAACGATCGGTCTAGTATTGGCCAAGCCAGTTTTAAGTTGAAATCAATTGATTCAAGCTTCAGGGCAAGGAAAGACTATAATTAGATACAGTAGCCTTAGTTTTAGTCGGTTTCGAACTAATTTCAGTTTAATTCTTGATTGATTTCTTCGTTCATCGTTTGGCTCAATCTAAATTCTGATTTGAATCAAAAAAATTAATTAAATTTTAAAATTTTTAAAATTAAGCGATTTGAATTAATAATATTATAAAATAAATTGAATATATTTTGATCAATAAATATTTTTATTCTCATGAACTATGCTTTGTTAAATGAAAACAACTAAGTCATCGGATAAAAGATTTCAATAACAATAGAAATTTTTTCCCTTTTTCATTATTTTTTTTTCTCTTTCTTTCTTTTTTCCTTTAGATCTCCATGGGTGGCCACTGTTGATTTTCTCACTGGAGGCTACTCCTAGATTTTTTTTTCTTTTTTTTTTTAAATAAACTACTAAATCTATGTTTATTTGGAATATATCTAGGTTTTATCTCCTCATATCTGTATCCATTAGAAATATATTTAAGGTTATCTTAATATATTTAAGGTTATCTTCCCAATATCAAGGTCTTATTTTTCCATTATTGGGAGTTCTGTCTCCCTTTAGTGAGATTTTATTTTGTTTTTATTTCTTGCATTATTTTATGGGCTTTCTGGCAGTTGGCAATACAATTATAGGTTATGATCTTTTATCAATGAAATCTAATAGTGCGCCATATTCCTACATTGAAATTTGATAGTTTAAACTCTTTTGTAGGTCATAGAGTTAACAAGTTCCCGAAATGACAGTATTGTAGAAAATTTCTTTTATCGTCCAAAATGAAAAATGACTAATTATTATTCGGAAGGTTATTCTCCTCCAACCAAATCATCTTTGAATAGAAGTTTTCAATTGCCTATATTTGTATATTTTTTTTCTTATGAGAAGATTATGATGTGCTTACATGATGATACTAATTAATTAATTGCCAAATTTTCTAAAAAAAAATAATATAAATAAAAATTACAAAACATAAAAAATAAAGAAAAATTATCCAAATGAAAATATTAGTGAATTTTATTAACAAAAAAATGTATTACATTGTTTATTATATATATATTTTTTATAATTAACTTCAATTAAAATTTAAATTTAAGAAATCATAACTCTGAAAATGACTTTGGTATCATTCAACTAAATCTCATTGATACATTGTTTATTACATTGATAATATACATTAAAAAAAAAAGAAAAAGGTATTACAATTATTTTTACAAGAAAAAAAAAAAAGACTTGATCATATGATAGTTAAGCTGTTTATGTATCTTCTTGGAGTTGGATGAATCAAAACTCACTTAGTTCGCATATTTTAAAAATTATAAACTTTAATTGCCTATATTTTTTTTATTAATTTTAAAAGTGTTTCAAGTCTTAACGAGTAAAGTTATCTAGAAAATACTGGAAAATGGAAAAGAATGAAAATATCCTAATCCCAATCCCAATAAATTATCGATGTAACGTCAAAATTTTTTAAATAATTATTTTATGTGTAATTTTTTTGATATTTTAATATATTAAATATTGCAGTATTTTAATTTGAATTTTTTGGGTTTTAATAATTAGATTTTTATTTTTCAAGATAATTAATTTCAATAATTTATAAAAATTAATTTAAATACCACGTGACAAGTTTAAAAATATTTTTAGACTCTATAAATTTTTTTGAGTTTTCTATAATTTTTTGAAATTTTTGAGCCTCGTTTTGGGTTACCAGATAGAGCAAATTCAAATTTTGAGTGTCTTGAATCGAACCGACTAAATCAAACCCATCTGGATTAGACCGATCGAATCAAACTACTCCCTTATCTCTTCTTCTTCCCTTCCGCCGTGTGCCCGACACTCCTCCTTCTCCCTCACTTTTCTCTCTCATCCCTTTCCCCCACCACCTCCTCTGCCTTCCTCCCTCGCTGGTGTTCCTCCGGCACCCTTCCCCCACCGCTGCCGCCTCTTTTTCTAGCCAGGAAATGCCCCCAAACTTCCCCTTTCTTCACGCGCATCGTTTCATCTTCCCTCACTATTTCCTGTGATTCTGGCTACTAATTGGATCGGGTCTTATCTCTATTTTGTTCTACACCTCATAAGCTTTCCATAAACAGTAATTTTACGAATTTTTATCAGGTGGTTTGTGTGAATCGAGCCCAAGAAGTTTTAGTCCTTTTCGACTTATAGACTAAATTTCTCCCAAATCATAAATCCTATCAAAAATTCAAGACCACCAGCACGTCCTATACGTCGAGAGTTTTGCAACAACACTAATTTGGAAATTTTTTGACACCAAATATTTAGTGAGTCTCATAAGCTTGCCAATGATTTTTTAGTTCTTTAATGATTCTTTTTAATTAAATTAAAATTATATTCTAACTTTTGATATTGTGGGTTTCGCGTAGGTATTTTCGTTTTAAAGAAATTCCATCGATGACGGTAATTGCAATTTCAGGCTAGACATGCGGGCTATCGGGCCCACTTTAAAAGTGGGTCAATATCATAGTGCTTTTTACTATTTTCAAATGTTCCAGACACATTCCAGGTGTCAGAATTGGTGTAGGTAAATCCGAACTCCAAATTTCCCTTTTTACCTAATGTTGAGTTTAGAATAAAATCTATAAAATATTCGTGGATAGCTAGAAAATTATAATTCCAATTGCAATAATAGAATAGCATTGTTAAGGAATGCAGGAAATAATTATAGAATTTTTGGGATTAATTTGGATAATTTTTGTAAAGTGTTAGTTTTAAGCTAAATAACTAAATTGTGTAATTATGTGAGAATTGATTGGTTTGTCCGGCCCAGGAGGGGCATTGTGTTGTTGTTGTGTTGTAAGCCTGAGGCCTTGGATTTAGAAGTGTTTGTTGAGTTGTTCTGTAGGTTGGGTAGGTCCTAGGTACAAGGAAAACTCTGCCGAATTTTCAACATAAACTTAAGGTGTCTTAGGCTCTTTGGTTCTTTGATTGGAGTTAATATTGATAAATTTCTTGAATATGATTGTTTAAGTGATCTGAATCAACCTTCCTCATCTTCTCAGCCGCCCAAGTGACATTTGGATAATCAGTGATTTGATATTAATTTTATTTATAATTTCAATATTATTAATTCATATTCACGGCATTCTCATACATTCACTTACATGTATGTATATAATTAGTTAAATGCTAGGCACACTCCTTTGCTACATATGTTAATGAATTTATTTATGAATGTCGCCTTAAGGTAACTTGGAGCTCTGGGTGTGTATTGGCGTGCGTATAGTATTGATATGGATATGGGTAGGATGGATAGTGGCAATTGGAGCTTGACTCACTGGGACCCAATTCTTATATATGGATAAGCCGAGGTGTGCACAGCTTTGAGTTGATCTCGCTGACTCCCACATATGGATTATCAAGCCAAAGTCCGACTTGAGTTGACCTTGTTGGCAGGTATTGGATTAAGAGAACTATATAAGGAATCAGCTCCCATATATGCATTGATGTGATACATGAGTGCCTGTGTGCTCCAAATGATCTTTTGTGCAAATATTGGTTGAATTGTTTGAATTATATGAACGTATTGCATTTTATAATATTAGGAACGCATTAGATTTAGTTAGTTATAGAAATTATATTTAAAATCAATATCTTACTTTCTGAGTCGAAAGCTCACCCCTATTTAACTATTTTTCCTCAGGTGACAGGTGGCCTATTTTGTGATTAACCTACTTTCTTTTCTCACAGTTTGAAATAAAAAATATTTTGTTTTGCTATTATTGTCTTTTAATTAAATCTAGAACTCCGTATAGACAAATAGTTGTAGTTTTTATTTGCGTTATAATAACATAAATTCTGGAGTTATAAAATTAACTATGTGATGTTTCTTGTTGTTGATGGAGGGAGCTGAGCTCCCGAATGTTTATTTATGTGATTTGAGGATTGTGAGGATGAGTTGAGCTTCCTATATTATTGATATTATTTATTTACAGCTCAGATGAGTTAATTCTCCCCTTTGGTTAGTCCAATTTATGGTCGGACTTTATTTATTTGTTTTCTTGAAATTGGGCTACCTTATTGGGTTTTATGATCGGGTTAGAGATAATTAGGCTTACTGTGGGCTTCGGGAACTTTATGCTGATCCAAGTTCTAATGTCGGTCCAGCTAAAAAATCTGGATGTGACAATTAAATTTTTGCATTATTGATTCTTAGGCGCAGTGCTTCTTCCTCTATATCGCCCATTGGTTAGGGCTGGCAATTTTAGATACAACCCATGAACACGATATAAATATAGCACGAAAATAGAGGGTCTGAGTTGAGCTTATTCTTATTCGTGTTCATATGGAAATCGTGTCGACCCATTTATGACACAATAATAATCGTGTCGTGTCACGGATTGATCCACCAATCCGACTTGACACATTTATTACACGTTTTATTATTCGTGTCACGTGTCGACCTGCGACCCATCAACCTATTGTAACCTACCAACCCATTTCAATTGTTGACCCACAACTAACATTACTAGAAAGTAATGAATTGATAAATATAACTCTAATTACTTATTACATTAGAATTTTGTTACAACAACTAATTTGTTTTCTCTTTATAAAATTAATTTAATTTGTGAATTTATATAATAAGTTAAAAAATATTACTTTATAATTATTATTTTTAATTTTTTAGTTAAAATGTTGATTAGCTAAATAATAAAAATATCATTTACTTGTTTTATGTTATATTTTATATTTTTTATATATTATTAAATTTATACATGTTAATATGTGTAAATTTCATGTAATATATTATTTTATAAAAATGAAAAATATCGAATCGTGTCAAAACCTTATGTTATGTCGTGTTAAATCATATTAAATAAATTGAGTCATGTCAAATCGTGTTAAATATATTAATTCGTATCAAATCATGTTAAATGAGTTGCGTAGTGTCAAATTAACATATTAATAATATTGTGTTAAGTAACTGATATAATAAAAGAGTTATGTTCATATTTCGATTTTTAACACGATTTATTAATCATGTCACATTCATATTGACCATAATCATATTCCTATCAATATCGCGTCGACAATAAATAACTTATAGCTATAGACGTAGGTGTAACCTTTCCTTGAATGTTAGAATTGACAATTAATGTAGTCTTCATTACCATATATATTGCAAAAAGGAAAAATAAACTAATTCACCTTATTTTCTTTGGTGGTAATTAATTCATCTAAATTTATCAATTAAAATATAATTATTGTCAATTCATATATATATATATATATATATATATATATATATATATATATATATATATATATATATTGCAAAATAAATAAATATTGAAATACTAAATTAATTCCTCCCTCCATTCATGAAGATGGTATCTGAAATAGAACATGACAGAATGAAAATAGCCCCACTTTTGAGAGGACAGTTTGGAATGAAATGGAGAGTACTTAGTTTGTGTGAACAAGCATGAGATTCTTTTAGCTTTACTTGAACACACCATATTCAGTCCCCTTTTCTTTCTGTCTCGCTCTCCAACTTTCATTTAAAGTCATTTTCATTCCTTTGGAGACAACCAATAACTCATCGACACTTGTTCTTCATCCAATTGTTTGATCATCATTTGGGTCCCACCCTCTATTCCTTCCCTGACTTTCCAAGATGAAGAGCCAGGCCGACCATAAATTGGGTTTTCTTCATGCTGGCCACTTGGGGCTTGGATTCCAAAATCGTGGGCTCCATATCCTTTCAAATTATTCACATTTTTTTTTTGTTTTTTTCCCCTGTAAATGTCACCCTTTTTTAATCAAATTCGTTAATAATTAAGTCCAATGATGGTTTCTTCAAATAAAAAAAAAATCCCAGCACTTAATTAGTGTTTTTATGATACTGGGAGTTTGAGTTTACACCATTTTTTTAGTAAGTAATTTATAATTTTCACTGTAATTTCTTAATGAGATTGATGATATATTTTGATATTAGATTAGAAGGTTTTTCCTTCATGGAAACTTAATTTATATAAAAAAATTCATTAATAATTTGAACATTTTGTGATTTAGTCTTTGAAATATTATAAAAATTATAGTTTTTTTTTTATTTTATGAGAAATAAATTAGTTCTTATAATATATTTCTATTATCAAAATAATTTTATCATTGATTAACCATAATCGAATTAGACAATCTAAATTTAAGAAATTAAATTGTTATAAATATCAAAGCTATAAAAACTAAATTATTATTTTTTTTATCTATTAACATTAATGAATTCAAATAAAAAAGGATTATTGTCTTAATAGAAACATATCTTAAAAATTAACCTATTTTTGTAAATAATAAAAAAGTTAAATTATAATTTTATCTGCTTTAAAAATTAAACTATAAATTGCTGTAATAATTATATTGTGATTCTTTGTTTGGGGAAAAAAAAAAAAAAAAAGCTTTGATGTTAATGATGAATGATATGAAACAACAATTAGTTTGTCTCTGAATCTATTATATATATTCTATAGCTAAAGAAAGGTTTCTTGGGGAAGGAAAAAGAAAACCTTATCAATATCTTCTTCCTTTTTGAACTTTTTATCACCTCAGAAAGTATCATATATCTTCAAGCTCATCAAACAACTCATTCATCTCAATGTTTTTCATTATAATAATAATAATAATAATAATAATAATAATATAGGTGATGTAAATATCCAAGAGCATGATGATATGCCCTTGTACTTTTAATCGATTGGATTAGTTCAAAATCAGAGAAAATATGGATTGATTAAATAAACTTAATTTTTAGAAAAAAAATAATTTTTATGATATTTTTTAATAATAAAAATAATTAATAATTTTAATAAAAATAAAATAAATTAATAGTTCTTTTTAATAATTTTATTTCAATTAAAAATTACAAGTAATTTTTAATATTGAATTTATTTAGTTTTATCTAGAAAATTTAGTTCTTGTTTAATTCAAAATTTAATTTTAAATTTATTTAATATTAGATTAAAAATATATTGACTTATTTATTTTTTTAAATAAATATTGTAAGCAAGAAATGTTATGACAAATATGCCCCTTGTGATAGTACAATAGTACATCTTAAGAGTTATTTAAAAGGAAATGGAGGGCAATTTATGAGAAAGCTGAGTCAGCTAAAGGACATATATGTCCACTTACTATAATCTTATACAAATTCCACGTCACAATTTTAAGAATCCCCCACATCTACATAAATCTTCCTCCACCACAGCTCCCCTCCAGACGGAGAGAGAGAGAGAGAGAGAAAGCAGAAGCAACAAGAGCTCTGAAAACCAATTACATTTCCTACTAAAGCTCTTGAGCTACAAAAATGGGCGAAGTGAGTTTTTTTTTTTTTAATTTTTCTTTTTTAATAGATGTACTTCTTCTGCAGATTCTGTTCTTGATATGCAGATCTGACTGTATATATTTATTTTGGTTATGGAAGGAGAAGAAAGAGGAAGAAAAGAAAGAGGAAGTGAAGGAGGAGGAGAAGAAAGAGGAAGAGCCTGCTGAGATTGTACTTAAGGTTGATATGCATTGTGAAGCTTGTGCAAGAAAAGTTGCTAGAGCCTTGAAAGGATTTGAAGGTATACATATATTAATATATATGTATATATATAATTCTTTTTCTTTATTAATTAACATCTTAATTTTTCTAACTTCACTGCCATGAAAAGAGATAAAATATTTTTTATATTTTGATAAATGAATAAATTAATAACTCTCACATGCAATTACATAGATAAAATAATATAAAGAAAATAGAAGTGGGACGATTAATTACTAGGCTTAATTACATGGTATTTACAAGAAATTCATGTTTATTAACACGTTTATCTTGTTTGGAAATAAAAATAAATTAAAATATGATTTATTTATTATTTTTAATAAAAAATTATTAATAATCTTTAATTTAGTTATATTGAAGTCTTTTTTTTAAACTGTAAAATTTTAACTATAGTTTTAATTTCGAATAAAATAATAAAGATGAATTTTTGGAAACATGCAGGAGTGGAGGAGGTAACCACAGATAGCAAAGCTAGCAAGGTGGTGGTGAAAGGCAAAGCAGCAGACCCTGTAAAGGTATGTGAGAGGCTGCAAAAGAAAAGTGGAAGGAAAGTGGAGTTAATTTCACCTTTGCCAAAGCCACAAGAAGAAAACAAGCAAGAAAACAAAGAAGAAGCACCAAAGGAAGAGAAAAAGGAGGAGGTAATATATGTAGTAATTCATTTGCAATTGGTAATTAATAATCTTTTTTAAAATATATATTATTAAAAAATAAAAAAATAGGCAAGATCGGCCACTTGTTTGTTTGTTTGTTTGCTGACATGAAAGTAACGAAACAGGTCAGAAATAAGGACACGTTTTACGAGTAGGGTATTGACCACCTCATCTTGAATCTTGATGTGCTTTTATTGTCACGGGATTGCCTTTGCCTTGGCCTTTCCCTTTTTAATGATTCGTCATTTCATCCCCACCTTACCACTTATATATGATATCTTCTTTTAAAATTTTTACATGATAGTAATTAATTTATTTAAATTATAATTCTTTTTATCTATTGCATTTTAATTTTTTTATTTAAAATTATTTATTATATTTAAAAAATTAAATAATATTAACTATTTTTTCAATTTTACTTTATTTTTATTAAATATAGTAAATATTTATACAATATTTAAAATAAAATAATAATTTAATTAATTATTAGTATATTTTATAAAAATGAAGTTATCTAATTATTTCTTTAATCATAATAGAAAATATAAATACAATAGATAAAAATATTTAGAGGTAATAAAATTTTACTTAAATTACACTTTGTCTCATTTAATTAAGAAATTAGAGTTGATAAGATAAATCATAGAAAATTATAGAAATAATTATTATGTTTAGTAGAAATAAGAATAAAATTAGAAAAGAATAAATTAGTGTAAATTATTTTTTTAAAATGATAAATAATTTTAAATAAAATAATTTTAAAAAATGATAAATAAAAATACACGAAAACAATGTTTCTTTTAGAGCTATCCTCCTAAGAGAAAAATATCAAATAATTGCCAAGTTTTTTTCTTTTTTTTTTTTTACATTTAAGTATTTCTCGCTGCTTAAAAAAAATTTCCCTTAAAAATAGATTTAATTTTTAACAAGGTTTGAGAATTGAGATTAAATGGTTAAAAATGAGATAATTAGTTAATCAAGACGTTTTAGTGGAAAATAAATTATTAAAATAATATTCTAATTTTCAAATTAAAACACTTGAATATACAAAAATTATTTTTTAGATAAAAATAGTTGATTTTTCATGGAAATGATTAGAGGTGTATAAAATTCAGTCCAAATAAAAAAATTGATTGAATCGGTTTAATTTACAATTTTGATTTAACTTTTTCAAAAATTTTATTTAACTTTTTTGGTAATTTTTCTTATTCACAATTTTTATTTTTAAAAATTCAATATATTTAGTTTAATATTTCAGAAAAAAAAAATTGATAGAACTAATTTGAATCAAATGAAATAGTTTATTTTTTAATTAATTATTATTAAATATCAAATTAGAGTTATAAATAGAAAATATAAGAAATTGAGTCTGAAATAAGTCCAAAAAAATAATCTTAAGATGAAATAAAAATTGATAAATTGAATTAAATAGATTCAATTTATTTTTCTCTCTAATTTGATTTGATTTCGTTAGTTTTATTTGCTAAAAAATTCAATTTATTTAATTCAAGTTTTTTTTTTTAATTCATTTTGCTTGGCTTTAATTAACTAGAATTTTAATTTATTCAATTTTTTAAATAAAATCGAATTCAACCAGCTGAAATTGACCCTAGCAGTGGTAATTGCAAATGGGAGGTATGAGGTATTGGCATTCGCATCCCGTCCATGAAAATTGAGTGAAGGAAAATAAATTACTAAGTGATATATAGTAACGTAGGTATAAATATTTCAATTTTGTTTCTTTTATAATTTTATAAATTATTAAAATTATATTTATATATTATAATTAAATGTTATATATATTATTTATTAATATATATTAATTTATTTAATTTTAGTTAAAACTATCTTCAACTCCATTTTCTTTTTTAAAAGGTTTTACAAAAAGTTCAAATCCCATCAAATAAAAAATAAATTTCAAAATATATAGTTTATGCTATTTACCACTTATGATAACAAAAATATTTTTTAAAGTTTTTCTGTTTTAAAAAATTAATATTTTATATTTTTATTTGTTTTAAAAATTAATAAAAATATTATTTTAAAAGAAAAATTTTTATGCATCAATATTCAAATAGTTAAAGAAATATATTTTCCTTTATATAGGGTTTATATGTACATCTCTTTAAGCAATAAAATATTTTATTTTAAAATTTGATGAAATTATATTGAGCCAAATTTAGTCAATTAAATATAATTATTATAGCTAAAATTACATAATTCTGTAAATTTTTTTTAATCTTTAAATTGAAAGAAACATGGAATCCATTAATGATGCCATATCAATAGTTATCAGAACTAATTTTAAGCATAGATTAAAATTGCAATCAATCTTTAATACTGGTTTGTTTCATAAAAAATAAATTATATATAAAAAAATATTTTCTATGAAATTTGTTTTTTAAGAGAATATTTTTTATAAAAATATTTTTTATTATTTGATTATAACATTAAATTAATGACAAATATTTATATCGTATATGTATAAGTGTTTTTACATAACAAGATTGTCAAAAGTCTGAAAAATTACTTTTTATTTAAAAAATACGAAGTCATTTTTCTTAAAATGATTCAATTTTCTCTTTGATAAAAAAATATGAAAAATATTTTTTACAAAATGTAGTTGCAAAAATAAACACTAAAAAATATGAAAAATATTTTTTACAAAATAAATAAAATGTAAAAATAAAATGTAGTTGCAAAAAAAGAAATTAAATATGATTGCAATATTTAGATTTTTTTCATAATTAGGCATATTGAAAATCTAACATAATATACAAATTAATTAGATTATTATAATACTTAATCTGTAATAAAAATAAAATTTAAAAGCTAAATTGCGATGAATTAAAATTATATAATGAAGCTAAAAGTTTAAACAAGTGCAAAGTTAAGTAATTATTAGAACAAGTCATCCTATTTTTGTCCGTGATATTATCAATGAAATGCGAATCACATCACCGATATTAGAAAAGGTCATTAAGTCAACAAACAAACAAAAAGCTAAGGTAGGGTTTACAATCTCTCTCTCTCTCTCTCTCTCTCTCTCTCTCTCTCTCTCTCTATATATATATATATATATATATATGTATATAATCATTCAACATTTTGATCATTAATCATAAAATTATTTTTTCAATGCTGTAGATTTTTTGATGACATAAGAAATTAAATCTTTGTACCTCCCATAATTTAGAATAAAAAAAGATATATAAGTATTTTTAAAAAAGGAAAATGGGAGATTTCGAATTAAAATTTTATTTAAATTAAAAAAATATATATTCTAAATTTGTAAATATATTTTTGAAAGATAGTATGAATTGTTATCTTTCTTCCCATAACTGTTAGGAAATCTTTTAATTAGAAAAGAAAAATTAAATTAAATTAAATTATTTTAAGAAAATTAAATTAAATTAAAATATTTTATGCGATTTTGAGTTTAAAATAATTAGAGATACTAAAAAAAAGAGAAAATTAAAAAGGCACGTTTGATGATTTAGAGTTTCATGGGGCCAGCAATTGAGCGGTAAATAAAAAGGGCTTGGATAGATTAGTAACAAAAAGAAGCGTAATAGACTACGTTCTTGGCTTTTATTTAGAGGTGCCAACACGAGTAGGCTGGTTATGATTAGAGTATATATAAATTCGACACGATGAATGAATTATATTAAAATATATATAAATATGAATACTACTCAGATTACATGACGTGCATGACATGGTTAATTTTAAATCATATTGGCTCTTTTTTTTTTTTTAATTTATGCAAAACTATGTATTAGAATTTTATTATTTGAGTATAATTATAGACAAATTTATATAACTATTTACTTAATCAGTGTCTTAGCACACATTAGAAAATTTTATCATTTATTTTCAGGAGAATTCATTCTGCTTAAATTTCCATGTTATATGTGTTAGATATTGGCATCTCATTATGTTATTTTTGGCAGCCTCCTGCTGTAGTGACAGTTGTATTGAGCGTTCGAATGCATTGCGAAGCATGTGCTCAAGTTTTACAAAAGCGAGTTCGAAAGATCCAAGGTTCTCTTCTTTGACTTATAACCATTCTTTTAATCAAGGAGCTTTAGTCGGTGATACTGAAATGATTTTCAAACCTGTGAAATTTTAAATTTGAGTTTCAAATCCAAGTCAATTGTATAAAAAAATTATTTACCATTCTCCTAATTTGATTTAATTTCATTTTTAAGTAGTTTGAAATATAATGTTGAAAGATTCTAGCTGAACATCAAATTTCTTTCAAATGGGTTAATGTAGGTGTAGAATCGGTTGAAACGGATCTAGCTAATAGTCAAGTAATAGTAAAGGGCGTGGTCGATCCGACAAAGCTAGTTGATGATGTGTATAAGAAGACTAGAAAGCAAGCATCCATAGTGAAAGATGAAGAGAAGAAGGAAGAAGAGAAGAAAGAAGAGGAGAAGAAGGAAGAAGGAGAAAAGAAAGATGGTGAAGAAGGAAAGGGAGAGGAAGATAAGAAGAGTGACATCAAAAGAAGTGAATATTGGTCATCAAAGTCTTACTTAGAGTATGTTTATGATCCTGAAATATTCAGTGATGAGAACCCCAATGCTTGCTCTGTTATGTGACTAAATTATATTGCACTTTTGATGAACTTTAGTTGTATAATGTATGCAATTTTCTATGTAGTAATATGCTAATAAGACATTGGCATGACAAGAACAATCCTTAACGTACTATAATTAAGTGAATTTTGCTATTTATAGATCTTCTATATAGATATATGTATAGTTTTTGCCTAATGAATTCATGTCACAAAAACAATTGTGAAGATTTATTTTATGTATTTTTTTTTCTTCATATTTAATATGGGTTCTATTACTTAGACATAGAAGTGTTGGCGCAAATAGCAACTCGAGGGGTGAATTCAATTACAATGAATGTTTTTTTTAGAGAAGAAATTTCCCATTCAATTGGGTAACTCGTCCCTCAGCGTATGATTATTTTTCTCCTTATTAATGCAACTTTTTTTTTTATAATAATACTATTATAATATATCTAACCCTAATTCAATCTAGTGGGTAAAGACATCACTTAATTGGTAGACTCAATTTCGAATCTCCATTCCTCCAATCACCCTATTAAAAAGTTTTTTCAAGAAAGAGTATCACAATAATGTTGAAGTAACCAAAATTCACAAATACTGAAATATTGAAAATACACGAATGACTTCAAATCTTGAAAACTCTAATTTTAAAAGTTTAGAGTGTGTTAATTTAAAAAAAAAAATTATTTTCTATTTTCTGAAAAAACTTAAGTTTTTATTTTTCATATAAAACAAAAGAAAATATAGAAAACATGTTCATATGTAAATAATAGAAAACGATTTTCTAATTCAAATAAATAAAAAAAAAACTATTCATATCTTTCACAATTAAAAAAAATAAATCATTAAAAATATATTAGAAAAAATTATTTTATTTTTAAAATTTTTTTAATATGTGTTATTTATTTTATAATAATATAATTGTTTTTAAATCATTGTAAATAATTATTTTTTAAATAATTATCCAATTTTAATTATAAAAAAATTATAGTATAAATTTGATTATAAAAATGTCATTGTTTTCTATTTGAAAAATAGTTAAAAACATAATTTTACTGTGAAGAAAAATAGTGAAAAATAACTTTTTAATGGGTGTTTAGTTTGGTTTATAAGTTAGTTAAACTTACAAGTAGAAACTCATAAGTAAATTAGTATTTAATTTGATTTATAAGTTAAAAAATCTTCTTAAAATAAGTCAAAAGTCAGACGTAAGGATACGTTACTTATAACTCATCTACTTATTTAAAAATTGCTCTTTGACTAAATAAAAAGACTATATTATCTTAATAATTTTTAAAAATATCAATATTATTTTTATTTTAACAACTATAATATTTAATTAGACATCATTTTAGATCATTTTAATTAATTAAATTACTTTTAAGCACCTTTTAATTAAATACTTAAACTATTTAAAAGTTATTTTTAAATAATTTTATTAAATAATTAATTACTTATTTTTAATTTGATTTATAAACTAAAAAATATATTTTAAATCAAAAGTTAAAAGTAAATAGCTAAATCAAACACTTTCAAAATCTTAGTTAAATTTTAAAAAATTAGAAAATTAATTTTCCAGTTCTCTATTTAGAAAACTGGCTGGAAAACTAGCACATATCAACATGAAACTTTACTTTTTAATTTTCTTAGAAAACTTTTGCAAAAAACTAGCATACTTTTTCACAAGTGAATAGACCGTAGGTTTCTCATAATGACTTTTTTTCAAAAGGTTTTCAAAAGGAGTTACCACTTTGATTTTTTAAGGAAAACAAAGAAAGATGACTTCAATTAAAGTTCGAGGATTTAAGTAAACTTAATTCGCACAATCCGAGATGGCTACGGAAGCTGAACTAGAAATAAATCAAGTTTCAGGAACTATTTTGGAAGTTTATGATTAAAATGGGGCATTTTTAAGAACAAGGGAAGTAAATCCAATAAGAAAAGCCTTCAAGCTGACAATGGAAGACCACAAGCCGATAGAGCGGGTGGATCAGCATGGTATCGTTGTGAGACGACCTGGAGCTACGCACACCTAGCTCCAGCTAGGAATCTGCTCTAATAGTTAAGTTAAAAAAGTGGAAGCCTAATGAAAGATAATTCACAAGGAGGTTGAGATGATTAACATACCTGACTCGAGACCTATTTACAGTAGAGAAATCATCCTTGGTATACGTTTTATAATCTAAATTGGATGCAACTGTAAATTGAATTTATTAGATAGTGATTGGATGATGAGTTGTATATAAGTACGTAATAACTACAAAAGCCATCATAACCAATAAAAAATCAAAACCATGTGGCAATATTATAGAAACATGCAAGTAAGAACGGAGGTCGAAAGGCAACTCAAAACATATATTAAAATTTCATGGTCAAAATGAAATTTCCATAAAAAATAGTTGCAAGCCTATCAGCTTGGGTTAGTGGCGTCGTCCATGCTAAGTTTTTTTTTTTCTAAATTTGTTAATAAAATTCTGCTTAAAAAAAAAAAAAAAAAAAAAACTATCTATTAGCTTGTTCAACAATATATGACTGTAATTTGTCAATTGCAGTACGTGAAAACTCTCCATATTCAAAATTTCATATGGTGTTAGCTAGAGCTATATATTTTGATCAAAAGGTCCAAATTGAATCTTAGTCACTCTAATTACTATTTAAAACATTAATATACACTATGGTGGATCTGTACTTATTTACAGTTTAATTTAATGGACACCCTTACTGCAAACTTAAACTTCTAAATTAAGTTGTTTTTTTTTTTTATTTTACATGTTTGACTTACCTTTCTTGCTCTTGGTCCATCATCAAACCGACCAACAATGGCTCAGTGACACCTCATTTGCTTCTTATCTCTGGCCTTTAACTCGTGGTTATCAATGTTGATGGGGGCTTATGGCTTGAGAATTTTGGAAGAAAATACAAAAGGACAATACTGTTATTCCATGGCTAAAAAGGAAATATAAGGCTCCAAAAAAGGTCATATAATGGACCACAAGAACACTAACAATGAAACTGAAAGAAAGAAAGAAACAAGGAAAGAAGAGGCTTAGGCCAAACACACGATTCACAAAAGGTCTATGGAACTTAATATTGTTAGGTCACATTCACTACTGCAAGAAGAAGGTGGTGGTGTGGTACCATACTCATGAATATCTTACTTTTATTTGGTCTCTGTTTGAATAATTCCATCCATCTCTTTCTGCATCAGCTTTCATTGAGAAAAGCCTATCTCTTTATAGGGGACCTTCAAGATTCCAATCCCTCGGTTGTAGAATAGAAGTATATATGTCACTCCAAATTAAGTTTTTGGTTGGAATCGAAAGGAATCAGACTCTTTCATGGAAAAAGTGGGATGGCGAGCTCTCTCACTATATCAGACGTAATTGTAATTAGTAATATTAATTCGTGACTACAAATTAATTTTCGAGCTCATTGCTTGCGGCCATTTCATCAATAAGGTTTAGATTTCTTGATCTTTCTTTCGTTTCTTTTTAAATTTCTTTCTTTTTGTCATTGTCCACTTTTTCATAAGTCAGCAATGGTCCCTCTTCTCTTTGTTTTATTTATTATTCTTTTCAACATATTCAAATATCTCTAACTATGTTAATTTATATCCTTTTATATGGATTTAATCTTTTTATGAATTTATATATGTATTATTTGTGTTTTTAATCAATCATGAATTCAAGAAATAATATCAATGACTAGACCTATATGTAAAATAGGTGAAATACATGTATTTATGTCTGAATCCATAATAAATCAGATTTAGTTAAATTTTTCTAAAGAATATCTTTATACTCATATTCAAATAATCAAATTTATATAAAGAAAAATTCTATCTAAACTTAGTTTATTACAAATTCAAGGCATAATATATTGAGATCCATATATAAAATAGTTGAACTCACATATTTATATTTCGAATTTATCGTAGTTTGGCCTATTAGTAGACTAAATCTAAACGTTTGCATTTATTGTGTATCTTATCCAAACCTTTTAATTTTGGACCATTAAATTAAATGTTTGAAAATTAAAGAAATTTTATCTAATATCCATATTAGAATTCGGGAATTTTAGTTTGGTTTTGATCCTTTGTTATATTTCTTCGGTTTGTTTTCCAATCAAGTTTTTTTACTTAGCAGTAGTAACCATGGGTTGAATGTCAAAGATAAGGTCTATTGACCTTGGTTTTAATTTGATTGCTAATGCTAAGCTTTTCCTACTAATTTAAAATTAATAAAATTTTAATTAAAAAAAATAGAAATTTTGACCTTTACCATTTGAAATGCCAAATGGAATGACATATAAAATTTCAATTTTTTTAATTTACCGCATTACTGAGCCAAGCCCATTGGTAATAAACTAACCCCCAACCCATGTCTAAAAGGAAACAATTTGCTGGCAAAGAAGCTGGGCGACGATATACCAGAAGTATGGCATTGAAGGATATTTCAATTCAAACCAAAATCAGATAAAGAGCTAAAATTGAGTTATCCTTTATGCGTTCACATTGCTTCTCACGCAGAAATATTAGGCTGAAATTGCACATTCGCCAAAGATATTCCAGGCCATGCAAGCTTCATTTTACAATTCAAGGAATAGGTAGGCTGTTAATTATTCACATGAATGTCTCATCTACCTCTGTGACACTTTATCTCAAGATGGAGATGTGGAAATTATTTTCTTGTAATGTACTTAAAACTTGAGCCTTGTTCACACAGTCCTTGATTGCCCAAGTCATCTGCACATTGTTGCCAATGAAAAAAAAAAAAAATACAGAGCAACGTTGCAAACACCATCTCTATCAGTCTACTTCTGCAATTTTTTTTTTTTTTTAAATATCTCTGCTACCATTACTTCAGCTATTTCAACTTCTTCCTGCTTAATCCCATATATCAAAAACTGATGAAGTGGATTAAAAAAATTTAAGAAAAAATCTCTCTAACAAAAAAACAAACTATTGTTTAGATACGTTTTATTTTTTGAACTTTTTTTTTATGTAATGTTTTTATATAAAACTCAAAAAAATTAAAAAATTTTGCCAAATTGAAGAAAATGCAATGCTCAAGATTAGATTTTATTTTATTAGTATTAGGTATTCTCGAAATAAATATGTATCCAAACTGGCAGTGAAACATTTTTAGGTATGCAAATAAAGAAAGAAGGATACTTCTTACCAAAGATAATTTCAGATGTCAGTCATAAGCTGATATAACTGACATTTTACAGCATATGTCAAGTTAGGTAACAAACTCTCCTAATCTTAGCATTGACATAATTCAGATGAGAGAATTTGAAAAATAGATGTCAAAATTTATGGATTATTAAAAGGAAAATGCTATTTTTTTTTATTGACTCTTAATTTATAGCTGTATATTATTTTATTTTTTTTACATTAGGTCACTGAATTTATTATTGTTACATTACATATTTTTAATGGATTTAATTTTAAAACTATTAAATCAACTTAATAATGCTAGTTGTAACGACTCAAATTTAGGAATGTTATCGAGGGTGAGACTCACATCAGATCGCTAAACCAATCGAAAGTCTAGTTAGCATGCATAATTTTCTTATTCGGCGCCCATATTGTCCCTAAAAAATGTTTTTATTAACATAGAACAATATTTATATTTTATTATTACATAATATACTAAAAGGCAAAACATAGTGATACAATAGCAATATTATAAAAAGAAATTTCACAAAATCTACCTTTTAAGTAACATTGAGGCAATAACTTCTGGAATTCGGTTAACAAAATCTATTGATCATATCTTTTACTTATCCCTGGAGGGGAAGATAAAAAAAAAGGAGTGAGCTAAGAGTTTAACGAGTCAAAGATTATTTAGAGAATAAAATATATAATAAAATAATTATATTCTATTGAGTCGGATCAGACTTAATGAATTCGGCCCAATAGAGATCAGATAGGTTTGTGAATGGACTATATCAATTTTGAACTTCTTATAATTTAAATATATTAAATTTAATTTTAAATTATTTTTTAATTAAATATACCATTTATGATATTCTTCTATCAATTAAAAAGAAGTGTTTTTTTCTGGCACGCCACTCGAAATATCTAATTTCTCTTGCTGCACTTCTTGAATATATTTGTGTCGGTTACCCGCATTTCATTGTCACAGGTTTTATTGGGTTTGGTGCTGAGAAATTGTCAGGGATTATCAAGAGTAATATTGGATATTATATAATATACAAATGTATAAAATGTAAAAATAAAAAAATATAAAATATAAAATAAAGTTAAAACAATTAGAAAGTTGAGTTTTTATAAGTATGATCTAATTTTAATAGTGTAAATTTGAATATTATGTAATTGAATTGTAGGTTGATTCAGATTTGAAAAATAATATCATGATAGATTTGAGTGGAATTTGAGTTTTACATATCGGTATTTATTACCTGAATCTATTTATATAAATATTTAATTAAATATAAAATATATTTTTATAATAATATTTATAAATTTTTATATATTTTATTTTATATAAAATAGAATTTAAATATTTTATGAAATTATTAAATTTTTAAAATATAAATTATTAATTAAAATAATTTTTTATGTAAAATATTAATTAAAATATATAAAATTAAATAAATTAGATTTTTTCGAGTAATAATAATCGGATTTGATACAGGTTCAGATAATTGAGAATAAATTTTAATCAGATTTGGGATTAGTTCGGGTTTTGATAATATTAATCGGATTTGGATTCGGGTAGGATAATTTTCACATATATCCTATCCGATGTCATCCTTATAAATAATTATTTAATCTATTGAGTATATTAAAATTAATAATTTAGTCTTTATATATTTAAAAATATATGATGTAATTTCTTATATTTGATTATATTAATCTAACTATTAATTAAGAAATGAGAAGGTGGTTAATGAGAAAAAAAAATTGTTAATAATAGTAAAATTTCAGGAATGGTAAAAACTTAAGGATAATGGTGTTTATTATTAATAGTAAAGATTAGAAAAATTAAAAGAGGGGCAAAAGTGTATGATTTACGAACTAATTAATATATTTTAAAATATGAGAATTAAATTATTAATTTCATTATAATATAAGAAGTAAATAATAAATTTTCTTAAAATAATTATTCAAAAATCTACTCTCACTATAAAAAAAATAAATAAATTTGTAACAGAAAAATTTATCATAAATTCGTTACAAATTCAATATTGTGACAGATTTGTGACGAAAAAATTGACATCACAATTTTACATGTCACAAATTTTTAGTGACAGATAATAAAAATTTATCATAAATTTATGACGGAATTATGATAAAACATCTGTTAAATTTGTGACAAAATTTATTCGTTCATCACAAAATATTAGTCGATCAAAATACAAATCCATTACAAAATTAGGATGGATTAGAGACGGCAAATTTGTCATAAAATATTGTCCATCACAAATTATTGTTACTATTTTTTTTTTGTGTGGCGGTAAATTTTTCGTCACAAAATTATGAGAGATCAGTCCATCTATTATAAATTTGTGATAGATTATTATCAGTCACAAAATTAAATTTTTAATTTTTTTTATATTCTAATTTTTTAATATTAAATAAATAATAGTGAATTAAGAATTTTTATATTTATATAATTAATAATAAGCATAAATAAATATAATAATAAAATTTATAATAATTAATAAATAAAAATATTATATATTATATAAAAATATAAAATTAACGGTACAAATAATAAATTTAATTAATAAATATATATAAACAATATCAAGATATAAATTTGGTATCACTTTCCAATAAAATATTATCCATAAAAAGGGTTCTAAATTATACTTAAGCTTTAACATGACGTAATCTTTGAATCCCCATATATGCAAAAGGATAAAAAAAAAAAAAAATCCCTGCAATGAGTAAAGAAATACTTAGTGAAAAAAAAAAAAAGATTATTTAGAGAATAGAACATATAATAAAACAATTACATTCTATTGAGTCGGATCAGACCTAGTGAATTAGGCTCAATAGAAATCAGATCGGTTTTTGGATGGACCATATCAATTTTGAACTTCTTATAATTTAAATATATTAAATTTAATTTTAAATTATTTTTTAATTAAATATACCATTTATGAAATTCTTTTATCAATTAAAAAGAAGTGTTTTTTTCTGGCACGCCACTCGAAATATCTAACTTCTCTGGCGATTTCATTGTCAAAGGTTTATTGGGTTTGGTGGTGAGAAATTGTTAGATATTATCAAGGGTAATGTTTGATATTATATAATATAAAGATGTACAATGTTGCCTCAAAGAAAGTAACTAAGAGAGGGTGAATTAGATACTTTTAAGTAAATTTTCAATCTTTATCCAAAATTTAATGAAAAATTATAGCAAAGTATTTTTAAGTGTATATATAATTTTATATTAAAGTGTAATCTAAGTAATCTAATAAATTTTTCACAAACAATAGCTGAATCACAAGATGATAACTTAATATCAAGTATTTCTATACACATATAGTTTAAAATATGTTAGTTTGATTGTTCAATTTCAATATTAACTCAATAAAATAAATTCTCAATACTCTTTTTAAAGTCTACTCTTATTAAAGTCTCACTTTGAGAGTCACTTCACTATTTGATATTTTTAACAGGTAAATTTCAAAGTCTTTACAATCTCAGCAAGTTTCCCAGATGCTTAAAACATTTACAATTTCTTTTCTTCTCACAAATGATTACAAGGTTCACTAAGTGCTTGAAAACTTTTTACAAGTGTGCTTTCACATTTACACAACCTTAAATAGATTTTAGTATAGATAAAATCACTCTCAATAACTCTCAGATACATAAATAAATGCTAAAATATTGAGAGAGAAGATCTGCCACTCAAACTCAAGAGTATTGAATGAAAGCTTTATAAAATTAGCACAATAAATTTTCAATAAATAAGAGCACTTTCATTAAGTAAAATTATAGTAAATAATGCCTTTTATAGGTGATTTTCATTGCTAAAAATGTCTGCTAGAGAGTGTGTCTAACGACTATTTAAATTTCAAAAAACTAGCCGTTAGTTCATTGAAAGTCATGCAGTAGAATTGTGTCATATCAAAACATAAAAATAGTTAACTAAAATTTTCACAAGTTAATTAGTTTCATAAGATAGAAAATTTAGCCAACAGAAATAGTTAACTAATTTAGTTATTGTCTGACTTATAGGGGTGTGCAAACGGTCGGTTCGGTTCGAAACCGAACCGAACTGATAAAACCAAAAATTGAAAAATCAAAAATTTTAAAATTCGAACCAAACCGATTAATAAGAGAAAACCAAATCGAATCGAACAGATAAATATCGGTTTGATTCGATTTTAAATCGATCAAACCGAAATTTATAAAATTTCATATTTTTAATATATAATCTAAATAATAAAACATAAAAAAAATAGAAATCAAAACTCAAAAATCTTAAGGTTCAGTTAGGTTTTCTTTGATTTCAGTTCGATTTGGTTCAATTCGGATTGGTTCGATTTTCTTTGATTTCCTATATATATTAATAATTTCGGTTCGGTTCATTTTTTTTATTTTTTATGAAAATTACCGAACCGAACCGATTAATCGAAATTATCAAAATTATAAACCAAACCGAACCGATTGAATTTTAAAACCGAACCGATAAAACCGAATTGAATCGGTTCGGTTTGATTTTTCGGTTTAAAATGAAAACTGATCTCCCCTACTGAATTAAACTTTGAAAATTTAAATTTTTGAAGGAAAGTTGTAAAAGTTATTTTGATCATTTAAAAACCTTAGGAATAATGTAAAAACACTTTTTAAATACTTGAATCTAAAAACAAAATTGATTTTAGGTATTAAATGACATAATCTCTCCAATCTTGTACAATAGACCTAAGAACTTAACATTTATCCTATTTCTTCATAGACTTTGATTCATTTTGTGTTATACATAATAATAATCTCCTTTTAGATCACCCATTTCAATATAATAGTCTTTCCATCAATGTATTTAAATTAATAAATTTTATAGACAGGTTTGGATAATTGAGAATAAATTTTAATTAGGTTTGAAACTGATTTGGGTTTTGATAATATTAATTGGGTTTGATTTTGAGTATAGTAATTTTCATAGGTAACCTACCCATTGCCATCCCTATAAATATTTATTTAATCTTGAGTATACTAAAATTAATAATTTAGTCTTTATATATTTAAAAATATATGATGTAATTTCTTATATTTGATTCTATTAATCTAACTATTAATTGAGAAATGAGAAGGTGGTTAATGAGAAAAAAAATATTGTTAATAATAAATTTCAGGAATGGTAAAACCTTAAGGATAATGGTGTTTATTATTAATGGTAAAAATTAGAAAAGTTAATAGAGGGGCAAAAGTGTATGATATAGGAATTAATTAATGTATTTTGAAAATACGAGAATTAAATTATTAATTTTATTATAATGCAAGAAATAAATAGTAAATTTTCTTAAAATAATCATTCAAAATTCTACTCTTAAAAAAAAAAATCTAAAATACAAATGGATTGATTTTTTGATTCAAATATGGATTTATAGATTCTTCAAAATGTGCTTGGATTTCTTTAGTTTGGCAATCATTTGCTATATAGAAAACTAAGAACGAAATATTCAACTCCAACTCAAAATTTCCTATTATAGCACGGATTCATATTGAATACAATTTAATAGAGTAATCAATATTTTTAACTATGAATTCCCCCAAAAAAAAAAACATATAGGTAAGCATATTATTAGGGTGTGACACAAAATTTTAGTTTTAATTTATATGAGAAAAATATTTCTCAATTGGGTAGAGTATTATTTTTAATATAAGGTATAATTATTATTTTAATGTTATTTTCTACGTAAGTGGTATTTTTATTGGAATTTGAATTGAATAGAGTAATCCTATAAATAGTAGAAATTATTTAACTTTAATCTATGAAGGAAAAAAAAAAGTATAGAATTTCAAAAGAAAGGACTCTTATATTTCTTTTCGTATTATGATGTTCAAGTAATAAATAAATTATGTCTAATTATTCTATTTATAATATGTTCTGTGATTAGTATATTCATGAATAATTAAATTAAAGAGTAGAGTGACTAATGCGTTTATAAGATTTGATTGATAATAAAAAATGGCACACTCTGTGCATAAACCTATACTAAAAGAATATATTATATAAAATATTATGTGGTATTTATTTATTTGTTTATTTTTATATTTTATGTATTATATATTTGTTGTGATCATAATCAAGTAGATTTGGTGACGATGAGTTGATTAATCTCTAATGAAATAGAGGATTCTTTTGTTTGGTGTGGCAGGTGACAGGCCTTCTATCCAAATATCTAGATTTTTTTTTTTTTCTAAATTGTGCTTCATGAACCCACCAAGCTTGATTGATAATTAGATGTTAGTTATATTCTTTATCAATTGCAATTTCAAGAACCCATATGTTTAGTTTGCCTGAGTCGAATTTGACTTTACCATGTAAATAATATATCTTTAGTTACTAAATCAAGTCAAATTAAATATAAATTTTATGAAGCTCTTTTTCAAATCTAAAAAATAATGAGGCTAGACATATGCTTAGTATAGAAAATTATTTATCTTATATATATATTTGAAATATTTAATATTTTATAATATAATATTTTAAATTAAAAAAATATAATTATTTAAACTCGTTTCACTCCTCACATAAATTTAGAATAAATCTAATTATTTAATATAATTAACTCCAACTGAAAATTAAATTCAAAACCTTACAACTCTAAAAATGACTACAATACTAATAATATGAATTTTTTAATTTTTTTTACTAGAAAAAGTGTTTTACTAAATGTATAAATTCATTAATATTAGAATTATTTTCAAAATTTTGAGATTTTTAATTTAAATTACAGTAAGACTAAAATAATTTTTTAAAAAATGTGTGAACCCATAGTGGAAATTGTTGTACTTGATGGGACCTTAACCCTCATGCGTACTGGGTGATAGGTAGTGCTGAAATGAAGAAGCAATCTCTATATCACTCAACAAAGGCTTCTAGTATAGTATGGTATAGCAGTGAATTAGGACCATCTGTAGAGGCAAAAGCATGATCATTTCTCTCTTTACCAAATGAAGAAGTTTCATTAGCCATCATCCATCTGCGTACAGCCATGGGTCCCTCCACTATCCAAAAATGATCGGTTAGTAGTTCTTGGTCTGCTTTTCGTGATAGAGTTCATGGAGTCTTCGATTATTATCCCAATCCCTCCCCACCAAAAACAGAAAAGAGAACAAAGATGAGTAAGTCTTGTATTTGAACTTTCACAATTGGTTTGTTTTGGACTATTGGGTGTGCAAACATAAATAGATCATACCAAAATCATCAGTTTTTGACTATTATTATTACACAATGATGAAATATTTTTCATGATATACATGGTGTTCTATGGCTGTAAGCTTGCTTATTTATATTTCTATATTATAATATTCCATTAAAATTAATATCACTGCGAAAATAAACTGCATCAACTGGTTTAATTAATTCACAATCAATTCATTGATGAGTTTTATTTTATTTTACGTATTATTAAAATTTAATTTTTAAAATTATTTTTTATTTTTTTAGACAAAAGCAAAAGCTACCAAGTACATCATGAAGAAATGGAGGAATTGAACTCCGCTCATTTAAATTAGGCACATAAAAAGAGCTCCTCCAATATAAGCAAACCGTCTCGTTGACTTTTTAAAAAAGCGAAACCTACTAATGGAAACTCAAAAATAAAAGCTTTTAACATCTTGAATAATAGTCCTCAAGTAAGTTTAACCAAAGTAAGTAACCAACTCAGAATCACTCTCCAGGACGACTTCGTACCATAGCCGTGACTTGGTGTTTTCTTTTTATGTAAACGATTTCTTAAAATTAATGATGTAATTATTATCATTAGATTATGATTATGATAGAATATATTTATTAAATAAATAAATTTTATATATTTATATATTAAATTTATAATAGATTGAATTTATATAATAATTTTTTAATCTTTATATAATAGACTGTTATGTTAATTTAATGATCCTTCATTAGTCTCTCATCAATGATGTGTGTAACTTGAAAAAGATCAATATACTATAAAACCTTTAAAAGATAAATAAGAGCTGATCTAAGACTTAAAATAATAAAATTTAATCCAAACTCTAGGAAGAAATAAAGCAAAAACAAAGCTTTATTTAAGAGAAAATTATTAAAGTCTAAAAAAAAATCTATAAAAATATTTAAATATATGAGTATTTATGAAAACTAAATGTTAAATTAAGTAAGAAATAATTTAAAGCATCTAAACTAATTAATTAGGAATAGATTTTAAAAATTCCAAATTAAATAGAAATAATTTTTAATTGAGATAAATTAAATATAAACAAAAGTAAGGCCATTTAGGACAATATAGAGTCCAGTTAGAGCTAAAAATCCTTGAAAACTAAAAATCCTTGAAAACTGAAAATAATAATAATAATAATTGACAAATCTGCCTGGAGGTGCAGTTCTGCCGACTTTCCAGATGCCCCATCAACTAATAATATGTCAAACCAAGAAATGAAACAACATTAGCTTTTAAATAAAATTTTGCATAAATTGCTTATTTTATCTATTTTTTTTTAATTTTAAATAATTAAATCAAAATTTTTTAAAATTGAACAAAATTTATGTAGCCCTTTTAAATTAGAATTTGGGATTTTGGTTTTTGTCACTTTGAATGCCAGGGTAAAAATCCTATAATTAAATTAATTATATAATTTCAATACAAAGCAATTTATTTAGAATAAACACTCTGTAGTTTGAATATGTAAATGAAGTGTAAAAGCGATTTTATAAAAATAAAAGTAAAAAATGCAAAATTTTCATTATGCAATAGTGGTAGGAATACAAGTTGAATTACAAACTTGACGCAAAAGTTAAAATTTCTAATTTTAATTTTGATAATTGAATAAAAATTTTTTTAAATAATTTTTTTAATTTAATTATCTAAAATTTTAAATAAATAAATAAAATAAATACAATTTTGAATTTTTTTGTCAATGGTAGGGTTGAACAGATTTCAGTTTAAATCAAAAAATCGAATCAAACCGAATCAATTCGATTCAATCAGTTCGGTTTTAAAATTTAATCAGTTCGGTTCTATTTTATATTATAAAAAATTCGGTTATTTCGGTTCGGTTTAATTTTGAAGAGAAAAAATTTGGTTAAACCGAACCGAACTGAATAGTAATTTAATATATTCAAATCAAATCAAATCGAACAGAATTGATTTTTGAATTGATTTATTTTTATGGGGAACTTATGAATTATATTTAATTTTTTTTATATAAATTATTTAATTTCATTGGTTAATGGTTAATAGATTCAAACAAAAGTCAAAATTAGACCAAATAACTTAAAAATCAAGTCTAAATTAAAAAATTAATAAAAAATCAAAACTAATTGATTTGAACCGAACTGAATCGAAAAAGAACGATTCAGTTCGATTCAATTAATGGTTAATAGGTTCAAACAAAAGTCAAAATTAGACCAAATAACTTAAAAATCAAGTCTAAATTAAAAAAATTAATAAAAAATCAAAACTAATTGATTTGAACCGAACCGAATCGAAATAGAACAATTCAGTTCGATTCAATTAATGGTTAATAGGTTCAAACAAAAGTCAAAATTAGACCAAATAACTTAAAAATCAAGTCTAAATTAAAAAATTAATCAAAAATCAAAACTAATTGATTTGAACCGAACCGAATCGAAATAGAACAATTCAGTTCGATTCAATTAATGGTTAATAGGTTCAAACAAAAGTCAAAATTAGATCAAATAACTTAAAAATCAAGTATAAATTAAAAAATTAATCAAAAATCAAAACTAATTAATTTGAACCGAACCAAATCGAAATAGAACGATTTAGTTCGATTTAATTTTTCATTAATTTTGATTTAATTTGATTCGATTTCTAAAATCTCTCTTCCCCCCTCCCCCCCAACGACTCTTACCCTTGCCTTGTCTTTGTTCTCCTTATTCTCCCTAACTAGTCGCATCTGGGTCATTGAAGTAATTTTGATATTTAAGTCATAATAAAATTATGCGTCGACAGAAAATTTGAGGTTAATTAATAAAAAAATTAAATTTATTATGCATATTTAGAATTCTTCTACAAATAATTAGAATGATGAATAAAAAATTTAAGAAATCAATTAACAAAAAGTCCAATTTTATTACAATTATTAAAAAAAATTTAAATATTTGATGGACCAAGCAATGACATTGTGGAAATTTAATTTAGGAGAGCTTAATTAAAAAATGTAATTTGTTAATTACTTGTATACGTGTTGATTGAATAGGTTAGTTAATTAATTAATGCAATAATTAACTGATAGAGTTGTTATATAATTATAAAACGAAAATGTTCGAGTGGTACGATACCCATAAAAATTAGATATTAGTAATAGAAAATATTAATTTTGAAAAATTACTATTACACCCTTAAGGGTCCATTATCCCCTTTTGCACCCTCTTAAGTTCATTACGGACGACTGACATGATAAAGATATTATTATTTTATATATAATTTTGATGTGGCTAGATCTTAACAATAAAAAAAATTTAAATTGTTATTTTTATTATTAAGGTTTAAACTTTTTTTTATTTAGGTACACCACATTAATAATGATAGATAAGATAATAATATATTTACTACATCAACAACCCCAAAAGCAGAATTAAGAGGGTAAAAGGGGAGCCTCGGCCTCCAAATATTTATAAGTTTTTTAATAGTTGTAATAAAATTTAAATTTTTGTTAATTTATCTCTTAAGTTTTTATTAGCTCCTCTAAATATTTATAAAAAAATTTTAAATATACAAAATATTTTTTTTTTCATTAATCAGCCCCTAAATTTTCTGTTGAGGCCTAATAATTTTATTAAAATTTAAATTGAAGTATAAAATTACTCGTTTGTCATTAAAAAAAGTACAAAGTTGTTAAATTAAAAATTAATTATTTAAATTTTATGCTTACAAATTAACATTTAATAGTTAATAGTTGTTATTTCATAATTAAATGCAAGTCAATCTAATAATTTCCTATCATACAATTTTAAATCAGATTGACTTTTTTTTTCCTTTCCCTCTCATTCAATGGGTATAATTGAAAATTTATTTTGTTATTTTTCCACTCATTTAGCTTTCTCACTTTTGTGTCATTCAAATTAAAAAATATTTTATTTACATCTATATATAGATAAAGTTAATGATTTCAACTCTCATATAAATTTTTAATTTATAAACTTAAATATACATTTATTTTTATTTGATATGTTGTTTTGTTAATCTGTATTGTTTCATATCTTTTTAATTTTAATAATTATTTTTTTAATCTTATATTATTATATTTTATAGTCTAGTTAAATATTTATATTTATTTTTAGACTTTTGAGCCTATAAATTTTATGTAAGGTTTTACTGTGATACTTTAATTTGAACTAATTCTATTTCTCTTAATAATAAAGTTTATATTATGAAATTAGAAAAAAATCAAAACTATTATTATATAATATTTATGTTTATTATAAAAGAATTTTTTTAACTTTTTTAAATCGGTAGAAAATTCTTTATAATTTGATACTTTATATTATTTTTATTTACTATATATTTTATACACTATACACGAACAAATGTTTTGATTTATCATGTTTGGCCCCTAATAAAAAATTTATGATTTCATTTATGAGGAGTTCCAATTTTTAATTTTGGTCGTGGGCTATAAAAAAAATTTTAAAATTAAAAAAAAAAAGATACAATTGATAAAAAATGATTGGATTTATTTAACAGTTAGGCCTTATCAAAATATAATGATAATTTTTTTTTTTTAACTCTTGGTGGGATTTTCACTAAAACTTTCATTCTTTGTTATTTTGTTATTAATTTATTTTAACAAATTATATTATTATTAACAATGAAATTTGCCATGTGGTTAAACTGTAAAATCATCACTAGCGTTCTCATCTGAAGAAACAGATGATCACATGAAAAATGTTGGCATACATGAGCATGAGTTCTACTCTCATTACATGTATCAACTAACTAGTTGCATATCACTGAGTGTGATGGCTTAGTGTTCAGTTTTAAAAGTTAGAGACATCTAATTTTGGATCAACTCTCCACCTCTAAGTATAAATTAAAAATTGTTTTCACTGAAGGGAGATATATGAATCGAGTGCGAATAGTTTATGCTGTTGACTCTTTGAAAATTCACTATAATTTGATGATAAATCTTATATGGGGTGAGTTAAATCAGGGCTAATAAATTTATTTAATTACAAACCTTAAATTTAAGAGGCAATAATTGTTATATTCGAAAAACTTTTTTTAAAAAAAAAAAAAACTAACTAGCTAGATAATGTATGCAAAGTCATCATTTTTATTTCAATTTATTTAAATTAAAAAACATTTATTACACTTGTATCATTTTTTTATATTAAAGTGTATAATTATTTTCACATGATAATGCTTGCTTACATTTCCTCCCTTTTCTTCCCAAGAAATTTTAATGTAAATTTAAATATTAAAAATTAAAAGAAAGTGCCAGTCCATATGTCGGCTCTTTATTAGCCAAAACATCACAAGCAAATTAGTAGGCAAGTTAGAAGGAACTTAGTATGCCACGTGGATCTTCTGTGAACAAAACTTGAGCAAGACACGAGCTTTTGTCCTACGTGGTAACTTTAACATGCAGTAGCAGGACTCCTTCTACCAAGCGTAGAAACTTTAGTGTGGGACCCGAGCATTAACCACGTGGAACGCCAACGTGGCAGTCGCGAAGACAGAGCCAAAAGTGTGTCAGAGCCTGCAAGGCCCGTGATGTTCACACGCGTCAGAAGAGCTGCAGCCATTGCTTTCTTCTATAATGGTCGTTAAGCGAATCTTTACTCACACTTTCGAATGTTAATTCATGCTAAATGACTTAATTGCCTCTCTTCCCATTAATAGTGGAGTGACGATTTTGCCATTATACGCTTTTAATTACTAATTTGTCGTTTCAAGCATTAATTATAGTTGCTTGCTTAAAAAAAAAAATAAAAACCCTTGAAATTTGGTTTAATGTACTATTTTTTTTCTGCTTTTTTTTTTTTAAATTACACATTTGGCTCTCGAATTTTATAAATTGGAAGATAAAAGCGTTGATGTGTTTTTTTTAACAAAAAATATTTTAAAATAAAGTGTGTATTGCATTAATTTCAAAAAAATATTATTTTTTCAACTAACTAAAATCATTTATTTAAAAACTACAATCCAATATTATTAATTATTTTCATTTTGCGTTCAAAAGTTGAGATATTTTGCTCTAATAAAAAAATATTATATTTGTGACTCTTGAAATTAAATTAAAATAATCACTATATATATGTGTGTATGTGCGCGCATGAAAACTCAAAATTGATTGATAAAAATTTGATACTTATATTCATAATTAATTGAAACATAAAAAATTAGAAATAATAAATTTATTTAAATATAAATATTAAAATTTATAAATTTTAAACTATTTAAATTTTATTTTATTTTATTTTCTTTATAAATTTAATTATTGGTATTAGATAATGCTTAATTTTAAAAATTTTACCTTATAATAAATAATTATTTAAAATTTAAATATAATTAAGATAAAATAAACTGGAATATATTTAATATAAATATAATTTTAGTTTACTTCAATTATATACGCATATAAAAGGATTATATATATTTTTTTTTTCAAAAAAAGTAATTTATTTTATAGATAGTATATATAATATGTAATTGTTATTAATAAAAATTATATTTATTACATATTTCAAAAGTTTCATGAATTGTATTTTTTTAATATGTACATATACATATAATATCAAATAAATATTATGTAAAAAAAAATGTTCGGCACAATATTTCACTAAAAATAAAATAAGAACATGTTATAATTCTTAACAATTGAATATAAACATGCCACATGTGCACTTTTAAATTTTAGTTTTTTATTTTTTATTTTTTAAAAAGAAATATGACACTTTCTAATTTTTTTTAAGAAAAAGAAATACAGAGAGAGATTAAAAACTATTAATCAAAATTTTACACTTACAGAGAGACATTACACTTTGTGTATATAAAATATGTGAAATTTCATGATAAAATTGAAATTAATTTTTTTAAATAAGGCCTAAATGAATTTGATATTTTATTTTAACCTATTTTTTTAACTATAAATTTAATTATTGATATTAGATAATACTTAATAAATTTTTTTGGATAATGCGAAAAACTCTAAAATTATTAACCAAAATTATTTTTGATATTTCATTTTAAAAGTAAAATTAGTTTTATTAGGTAAAATTTAGCTGACTTTAAAATTTCATTTTAAATTTATCTTTTTTTAAAAGTATAAATTTAATACAATTTCATATAATCAAAAGGCCCTATTTATCTTTCACTTTCTTTTTTTCTTTACCGTTTGAGATGCAATACTTTTTTTTTTTATTAATATATAAAGAAAATAAATAATTTAATTGATTGAAGTTTACTAGTTAGATTTATTTTAAAATAAAAATTAAAAATTAAAAAATTAAATTTTTACCGCGCAATATATGAGTAAATAACTAATTATTTCACTATTTTGAAGTTATTATGACTAAACTATATTAAATTAAAATTAAAATTAAATTTTAATTTTCAAACTTTTTAATAAATATTTTAATGATTTTTTTAATAGCATTTCAAATGATAAGGTAAAGAGGAAAACTACTTACCAACTGAATCACTTATTGAAATTACATATTTTATATATTATATTTCTTTTGTATATTTTATATATTATGTTATTACGTAGGAAAAGATTGTAAAATTGATGTTATAGGCTCATATAATGTAATAAATTTATAATTTTATATTTATTTAAATAATAAAATAAATTATATGATATATATCCTTATTAGTCATTTCACATATTAACAGCAATAGTTAAATATAATTTTACCAAACACTTAATATAAAACAGCTATCATCAGCTATCAGCTAACAGCTATCAATTGTATTCAACAGTTAATCCAAATAGGCTCTAAATCAACTTAATAATGCTAGTTGTAATGACTCAAATTTAGGAATGTTATCGAGGGTGAGACTCACATCAGGTCCCTAAACCTATAGAAAGTCAAGTTAGTATGCATAATTTTCTTATTTGGGGCCCATATTGTTCCTAAAAAATGTTTCTATTAACATAGAACAATATTTATATTTTATTATTACATAATATACTAAAAGGCAAAACATAGTGATACAATAGCAATATTATAAAAAGAAATTTCACAAAATGTACCTTTTAAGTAACATTGAGGCAATAACTTCTGGAATTCGGTTAACAAAATCTATTGATCATATCTTTTACTTATCCCTGGAGGGGAAGATAAAAAAAAGGAATGAGCTAAGAGTTTAACGAGTCAAAGATTATTTAGAGAATAAAATATATAATAAAATAATTATATTCTATTGAGTCGGATCAGACTTAATGAATTCGGCCCAATAGAGATCAGATAGGTTTGTGAATGGACTATATCAATTTTGAACTTCTTATAATTTAAATATATTAAATTTAATTTTAAATTATTTTTTAATTAAATATACCATTTATGATATTCTTTTATCAATTAAAAAGAAGTGTTTTTTTCTGGCACGCCACTCGAAGTATCTAACTTCTCTCGCTACACTTCTTGAATATATTTGTGTCGGTTACCCGCATTTCATTGTCAAAGGTTTTATTGGGTTTGGTGGTGAGAAATTGTCAGATTTTATCAAGAGTAATATTGAATATTATATAATATACAAATGTATAAAATGTAAAAATAAAAAAATATAAAATATAAAATAAAGTTAAAACAATTAGAAAGTTGAGTTTTTATAAGTATGATCTAATTCTAATAGTATAAATTTGAATATTATGCAATTAAATTGTAGGTTGATTTAGATTTGAAAAATAATATCATGATAGATTCGAGTGGAATTCGAGTTTTACATATCGGTAATCTATTTATATAAATATTTAATTAAATATAAAATATATTTCTATAATAATATTTATAAATTTTTATATATTTTATTTTATATAAAATAGAATTTAAATATTTTATGAAATTATTAAATTTTTAAAATATAAACTATTAATTAAAATAATTTTTATGTAAAATATTAATTAAAATATATAAAATTAAATAGGCTAGATTTTTTTCGAGTAATAATAATCAGGTTTGATACAGGTTCAGATAGTTGAGAATAAATTTTAATTAGATTTGGGACGAGTTCGAGTTTTGATAATATTAATCGGGTTTGAGTTCAGGTAAGGTGATTTTCATATATATCATACTCGTTGTCATCCTTATAAATAATTATTTAATCTATTGAGTATATTAAAATTAATAATTTAGTCTTTATATATTTAAAAATATATGATATAATTTCTTATATTTGATTCTATTAATCTAACTATTCATTAAGAAATGAGAAGGTGGTTGATGAGAGAAAAAAATTATTAATAATAGTAAAATTTCAGGAATGGTAAAAACTTAAGGATAATGGTGTTTATTATTAATAGTAAAGATTAGAAAAATTAACAGAGGAGCAAAAGTGTATGATTTACGAACTAATTAATATATTTTAAAATATGAGAATTAAATTATTAATTTCGTTATAATATAAGAAGTAAATAATAAATTTTCTTAAAATAATTATTCAAAAATCTACTCTCACTATAAAAAAAAAAAATTAAATTTGTGACAGAAAAATTTATCATAAATTCGTTACAAATTCAATATTGTGACAGATTTGTGACGAAAAAATTGACATCACAATTTTACATGTCACAAATTTTTAGTGACAGATAATAAAAATTTATCATAAATTTGTGACGGAATTATGATAAAACATCTGTTAAATTTGTGACAAAATTTATTCGTTCATCACAAAATATTAGTCGATCAAAATACAAATCCATTACAAAATTAGGATGGATTAGAGACGATAAATTTGTCATAAAATATTGTCCATCATAAATTATTGTTACTATTTTTTTTTGTGTGGGGGTAAATTTTTCGTCACAAAATTATGAGAGATCAGTCCATCTATTATAAATTTGTGATAGATTATTATCAGTCACAAAATTAAATTTTTAATTTTTTTTATATTCTAATTTTTTAATATTAAATAAATAATAGTGAATTAAGAATTTTTATATTTATATAATTAATAATAAGCATAAATAAATATAATAATAAAATTTATAATAATTAATAAATAAAAATATTATATATTATATAAAAATATAAAATTAACGGTACAAATAATAAATTTAATTAATAAATATATATAAACAATATCAAGATATAAATTTGGTATCACTTTCCAATAAAATATTATCCATAAAAAGGGTTCTAAATTATACTTAAGCTTTAACATGACGTAATCTTTGAATCCCCATATATGCAAAAGGATTAAAAAAAAAAAAAATCCCTGCAATGAGTAAAGAAATACTTAGTGAAAAAAAAAAAAGATTATTTAGAGAATAGAACATATAATAAAACAATTACATTCTATTGAGTCGGATCAGACCTAGTGAATTAGGCTCAATAGAGATCAGATCGGTTTTTGGATGGACCATATCAATTTTGAACTTCTTATAATTTAAATATATCAAATTTAATTTTAAATTATTTTTTAATTAAATATACCATTTATGATATTCTTTTATCAATTAAAAAGAAATGTTTTTTTTCTGGCACGCCACTCGAAATATCTAACTTCTCTTGCGATTTCATTGTCAAAGGTTTATTGGGTTTGGTGGTGAGAAATTGTCAGATATTATCAAGGGTAATGTTTGATATTATATAATATAAAGATGTATAATGTTGTGTCAAAGAAAGCAACTAAGAGAGGGTGAATTAGATACTTTTAAGTAAATTTTTAATCTTTATCTAAAATTTAATGAAAAATTATAGCAAAGTATTTTTAAGTGTATATATAATTTTATATTAAAGTGTAATCTAAGTAATCTAATAAATTTTTCACAAACAGCAGCTGAATCACAAGATGATAACTTAATATCAAGTATTTCTATGTACATATAGTTTAAAATATGCTAGTTTAATTGTTCAATCTTAATATTAACTCAATAAAATAAATTCTCAATACTCTTTTTAAAGTCTACTCTTATCAAAGTCTTACTTTGAGAGTCACTTCACTATTTGATATTTTTAACAGGTAAAATTCAAAGCCTTTACAATCTCAGCAAGTTTCCCAGATGCTTGAAACATTTACAATTTCTTTTCTTCTCACAAATGATTACAAGGTTCACTAGGTGCTTGAAAACTTTTTACAAGTGTGCTTTCACATTTACACAACCTTAAATAGGTTTTGGTATAGATAAAATCACTCTCAATAACTCTCAGATACATAAATAAATGCTAAAATATTGAGAGAGAAGATCTGCCACTCAAACTCAAGAGTATTGAATGAAAGCTTTATAAAATTAGCACAATAAATTTTCAATAAATAAGAGCACTTTCATTAAGTAAAATTATAGTAAATAATGCCTTTTATAGGTGATTTTCATTGCTAAAAATGTCTGCTAGAGAGTGTGTCTAACGACTATTTAAATTTCAAAAAACTAGCCGTTAATTCATTGAAAGTCATGCAGTAGAGTTGTGTCATATCAAAACATAAAAATAGTTAACTAAAATTTTCACAAGTTAATTAGTTTCATAAGATAGAAAATTTAGCCAACAGAAATAGTTAACTAATTTAGTTATTGTCTGACTTATAGAGGTGTGCAAACGGTCGGTTCGATTCGAAACCGAACTGAACCGATAAAACCAAAAATTGAAAAATCAAAAATTTTAAAAATCGAACCAAACCGATTAATAAGAGAAAACCGAATCGAATCGAACAGATAAATATCGGTTTGATTCGGTTTTAAATCGATCAAACCGAAATTTATAAAATTTCATATTTTTAATATATAATCTAAATAATAAAACATAAAAAAATAGAAATCAAAACTCAAAAATCTTAAGGTTCAGTTAGGTTTTCTTTGATTTCGGTTCGATTTGGTTCAATTCGGATTGGTTCGATTTTCTTTGATTTCCTATATATATTAATAATTTCGGTTCGGTTCATTTTTTTTATTTTTTATGAAAATTACCGAACCGAACCGATTAACCGAAATTATCAAAATTATAAACCAAACCGAACCGATTGAATTTTAAAACCGAACCGATAAAACCGAATTGAATCGGTTCGGTTCGATTTTTCGGTTTAAAATGAAAACTAATCTCCCCTATTGAATTAAACTTTGAAAATTTGAATTTTTGAAGGAAAGTTGTAAAAGTTATTTTGATCATTTAAAAACCTTAGGAATAATGTAAAAACACTTTTTAAACACTTGAATCTAAAAATAAAATTGATTTTAGGTATTAAATGACATAATCTCTCCAATCTTGTACAATAGACCTAAGAACTTAACATTTATCCTATTTCTTCATAGACTTTGATTCATTTTGTGTTATACATAATAATAATCTCCTTTAAGATCAGCCATTTCAATATAATAGTCTTTCCATCAATGTATTTAAATTAATAAATTTTATAGACAGGTTTGGGTAATTGAGAATAAATTTTAATTAGGTTTGAAACTGATTTGGGTTTTGATAATATTAATTGGGTTTGGTTTTGAGTATAGTAATTTTCATAGGTAACCTACCCATTGCCATCCCTATAAATAATTATTTAATCTTGAGTATACTAAAATTAATAATTTAGTCTTTATATATTTAAAAATATATGATGTAATTTCTTATATTTGATTCTATTAATCTAACTATTAATTAAGAAATGAGAAGGTGGTTAATGAGAAAAAAAATATTGTTAATAATAGTAAAATTTCAGGAATGGTAAAACCTTAAGGATAATGGTGTTTATTATTAATGGTAAAAATTAGAAAAGTTAATAGAGGGGCAAAAGTGTATGATATAGGAATTAATTAATGTATTTTGAAAATATGAGAATTAAATTATTAATTTTATTATAATACAAGAAATAAATAGTAAATTTTCTTAAAATAATCATTCAAAATTCTACTCTTAAAAAAAAGAATCTAAAATACAAATGGATTGATTTTGTGATTCAAATATGGATTTATAGATTCTTCAAAATGTGCTTGGATTTCTTTAGTTTGGCAATCATTTGCTATATAGAAAACTAAGAACGAAATATTCAACTCCAACTCAAAATTTCCTATTATAGCACGGATTCATATTGAATACAATTTAATAGAGTAATCAATATTTTTAACTATGAATTCCCCCAAAAAAAAAAAAACATATAGGTAAGCATATTATTAGGGTGTGACTCAAAATTTTAGTTTTAATTTATATGAGAAAAATATTTCTCAATTGGGTAGAGTATTATTTTTAATATAAGGTATAATTATTATTTTAGTGTTATTTTCTACGTAAGTGGTATTTTTATTGGAATTTGAATTGAATAGAGTAATACTATAAATAGTAGAAATTATTTAACTTTAATCTACGAAGGAAAAAAAAAGTATAGAATTTCAAAAGAAAGGACTCATATATTTCTTATTGTATTATGATGTTCAAGTAATAAATAAATAAATAAATTATGTCTAACTATTCTATTTATAATATGTTCTGTGATTAGTATATTCATGAATAATTAAATTAAAGAGTAGAGTGACTAATGCGTTTGTAAGATTTGATTGATAATAAAAAATGGCACACGCTGTGCATAAACCTATACTAAAAGAATATATTATATAAAATATTATGTTGTATTTATTTATTTGTTTATTTTTATATTTTATGTATTATATATTTGTTGTGATCATAATCAAGTAGATTTGGTGACGATGAGTTGATTAATCTGTAACACTCTCACTGTAGCAATTCCATGCATTCTACTGTTCCGGTGACCAGTATTGGTCCGAACAGGTAGAACGTCCGGAAAAGTATTTAAATTAAAGTGAGGAACCATAATTAACTCAAATATTAATAAGAAAAATTTAGAAAAAATTTTAGAAATAAAATACAACCAAGTTAAATGAGCCGGTGCCCTAGTGATGGGTAACCCCGTGGGAAGTTGCGGTCTTCGCAGCTAGAAGCCCTAAACCAGGGAGAAAATTCATAAAATAATTTTTGAGACTCTAGAGAATAGTCATTGAGGTTCCTATGGCATTAGAATGCCAAGAAAATGCTTAGAAAAATTTTTCAATTGGTACAGACAATTTTGGTCTGTTAAGCCAAACGGAGGGCATTTTGGTCATTTCTCCTTCATAGGTGATTTTGGGCTGACTTGTCTAGTTAAGTAAATAATTATTATGACACAAAATGTGAATAAATATTGCTAAAAATTAAATTGAAATTAAGTAGACAAGAAAAGGAAAGAAAATGAAAGAAATTTGAATTATGACATCATTATGATGTCATTAAACATCCTCCCACCCAATCAAATTTTGACACATCATTATAAACTACTTAAAAATGAATAAAAGGAGATAAAAATTAAAGAACTAAACAACTATCTTCAACCTTTGGGGCAGCCAAAAACGTAGAGAGAGAGAGAGAGAGAGGGGAAGGAAAACTCCATTAAAGCTACACTAAGCTTGAGTTCACCACCCAAATCACCCCAAAACCCTAGCCTCCCTTCACAAATATTTACCCTTACACCTAGAGCAACTCTTGGGCAGCAAAAAGAAAGAGAAAAAGAGGAGTTCTCAAGCTTTGGGAATTAGCTAAATCAATGTTAGTGTCCAAACTTTTGCTATTTTGATTAAATTCATTTTTAATGGCATGAAGTAAGTAGGAAATGTAAGAAAACAAGATAAAAATGTGTGTGTGTGCACTCTAAAAATTTTGGCAGCTAGGGTTAGCTAGGGTTTGATGATTTTGCTTGGTAGAAAAATGGTTATGAGCAACCCTTGGTATTAAATGAGTGATTGAACCTAGTTGTGTAAGTGAAATGTAAAGTTTAAGCATGTACGAACATGGAAAATGTGGATACTTAACAACATTAGGGTTTGCTCATATAATGGTTTATTAACCTTATAATGGTCAATTAGTGACCATTTGAATGTGTGTGAGAAGGAATTGAAGTGAGTAAGGATGTTGGATTTGAGTTTAGGTGAGCTGCCTTGGTTGACCTGCAGGACTAAGTATGAGTCCAGCAGGTTTGGGCAGTTATAAATGGAGTTGTAGAGGTTCAATTGGTGCAAGGTCAATTGGACATGAAACTAGACACATAATGGCACAACTTTGGTGAAGAAACTCTGCCCAGAAAACTAAACCAAGTTAGCCTAAAAATTGCCCTAATCCGAGTGACCTGCATTCTACCTGGGCAAAATGACCAAATAAACAGTGTTTATTCATTTGGTCATAACTCAGTGTAGAAAGGTCCAATTGACCTGAAATTTTATTGGAAGAAAGCTGAAATATAGACCTACAATTTTTATGAAGAATATAAATCCAAATTCTGACCATAACCTAGTCAAATTGCCAACCAAACTTAGGTTACCAAATCTGGCAAAACCAGTTTTGCCCAGAATTTTGGATTCTGTTTAATCCGGCAGTTATGGATTTTAAGCTATAACTTGAGCTATAAAACTCTAAATTGAGTGATTCAAAAAAGAAAATGTAACTAGACAAAATAAAGAACAACTTTCATGAAGACAATTTTGCCAAATTCTTACTGTACAAATGACCAATGAAATAATAAATATGATGCTTGAAATCTGAAAATTTTGAATACCTAATACTAAGCTTAGAAATGGTATTGACAACCAATACCAATAATTTTAGAATGCAAAATGTGATATGTTGGGAGTATTAGAACTAATGTACCTATTGTCTATGCAAAAATCAATATTTTAGTTGACCAATAAAATAAATAGTAACACCTAAACTTAAATTTTAAGAATTGTAAAGTTTAAAAGTGTAACATGCCCTAGTACACCTAGCAAGATTGGTTTGGATAGGTTGGCATGCCAATAGGGTTTAGTTAGCAGTACTGCATTTGGCATTATGTCATTCTGTGATTTTATAGCTTTTAGCCATTCTGACATTGTATTGATACTTGGCTTTGTGCCTGATGTTATTACAGCTTATTAGTTGTTCTGTTGCACACCGGGAGATGCATATGTGACTGATGGTGTGACAGCCCGAAGTACTAGATAACCAGTGCCAGTTTACCCGTTTATCGAGTTCAGTCATCCAGTATAGGTTACTTGGGCAACAAAAAATGAAAGTTGATAAATTTAATGAAATAATGAATATAACAAGTACCAAATAAATAAGACTACCAATAATTATAAAAACTTTATTTGCATGAGACATCAATACACTCATTGCATATTTATTTTTTTACTAGTTCTTTTTATTTTATTATTGGCACCACTAAGCATTATTGCTTAGCGCGTCGTTTTTTGCCACGCGTAGGTTCTGGAGAGACAGACAGAGAGCCCAGCAAACCACAGACTGGGTGAGGTCACAGATCTGCCTAGCGTCAGAGTCACCTCTCATCTACAGTGCATCAGTGGTAGGACCTTTACATCCCTTTTGAAATTATGTTTTTGCATTTTGTATTAGGTAGTAATTTGTGATTTGTAAATTATGAACTCATGTAAATAGTAAATTTAAGTAATCATATGTTGATGCACATATTTTGAAGAATTTTGTTAATTAATATAATTTGAGAATATCTTCATGAAATTTTAGTTGATTTTGAATTTGAATGAAATTGTGGATTAATGTTGAGAACTTGAAATGATTGCTAATGTTGAGACCATGTTAATGGTTATTGGAGTTTGAGAATGATTGGAAATGATTATTAGAAGTGTTTTTCACAGGTTCTGAAGAACTGTTTTCTCCATTTTAGCCGGTACTCTGCCGGATTTTTTATAAAATTTTCGAAACCTCAAATACATTATAATTTCAATAAATGACTTAAATGAATTATATTTTATAAATTGTACTTCATAACTATGAAAAAAATAAATTAGGAAGAATAAAAAAATGATTGAAGTAAAATAGGGTATTCCGGTACACTGCGTGACATATCTTGCTCGGCTACACCGTAAACGGGTAAGGGGTGTCACATAATCTCTAATGAAATAGAGAGGATTCTTTTGTTTGGTGTGGCAGGTGACAGGTCTTCTATCCAAATATCTAGATTTTTTTTTTTTTCTAAATTGTGCTTCATGAACCCACCAAGCTTGATTGATAATTAGATGTTAGTTATATTCTTTATCAATTGCAATTTCAAGAACCCATATGTTTAGTTTGTCTTCTTTCCAACTCTCTTCTGTTTAGTTTGTCTGAGTCCAATTTGACTTTACCACGTAAATAACATATCTTTAATTACTAAATCAAGTCAAATTAAATATAAATTTTATGAAACTCTTTTTCAAATCTAAAAAATTATGAGGCCAGACATATGCTTAGTATAGAAAATAATTTATCTTATATATATATATATTTGAAATATTTTATATTTTATAATAAATTATTTTAAATTAAAAAAAAAATCTAATTATTTAAACTTGTTTCACTCCTCACATAGATTTAGAATAAATCTAATTATTTAATATAATTATCTCCTACTGAAAATTAAATTCAAAATCTTACAACTCTAAAAATGACTACAATACTAATAATATTAATTTTTTAATTTTTTTATTAGAAAAAGCGTTTTATTAAATTTATAAATTCATTAATATTAGAATTATTTTAAAAATTTTGAGATTTTTAATTTAAATTACAGTAAGACTAAAATAATTTTTTAAAAAATGTGTGAACCCATAGTGGAAATTGTTGTGCTTGATGGGACCTTAACCCTCATGCGTACTGGGTGATAGGTAGTGCAGAAATGAAGAAGCAATCTCTATATCACTCAACAAAGGCTTCTCGTATGGTATGGTATAGTAGTGAATTAGGACCATCTGTAGAGGCAAAAGCATGATCATTTCTCTCTTTACCAAGTGAAGAAGTTTCATTAGCCATCATCCGTCTGCGTACAGCCAGGGGTCCCTCCACTATCCAAAAATGATCGGTTAGTAGTTCTTGGTCTGCTTTTCATGATAGAGTTCATGGAGTCTTCGATTATTATCCCAATCCCTCCCCACCAAAAACAGAAAAGAGAACAAAGATGAGTAAGTCTTGTATTTGAACTTTCACAATTGGTTTGTTTTGGACTATTGGGTATGCAAACATAAATAGATCATACCAAAATCATCAGTTTTTGACTATTATTATTACACAATGATGAAATATTTTTCATGATATACCTGGTGTTCTATGGCTGTAAGCTTGCTTATTTATATTTTTATATTATAATATTCCATTAAAATTAATATCACTGTGAAAATAAACTGAATCAACTGGTTTAATTAATTCACAATCAATTCATTGATGACTTTTATTTTATTTTACATATTATTAAAATTTAATTTTTAAAATTATTTTTTATTTTTTTAGACAAAAGCAAAAGCTACCAAGTACATCATTAAGAAATGGAGGAATTGAACTCCGCTCATTTAAATTAGGCATATTAAAAGAGCTCCTCCAATATAAGCAAACCGTCTAGTTGACTTTTTAAAAAAGCGAAACCTACTAATGGAAACTAAAAAATAAAAGCTTTTAACATCTTGAATGATAGTCCTCAAGTAAGTTTAACCAAAGTAAGTAACCAACTCAGAATCACTCTCCAGGACGACTTCGTACCATAGCCGTGACTTGGTGTTTTCTTTTTATGTAAATGGTTTTTTAAAATTAATGGTGTAATTATTATCATTAGATTATGATTACGATAGAATATATTTATTAAATAAATAAATTTTATATATTTATATATTAAATTTATAATAGATTAAATTTATATAATAATTTTTAAATCTGTATATAATAGACTGTTATTTAATGATCCTTCATTAGTCTCTCACCAATGACGTGTGTAACTTGAAAAAGATCAATATACTATAAAACCTTTAAAAGATAAATAAGAGCTGATCTAAGACTTAAAATAATAAAATTTAATCCAAACTCTAGGAAGAAATAAAGCAAAAACAAAGCTTTATTTAAGAGAAAATTATTAAAGTCTAAAAAAAATCTATAAAAATATTTAAATATATGAGTATTTATGAAAACTAAATGTTAAATTAAGTAAGAAATAATTTAAAGCATCTAAACTAATTAATAAGGAATAGATTTTAAAAATTCCAAATTAAATAGAAATAATTTTTAATTGAGATAAATTAAATATAAACAAAAGTAAGGCTATTTAGGAAAATATAGAGTCCAATTGGAGCTAAAAATCCTTGAAAACTGAAAATAATAATAATAATAATAATAATAATAATAATAATAATAATAATTGACAAATCTGCCTGGAGGTGCAGTTCTGCCGACTTTCCAGATGCCCCATCAACTAATAATATGTCAAACCAAGAAATGAAACAACATTATCTTTTAAATAAAATTTTGCATAAATTACTTATTTTATCTATTTTTTTAAAATTTTAAATAAATAAATCAAAATTTTTTAAAATTGAAGAAAATTTATGCAGCCCTTTTAAATTAGAATTTGGGATTTTGGTTTTTGTCACTTTGAATGCCAGGGTAAAAATCCTATAATTAAATTAATTATATAATTTCAATACAAAGCAATTTATTTAGAATAAACACCCTGTAGTTTGAATATGTAAATGAAATGTAAAAGCGATTTTATAAAAATAAAAGTAAAAAATGCAAAATTTTCATCATGCAATAGTGGTAGAAATACGAGTTGAATTACAAACTTGACGCAAAAGTTAAAATTTCTAATTTTAATTTTGATAATTGAATAAAATATTTTTTAAATAAATTTTTTTTAATTTAATTATCTAAAATTTTAAAAAAATAAATAAAATAAATAAAATTTTGAATTTTTCGGGTCAATGGTAGGGGTGAGCAGATTTCGATTCAAATCAAAAAATTGAACCAAACTGAATCAATTCGATTCAATTGATTCAGTTTTAAAATTTAATCGATTCGGTTCGATTTTATATTATAAAAATTTCAGTTATTTCGGTTCGATTCGATTTTGAAGAGAAAAAATTTGGTTAAACCGAACTGAACCAAATAGTAATTTTATTTATTCAAATCAAACCAAATTGAACCGAATTAATTTTTGAATTAATTTATTTTTATGAGGAATTTATGAATTATATTTAATTATACATATATAAATTGTTTAATTTCATTGATTAATGGTTAATAGATTCAAACAAAAGTTAAAATTAGACCAAATAACTTAAAAATCAAGTCTAAATTAAAAAAATAATCAAAAATCAAAATCAATCGATTTGAACCTAATCAAATTGAAATAGAACGGTTTAGTTTAATTCATTTTTTTTATCAATTTCGATTTAATTCGATTCTATTTTTAAAATATATAATTCAATTTTTATAATTTAATTCGGTTCGATTTAATTCGATTCGAACCGAATGCTTACCCCTGGTCCTTTAAAACACACTGTTTTGGCTTCTTAACTCAGCCCCTTAGTTACCTCCCTTAAAAACACGCCCCTACTCCCTCAATCCCTCCCTCTCATTGACTCTCACCCTTGCCTTGTCTTTGTTCTCCTCCTTGTTCTCTCCTCCATTCTCTCATTCTCATGGACATTATCCTCCCTAACTAGTCGCTTCTGGGTCATTGAAATAATTTTGATATTTAAGTCATAATAAAATTATGCGTCGACAGGAAATTTGAGGTTAATTAATAAAAAAATTAAATTTATTATGCATATTTAGAATTCTTCTGCAAATAATTAGAATGATGAATAAAAAATTTAAGAAATCAATTAACAAAAAGTCCAATTTTATTACAATTATTAAAAAAAAATTAAATATTTGATGGACCAAGCAATGACATTGTGGAAATTTAATTTAGGAGAGCTTCATTAAAAAATGTGATTTGTTAATTACTTGTATATGTGTTGATTGAATAGGTTAGTTAATTAATTAATGCAATAATTAACTGATAGAGTTGTTATATAATTATAAAACGAAAATACTCGAGTGGTACGATACCCATAAAAATTAGATATTAATAATAGAAAATATTAATTTTAAAAAATTACTATTACACCCTTAAGGGGTCAATGTCCCTCTCAAATTCAACGTGGATCCATTACAAAGGTCGAGATTTCTTTTGCACCCTCTTAATTTCACTAGGGATGACTGACATGATAAAAATATTATTATTTTATATATAATTTTCGATGTGACATAGATCTTAATAATAAAAAAATTTAAATTGTTATTTTTATTATTAAGGTTAAATTTTTTTTTTTATTATTTAGGTACACCACATTAATAATGATAGATAAGATAATAATATATTTACTACATCAAACAACCCTAAAAGCAGAATTAGGAGGGTAAAGGGGAGCCTCGGCCCCCAAATATTTATAAGTTTTTTAATAGTTGTAATAAAATTTAAATTTTTGTTAATTTATCTCTTAAGTTTTTATTAGCTCCTCTAAATATTTATAAAAAAATTTTAAATATACGAATTTTTTTTTTTCATTAATTAGCCCCTAAATTTTCTGTTTAGGCCTAATAATTTTATTAAAATTTAAATTGAAGTATAAAATTACTCGTTTGTCATTAAAAAGAGTACAAAGTTGTTAAATTAAAAATTAATTATTTAAATTTTATGCTTACAAATTAACATTTAATAGTTAATAGTTGTTATTTCATAATTAAATGCAAGTCAATCTAATAATTTCCTATCATACAATTTTAAATCAGATTGACTTTTTTTTTCCTTTCCCTCTCATTCAATGGGTATAATTGAAAATTTATTTTGTTGTTTTTCCACTCATTTAGCTTTCTCACTTTTGTGTCATTCAAATTAAAAAATATTTTATTTACATCTATATATAGATAAAGTTAATGATTTCAACTCTCATATAAATTTTTAATTTATAAACTTAAATATACATTTATTTTTATTTGATATGTTGTTTTGTTAATCTGTATTGTTTCATATCTTTTTAATTTTAATAATTATTTTTTTAATCTTATATTATTATATTTTATAGTCTAGTTAAATATTTATATTTATTTTTAGACTTTTGAGCCTATAAATTTTATGTAAGGTTTTACTGTGATACTTTAATTTGAACTAATTCTATTTCTCTTAATAATAAAGTTTATATTATGAAATTAGAAAAAAATCAAAACTATTATTATATAATATTTATGTTTATTATAAAAGAATTTTTTTAACTTTTTTAAATCGGTAGAAAATTCTTTATAATTTGATACTTTATATTATTTTTATTTACTATATATTTTATACACTATACACGAACAAATGTTTTGATTTATCATGTTTGGCCCCTAATAAAAAATTTATGATTTCATTTATGAGGAGTTCCAATTTTTAATTTTGGTCGTGGGCTATAAAAAAAATTTTAAAATTAAAAAAAAAAAGATACAATTGATAAAAAATGATTGGATTTATTTAACAGTTAGGCCTTATCAAAATATAATGATAATTTTTTTTTTTTAACTCTTGGTGGGATTTTCACTAAAACTTTCATTCTTTGTTATTTTGTTATTAATTTATTTTAACAAATTATATTATTATTAACAATGAAATTTGCCATGTGGTTAAACTGTAAAATCATCACTGGCGTTCTCATCTGAAGAAACAGATGATCACATGAAAAATGTTGGCATACATGAGCATGAGTTCTACTCTCATTACATGTATCAAATAACTAGATGCATATCACTAAGTGTGGTGGCTTAGCGGTCAGTTTTAAAAGTTAGAGACATCCAATTTTGGATCAACTCTCTACCTCTAAGTATAAATTAAAAATTATTTTTCCTGAAAGGAGATATATGAATCGAGTGCGAATAGTTTATACTGTTGACTCTTTGAAAATTCATTATAATTTGATGATAAATCTTATATGGGGTGAGTTAAAATCAGGGCTAATGAAATTATTTAATTACAAACCTTAAATTTAAGAGGCAATAATTGTTATATTCGAAAAACTTTTTTTTTTAAAAAAGAAAAAACTAACTAGCTAGATAATGCATGCAAAGTCATCATTTTTATTTTAATTTAATTAAATTAAAAAACATTTATTACACTTGTATCATTTTTTTATATTAAAGTGTATAATTATTTTCACATGATAATGCTTGCTTACATTTCCTCCCTTTTCTTCCCAAGAAATTTTAATGTAAATTTAAATATTAAAAATTAAAAGAAAGTGCCAGTCCATATGTCGGCTCTTTATTAGCCAAAACATCACAAGCAAATTAGTAGGCAAGTTAGAAGGAACTTAGTGTGCCACGTGGATCTTCTATGAGCAAAACTAGCGCAAGACACGAGCTTTTGTCCTACGTGGTAACTGTAACATGCAGTAGCAGGACTCCTTCTACCAAGCGTAGAAACTTTAGTGTGGGACCCGAGCATTAACCACGTGGAACGCCAACGTGGCAGTCGCGAAGACAGAGCCAAAAGTGTGTCAGAGCCTGCAAGGCCCGTGATGTTCACACGCGTCAGAAGAGCTGCAGCCATTGCTTTCTTCTATAATGGTCGTTAAGCGAATCTTTACTCACACTTTCGAATGTTAATTCATGCTAAATGACTTAATTGCCTCTCTTCCCATTAATAGTGGAGTGACGATTTTGCCATTATACGCTTTTAATTACTAATTTGTCGTTTCAAGCATTAATTATAGTTGCTTGCTTAAAAAAAAAATAAAAACCCTTGAAATTTGGTTTAATGTACTATTTTTTTTCTGCTTTTTTTTTTAAATTACACATTTGGCTCTCGAATTTTATAAATTGGAAGATAAAAGCGTTGAGGTGCTTTTTTTTTTTTAACAAAAAATATTTTAAAACAAAGTGTGTATTGCATTAATTTCAAAAAAATATTATTTTTTCAACTAACTAAAATCATTTATTTAAAAACTACAATCCAATATTATTAATTATTTTCATTTTGCGTTCAAAAGTTGAGATATTTTGCTCTAATAAAAAAATATTATATTTGTGACTCTTGAAATTAAATTAAAATAATCACTATATATATGTGTGTATGTGCGCGCATGAAAACTCAAAATTGATTGATAAAAATTTGATACTTATATTCATAATTAATTGAAACATAAAAAATTAGAAATAATAAATTTATTTAAATATAAATATTAAAATTTATAAATTTTAAACTATTTAAATTTCATTTTATTTTATTTTCTTTATAAATTTAATTATTGGTATTAGATAATGCTTAATTTTAAAAATTTTACCTTATAATAAATAATTATTTAAAATTTAAATATAATTAAGATAAAATAAACTGGAATATATTTAATATAAATATAATTTTAGTTTACTTCAATTATATACGCATATAAAAGGATTATATATATTTTTTTTTTCAAAAAAAGTAATTTATTTTATAGATAGTATATATAATATGTAATTGTTATTAATAAAAATTATATTTATTACATATTTCAAAAGTTTCATGAATTGTATTTTTTTAATATGTACATATACATATAATATCAAATAAATATTATGTAAAAAAAAATGTTCGGCACAATATTTCACTAAAAATAAAATAAGAACATGTTATAATTCTTAACAATTAAATATAAACATACCACATGCGCACCTAAATTTTAGTTTTTTATTTTTTATTTTTTAAAAAGAGATATGACACTTTCTAATTTTTTTTAAGAAAAAGAAATACAGAGAGAGATTAAAAACTATTAATCAAAATTTTACACTTACAGAGAGACATTACACTTTGTGTATATAAAATATGTGAAATTTCATGATAAAATTGAAATTAATTTTTTTAAATAAGGCCTAAATGAATTTGATATTTTATTTTAACCTATTTTTTTAACTATAAATTTAATTATTGATATTAGATAATACTTAATAAATTTTTTTGGATAATGCGAAAAACTCTAAAATTATTAACCAAAATTATTTTTGATATTTCATTTTAAAAGTAAAATTAGTTTTATTAGGTAAAATTTAGCTGACTTTAAAATTTCATTTTAAATTTATCTTTTTTTAAAAGTATAAATTTAATACAATTTCATATAATCAAAAGGCCCTATTTATCTTTCACTTTCTTTTTTTCTTTACCGTTTGAGATGCAATACTTTTTTTTTTATTAATATATAAAGAAAATAAATAATTTAATTGATTGAAGTTTACTAGTTAGATTTATTTTAAAATAAAAATAAAAAATAAAAAAAATTAAATTTTTACCGCGCAATATATGAGTAAATAACTAATTATTTCACTATTTTGAAGTTATTATGATTAAACTATATTAAATTAAAATTAAAATTAAATTTTAATTTTCAAACTTTTTAATAAATATTTTAATGATTTTTTTAATAGCATTTCAAATGATAAGGTAAAGAGGAAAACTACTTACCAACTGAATCACTTATTGAAATTACATATTTTATATATTATATTTCTTTTGTATATTTTATATATTATGTTATTATGTAGGAAAAGATGGTAAAATTGATGTTATAGGCTCATATTAACTTGTATCAAGAATTGATGTTATTATTATAATAAACTAATTGTTTCAAACTAGAACTAGTCACTAATTATACAAGTTGATTTTGATATATATATATTTTTTTAAATTTCATTTTAAAAATAAGAGATGATAGGTAGGTATCTCAATATTTACTTTATATTTTAATTACACTAACTATTTTTTAATAAATTTAATTTCTATTGGGTGTGATAGGTGTCCCTCCATACATACCCAGCATAAAAGTTAAGTTAGAAAAAAAAAAAAAGATTGATTGAATTATTTATAATATAAACTTTCAACCATAAATATTTAATTAAACATGTCGTTATTATTAAAAGAGGATTTTTTTGGAATAATTAATTAATTATATTTGTTGATTTTGATATTTTTGACTTTTTCTTTCTTTTATTTATTTATTTTTTTAATTTTTATGTGATGATAGGAATGGCAAGTTTATTTAAGCCTTCCCCATATAATACATGATAAACGTTAAAAGATTAGAATATTTATTAATTCTTTATTATATTAATTAATTATTTTTTTACTCATCAAAGTGAGCATTTAATTAATTGAATCGAAATTAAGAAAAAAAATCAAACGAATAGAAATTTAGAAAAAACCAAACCTAATCAAAATAAAAAAATATATTATCACTTATCAATTATAATCGAAAAATTTAATATATATATATATATTATTAATTAATTAATTAAATACATTTTATATTAATAAAATATACATTTTAAATATTTTTTTACCGATTTACTATTAATAAAAAATAACTGCAAATTAAATATTATTAATGAAATTATAAAAATAATAATTATGAATAATATATTATTAATAGAAATATAATTGTAACACCCCAAAAATTTTAAATTTTATTATATTATGAGTATTATTGATATTTTAATTTTATTTAAATTTTAAGAAATTATTTGAGATTTTTCGGATTTTAAAAATCGGATTCGATTTTCCGAAAATATAAACTTTGATGATTTTTAAAAATTTATTTAAAGACCACGTGGCAAAACTAAAAATATATTTGGAGTCTACAAATTTTTCTGAGTTTTCTGAAATTTTTTCGAAATTTTTGGACCTCATTTTCGGTCCCGAGGCAGAGTAAAAATTCAAAATTTTGTATTCGAATCTAACCGGCCGAATCGAACTGGACCGGATCGGACCGGTCGAATCGGACCGGCTCCCTCTCCTTCTTCTTTTTCTCCTGCGCGTGTCTCCTCCTCCTTCTCTCTTTCTCCCGTTTTCTCTCTCCTCCCACCCCAGCCCGCCAGCCAGCCAGTCACCTCCTCCGCCACCCCAGCTCACCGGCGCGCCGCCCCACCCCTTCCCCACGGCCGGCCGCTGCCCCAAATGGCAGGAAAACGGGCGCGAACGCCCCTCCCTTGCGCGCGCGACTGTTCGTCTTCCCGGCCAAAATCCTGCCGATCCGGCCACCAATCAGACCGGGTCTTGTGTCTAAACTCATCTACTCGTCGAGAGCTTTCCATAGACACCAAGAACATCGGAATCCATTGAGCGGTTTGTCCAATTTTTGCCCGAAAAATTTTAGCCCATTTTGACTTTCGGGCTAGATTTCTCGCAAACCGTGAACCCCACGAGAAAACCGAGAGTACCAGAGCGCTCCACTCGTCGAGAGTTTCGCGGGGATATAAATTTCAAAATTTTTCGATACCGTTTTACGGTGGGTCCTACAGAACTTCGCAGTGTTTTTCCGAGCATTAAATGAGCTTAGAAAATTCTGAAAAATTTATGTGCTAACCCCCGTGTTGTGGGCTTCGTGTAGGTATCCTCAATTCGCGGAAATTCGACAGTTGTCCGGGTCTGTGAATTTTCGGCCAGACAGACCCGTTACCGGAAAAGTCTCCGAATTGGACTGAGGTTTTGGCTACCCCCCCATTGTTAGACATCCCGAGCGTGTTCCCGAAGTCGGAATCGGCAAAGGTAAACCCGAACCTTATTTTTTCATAATTTTCTAGTGCTTAAATAGGATTAAAAATTCGTGGTAGCTCAGAAAATTATGATTCTTTTTGCAATAGCCTAGTAATATTGCTAAGGACCGCGGGGCAAAGTTTTAGAATTTTTAGAGCTTGTTTGGGTAGTTTTTGCAAAAATAATCAATTATAAGGACTAAATTGAAATTTTACATATTGTGATGGATGACTGATTTGATGGGCCCAGGAGGGGCTGTGTGATGTGATTGAATTGTGGATATATGAGTTGCGAATATAGAAGTGTGTTTTGAGCCCCTTTGCAGGTTGGGTAGGTCATAGGTATAGGGGAGACTCTGCCGGATTTTCGCACGACTTAGGACGTATTTGGTCTTTTCTTGATTTGTATTGAGTCAATTGTATTAAATAATTGTAATGTAATTGTCAGGTGAGCCGGGACAGCCTTCTTCCTCCGCCCAGCCGCCACAGTGACCGTTGTCAAGTCTGTGAGTAAAATATTAATTTTAATTGTAATTTCGATATTATTATATGTTTAAGCATGCCCATGCATCACTTATATGCATATATCTATGTAGATAAATCCTAGGCACGATTTATGTTGCATTCATAACTGTGAAAGTGCCATGTATGTTGTTGTGGTAATTTGGAGCAGTGTGCGTGCGTTGGCGTGCGTGTGATGTGGTGTGGACTATGGATAGGACGGGTAGTCACGGCTTGAGTTCTTCGCTGGGACCCGATCCTTCGGGGGTAGTCACGGCTTGAGTTCTTCGCTGGGACCCCGATTTGGTTTATTAAGCGAAAGTCCGGCTTGAGTTCTTCGCTGGCTCTAGGTTGGATTTAAGAGAGCTGTATAGGGGATCAGCTCCCATATTTTATGATTGATATTATTGGGTGTGTGAGTGCTCCAAATTACCTTTTTGCTGTTATGATGTGAATTTATCACGATGTCGCATTTCACTCCTGTGGTGCATTAGTTTTAGATAGTTATAGAGATTATGGTTAAAATTGATATTTTACTCTTTGAGTCGAACGCTCACTCCTGTTTAATATTTTTTTCAGGCTACAGGAGGATTTTATTGTGGTTAACCTACTTTTCTCCTTCGAAGGTTGTCTATCAATATTTGTATAATTTTATTTACTCCTAGAATTTTCGCATGTGTTAGAAATGTTTATTTGATTTGGGTCTGTAAACTAAATTATTATTTTGGACCTGTAAACTTAATATTCTATGCATGTTTGATGGATTGGATGAGGCAGCTGAGCTTCCATTTATTTTTATGCCGATGAGTATGTGGAGGGTGAGCTAAGCTCCCCAATTGAGTATTTATTGTGTTTACAGGTCGGGTGAGTCAAAAACTCCCCATTGAAAGGTCCATTTTACGGCCGGACTCTGGCCGGTTGATTTCTTGAAATTGGGCCCAAATGGGCCTTAGAGTTGGGTTAAGTAAATAGTTAGGCTTACTACGGGCCTCGGGGGCTTTAGGCTGGCCCAGGTCCTAGTGCCGGTCCGGCCCATAGGTTGGGTCGTGACAAATGTGGTATCAGAGCTTAGGCTCCAGATTCTTAGGGAATGTTTGTCTAAAGTATTGGGAAGAGTCTAATTGGAGTCACATGCGAAAAATAGGGTCCACATTCGTCTTGTATTGTCATCTTTGCTTCTAGTTTCTGCTTCATATATTGTGTGTAAACATGAGTCTATAGAGCTGTGTAAGGTGTAATTTTGAATTTTGTGGGTTAATGCTGCTGAATTTCAGGAAAATGCGTAGAAGCAGGAGAGCTGCCACTGCACCAGAACCAAATGTGCCTGACGAGGTGTCAGCACAGGATGAGGCGCTTGCCCCGAGGAGGCGGGGTAGGAGGCCTAGAGCTGCTCAAGTAGAAGAGCAGCTGCCAACAGTTCAGGATCAGTCTTTCATGGCACAGGGTCTCATGGACCCCATGGCAGCTACTCTAGCTGGGTTACAGAGAACCATCGATATGATGGCGCAGTATATGGTCCACCCTCCACAGCAACAGCAGTCCACCGCACCAAGAGGGGAACCTTACAAACAGATCATCAATTTCAAAAAGTTAGTGCCTGGTACTTATGATGTGTCAGATGATGCATATCGATTTTTGGATTCCTGTAGACAGGCAGGAATAGAATTACAGTTGACTGATAAAAGACTTATAGAGTGTATGCAGCATGTAATGGGGCCTATGCCTAGACAGTGGATGAATGACTACATATTACCTCGGATGGAGGGTTTGTCATGGACTCAGTTTGTAGAACTGTTCATCAATCGATTTGTGCCAGAAAGCTTCAGGGATCAAAAGCAGTGAGCCTTTGAGGCCTTAAGACAGAATGGCAGGTATGCTACAGAATTTCTTGAGTTGAGCAGGTATGCCCCTACAGCAGTTGCTACAGAAACTATGAAAGTGAAGAGGTTCCTAAAGGGGCTTGACAGGAGGTATGCAAACCTGGCCATGATGTCTGATCAGTCGTTTGATGTGGTAGTTGATCGAGCCAGACAGATAGAGATTAGCTATGCTGGAGATGACAGCGGAAAAGCAAAGAAAAATAGAGCAGAGAGTTCTTCAGGTGCTCCCCATATGGGTGCTCCAGATAGTGGTGGCTAGAGTAATTACAGAGGAAGAAGTAGGAACAAGAAGAGTGGTTTTAGACACAAACCTCGAGGGTTCAGACTAGGGTTCGGATCCAGCATCAGGGTCACGATTCGAGAATGCAGCTTCGAGTGCAGTTCAGATCCTCTTTGGCACCTTGTGCAGTGTGGAAGAGGACATTCAGACCTTGTATGATGGGTTCAGAGTATGCTTGGTGTGGCCAACCAGGTCACTTTGCTAGGGAATGCCCGTGTTGATGAGCCCGCAGATGGGTCACGAGTTACATTGCAAATGTTCCTTGTCGATTGTATCCGGTGCTTCCAGGCATGGCGACGGCCGATTCGATGGCCAGGGCGAGGACAAGGGGGACGTGGATTTGGAGGCGGTCGAGGGTGGTAGAAGTCACTCGGGGTGGTTTCGCCACTCTGGTTTTCACCCCGACCCATCGGGATGCTCGGGCTTCAAATGCGGTTGTGGCGGGTATTCTTCCAGTACATTCCTATGAGGCTCGTGTTTTAATAGATCCGGGTGCTACGCACTCATTTGTCTCCCCTGTGTTTGCCATGAGGTTGGGTAGAAACCCTACAACTTTAGAATGCCCTTTGTCGGTAGCTACCCCACTTAGTGACAACATAGATGTAGATATGGTTTTTCCGGGTAGCCCAGTAGTAGTGGATGGAAAGATTCTCCCAGCAGACTTGGTTCCTCTACTAGTTATAGATTTTGATGTAATTTTGGGGATGGACTGGTTGGCAACTCATTATGCCACTTTAGACTGCAGGTACAAAAAGGTGCATTTTCACATACCTGGTGTGGAAGAGTTTAGCTTTGATGGTGATAGGAGCGTGGCTCCATATAATTTGGTATCAGCAATTAGTGCTAGAAAAATGTTGAGGTGTGGATGTCAAGGATATTTAGCATTGGTGAGAGATACATCTGTAGAAGGTGTTAACATGAAAAATATTCCTGTTGTCAGAGAATTCATGGATGTCTTCCCTGAGGAGCTTCCAGGGTTGCCACCGGAAAGAGGAATAGAGTTCTGCATTGATGTTGTTCCGGGTACAAACCCCATATCAATGCCACCTTACAGGATGGCCCCAGCAGAATTGAAAGAGTTAAAGGAGCAACTACAGGAGCTGTTGGACAAAGGTTTCATACGTCCGAGCACTTCACCCTGGGGTGCTCCTGTGTTATTTGTGAGAAAGAAGGATGGGTCATTGAGGTTGTGTGTTGACTACAGACAGTTGAACAAGGTGACTGTGAAGAACAAGTATCCACTTCCTCGGATCGACGATTTGTTTGATCAGCTCCAAGGGGCTAGATTCTTTTCCAAGATAGACCTGCGATCAGGCTACCATCAGTTGAGAATCAGGAATGAGGACGTGTCCAAAACGGCATTCAGGACAAGATATGGTCATTATGAGTTATTGGTGATGTCTTTTGGACTCACTAATGCACCAGCAGCCTTCATGGACTTGATGAACAGGGTGTTCAAGCCATTTTTGGACCGTTTTGTCATCGTATTCATAGATGACATTTTGGTATACTCTCAGACCGAGGAAGAACACGTGTGGCACTTGAGAATGGTGTTGCAGACTTTGAGGGAGCACCAACTATATGCCAAATTTCCAAAATGTGAATTTTGGCTAGAAAGCATCTCATTCTTGGGACACGTGGTTTCTAGGGAAGGTATTCAAGTGGATCCCAAGAAAATTGAAGCTGTAACTGATTGGTTTAGGCCTACAACAGTCACTAAGGTGCGAAGTTTTCTGGGCCTAGCTGGCTACTATAGGCGTTTTGTGCAAGATTTTTCCAGGATAGCAGCTCCCTTAACTAAGTTAACTAGGAAGAATGTTCCATTCATTTGGACAAATGACTGTGAGAAGAGCTTCCAGAAGCTTAAGGAGTGTCTAACCACTGCCCTTGTGTTGACACTACCTATGAGTGGTGAGGGATACACCGTGTAATGTGACGCCTCCAGAGTTAGCCTAGGGTGTGTTTTGATGCAGAATGGAAAAGTAGTGGCTTATGCTTCAAGGCAGCTGAAGAGGCATGAGCAGAACTACCCCACCCATGATTTGGAAATGGCGGCTGTAGTCTTTGCACTAAAAATCTGGAGACACTACCTATATGGTGAAGTGTGCGAGATATACACCGACCACAAGAGTTTGAAGTACATCTTCCAATAGAGGGACTTAAACTTGAGACAGAGGAGATGGATGGAGCTTCTGAAAGACTATGATTGCACCATCCAGTACCACCCTGGGAAGGCCAATGTGGTAGCAGATGCTTTGAGTAGAAAATCTTCTGGCAGTTTGGCGCACATCTCAACAGAGAAAAAAACCATTGATTCAGGAAGTACATGAGTTGATGGATAAAGGTTTAATCCTAGATCTTTTAGATGAGGGGGTATTATTGGCTTATTTTTCAGTGAGGCCAGACTTGCGGGACAGAGTTAGAGTTTCCCAGCACAGAGACCAACAATTGATGAAGATCATTGAAAGAGTACAGCAAGGTGAAGGTGGTGAGTTCGGGTTTGCCAATGATGGCGCCCTTATGCAAGGTTCTAGAATATGTGTGCCCGATGTGGACAATCTCAGAAATGAAATCATGCAAGAGGCACACTATACACTGTATAATGTCCACCCAGGCTCCACCAAGATGTACTATGATGTGAAAGATAGTTATTGGTGGAATGGCATGAAGAGAGACATAGCAGACTTTGTGTCCAAGTGCTTGACTTGTCAGAAGGTAAAGTTTGAACACCAGAGACCGTCAGGGAAGCTGCAAGAGCTCCCTATCCCAGAATGGAAGTGGGAAATGATCACTATGGATTTTGTGACTGGGTTGCCTCGTACCACGCGAGGATATAATTCGATATGGGTAATTGTAGACCGTCTAACCAAATTAGCTCACTTCTTGCCTGTAAAGACTACATATTCTGTGGCATAGTACGCCCGACTCTACATTCGAGAAATAGTCAGATTGCATGGAGTTCCAGCTTCCATAATATCTGGCAGAGGGCCCCAGTTCACTTCTCGGTTTTGGAGAAAGTTACAGGAGGCACTTGGCACACAGTTGAACTTTAGTACAGCCTTCCACCCTTAGACAGACGGACAGTCCGAAAGGACAATCCAAACACTGGAAGACATGCTTCGCATGAGTGTTTTGGATTTTACAGGTCAATGGGATGATCAGCTAGCTTTGGTGGAGTTTGCCTAAAATAATAGTTACCATTTTAGCATAGGAGTTGCTCCCTACGAGGCACTATATGGAAGGAAGTGTAGGTCCCCTCTGTGTTGGACGGAAATGGGAGAGGCAAAGGTGCATGATGTAGACCTAGTGCAGTACACTTCAGAGATAGTTCCCTTAATCAGGGAACAATTGAAAACAGCTTTCAGTAGGCAGAAGAGTTATGCAGACCCTAGACGGAGGGATGTGGAGTTTGCAGTAGGCAACTATGTATTCCTGAAGGTTTCTCCGATGAAAGGAGTAATGAGATTTGGAAAGAAGGGCAAGTTGGCACCTCGGTATATTGGACCTTTTGAGGTTACTGATAGAGTTGGAGCAGTTGCCTACCGGTTGGAGCTACCACCCAACCTTTCTCACGTTCATCCCGTATTTCACATCTCCATGCTCAGGAAATACATTCCAGATCCTTCTCATGTACTACAGCCAGATGTAATAGAGCTAAAAGAGAATTTGACATTTGAGGAGCAACCTGTAGCCATAGTGGACTATCAAGTGAGACAGCTAAGATCAAAACAGATTCCTATGGTTAAGGTTTTATGGAGGAGCCAGTCAGTGGAAGAATGCACCTGGGAGTCAGAACGGGACATGCGTAGCAAATACCCTTATCTATTCAATGTGTAATCATGTACTTTATTCTGCCTTGTGTAAAATTTGAGGACGAATTTTCTGTAAGGGGGGAAGAATGTAACACCCACAAAATTTTAAATTTTATTATTTTATGAGTATTATTGATATTTTAATTTTATTTAAATTTTAAGAAATTATTTGAGATTTTTCGGATTTTAAAAATCGGGTTTGATTTTCCGAAAATATAAACTTTGATGATTTTTAAAAATTTATTTAAAGACTACGTGACAAAACTAAAAATATATTTGGAGTCTACGAATTTTTCTGAGTTTTCTGAAATTTTTTCGGAATTTTTGGACCTCGTTTTCAGTCCCGAGGCAGAGTAAAAATTCAAAATTTTGTATTTCGAATCAAACCCAACCGAATCTAACTAGATCGGATCGGACCGGTCGAATCGGACCGGGTCCCTCTCCTTCTTCTTTTTCTCCCGCGCGCGTCTCCTCCTCCTTCTCTCTTTCTCCCGTTTTCTCTCTCCTCCGGCCCCAGCTCGCCGGCCAGCCACCTCCCCCGCCACCCCAGCTCACCGGCGCGCTGCCCCACCCCTTCCCCACAGCCGGCCGCTGCCCCAAACGGCCAGAAAACGCCCGCGAACGCCCCTACCTTGCGCGCGTGACCGTTCGTCTTCCCGGTCAAAATCCGGCCGATCCGGCCACAAATTGGACTGAGTCTTGTGTCTAAACTCATCTACTCGTCGAGAGCTTTCCATAGACACCAAGAACACCGAAATCCATCGAGCAGTTTGTCCAATTTTTACCCGGGAAGTTTTAGCCCATTTTGACTTTCGGGCTAGATTTCTCGCAAACCGTGAACCCCACGAGAAAACTGAGAGTACCAGAGCGCTCCACTCGTCGAGAGCTTCGCGGGGATATAAATTTCAAAATTTTTCGAAACTATTTTACGGTGGGTCCCACAGAACTTCGCAGTATTTTTCCGAGCATTAAATGAGCTTAGAAAATTCCAAAAAATTTATGTACTAACCCCCGTGTTGTGGGCTTCATGTAGGTATCCTCAATTCGCAGAAATTTGACAGTTATCCGGGGCTGTGAATTTCCGGCCAGACAGACCCATTACAGGAAAAGTCTCCGAATTGGACCGAGGTTTTGGCTATCCCCCCATTGTCAAATATCCCGAGCACGTTCCCGAAGTCAGAATCAGCAATGGTAAACCCGAACCTTGTTTTTTCGTAATTTTCTAGTGCTTCAATAGGATTAAAAATTCATAAAATATTCGTGGTAGCTCAGAAAATTATGATTCTTTTTGCAATAGCCTAGTAATATTGCTAAGGACCGCGGGGCAAAGTTTTAGAATTTTTAGAGCTTGTTTGGGTAGTTTTTGCAAAAATGATCAATTATAAGGACTAAATTGAAATTTTACATATTGTGATGGATGACTGATTTGATGGGCCCAGGAGGGGCTGTGTGATGTGATTGAATTGTGGATATATGAGTTGCGAATATAAAAGTGTGTTTTGAGCCCTTTTGCAGGTTGGGTAGGTCATAGGTATAGGGGAGATTCTGCCGGATTTTCGGCACGACTTAAAACGTATTTGGTCTTTTCTTGATTTGTATTGAGTCAATTGTATTAAATAATTGTAATGTAATTGTCAGGTGAGTCGGGACAGCCTTCTTCCTCCGCCCAGCCGCCACAGTGACCGTTGTCAAGTCTGTGAGTAAAATATTAATTTTAATTATAATTTCGATATTATTATATGTTTAAGCATGCCCATGCATCACTTTTATGCATATATCTATGTAGATAAATCCTAGGCACGATTTATGTTGCATTCATAACTGTGAAAGTGCCATGTATGTTGTTATGATAATTTGGAGTAGTGTGCGTGCGTTGGCGTGCGTGTGATGTGGTGTGGACTATGGATAGGACGGGTAGTCACGGCTTGAGTTCTTCGCTGGGACCCGATCCTTCGGGGGTAGTCACGGCTTGAGTTCTTCGGTAGGACCCCGATTTGGTTTATTAAGCGAAAGTCCGGCTTGAGTTCTTCGCTAGCATCAGGTTGGATTTAAGAGAGCTGTATAGGGGATCAGCTCCCATATTTTATGATTGATATTATTGGGTGTGTGAGTGCTCCAAATTACCTTTTTGCTGTTATGATGTGAATTTATTACTGATGCTGCATTTCACTCCACAGGGTGTATTAGTTTTAGATAGTTATAGAGATTATGGTTAAAATTGATATTTTACTCTCTGAGTCGAACGCTCACTCCTGTTCAATATTTTTTTCAGGCTACAGGAGGATTTTATTGTGGTTAACCTGCTTTTCTCCTTCGCAGGTTATCTATCAATATTTGTGTAATTTTATTTACTCCAAGAATTTCTGCATGTGTTAGAAATGTTTATTTGATTTGGGTCTGTAAACTAAATTGTTATTTTGGACCTGTAAACTTAATATTCTATGCATGTTTGATGGATTGGATGAGGGAGCTGAGCTCCCATTTATTTTTATGCTGATGAGTATGTGGAGGGTGAGTTGAGCTCCCCAATTGAGTATTTATTGTGTTTACAGGTCGGGTGAGTTAAAAACTCCCCGTTGAAAGGTCCATTTTATGGCCGGACTCTGGCCGGTTGATTTCTTGAAATTGGGCCCAAATGGGCCTTAGAGTTGGGTTAAGTGAATAGTTAGGCTTACTACGGGCCTCGGGGGCTTTAGGCTGGCCCAGGTCCTAGTGCCGGTCCGGCCCATAGGTTGGGTCGTGACAATAATTAACATATTAATTAACATAAATTAGATTATTTTGATTAGTTTGGTTATTAAACCAAAACTAACTGAATCAATAACCAAAAAGTAAAAATTTTTAGAGTTATTAACTGAAATCGAACTGAACCAAATTCACTCTTATCAAAATAACAAAATTTTATCGATTTAATTCGATTTTCGATTATAACTAAATAATGCACATTTCTAATCAGATTTATAACTTCGAATAAAAAAAAAGAAAAAAAGAAGAGAATCAACTTATAATACTCCTAATTTAAACTTTCTAGTGCATTTGTGTTTTTTGAAATTTATTTAAAAATTTTGAATTTAATGGTAATATTTTATTTTTTTTTTATTTTTATTTTTCTTAATTATATTACACATTATTTAAAGACCATTCATTAATTTTATTTGATTTTTGTGCCATATATATATATATATATATATATATATATAGGCTCTAGATGGCATTATGGTTGGATGTTGATAGCTTAGGGCCTTACATGTGATCATATTATTTGTTTATGTTTACTTCGTAAGAGGAAATATCTTAATTAAAAGGGTGACTCTACTAAATTTTCAATAAAAAAATTTAGAAGTCTTTTGTATTTCTTAGTAGTTATCCTACATATTATTGTAGTTTCTTTTCAATATTACTAATAGAACGTTATAAATAATTATGAGCAATTCGGATCATTTTCATCCAGTTCAGCTTCTAGCAATTAGAATTTTTATTATAGATATTAAATATTGCATAAATTCAATATTACTATATAATTGACATATTCATGCATGAATTCAATATATGTATATTAATTAGTTACATAGTTTTAGGACGTTATATTGTTGTTGTATAATAGATATGTATTTTTCATCGTATTGTGTTGCCTTGGGTTGTAATGTAGAACAAGAATATATGTACACCAACTTAAATTGAGTTCGTTGGCACTTAAGGGTAACATATGGATAAGAATATGGCAGGAATAGGCACAGCTTTGAATTTTGCTAATTGGTAACCACACTTACATTTAAGTGAACATGTAACTTGAGTTAAGCTCATCAGCGATTCTTGGATATTAGTAGTTGAGCTAGGGGATTGACTCTTATATATTATTGTGGGCTGTAATGGGTACATAAGTGGTACTCTATTGTTCTCTTATGCACTATATGATTATGAGTTGTGTTTGTGGTAACCTTTCATTTCCATTAATAGTATTGCACTAATTTTAAGATAATTATAGAGGTAGAGATGATAATTGTTCCCACCCTTAATTCGCCCTGCCTTGCCTCACATTTGATTAATTTTCTTCAACCTTGCCTTTTCCTCGATATTGACTGGGATGAAGAGAATGTCTTTTCCATCCTGAATCCTCGAAACCCTCCCCAATAATAATATATCATTAATTTTTTAAGAAAATCAATTTATTTTTATATATTTAAGTACTTAAAATATTATAATTTAAAAAAAAATATTGTGTATATTATTAAGATTATCTTTCAAACTTTAATTTTAACTTATTATTTATTTTTAATTAATAAATTTATATTGTATAATTGTGACGTCCCTCACCCGTTTACAGTGTAGCCGAGTAAAGCGTGCCACATTCGATATCGGAGTGCCCTATTTTATCTTGTCCTGTCCATTATTAATTTTAAATTTCATAGAAAACATGTGGTAATAATTTTTTTTTTATCATAAATTATTTTTGTGGAAACCCGAGCAGAGCCTCCTTTATTTTATTAGCATCTGGTGGGTTCCAATATTTACCTGTCAACAAAATAATATTCTACTTATTTCCTTATACATCATGTCATTCACAAATTTTTATTTAATTTCAAGAAAAAGATATATAATATAATTCACTCATATGGAAATTTATATACAAAAGTTCACAAGCTTTATTTATAATCCAAAATATAATTATAATTTATTTACAATGTTCAAAATGAGTTACACTATATCTACTTATGTACAATAAACAAAATGTAAAATCTAATAACATGGGCCCTATCAAAATAAATACTACTTAGGTGACTAGTAGACACTGAAAAATCTGGTCAATCTCGATCAGGGCACTACTGCTGCGGCTGTGTCTGGTCTCCAGTACCTACGCGATGGAAAATCAATGCCCTAAGCGAATTGCTTAGTGGTGCATAACTTTAAAGAAAAGTAACTAAATAAGTAAAATAATAATTCTAGGCAAATTTCATAAATTCTAAGTCTTTACAGATTTATTTAACTTTGGAATCAATTTATTTATCAGGATCTTATCTGTGTATTTATTTCATTTTCAGTCTTTTTAAAATCATATCAGTGCCCAAGTAATCTATAACAGACTATAAAGGTTGGATACACAGGAGTATACTGGTTAGACAACCATATGTCTACCCTGTATACAATTGTCATGTCAGGCACAAGGCCAGCGGGTAAGCTTTTAAAGCCATAAATGAAATTAGGCACAATGGCCAATGGGCAGGCATAAAGCCTATAGAATAATCATATCAGACTATTTTGTCAATCAATGATTATTCATGTAGGTAGTACTGCTATCTGTAGTCCCTAATTGATATACCAATCGATCTAAACTATATACATAAACCTAGGTTTACTTTGGGTAATTAAGCATTATTAATTTTTTATTAGAAATTTCATGTCAATTTGTAGTGGGAAAGTGGGTCCCACATACCTATTTCATGTAATTTAGTGTTTAGCAACATATTAGGATTAAAACCTTATCATAAAATACTTGGTCTTATGCACTTTTCTTTAGGTTCGGTTTTAATGTCTTAATTTTACCTATTAATGTGATCAATTTGTGGCCACTGTTTGGCCATATTTCCTCCATGGAAGTTGTTCCTCTATGTCTTGTCTTTGTTTTCCCTTTTTGAATCATGTCATTTGGATTTCTAAAACTTAAGTTATGGTCAAATAACTATAACTGGTTCATTTCCTAATTCTGGCTCTTTAACTAGGTAGATTTTAGAGTTACACTTTACCAATTTAATTAAACATATTGCAGCCAATTTTAGGCTTAATGTTCCTTGTAGAATTTGTTGCCCTAGGTCTTATAGTCACTCAGAATTTTGAATTAAAATTTTTCAAATTTTGTAGAATTAATTATAACTAAATCACTGGCTTGGACTCATGTTCCTTGTGCCTACAGGATTCCAGTTTAGGTCTGTGGATTTGACTCAACCTTTAGGGTTTTTACATTCATAATTTGAGGAAACTGTCTAAAACAAGGTTGGAGCCTGCTTTCTTAGGTTTCCAGAACAATATGACTCATCCCAATTGGAGTTTTCTAGTGGGAGATATGACTAAAAGACTATTCTAGGGTCAAGTGGTCACTTAGGCAATTTTCAGAATTTGCATACTAACTTAACCTAGCCAATTGACCTAGTTTCCTTGATTTTTGGGTTTTGGTAAAAATACCAATATTTTAGATTTATGTCTTATGGAAATTTTGCCACTAGTTTCATTGCATTTGGATCTTTGTAGACCAAGTTATGGCCTTTTTGCCAAAATTGATTGGGTAAGCCTATGTCCAGCAATTTCTGGGCAATATGGTTTTGGACAATTTTGTGACTTAATTTCGGCAAACAATTTGGTTTGGTTAAATGCATTTCTGAGCTCTATGTTCTTCATTAAAGTTGTAGTCCTATGTCTAAGCTTTCCAATGGTATAAAATTCAGGTCATTTGGAATTGTCTAGAGGGAGTTATAACCAAATGAATGTGTAATGTTCATTTGGTCACTTTTCTAGGTTCATTTTATGGTCAGCTGGATTGGGACAGTAATTAGGTCAATTTGTGGATAGAATTTGGGCATGGTTTCTTCATGGAAAATGGAGTATTTTGGGTCTAATTTCATCGTCAATTAGCCTCATACCAATTGGAGCAACACAAATTCAGTTATGGCTCAAAATACATACTGGACTTATAAAGTCCCAAACCTGCAAAGAAATATACACTCCAAATTTCATTTCCTCCAACTCCCAAACTACAAATTAGTATTCATGGCACTTCTAAATATCATCAACTCATCTCAACAAAGTGAAATTCCAGAAAATACACAAAATCTCCAATAGTTAGGTCAAAACCCTAACTCAAATTATCAATATCAAGCATACACATGCAATCAAATTTCTAGTACATATAACTTCATCACTCAATATACAACTCACATCTACTTATTCATCAACATCACTAATCACTATTTACATGCATGAAGTTATCAAACTCCCATGTTTTCCAAGGTTGCTGAATTCTAGGGTTCTCAAATACTCATCATTTTCTTCAATTTTCTTATCATACCAACTCATTTCAACATGCTTAGCATGATTAAAGAAGAGAGTATGATAAATCTTGAACTAACCTTGAATGGACAATTCTTCAACTTGTGAAAACTCTAAAATTTCTACTCCTTGTGGCTGCCTAGAGCTTCCTTATTGTGTGGAGACAATTTTTATTGAAGGGATTTATGGAAAATATGGTGAGAAAGGCATAGAAAATCAAGCTCAAAAGCTTGAAAATGGTGGGAGAGGTGCTCCCATGGTGGTTTGGCTATGAGGAGGAAGAAGAAGAAGAAAGTGCTTTTGATTTAATGAAGTTTTGTCTTCTTATGTTTATATATACCCCTTAAAATTAATTTAATTATTAATTATAAAAATTATAATTTTAACATTTCCAAAAATTCCCTCTATGTCCCATAATTTAATTACACAATTACTTATGTTTCAAATGGTTACTTATGTTTCAAATGGATTTTTTTAAAAATTTATTGTCACTCATTTTAACAGAAATTTAGGTCAAAATTCATCACTGAGGGTGAAATGACCAAAATGCCCTTCCTTGTACTTGTCAAGTTATTTTTAGTCTGTACCGATTAATAAATTTTCTTAAATTTTTTGTGATATTTTTAATGTCATTCATACCTCAGTAAACCTTTAATTAAGTCCTAAAAATTATTTTCTAGGGTTTCTCGCAGGTTTGGGATTAACAACTGACTTCGCAGTTACTTCCTAGTACGGTTACCCATTGCCGGAACCTCAGCTCATTTAACCTAATTGTATTTCATTTTCTTTATTTTCTCTTAATTTTTCTTATATTTTTTTAACATTTATTCCATCAATTTATGCCTCCTCACTCTAGTTTAAGTGTAGTTCTAGACATTCTGGCTGTCCGAACAGACATTAGTCATCAAAACAGTAGAATGTACAGACTACCTACAGTGAGGGCGCTACAATTCTTCCCCTTTAATTAAAAATTTCATCCTTGAAATTTTCCTGATATGAAGAGCTGAGGGAACTACTGCCTCATCATCTCCTTGCTCTCTCATGTTGCCTCTTCTGTGTTGTGGTGTCTCCATAGGACTTTCACCAATGGAATTCTCTTATTTATGAGCTTTTTTACTTCCCGTGCCAAGATTTTGATTGGTTCTTCTTCATATGTCAAGTTAGGTTGCACAATTATCTCTTCTATTGAAATGACATATGAAGGATCTGATCTGTATCTCCTGAGTATCGACACATGGAACACATTGTGAATCTTGTCCAGCTGAAGTGGTAAAGCTAGCCTGTAGGCTACTAGACCCACACGTTCAATGACATCGTATAGACCAAGAAACTAGGGCTTAACTTACCCTTCTTGCCGAATGTTAACACTTTCTTCCAAGGTGATACCTTGAGAAACACCTTATCACCAACCTCATACTCCATGTCTTTTCTCTTCAGGTCAGCATAGGACTTCTGTCTATTTGAGGTGACTTTCAAGTTGTCTTTGATTAGCTTCACTTTTTCCTCTGTCGGTCTCACCAGGTCTGGGCCCACTACTTTCTCCTCACCCATTTTTGTCCAGCATAAGGGAGTCCTACATCTCCTCCCATACAATGCTTCATATGGAGCCATTTTTATGTTGGCTTGGTAGCTGTTGTTGTAAGCAAACTCTACCAAAGGAAGATATTTCTCCCAACTTCCTTCAAAGTCAATAATGCAGCTCTGAAGCATATCTTCCAGCACCTATCATGTCATTCATTTCATGTCATTATTATTAATCTTTTAACATTTATAACAATTTACTAAGTTCTAAGGGTTACCCGAATCACCATTTCGAACAGTCCATCCATCTGGGGATGAAAAGCTATACTGAAGTGCAGTTGAGTGCCCAATGACTCCTGTAACTTCTTTCAAAACCTCGATGTAAACCTCAGGTCTCAGTCAGATATGATTGATGTCGACACATTATGTAAGCGTACTATCTCAGCTATGTAAATCTCTGCTAATCTTTCCAATGAATAGTCGATTTTGATAGGTAAGAAATGAGCTAATTTTGTTAATCTATCAACAATCACCCAGATAGTATCATGCTTTTTCTGTGTTAAAGGTAGCCCAGTTACAAAATCCATGGTGATGCGGTCCCATTTCCACTCTGGTATAGATATGAGTTGTAGCAACCCTGATGAAACCTGGTGCTCAGCCTTAACCTACTGGCATGTCAGACATCTGGTCACAAAATTACCAATCTCCTTCTTCATTTCAGGCCACCAGTACTGTGTCTTCAGGTCATGATACATCTTGGTACTTCCTATGTGCATAGCATGGAAGCTACTGTGTGCCTCTTTCAGGATATTCTTCTTCAGTTCCTCATCTCCTGGTACACAGATTCTGCCTTTATAATATAGGCACCCATCTCCTTTCAGCTCATAATTAGTCTCCTTCCCCTCTTTAACTCTGCCTATAATTGTCATCATCTTTTCATTCTTTATCTGTGCTTTCTGTATTTGCTGTAGCAAGCTTGGCTTTACACACAACTTAGCCAAAATAGTCCCATCTGGAACTAAGGAAAAGTGAACATTCAGTGCTCTCAAAGCCATCATGGACTTCCTACTCAGTGCATCAGCCACTACATTTGCCTTTCAGGGTGATAGTTAATCACATAGTCATAATCCTTAAGGAATTCAATCCATCTCCTTTGTCTCAGATTAAGTTCCTTCTGGGTTGGCAAGTGCTTTAGACTCTTGTGATTCGTGTAGATATAGCACTTCTCACCATATAGGTAATGCCTCCATATCTTCAATGCAAATATTATTGCCACCAATTCCAAATCATGTGTTGGGTAGTTCTTTTCATGTGGCCTTAGCTGTCTGAAAGCATAGGCAACTACTTTCCCTTCTTGCATTAGAACACACCCAAACCCATTATGAGAGGCATCACTGTAGATCACATAGTCTTTCCCTGACTCTGGCTGTGTCAACACTGGAGCTTCTGTGAGCATAGCCTTCAGTTTCTCAAAACTGATTTGACACTTGTTATTCTAGTCAAACTTGACATTCTTATGTAGTAACTTAGTCAGTGGGGCTGCTATAAGGGAGAATCCCTTCACAAATCTCCTATAGTATCCAGCTAACTCCAAGAAGCTTTTACCTCTGTTACATTTCTGAGAGGCTTCCATTCAACTACTGCTTCAATCTTCTTTGGATCTATCCTGATCCCATCTACTAATACAATGTGCCCAAGGAAAGATATCTCATATAACCAGAAGTCACACTTGGACAACTTGGCATACAACTGCTTTTCCCATAGTGTCTGTAGTACTACTCTCAAGTGTTCAACATGCTCATCCCGATTCTTAGAATACACCAGAATATCATCTATAAAGACCACAATGAATCAATCTAAGTAGGAATGAAAGATACAATTCATGAGGTCTATGAAAGCTGCCGGTGCATTTATCAACCCAAATGGCATCACTAGGAACTCATAGTGTCCATACCGGGTTCTGAAAGTAGTTTTTAGCACATCTGTCTCCTTTACCCTTAACTGATGGTAGCTTGATCTGAGATCTATTTTGGAGAATACACCGGCTCCCTTCAGTTGATCAAACAAGTCATCTATCCATGGTAAAGGATATTTATTTTTCACAGTCACCTTATTCAGTTGCTGATAGTCTATACAAAGCCATAGTGTACCGTCATTCTTCTTCACAAATAGCACCGGTGCTCCCTAGGTGCTCCCCATGGTGACACACTTGGGCATATGAAGCCCTTATCCAGTAGCTCCTATAACTGAACTTTCAACTCTCTAAGTTCAGTAGGTGCCATTCTATAAGGAGTAATGCAAATCAGTATAGTACCCGGTATAACCTCTATAGCAAACTCCACCTCTCTATTAGGTGGTAAACCCGACAACTCTTTTGGAAATACATCCGGAAAATCACATACAGTGGGGATGTCCTGTAAACTCAGGCTAGTCTTCCTGGTGTCAACCACATGTGCTAAGAAAGCCTCACAGCCTTTCCTCATCAATCTCCTGGCTGCTGTGGCTGATATAATGGTAGAAAGACAACCCTTTCCTTCATCCACAACTGTAATCTCATCCCCATCTGCTGTCTGTAATGAAATCCTCTTTAACTGAAAATCTACCATCGCCTGATGGTGTGATAACCAATCCATTCCTAGTATCACATCAAACTCATGGAATGGTAGTTCAATCAAGTCAGTTGGAAACTCATAACCCTATATCCTCAGAGGACAACCCTTATAGACCTTTTTCACCATGACACTATGGCCTAAAGGGTTAGTAACTTGTATGTCCTCCTCTAACTCCTTTATTTGTACCCCTCTATCAACTGGCGATGTAATACACACATATGAATGTATAGATCCGGGATTAATCAGTGCACATACTAGCATGTCATAAAGAGAAAATGTACCTTTAATGATATATACTGGATCTAGCTCCTCCCGAGCCCTCATAGCATAAGCTTGAGGTGTTACCCTGACCTCCTGCCTCTGAACTATCTCTGTAATAGGTCTCTGTGATGTACCAGTTGTATTAGGCCTCGCAGGTCTTCTACCCCTCTGTGCTGCCGGGGTAAACCTCTCTATCTGGGGTGAAGCAGTGGGAGCACTAGCACTCCTCTGCGGACAATCCTTTAAGAAGTGATCCGTAGACCCACATTTGAAGCATCCCCCAGTTAATAGTCTACACTCTCCTCGGTGGCTCCTCTCGCAGTGTGTACAAGTTGGTATTAGGGTTGATCCCTGTGTAGTTGCACCTGAAGAACTACCCATTGATGCACTAGACTGTCCTCCTCTCCTCCGAGCAAACCGAGATCTCTGCCTCTTACCTCGACCCTGAGTTTGACCCTGAGACTCCTTGGGGGTATTATTACCAGTGGCTGCTGAACCAGACTAACCAGATCTAGAACCCCTCTTACGCTGCCTGTCCCTCCTGGACTGTTCCTCATCTCTGACTCTCTCTATATCTAGAGTTGATGCTACTAACAGGGAGAAGTTTGTGAAGTGGTGAGATGTGACTATCAGTCTGATGTTGTCATTTAATTTGTCCTCAAACCTCCTACATTTATCAACCTTTGTGGGCATTATCTCCAATGCATATCCACTAAGTTTCATGAATTCCAGCTCATATTCAGAGACTATAAGCTGCCTCTGTCTCAGTGCCAGGAATTCTCTTCTTCTAGCCTCTAAGTATACATGGCTGATATATTTCTTCCTAAACTTTGCCAAAAAGAAATTCTAGGTGATCTGTGCAGGCTGTATCACTCTCTACACTGTCACCCACCATTGATATGCATTCTCCTGAAGTAGTGACAGAGCACACTCCAACTGTTGCTCTGGGGTGCAGTGTAGCTGCTGCAATACTCTCTCTGTCCTCTCTAGTCAATACTCTACGGCAACTAGATCATCCTCCTTCTTACCCTTAAAATCAACTGCCCCATACTTTCACAGTCTCTCTAATGGAGACTTGTGTACAGGTTGCCGCTGTAGGGGTGGTGGTGGCTGTGGCTGAGGCTGTGGCTGAGGTCTGGCTCCGGTGACCTGACGGAGTAGCTGTGTCATCTATTCCAGGAAGGCCTGCTGTGCTCTACCTGCAGCACCCAAAGATGACTCGGCTTTGCTGCTTCACTCCCTACTAAGAGCAGGTGCGGGTGCGTGAATCTCTACCTCTTCCTCAATCGATCTAGGAAACCCATACTCTGAAGGATCAGATGCCATCGATCCTATAAAATAGACAAAGAACAGATCTGCATTAGTGTCACATCGACTCTAATTAAAGGCCCATGCATGTTATGCAAACTATTTCTTTCTATCTATCTAGGTCTAGGATCGCATAAACCTTTGCTTTGATACCACTAAATGTGACTCCCCTCACCCGTTTACAGTGTAGCCAAGTAAAGCGTGCCACATTCGGTGCTGGAGCACTCTATCTTATCTTGTCCTGTCCATTGTTAATTTTAAACTTCATAAAAAACATGTGGTAATAAAATTTTTTTTATCACAAATTATTTCTGTGGAAACCCGAGCAGAGCCTCCTCTGTTTTATTAGCATTTGGCGGGTTTTAATATTTACCTGCCAACATAATCATATTCTACTCATTTTTTTATACATCATGTCATTCATAAATTTTTATGTAATTTCAAGAAAAAGATATATAATATAATTCATTCATATGAAAATTAATATATAAAAGTTCGCAAGCTTTATTTACAATCCAAAATATAATTACAATTTATTTACAATGTTCAAAATGAGTTACACTGTAGCTACTTATGTACAATAAAAAAAATGCAAAATCTAATAACATGGGCCTTACCAAAATAAATACTACTAAGGTGACTAGCAGACACTGGTAAATCTGGTCAATCTCGGTTAGGGCACTATTGCTGCGGCTGCTGCTGCGTCTCCAGTACCTAGGCGATGGAAAACCAACGCCCTAAGCGAATTGCTTAGTGGTGCATAACTTTAAAGAAAAGTAACTAAATAAGTAAAATAATAATTCTAGGCAAATTTCATAAATTCTAAGTCTTTACAGATTTATTTAAATTTGGAATCAATTTGTTTATCAGGATCTTATCTGTGCATTTATATCATTTTTAGTCTTTTTAAAATCATATCAGTGCCAAGTAACCTATAACATACTATAAAGGCTGGATACACGGGAATATATTGGTTAGACAACCATATGTCTACCATGTATACAACTGTCATGTCAGGCACAAGGCCAGCAGGCAGGCTTTTAAAGTCAGAAATGAAATTAGGCACAATGGCCAACGGGCAGGCATAAAGCCTATAGAACAATCATATCAGACATATTTTGTCAATCAATGATTATTCACGTAGGCAGTACTGCTATCTGTAGTGCCTAATTGGTATACCAATCGATCTAAACTATATACATAAGCCTAAGTTTACTTTGGGCAATTAAGCATTATTAATTTCTTATTAGAAATTTCAAGTCAATTTGTAGTGAAAAAGTGGGTCCCACATACCTATTTCATGTAATTTAGTGTTTAGTAATATATTAGGGTTAAAACCTTATCATAAAATAATTGGTCTTATGAACCTTTCTTTAGGTTCAGTTTTAATATCTTAAGTTTACCTATTAATTTAATCAATTTGTGGCCACTGTTTGGCCATATTTCCTTCATGGAAGTTGTTTCTCTATGTCTTGCCTTTGTTTTCTCTTTTTGAATCATGTCATTTGGATTTCTAGAACTCAAGTTATGGTCAAATAACCATAAATTATTCATTTCCTAATTCTGGCTCTTTAACTAGGCAGATTTTAGAGTTACACTTTACCAATTTAATTGAACATGTTGCAGCCGCTTTTAGACTTAGTGTTCTTCATATAATTTGTTTCCGTAGGTCTTATGGTCACTAAAAATTTTGAATTTAAAATTTTCAAGTTTTGTAGAATTAATTATAGCCAAATCACTGGCCTAGACTCATGTACCCTGTGCCAATAGGATTCCAGTTCAGGTCAGTGGAATTGACTCAACCTTGAGGGTTCTTACATTCATAATTTGAGGAAAGTGTCTAAAACAAGGTTGGAACCCTATTTCTTAGGTTTCCAGAACAATATGGCTCATCCCAATTGGAGTTTCCTAGTGGGAGATATGACTAAAAGACTGTTCTGGGGTCAAGTGGTCACTTAGGCAATTTCCAGAATTTGCATACTAATTTGACCTAGCCAATTGACCTACTTCCCTTGATTTCTGGGTTTTGGTCAAAATAGCAATATTGTAGATTTATGTCCGATGGAAAATTTTCCACTGGTTTCATTGCATTTGGATCTTTGTAGACCAAGTTATGGCCTTTTTGCCAAAACTGGTCGGGTAAGCCTATGTCCAGTAATTTATAGGCAATATGGCTCTGGACAGTTTTGTAACCTAAATTTGGCCAATAATTTGGTTTGGTTAAAGGCATTTCTGGGCTTTATGTTCTCCATAAAAGTTGTAGTCCTATGTCTAAGCTTTGCAGTGGTATAAAATTCAGGTCATTTGGACCTGTCTAGACGGAGTTATAACCAAATGAATGTGTACTGTTCATTTGGTCACTTTTCTAGGTTCATTTTATGGTCAGCCGAATTGGGACAGTAATTAGGTCAATTGTGGATAGAATTTGGGCCTGGTTTCTTCATGGAAAATGGAGTATTTTGGGTCTAGTTTCATCCTCAACTAACCTCATACCAATTGGACCAATACAAATTTAGTTATGGCTCAAAACACATACTGGACTTATAAAGTCCCAAACTTATAAAGAAATGCACACTCCAAATTTCATTTCCTCTAGCTCCCAAACTACAAATTGGCATTCATGACACTTCTGAATATCATCAACTCATCTCAACAAAGTCAAGTTCTAACAAATACACAAAATCTCTAATAGTTAGGTCAAAAACTAACTCAAATTGTCAATTTCAAATGTACACATGTAATCAAATTTCTAGTATATGTAACTTCATCACTCAACATACAACTCACATCTACTTATTCATCAACATCACTAATCACTATTTACATGCATGAAGCTATCAAACTCCCATGTTTCCAAGGCTGCCGAATTCTAGGGTTCTCAAATACTCATCATTTTCTTCAATTTTCTTATCATACCAACTCATTTCAACATGCTTAGCATGATTAAAGAAAAGAGGTAGGATAAATCTAGCACTAACCTTGAATGGAAAATTCTTCAACTTGTGAAAAATCTAAAATTTCTACTCCTTGTGGCTACCTAGAGCTTCCTTATGGTGTGGAGACAATTTTTATTGAAGGGATTTATGGAAAATATGGTGAGAAAGGCATAGAAAATCAAGCTTAAAAGCTTGAAAATGGTGGGAGAGGTGCTCCCATGGTGGTTTGGCTATGAGGAGGAGGAAGAAGAAGAAAGTGCTTTTGGTTTGATGAAGTTTTGTCTTCTTATGTCTATATATACCCCTTAAAATTAATTTAATTATTAGTTATAAAAATTATAATTTTAACATTTCCAAAAATTTCCTTTATGTCTCATAATTTAATTACACAATTACTTATGTTTCAAATGGTTATTTATGTTTCAAATGGTTTTTTTTTTTAAATTTATTAGGTCAAAATTCATCACTGAGGGTGAAATGACCAAAATGCCCTTCCTTATACAAGTCAGGTTATTTTTGGTCTGTACCGATTAATAAATTTCTCTAAATTTTCTATGACATTTTTAATGTCATTTATACCTCAGTAAACCTTTAATTAAGTCCTAAAAATTATTTCCTAGGGTTCCTCGCGGGTCTGTGGTCGACAACTACTTTGCAATTACTTCCCGGTACGATCACCCATCGCCGATACCTCGGCTCATTTAACCTAGTTGCATTTCATTTTCTTTATTTTCTCTTAATTTTTCTTGTATTTTCTTAACATTTATTCCATCAATTTATGCCTCTTCACTTTAGTTTAAGTGTAATTTCAGACATTCTAGCTGTTCAAACAGACATTAGTCGTCGGAATAGTGGAACGCACGGACTACCTACAGTGAGAGCGTTACAATAATGTTAAAAATTGAAATAAAAAAAAAATGTATGAGAATACTTGCCTTGCACTTTGATGGGGAATTTTTCATCCCAACCCCGATCCTTTGTTGGACGAAGATGAAAAAGCAATCTTTACTCTTGATCCAACCCATTTTATGAAATATTCAATATCATACTCCACGAGCTAATGCTCTATTGTGTTGAATCTCACAAGTGCATGAATCATTAACAAGTAATAAAATAATAAGTATAGTATCATTCCCATAAGCATCATTTTGAGAACTAAACTATACAACAATTATAATTATCTAGACTATCAAATTCGAGAGAGATGACAAAACTAAAACTAATTATCACTAAAGGTAAATATAAATTAATTAACTAAACTAAATATCAATGAATTAAAACATTCTAGAGTTAAGGGTTCATACTTCAATCAATTATAGGCCTAATCTAATTCATTCAATAAATGTGAATTTATTACTTTTAAGAAAATAATTCTATGTAATCATAAGTCCTCTCTCAAGGCACTCAAGTTGCATTTTAATTAATCTAAACCCTACTTTTGTGATAATTAAATTAATTAAACCCATTATATTGTTTGATTAATTATTAGATCCATATAGGATTATAGCCTATTTCTAGATCAAGAAACCTAACTTCAAAATTCTATTATTCTAATATTAATTTTCACATTTCAGTCCTTTAATTAATATCTAAAATTAATACTAAGTGGAGCTTAACACAAAGTATGCATTTAATCACAAGAGATTGAAAAGAATAAAATACCCAATTTGTTAAATAAAATCAAACCAAATCTATAATTGAATTAAAAGTGCTATAACCCTAACTTTAAAATAAAGAAATTACTCACACATGGTGAGTTTTATAATCAAGTTTATAAAATAAAGAAAACACATGAGAAGTAATAGAATGAAAGAACCCAGATGGAGAATCGCAGCCTTGGACTTTTGGAACTTCAGCTGAAATCCCATTTGAAAACCTTATAGATCTGTTTCTCATCTTATCTCTCTCAAAGGTTATGTGCTCTTCTTGAATGTAAAAAGGTTCATCCTTTATGAAACTCTAACTTCTTATATATGTGGAAAAACCCTTATCCTAAAGGCCTTAGAAAACCTCCAGGAATGGCTGGGATTCGTGGGGGGTTGAGTTTGGTTTTCTGTCATTTACAACAGCAGGGGCCGTGTAATCTTTTTAGCTTGCATGGCCTTACCCTGTGTAACTCTCTGGAGCTCGAATTTCAGGTGTTTTGGTAGCTTTTAGCATGGCACAGGTCATTTTTTCATAACACGAGCCGTGCAATTTTGTTTTCCTAGGAACACGGGCAGTGTTGTAGATAACACGGGGTGTGTTATCTCCTTACTCTAGAACACGGGTCGTGTTATTTAGTATGGCTTTCGAACTTCATTTTTAAGGCTTTGACACTTCTCTAATCACCTCCATAACATCCCAAACTATTAACACATACCTAAGAAAGGTTGAAAACCAAGGAATCAAACCAATTTAACATAGAATTTAAAAGAAAACTAAAAACACTTGAAAATAAGAATGAAGTTAATAAAATATTAACAAAATGCAATGAAAGTAACAAAATACTAACAAAATGAAATGAATATGCTTCATGAGTGCTTATATGATTTGATTATATCAAATACCCTCAAACTCAAACCTTGTTATATCCACAAGCAAAAGAAACCAAATGCATATGAGAGGTATTTTTCTTTTGGTATAACAAGAATTAAAATTCTAGACTTTTAAAAGATAATCTCAAAAAAATTAATATGTTAATAACTCATCAAAATGCTAAGAAGCTAAACATCCATTGTATTTACCAATACCTAGGAAAGCACAAATTACCAACCCAAAACTAATATTCACACACCAGTTACAGGAAATTGTTTTACTTAAATAAGTACATGTACACTTAACAACTTCTAATGCTTTTATTTATGGATGTATTGAGTTAATTTTCCCAAGTCCCACAAACAGTCCTCCTAACTATATCTCCATTAATATAGCACACACTATCAAAAGGTCAAAAGATCTTTTCATAAGGTTGTAATGGGTTGAAGGATAATAATATAGCAGCCAAAGAAAAGGATAAAAGGCAATCAAAGTATGAGAGTAATTAGTCTATAAAAGATCAAGACACACTAGAATTTTTCTCTTTTTTTTTTTTAATTTATGGAGAGAGGAAATTTACATATTGACTTAGTACCAGCATACTGCTTGATAATTGAATAGAGAATTTATTGATACTCTTAGATTTTGTTACACTTGTCCCTTTTTGGTTGTACCCCCAAACTCGTTCTTTGAATACTTAGATGGATTATTTCTTTGTAATTTATTTCCATATACTAGTACTTCTATTTTATTTCTTTCTTCACACACACACACACACACACACACACACACACACTCATATATATATTGTTTTTTTAGTGCACTCTTACTCTTACAAAGAACCTCTCTTATAAGGGTAAGTTAATGTTTGGGCTAAACGGTAGGTAAATAATATGGGTAAACAGAGAAAATTATATAGGGCAAAATCATAGGCTCAAATGTGCTATAGGGGATATATTTTAATCAAGGATAGCCAAAGTTATAATAGGCCTAAAATCAAAGAAAGTTATGCTAAAATTTTGCCTTGATAAGTTTAAAAGACCTGTGAGACAATTAAAAAAATCATATCATGCACATATACTTGATTTAAGAACTCACAATTTCATTGTAATGGAATGATGCATGCATGCATCGAAAAAATAATCTACACAGAGCTGAATATTAATTCCATTATGAACATTTTTCCCCTTACACTTTTCTAAGCAATTAACATAGCAAACCTCTCAAAGTCATTTCAATCATCCTTTAAAATGATTCTTATCATATCAAAAAAGTCAAAAAATGCAAAAAAAAGTATTGATATTATAACAAAAATGCAAAAGGTTTCTACCTAGATTGCAAAACCTAAAATGCAAATTTTATTGCACTCCCAAACTCAAATTTGACATTGTTCTCAATGTCATCAAGCTAGCACAATTAGTCAAAGAGCAATATCATAAATGCAATCACTAAGGAAAAGCTAATAGATATAGAATACTCCCCTTTGAAGCGTGTTTTCCCTCAAAGATTTGTGAGCTTGATCTCCACTGCTCCTTTCAAGTGCTTCTTGAACCTATAAATTGAACAATCATCAAAATAAATTTGGAAGGGTGATGAAACAAAAGAAATAAACAAATGAAAAAAAAAAAACTAAGTAAAACTTAGGTTGCCTCCCAAGAAGCACTATTTTAAGGTCACTAACTTGACCCCTTTTTGCTTCTCATGGTGGCTTGAATATGGAGAAATAGATTTTCACTTGATAGGTGTTTCAATGTATTTGAATTTCATCTTCTTCCCATCAACTGTGAAAACACATTTATTTTGTCTAGAACTCTAATCACACCTTGAGTTCCAATTTTGGAGGCCTTCGATAAGCTGGACTTGTTTAGCTCAGGATAAGGGGCTATAAGCTTCACCTCAAGAGCTCTACTTTTGTTAGAGGGAGTGATAAAGTTGAGTTTTGTGCCATTTCATTATGTTTTGCACCATTTATAATTTCTTTGTTATCTTCTATCACATCCATTCTAAAACAAGAATTTACTTTAGCTGGTTGTTAGAAGTATCAAATAGATTGAATTCTACTTCCTCTCCTTTAACGTTTAGAGTTAACATCCCATTCTTCACATTAGAATGGTTTTTCCCAATATTACTAGGATTCTCACTTCCTCCTTCATATCAAGCACTACAAAATCAACTAAGATAAAGAACTTATCAACCTTAAGCAAAATATTCTCTAGAATCCCTATATGGTATTTTATTGATTTATATGCTAATTGTAGAAAGATGGTGGTTGGTTTGAGCTCTCCCAATTTTCGAATGATGGCATTAGCTCACGCTAGCATTAAGATCACAAAGAGCCCAATCAATTTCAATGTACCAACAAAACAAGGAATAAAGAAGCTACCTAGATCTTTAAGCTTTGGAGAAAGTTTTTTTTAAAGAATTACACTGCACTCTTCAGTCAATGCCACTGTCTCACATTCCCAAACATCTTGTTGGATAGGATCTCCTTTAAGAACTTTGCATATAATGGCATTTGGAAAAGAGTCTCCATGAATGGGATGTTGATATAAAGCTTTTTGAGCACCTCCAAGAACTTGCCAAATTGAGTATCAAGCTTTGCCTTTAATGCTCTTTGTGGAAAAGGCAAAGGTGGGACATATGGTTTGGGAAGTATGTATTTAGCTTCCTTTCCCTTAACACCTTTGTCTTCATGCATTTTCTCCTTTTCAATTGGTGGAGGTTTTTCAACTTTGTCCTCTCCTCCTCTTTCTTGTATACCATTACCTGATTGATTCTCTACTAGCCTTCCACTTCTTAATGTAATAGCATTATAATGCTCTTTCGAATTCATCTCTAGTTGGCTAGGTAGTTTATAAGGGCTTTGCTTGAGGAGCTAGCCTGCTGAGGAATCTAGTTCTCAAGCATTTTATTGTGAGTGGCTAGTTGATCCACTATGGAGGTGAGATGCTTAATCATCTCATTTTGTTATTGCTGTTCTATCAAAAAGTTCTCCATCATAGCTTCAATGTTTGATTTTTGCTTTTGAGATTGAGGTTGAGGTTGATGAAGAGGGATCAATAGAGGTGAATTAGGATTTCTTTGCTAAAATCCCAGTGGCAGTGGTTTGTATCCTTATTATTGGTTGATGGGCCAATTCTGCTGGTTGAACTATGAGAAGTTTAGGTGGTTCTTCCATTTAGGATTATTAATATTTGATAAGGGTTTTCGACCAATCTCTAGTTGAAATTCCCATTACTGTTGCTCACATAGTTTAAGTGCTCTAAAGCAGGATCATTGTTATAATTGCACTCTGAACTCTGATGTCCTCCCCCACACTAATCACAGACCAAGTTACTAGTTTCAGCAATAACATTAATAGTCAACCTATCTAACCTCTTTGTCAGTTGATCAAATTGAGCATTGATCATACTTAATGCATCCAATTTAAGCACTCCTGCTAATTTGCTTGTGTATTCTCTTTCATTGGTCCACTCAAAGTTGTGGTAGGTGACCCTCTTTAGGAGATCAAAAGTTTCAGTAGTGGTTTTCTATATTAGATCTCCACTAGTTATTGAATCAATAATGCTCCTTATTGATGGTAACAACCCATTATAGGAATTCTAAATGAGTAGCCAATTTTAGATGCCATGGTGTGGGCACTCCCTTTGAAGATCTTTATACCTTTTCCATGCATCATATAGAGATTTATTATCTCTTTACTGGAATGTGTTAAGTTTAGTGTGGAGTTTAGTTGTCTTCCTAGGTGGAAAATATCTAGTTAGGAAGGCTTGTGACAGATCATCCCATATGGTAAATGAACCCACAGGCTGAAATAGTAAACGCTTCCTAAAGAGAGAATGGAAACGCTCTCAAACGAATAACATCTTCAGAAATGCCATTTATTTTGAATGTATCACAAAGACCAAGAAAACACTGAAAATGATAGTGTGGACCTTCTAATGAAGACCCCCAAACTAGCTTTGTTGAATCATTTGAAGCCATGTTGGCTTCAACTCAAAGTTATGAATGGCCACTGTAGATCGTGTCACACTTGGTTGAAATCCTTGAATGTTAAGTGCACCATAATCTCTTAGAGGCTCAGTGTCCTGCCCTATTATCTTTGAAGATTCGGCTTCTTGTTGCTTGTTCCCTTCTTTTATGGCTTTTAGAGTTCTGTGTGACACCCCTTACCCGTCTACAGTGTAGCCGAGCAAGTTATGCCACTCAGTGTGCCGGAGCACCAATTCATATTTTAATTACAATTTATCCCTTTTTAATTCATTTATTTATAATTTTGATAAATCTGAATTTTTTCGAAATTTTTATAGAAAATCCGGCAGAGTGCCGGCTATAAATTGGAAAAACAGTTCTTCTGAACCTGTTTAAAAACACTTCCAATATAATTTCCAAATCAAAACTCCATTATACACACACATCTCAACTCAATATCAAAATCTCAATATTATTTTCAGAAAATTTTCTTTTCACTTCATCACTTGAAGCACATTTATACATATTTCTCAACATTTCATTTATTCACATACATTATATAGAAAATTTCAATGACATGAAATTTCATATATTTACATTGTTACATAATTTCAAGAGTTTATAATTACAATCCAAAACTAATACAAAATGCAAAATACAAAATGCTACCCAAAATCCTAATGTCCTACCATATGCAGTGCAGGTGTGAGGTGACTCTGGACTCCGGATGCAAGTCTGAAAGTTCACCCGGTCTGATATCTACTGGGCTCCCCAGCTAGTTCTCCAGTACTTGCGCATGGCAAAAGCAATGCGCTAAGAATTTTGCTTAGTGGTAACAATATAAAATAAAATAAAATAAATATGTAGAATGTATAATTTCATTTTTGGGTAGACTTAATTTCTAATATTTATTGCAGGATTATTCGATTAAAATTTAGTAAGGTTTACTAACATTGCCCAAGCAACCCATACTAGTTTACTAGACTGAATAAACGGGTAAACTGGCACTGGGTACTAAGTACCTCGAACCATCACACCATCAGTCACATTGTGTCTCCCAGTGTGCAACAGAACAGCTAATAAGCTGTAATAATTATCAGAGATAAAACCCGAGTGTAACAACTCAAATAACATAGTCAAAGGCTATTATGTCACATAATGGCATGGGAAGCCATGAAACACAGAATGGCGTGAAGCCATATGCAGTACTTCTAACAGAACCCTATTGGCATGCCAACCTATCCAAACCAATCTTGCTAGGTATACTAGGGCATTTTACACTTTTAAGTTTCACAATTTTTGAAATTTAAGTTTTAAAGTTACTATTTTATTCATTAGTCAACAAAAATATTAATTTTTGCATAGGCAATAGGTACATTGGTTCTAATACTCCCAACATACTACATTTTGCATTCTAAATTTGTTGGTATTGATTGCCAATACCATTTCTAAACTTAATGTTAATTAGACAGAATTTTCAGTTTTCATGCTTTGTTTTTACTGTTCTATTAGTCATTTTTGCAGTGAAAATTTGGCAAAATGATCAACATGAAAGTTGTTTCTTATTTTGTCTAGTTGCATTTCTTTTTTTGAATCACTCCATTTGGAGTTTTATAGCTCAAGTTATGGCCTAAAAACTACAACTGGCCGGATTGAAATTTTTCCAGAATTTCTGGACTGACCAAATCTACAGTGTTAGGAGCAGTGACTTTAGGTCACTTTTTGAATATGTTATGGTCATAATTTGGGTTAGGTTTCTTCATGAAAGTTGCTGATCTATATCTCAGCTTGTTTTTGGTAAAATTTCAGGTCAATTGGACCTTTCTACACTGAGTTATGGCCAAATGACTAAACACTGTTTATTTGATCATTTTGCCTAGGCAGAATGCAGGTCACCCGGATTAGGGCAATCTTTTGGTTAACTTGTTTTGGTTTTCTGGGCATGGTTTCTTCACCAAAGTTGTGCCATTATGTGTCTAGTTTCATGTCTAATTATCCTTGCACCAATTGAACCCCTACAATTCCAGTCATTACTGCCCAAACCTGCTGGACTCATGCTCAGTCCTGCAAGTCACCAAGGGCAGCCACACCAAACTCCAATCCCACTACACAATTCACTTCATTTTTTATTTAAACAGAACCAAATGGTCACTAATTGACCATTAAAACCTACTTTCATCATAATATGATCAAAGTCTCAATTTCCATCCCAAAACCCTAACTCAAACATCACATACCATGCAATATCATTGCATTTCAACATTCCACTTAAGAGATGTAATTTAAGGGTAGCCATACTAGCATGTTAGCTCCATAAAACTCATCACAATCATACCCCAACCAAGGCTGCCAAAATTTAGGGTTAGCATACCAATGGTATTTCATCAATTTTCTTTATCATTTACACTCATTCATAGTCCTTAAATATGAATTTAAAGTGAAATTCCAAGTTAGGTCACAAACCTCTAAGGAAGTGAGATTTCCCACTTGCTAGAGTTCCTCTTTTTCCTTTCTTTTTACTCCCAAAAGACTCTCCAAGGTGTAAGAACACTTTTTTGTGTTGGGAGTATAGGGTTTAGTGGGGTGAGAGCTAGGGAAATCAAGCTTTCAAAAGCTTGAAAATGGGTGGCTATGGAGGGAAGGTCACGGCAAAGAAGAAGAAGAGAAAGAGAATTCTGATTTTTTTTTCATTTTTCAGCCCAATTTGTCTCTTTTAAGTAAGCTTATGCCATGTGTCAACATTGGATTGGTTGGGAGAATCTTAATGACATCATTATGATGTCATAATTCCATTTTCTTTCATTTTCTCTCCTTTTCTTGTCTATTTAATTTCAATTAAATTTTTAACAACATTTATTCATATTTTATGTTATAGAAATTATTTATTTAACTAGACAAATTGGCCAAAAATCATCTTTGAAGACAAAATGACCAAAATGCCCTCCGTTTGGCTTAACGAGCCAAAATTGTCTGTACCGATGGAAAAATTTTTCTAAGCATTTTCTTGGCATTCTAATGCCATAAGAACCTCAATAACCCTTCTCTGGAGTCCTAATAATTATTTTATAATTTTTCCCCCGGGTCTAGCGTTGCTAACGGCCTTCACCGTCACTTTCCTTTCGGGTTACTCATCCCTAGTGTTTCGACTCGTTTAACCTTAGTGTTTTTGGTTTCTAAAATTTTTCCTTGATTTTTATGAACATTATTTAGTTTCATTATAACTCCTCACTATAGTCTATTTATAATTTCAAATATTCTAGCTGCTCGGACCGACATTGGTCACCGAAACAGTAGACTATACGGACTAGCTAAAGTGAGGATGTTACATTCTGTCTATTTCTAGATCTAATTCGAGTAGTTCCTCTAGTTTAGTTCTAGTCATAAATCAAACAGAAGGTCCTGAAAAGTGATCAAACAAGACAAGTGAGGTATAAAAATTAAAGAAAAAATAAAAAAAAATGTCTGAACTAATTAAATTGCTTATCATGCAATATTAAAGAACCGATCCCCGATAACGATGTCAAAAACTTGTTGTGCTAAATCCTGCCAGTGCATGGATTGTTAATAAGTAATAAAGTAATGAGTAGAGTATCGTTCCCATGAGGACCTGTTGAGTACTAAACTACATAGCAATTATAGTTATCTAGACTATCGAATTCGAGAGGGATAATTAAACTAAAACTAATTATCACTAAAGGCAAATATAAACTAATTAACTAAACTGAATATCAAGCTAGGGTTCATACTTTAATCAATTATAGGCCTAATCCAATTCATTCAATAAATGAGAATTTATTGCTTTGGAGGAAAGTAATCCTAAGTTATCTTTAAATCCTCTCCTAAGGCATTCAAGTTGCATTTTAATTAAACTAAACCCTACTTTTGTGGTGATTAAATTAATTAAAACCTATTATGTTCTTTGATTAATTATTAGATTCACATAAAATTTCATCCTATCTCTAGATCAAGAAACCTAAGTTTAAAATCTTATTATTCCAAAAATAATCTCATATCTCAGTCCTTCAATTAATATATAAAATCAATATTAAGTGGAGTTCAACACAAAGCATGCATTAAAATCATAAGAGATTGAATCAAAGAACAAAATACCCAATTTATTAAATAAAATCAAACCAAATCCATAACTAAATTGATAGTGATACATCCCTAACTCTAGAATAAAGAAACTACTCATACATAGTGAGTTTTACAATCTAGTTTATAAAATAAAGAAAAGATATAAGAAGAAATAGAATGAAAGAATCTAAATGGAGAATCGCAGCCCTGAACTTTTGGAACTTCAACTGAAAACCCCTCTGAAAATCTTGCAGATTTGTTTCTCCTCTCACATCTCTCAAAGGTTATGTGCTTTTCTTGAATGTAAAAAGGTTCATCCTTTATGAAATTCTGACTTTTTTATTTATATCTATCGAAAAACCCTTGTTTCAGAGTCCTAAAGGCCTTAGAAAACCTCTAGGAATGGCTAGGAGTCATGGAGGATTGAGTTTGGTTTTTTGTCATTGACAATAGCATGGGCTATGTAATCTTTTTAGTTTGGATGAACCTGCTATATGTAACCCTTTGGAGCTCCAATTCCAGGTGTTTAGGTAGCTTTCAGCATGGTACGAGCTATGTTTTCATAACACGAACTATGTAGTTTTATTTTCCCAAGAACATGACCCATGTTGTAGATAACACAAGGCGTGTTATCTCCTTACTCTAGAACATGAGCCATGTTACTAATAACACAGGTGGTCATGTTATTCAGTGTAACTTCCGAACTTCATTTTTAAGGCTCCGACACTTCTTTAATCGCCTCTATACCATTTCAGACTATCGACACATACTTAAGAAAGGTCGAAAATCAATGAATCAGACCCATTTAACACAAAATTAAAAAAAAAAAAAGAAAAACTAAAAACACTTGAAAATAAGCATGAATGTAATAAAATACTAATAAAATGTAATGAAAGTAATAAAATACTAACAAAATGAAATGAATATGTTTCTTAATTACCTATATATTTGACTATATTATGTTCATCCCATTTGAACTTTTATTTTTTAAGTAACATGAAACGATTAGATTTGGTGATGTTATATCCTTCCATTGTTACCAATTTTCACTTATATCTTGATCGTTACGTGTGTGTGTGTCTATATATATATATATATGTTGTCTCTGGTAGTAACCCAAAAGGGGGAGGGGGTGAATTGAGTGTTAATTACAAAATTGAAGATAGGCAGAGATTTTTTTTTTTAAGTAAAATGCACAAAGAAAAGGAAGGAAAGAAATAATATAAGGAATTTTATAAAGGTTCGGCTATCCCAAGCCTACGTCCTCTCCTCAAGGCCCTCCTTAAGAGTTAACTCCACTAATATTCTTCTTTGGGTGAATAATAAATCCCTTACAATCACTACAAGAGTAAACTCTTGCTCTTTTACAAATCCCTTTACACTCAAGAGTAATTTAATACTCTATCATGCTCAAGTAATAATAAATGCTCATAATAACCTTAAACAAACTCTCAGAATAAGAAAATTACAGCTCAAACTATCAAGCTCTCAATAATCAATTATGACAGCTCAAGTTTTAGGGAGAGAGAGATGAAGAAATTCTTTTAAACACAATAAATTCTTAAAGAAATAGTTATTGTCACTTCTCTCCAGTCATAAATGGTCACTATTTATCGTTTTGGTAAGAAAATGACCATTGGGGGTGCATTAAATGCAAATATAGTCATTCAACTACCCAAAACCCCATTTTATTGAGTTGCAAAAACCAGGTTTGGCTGCCCAAGTCCCTTACTTCGGCTACCGAAGGTTGGGGTGCCAAAAAAAATCATTTAAAAAGTAAACTTCAGTTGTCGAAGTTTCTAACTTTGGCTACCAAAGTGCTCTCTGGACAAAAAAGGCCCTTAGGCTTTAAAAACTCAAAAACCATCATTTAAAGCCAAAGTGCTCTTTGAACAAAAAGGCATAAAAGGGCACTTAGGTTTTAAAAACTCATAACTTTTTGACCCGAACTCGGATTTTCAATCTGTTTAAACTGTTGAAAAGCTAATTTGATAAACTTTTTAATGAAAACACTTTTCAAAACAAATTTGCATTTCTCAAAAGTGAAAATTTTATTTTAGTCTCCCTTCATCAATAAAAAATTAAAAATAGAGACACTAAGAAATTTTAAGAAATCTAACTTGAGCCAACATAACCAACCAATTCAGATTCACAAGATAAAAGAAAAATTAACATTGTAGCATTTTCTTGACCTTTGCTTCAAATTCTTACTCTCTGTCAATCTCAATTTGAAGCAATTTCTCAATTTTAAACTTGCGACCTATAATCTTAACATAAATACTTCCACGATAGATTAGTAGCACATTAATTATTTATTATCATCAAAACATAGATTAAGACCCTTAGGTCCAACAATCTCCCCCTTTTTGATGATGACAAATAATTAGTGGATGAAGAAAATTAAGTATAAGTGAAGTGTTTGTTTTTAAAAAATTTTCCCTCTTAATGTACTCCCCCTTTCAAAAATAATTTATGCCTCAATAATTAGAATTTGAAGAGCACATAAGAGAGGTTTTAACTCAATAAATGCAATGCCATAATGTCGTGAGTACTAGATGAATGATGGTGTAAAAATATTTCTATATCAATAACAATTCAGAATATGTATCATAAATATACCAAAATCATGTATTCCAAATAATAAATATATCAAAAAGCATCATATAAATATATCAAAATTATGTATCCTAAAAGCATGTATACCATGTATATACTATATATAAAGGTATTTGTAGAATACGGAACTAAACATCCACTATCTATATATCTCCCTCTTTTGAAATCATCAAAATACACTCTAAAGGAGAAGACAAACAAGATTCTTTCTTGACTAGGTTCTTACCACATGCCCTCTTTTGACTCTTAGAGAAAGAAAAGATGAAAGAGATAGAAACACTCTAAAAGAAAACACAAAGAGTCCATAGCCAAGTCAAAATCAAGATAGAATGAACCATTCATCAAAAGATTGCCAAGCCAAGGCACAATGGCCACAAAATATTGCCTCTCAAGTTAACAACAGAGAATTATGCAACAAAAACAATAATATTATGCAAACCAAATCAAATTAGGCAATATAAGTCAAACATGTGTATATAATGCCAACAAGAGTAATTCAAAAGAAGCATATCTAACCTTAGCAACTATATAATCAATGTAAAGATATATAAACACATGGCAATATATGAAGATTATAAGAACACTTCATATAATGGCAAACTCATAAGGTGCATTTCCAAGACAAGGCATTTTAAGGGTAACTCCAGCTAGGAAGTTTACATTTGAGCATAAAAAGTAATATCATTAAAGTGGTTATATGGTAGCTAAGCAAATGTGCATAATTTGCTTGATTTGAAACTTAACATGAGTATAATTGTGTTATTGAGACACTTAGAATACATGTATAGTATATGCTCAATCTAGAGGCAGCATACAAAATAACTATTCTCAATAATATCCCTAAAAGAGCCAGAAAAATAGCAATACATATTTCCACATTACAAATTCAGTAATTTCATGTGAATAGGATTTGTATAACCAGTATGGAGTCTATTCACAGCACCAACAGAATTTTGGCAAATAACCTTCTTAGAATAATCAAAGAGAATAATCTAAATTAATGAGAAATAGTATTGTGACCAAGTGGCAGCCAAAATAGAACACTAGTATTATGTTCATATAAACAGTAAATCACAATGCGTATGCAACATCACAAAGCAAGTACAGGTATGAACCATTAACCAAAAAGAAATCTAACTAATCAACAAGAAAGATCAATAATTTAAATTAGGCAAAATCTCAACATTGGACTTTAGAATCCATGATACTACAAACATATATATATATACACATATACTCAGCAGCCAACAACTAATATTAAGCTTATATAAACTCAAGAATAATCAACAAACACAATATAGGATAGAAATTAGATAAAAAATGTAAACTCTTATTCAAACGAAGGGAAAGATCAAAGAGAGAGCAAACTTAAAAAAAACTTTTATAAAGAAATACAAGATCTCAATTTGAGAACACTAGTAGCTAAAACAATATATAATAAAGGATGTGAGTAAAAATAAGTTTATAATTAGATATTATAAGTGAAATTAAAAAAAATTGAGAGAATACCCAAAAAAAGTGAGACCCTAAGAGGTCCAATGTAGCTTTAAAAGAAATAATTTTTGGTGAAATCGAGCTTAGGAAGATTTCAAAGTAAAGAGTTCAAGGGAGAATAGTTAGAGAAATTGAGTGGGGAGAAGTTCGAGAGTGAGAGGAAGGCACAAGGAGAGAGAAAAGGGAGATAGGTTGCTGAAGTGTCGAAGAAAAGGGAGTTTAGAGGTTTTAAAAATGCCAGGTTCGGCAGCTAGAACCAAGGTTTTGGATTGCCGCTATGCTCTTTGCCCATTTAAAAAAAAAAGATTTTGAAGGTTCGACAGCTGGAACAGGCACTTTCAGTTACTGAAAGAGCCTCTGCCTAAAATTTTAAAACACATTTTCAAGGCTATAATAACATCAAAAACCTTTTCTTTTTGAATAAAAAAAAATTCTAACACAAAAATTTTGCAAACATTGAGACAAATCTTAAAATACCAAACATACACCAATTTAACAAGAATTTTCAAAAATCATATATACATTCAATCATCACAATTGCAAGTGTCAAAGTTATCAAGCATGCTTAATTCTCTCTTAATGAAATTAAATCTTTCTTCACACAAGGGTTTGTAAATATATCAGCTGATTGGTAATTAGTATCAACAAACTCAAGAACAACATCACCATTCACCATATGATCACGTATAAAATCATATCTAATGTCTATATGCTTAGTTTTAGAATGTTGTATGGGGTTCTTGGTCAAGTTGATTGTACTTGTGTTATCACATTTAATAGGAATGTGATCAAGAAATACTTTGAAGTATCTCAATTATTGCTTGATCCAAAGAATTTGGCTGCAACAAAGACTCGCAGCCACATATTTGGCTTTTGCCATGGAAAGAGCAACCAAGTTTTTTTTTTTCTTGTTATAGCAAGAAACTAAAGAATGTCCTAGGAGTTGACAAGTACCTAAGGTACTTTTCCTATCAAGGATGCTTCCAGCAAAGTCGATATCCGAGTACCAACATAAATCAAAAGATGCTTTTCTAGGATACCATAGACCTAAATGTAATGAACCATTCAAGTATTTAAGAATGCGTTTAACAGCATGCAAATGAGACTCTTTAGGATGTGATTGAAAATGTGCACATAAACATTGTAATACCCTCACCATAGGTAGTCCGTACATTCTACTGTACCGATAGCTAACGTATGCTCGGACAGTCAGGAAGTCTAGAACTACACTTAAATGATAGTGAGGAGACATAAAATGATGAAATAAATGATAAGAAAATATAAGAAAAATTAAGAGAAAATAAAAGAGATGAAATGTAACTAGGTTAAACGTGCCGAAATCGTAGCGATGGGTGATCACACCGAGAAGTTACGGTGAAGACAGTTGCTGACCCCTGGATCGTGGGAAACCCTAGAAAATAATTTTCAAAACATAATTAAAGGTCTACTAAGGTATAATTGACATTGAAAATATCAAAGAAAATTTAGTAAGTTGGTACAAATGAAAACGAAAAAATTAAAGAAATCGGCGGATCAAGGACTTAATCGGTAATACCGAAAAATTCAAAATACAACCCGAAGAGGGACATTTTGGTCATTTGACACCTAGAGTTGACTTTTTGACCTAAATTTCTATTGAAAATAAGTAGTATTAAATTTTGAAAACCCCATGAAAAATGAAATTAAATGTGAAATGCAATTAAAGGAAAAGTGGGGGATTAAATTGCAAATATTGAAACTTTGGATTATAATAATAATTAACTAACTTAATGGGGGTATAAATACCTATATGAGGACAACATTCTCCACACACAACCTCATTTCTTCAATCTTCCTCTCCCATGGCCGAAATTGAAGCTCTCAAATTCACCATGGCCAGCCACCATGCAAAGGTTCCACTTCACCACTTTAAGCCATGATTCTTGCAATTTTCTTCACTAAAGTTGGTCTCCACACCATGGGAAAGCTATAGGCAGCAGCAAAAAGAAGAAATTCTAAGGTTTTAAGAAGCTCAAGAAAAGGTTAGTGCCTAATCTGTGACACCCCTCACTCGACTACAGCGTAGCCGAGCAACGCTTGCTACATTCGGTGTCGGAGCACCCTATCTTATCTTACTTTATTCCTTTAATAATTTTGTTCTCGTTATATTTTAATATCAATTATTTTTCGATGGAGAAACTAATGGAGTTTCCCCTATTTTATTATTGTTTGGCGTATTTTAATATTTACCTGTTTAATAATCTCAATAATATTTTCCATATAATAATTCATCCATACTCATATCATCATTTCAATAATCATTATATAATTCAAATCCATACTCATTTGTACAAATTCATTCATACTTATTACATATATCACAATTCTCAAGTTCATTAGTTTACATAATTTACAAACTAATTGCATAAATTCATAATTTACATCATATACCTATTAATTACATTTTTATAATTTACATTACAATACTCTAACAAAGCATTTTATACAACATACAAATTATGACCTATATGGGCCTTATCTACATGCATTGCTGAGGAGGTGACAACCTTGAATACTTCAGACACTTCTGCAGAACAGAACTCCAAAATCTCTGTTTAATATTCGCTGGACTTTACCTTCAGTACCTGCGCGAGGGAAATAAATCCATCGCGCTAAGCATTGCTGCTTAGTGGTGCCATAATATAGCAAAGAAAATAATATATAAATAAAGAAAGAAATGGATTATAATTTGATCAACTATCATTTGTTCTAATTTATTCCCTTTCAGAAGCGTTTAATTCTTAAATTCACGGTAATAATATATTATCCCCAGAAATTCTAAGAATATTATTCTTAACTTTATATTATTATGAAAAAGTGCATTTGAAATGTTTATTTAAATTATATTTTTATTGCTAATCTTTTTATCATTTCATTCAGTACTTTCTACCAAATAACTATTCTTATTTATTTTATGTCGTCTTACTCATTTATTTAATTTCTAATATTTTTAATTACTAATATTCTTAACTTATCTCAATAAATTTCACTGCCCAAGTAACCTGTGATAGGCTGACTAAACTGGATAACAGGTCGTTGGCACTGGACACCGCGGTGCCTCGGGCCGTTATACTATGGGACGCGAAACGTCAACCACGCATACAGTCAGAATGGCTAAAAAGCCATGATAACACATAATCAGACATAAAAGCTATGAGTGCGGGCATAAAGCCATGAATGCGGGAATAAAGCCATGAATACAACCATAAAGCCTTTCGCAGTACTGCTAAAACAATACCCTATTGGCATGCCAATCTATCCAAATTCACATTTCTAGGTAATTTATGCATTCATCGTAGTATTCATACTAATTATAATTCACATTCATTTGATCTCACGTACCATTCACATTCAAAACATCTTTCCTTTCTCTCGTGATGGGAACCTAAATCCCAAATGACACTTTTATCTCATTTATACATTAAGCATTCTATTCATGTAAATTACATTTCATACTTCAAGTTGTATTGCTAATATATTATGAATTCCATTGGTGTTGGGAGTATAAGTCTCAATTACCTATTCACAAGATTTTTGGTGTTCATTAAGTCATTCAAATTCACCAATTACAATATATATATATATATATATATATATATATATATATATATATATTACTCATAATGACTTCTTTAATTTCTTTTATTATTTCTTATGTCTTTAAGGTTACTATTCACACACTACTATTTACTCAAATTGTTGACTTTTCATATATAATGGGTGTGTTAATTCCAATTGCACTAAGATCCCACATTTTGGGTTCTAAATTTGTTAGCATTGATTTCCAATTGCAATTCAAAGCCTTCTAAAAGTATTTCCAAATTTTCAGTTTTTATGTTCTATGTTTACTGTTTCATTGGTCTATGCTGAAGTGAGAATTTGGCTAATCTTTCTTCATGAAAGTTCTTTCTTTATGTATCTAGTTTAATTTTCTTTTTTGAATCACTCCATTTGGAGTCTTGTAGCTCAAGTTATGGTCAAATAAGCATAACTGGTTCATTTCCTAGATCTGGTTCCTTAGCTAGGCAGATTTTGTAGTTACACTTTACAAATTTTATTGACCAAGTTTCAGTCACATTTAGGTCTAGTGCTCTTCATAGAATTTGTTTCCTTATGTCTTATGGTAACTCAAAACTTTGAATCACAATTTGTCAAGTTTTGTAAAATTTATTATACCAATTTAATTGGCCTAGACTCCAGTACCCTATGTCTTCAGGGTCTAGGTTTAGGTCAGTGATTGCGAGTGGATTTTTAGGGTTCTTACGTTCATAATTTGAAGAAGGCTTTTAAAACAAAGTTAGAGCCCTGTGTCTTAGGTTTCTGAAAAGGTATGGCTCATCCTAAATGGAGTTTTCTAGTGAAAGATATGCTATAAGAACTAATCCGGGGTCAGATGAAATTGGGTAAATTTCTAGGTTTAGATGCACCAAGTTCTTTTAAGCATTTGACCTAATTCCTTTGGGTTCTGGGTTTTGGCCAAAAGACCAATATTGTAGGCCTATGTCTTATAAAACTTTTTCCATTGGTTTCATTGCATTTGGATTTTTATAGACCAAGTTATGGCCATTTTGCCAAAACTGGTCGGGTGAGCTTTAGTCTAGGAAATTCTGGGTAGAATGGTTCTGGTCAGTTTAGTGACCTCACTTGGGCCATCAATTTCATTTGGTTAGAGGCATTTTTGGGCTTGGTGTTCTTAATGAAAGTTGTAATCCTATGTCTAATCTTTCCAATGACACAAAAATCAGGTCATTTGGACCTGTATAGAGGAAGTTATTTGGTTAATTTTCTGGGTTTAATGTTTGGATTTCCAGATTGGGATAAAGATTTGGACAGAATTTGGGCATGGTTTCTTCATAAAAATGGGGTATTTTGAGTCTAGTTTCACCTCCAATTGGCCTCATACCAATTGGAGTTACACAATTTTAGTTATAGCTCAAAAAAGGCACTGGACTCATAGGTCCAAATTTCCTGCAAAGAACATGCACTCCTTATATTCATTCCTCCTTACTCCCAAACTACAATTTGTCATTCATATCACTTCTGAATCTCATCATTCAGTCTCAATTTGATCAATTTCAAACAATTTTACAAAATCCTCAAATAGTTAGGTCAAAACCCTAACTCTAATAATTTCAATTTATGCAACACACTTTATTCAACTTCTAATACACTTAGTATCCTTAATCATCATCACTAAACAAAGTAAAGTCAATCAAAATAATCAAGACCTTATGGTCACCAAGGCTGCTGAAAATTTTAGTCCCTGCATACTCCAAATTTTCTTTTAATTTCATAAAATTTATAGTTAATTTAGCATGCTTCAACTAGTTAAGAAAGAAAGGAGTAAGGTTTAGTGCACTAACATCTTTGGAGCTTCACTTAATCTTGTTTAAACCTCCTTAATTTCTTCTTCTTTGGCTGCCACTAAACTCTCCAAGGTGTGGAGATAAATTTTTGTGAATGGACTTAGGGTTTTAGAATGATATAAAGAGAGAAAATCAAGCTAATAAAAATAAAAAATGGTGGAGCATCAATGGTGAAACTCCTTCTCTCTCTCTCTCTCTCTCTCTCTCTCTCTCTCTCTCTCTCTCTATGGGTCAGTTGGTTGAAGATGGGAGTGTAGATTGGTTTTTCATTTTGTCTCTTTTCAATTAGTTTTTATCCCTTTTAATTAGTTTGTCAAGTTGTGATTGGGTGGAGAGTGTTTAATGACATCATATGATGTCATAATTCCTAATTTCTTTCATTTTTCTCTCATTTTCTTTTCTACTCATTTCCAATTCAATTTTTAGTAATATTTATTCACATTTTATGTCATAATAATTATTTACTTAACTGGACAAGTTGGCCAAAAATCATCTCTGAAGACGAAATGATCAAAAGGCTCTCCGTTTGGCTTAACAGATTATAATTGTCTGTACCAATCTAAAAATTTTTCTAAGCATTTTCTTGACATTCTAATGTCATAGAAACCTCAATGACTCTTCCCAGGAGTCTCAAAAATTATTTTATGAATTTTCTCCAGAATTGACCTAGTTATAGTTATTTGACCATAACTTGAGTTATATAAATCTAAATGACATGATCCAAAAAGTAAAATAAAGATAAGACATAGAAGAACAATTTCCATAAAGAAAGTGAGGCCAAACAGTGGCCATAAATTGTTCAATTCAGTATGCCAAGTTAAGATACTAAAATTGAACCTAAAGAAAGGTTCTAGAAATAAATTATTAACTTATCCCTAATAAGTCATTACATGTTAAATTATATGAAATAGATATGTGGGACACACTTTTCTCACTTTCCCTTTACAAGGTGACATGAAATCAGTTGATACATAAAATGTAAATTACCTAAATGGTTTGCTAAACACATAAGTAATAGGAAAATACACTTGGAACCTATGTTTCCATCATATATGAAATAACAATACTATGAATATGTATAGTACATGATATAAAATAATGAGAGTGATAAATACATAAGTTATATGAATACTTACTTGGGACCTATGTTCCCAATATAATGACATGAAAATGGTATAAAGCATAGATAGTACATGCAGTGAAATAACAATATGTTATGAACCCTTAATAGTACATAGCATGAAATAATAAAACTATAAGTGCTTAATAATACTAATTTGCCCAAAGTGTACCTAAACTTATATATATAGTTGGATTGATTGGTATACGAATTAGGGACTACAGATAGCAGTACTGCATACATGAACAATCATTGATTGACAAAATATGTTTGATATGATTTCTGACCGCTGGCCTTGTGCCTAATAGATAGTTATATACAGGCTATTATATGACTACCCACTGGCCTTGTGCCTGACATGACAAATGACATGACAGATGCCATTATGCATAATTGTATTTCTAGCTTCAACAGCCTGCCCACTGGCCTTGTGCCTGACATGACAATTATATACATGGTAGACATATGGAGGTCTAACCTGTATACTCTCGTATCCAGCATTATAGCCTGTTATAGGTTACTTGGGCACAAATACATTGATATGACATGAAATACACTGATATAACATGAAAGACAGTGAAGTAATTTTAAAGACTCTGACATGAGTTTAAAAAGATAGAGAATGAAATAAATACACAGAAAAGATACTGTTAATTAATTTATTCCCAAATTCTGGTAAAATATGCAAATGACATAGAATTGCAAAAGTTTACATAGAATTAGTATTTATAATTATTTAGTTGAATTTCTTTAAAATTATGCACCACTAAGCAATTTGCTTAGCGCTTTGGATTTTCCATCGCGTAGGTACTGGAGACCAGACACAGCAGCCGCCATAGCAGCAGCCACCACAGTAGTACTCTGATTATAGTTGTCCAGATCTACCACAGTCCAAAGCTCACCTCAGTAGTGTTTATTTTTCATAGGGCCCAATGTAATTAGGGTTTTGCATTTTGATTCATGTATAATGAAATGTATATAAATTTTGAACTCTGTAAATAAATTGTAATTATATTTTGAGACTGTAAATTTAGTTTGAGAATGTATGTATATAAATTTCCATATGAATGAATAAATAAAAAATATATTCACTTGAAATTGTATGAGTAAAGAAAGGATATGATATGACATGTACTGTTTTTAACAGGTAGCCGGTAAAACCCTCCAGATGCTAATAAAACAGAGGAGACTCTGCCCGGGTTTCCACAGAAATAGATTGTGAATTAAAAAAAAAAGAAAAAAAATATATATATATATTCCTACATGATTTCTATAAGTTTAAAATTAACAAGAGACACGACAGGACAAGATAGGGTGTTCCGGTATTAAATGTGGCATACTTTACTCGGCTACACTGTAGACGGGTGAGGGGTTTTACAAACATACAGAAAATATAATGTCTGGTCTACTAGCTGTAAGGTATAAGAGACTACCTATCATGCCTCTATAGAGCTTTTCATAAATCGGTTTTCCTTTTTCATCCTTATCAAGTATGGTGTTTGTACTCATTGGAGTTTTACTTAGCTTGCTATTCTTCATCCTAAACCTCTTGATCAATTCTTTGGTATACTTGGCTTATTTGATGGAGATGCCATCCTTAGCTTGCTTGATTTGAAGCCTAAGGAAGAACATGAGCTCTCCCATCAGGCTTATCTCAAAGTCACTCTTCATGGTGTTAGCAAACTCTTCACACAAACACTCATTAGTAACACTAAATAATATCATCAACATATATTTGTACTACAAGAATATCATTTTCATGATTTTTAATAAAAAAAAGTTGCATAAACTTTTCATTTTGAAAAATCATTTTGCAAAAGAAAGTTGCTAAGCCCTTCATACTAAGCTCTAGTAGCTTATTTCAAACCATACAAGGCTTTAGTCAATTTAAAAATATGGTTTGGAAACTCATGATTTTTAGCTTCTCATCAACAAAACCATTTAGAAAAGCACTTTTAACATCCATTTGAAAAACTTTAAAATTCATGTATGATGCATATGCAAGCAAAATTTTAATGGCTTCTAATCTAGCCATAGGGGCAAAAGTTTCATCATAGTCAATGCCTTTCTCTTGGTTATAGCCTTTGGCTACTAACCTAGCCTTATTCCTAGTTATGTTTCTTCCTTATCTAACTTATTTCTAAACACCCATTTCATGCTTATGGATGGATGATCCTTTGGCCTAAGAACTAAGGTCCAAACCTTATTTCTTTCAAATTGGTTGAGTTCCTCTTGCATTGCAAATACCCAACCCTCATCATTTATGGCCTCATTTATGCTCTTAAGTTCTATTTGAGAAATGAATGTAAGGTTATTACATATATTTCTAAGAAAAGATCTAGTTGTTACCCCTTTTAATATATCAACAATGATTAGGTCCTTAGGATGATCCTTCTTAAAGGTCTAATCTTTAGGTAGATCTTATTGAACTCCTTGATGAGGAATTAGTTAACCTTGTTGCTCTTAAAGCTCAACTTTATTATTTTCCAAATCCTTTAAGGGATCTTCCTTGAGTTGATCTCAATTTTCACTAGATAGAGGATCTCCAAAAGTTAACTCATCAAAATTGCCTACAATATCATCATCATAAGAAATATCCTTTTTACGACCAAAGGGGTTAGCTTCATCAAACACAATATGCATTGACTCTTCAACAACTAAAGTTCTCTTATTGAAGACTTTATACGCTTTACTAGATATAAAGTACCCTAAGAAGATACCTTCATCAATTTTGAAGCCAAATTTATCTAAATTATTTTTGGTATTCAAAATGAAGCATTTATAACAAAAAACTCTAAAATAACCTACTTTAAGTTTCTTGCTATTCCATAGCTCATAGGGGGTTTTCTTCAAAAAAAGATCTTATCAAAACTCTATTTGAAACATAACAAGTCGTATTAATGGCTTCCACCTAAAAATAAGTAGGCAAGTTATATTCATTTAACATAGTCCTCCCCATGTCTAAAAGAGTCATATTTTTTCTTTCAACAACAGAGTCCTAGGAGAAGAAAAATTGTGAGTGATCTCTACTGAGTTACAACAAAACTTTTCAAATCTCTCATTTTCAAATTCTCTACCATGATCACTTATAATAAAAGAAATTTGAAAACCATTTTCATTTTGAACCTTTTTTGAAAAATTTCTCAAAAACATCAAAACAGTCATCCTTGTGAGCAAGGAATACAATCCAAGTATACCTAGAATAGTCATCAATAATCACAAAAGCATAATATACACCACTTAAGCTAGCTACTCTAGTAAGACCAAATAAATCCATATGCAACAATTGAAAAGGTCTAGAAGTGGATACCTTATGAGTAGATTTAAAAGAGCTCTTGACTTGCTTACCCATTTGGCATGCATCACACACCTTGTCCTTTTGAAACTTGATCTTTGGAAGCCCATCAACTAGCTCATCCTTGTTCAAGTTTGCAAGAAGGTCCATGCTAGCATGTGCAAGCCTTCTATGCTAAGTCCAAAAGTCATCACTAATAGAAACAAAACACTTGACATCTTTGTTAGACAAAGCATGCAAATAAATAACATAGATAGTTTCTACTCTTTCACCAACAAATAACATTTTATTATTATACATTCCAGACACAAAGCAAGATTTAGACTAAAAAATGACTTTAGAACCCTTATCACACAATTGACTAACTTTAAGCAAATTATATTTCAAACCATCAACCAAAAGTATTTTATCAAGGATAGGAGAGTTTTCCTTACCAATCTTACATATTCCCATAATTTTACCTTTACTATTGTCATCAAAAGTCACTTGCCTGCCTCCATCTTTCTTTTTAAGTGAAAGCAAAAGGTTGGCATTTCTGGTCATGTGTCTTGAACATCCACTATCCAAATACCACTTGCTTTCAAGCTTTAAGAATTTCAAGCATATTTACATAAGGCAATTCAATTTACTTTAGGTACCCAAATGTACTTGGGTCTTTGGGGGTTAGCAGTTCCATCATTTGAATCAAATATTCTACCATATCCAAAATGGACTTTCCTAATGGCGCACCTACAGTTGGTGTGATGAAACTTGCCATAATAGTGACAATGACTGTTGACCCTTCTTGTTCTTGGTTTATATGCATGAGAGTGTGCATATGGTCTCATGTGACCATTCTTTTTGTGTTTATTATGTGCATGTGAGCGTGAGGCATGGTGAGTGTGATGATAGTTGTGAGGCTTAGTGGCATGTCCCTTATGAGGTCTTGGCCTAAATGTAACTCTCCTAGAAGTATATGTCCTATTTACATTTTATCTAAGAACATGTTGATGATATGAGGTATTTCTAGGTTCATTGCCACTACATTTCTTTGGTTCATTGCTACTAGATTTCTTTGGTTCTTGTCTTTTAGGATTGGACACCTTTGGACTAGGCACTTTGAGACTAGGCTCACTAGAACTAAATGCTTTAACAAATATGGTCTTGGAAGGAGGTATTTGGACAAATTTACTATAGCCAAGTCCATACTTGATGCTAGGAGACCTTTGAGAGTCCAAAATTGCATCAAGTTTGTCCTTTCCTTTAGCAAATTTGGAAAGAGAAGTTTTTAGCTCAACAATTTGATTTTTCAACTTCTCATTTTTTAATGAGAGCTAATCTAAAGATTTTTGCATATTATTATCTAAAGGTCTATCATCCTTAGATGAGGTCTCATTCTCCTTCCTTAAACTAGTAAGCTCACTTTTCAAAAGTTTATTTTTCTCATGATTTAATTCTAGTTCATCATTCATAACTTTAAGAGCACTAACTAGTTCATCATAAGAAAATTCAACAACATCATCATTTAAAGTTACCTCATTAGAGCTTTCCTCTATTGCCATGAAGCACATTTGGGCAACTTGATCACCAATCTCCTCATCTTCAGAGTTACTTGATTCATCCCATATTGCTTTGAGAGCCTTCTTCTTGAATTTCTTGAAAGGCTTCTTCAATTTGGGATAATCCGTTCTAATGTGATCTGACTTATTGCATTTAAAGCATATGGGAGGATCCCTTTTGCTACTTTCCCCCTTGTCCTTCTTGAAGTTCCTCTTTGGGATGAACTTTTTGTTTTAGAAAAGCATCTTCCTTATTTTCCTTATCACTAGAGTCAATTGCTCCTCCTCAAACTCTTCTTCTTCATCACTTAAGTTTTTTAAAGACACTTTAAAGGCAGTGTTCTTCTTAGCCTTGTTAGGTTCTTTCACTTGCTCTCTTTTGAGGGTCATCTCATAGTCAATGAGATTTCCAAAGAGCTTATTAAGTTACACCTTGCTCAAGTCCTTGGAAATCCTTGAGTGAGGTTACTTTGAGTAGCCATTCCTTAGGAAAGCTTCTTAGAATCTTCTTCACTAGCACCTCATCTGTGAATGTCTTCCCAAGGGATTTAATTTCTCCTATGATTTCCACAAACCTATCATACATCTGACTTATGGTCTCATCTGATTTCATTTTAAATAATTCATATTGATAGATTAGGGAATCCATCTTATTTTCCTTTGTTTGACTAATACCCTTATGAGTAACCACTAAAGCATCCTAATTTTCCTTTACGATAGACTTCATACACACCTTATTATATTCACTTCTACTTAGTGCACAAAATAAAACATGTATGGCTTTATCATTTGGCTTAGCTACATTTTCTCTTGCTCACTCCATTCACCCTTTGGCTTAGCTACATGCACACCATTTACTATTTTAGTTGGGGTGAATGGCCCATTTTCTACAACGTCCCACAAATCAACACCTTCTGATTTAAGGAAATAATACATCTTATTTTTCCAATACAAGAAGTCATTACCATCAAAGAAGGGAGGTCATACCACTGATTGACCTTCTTGTGCATTGAGGGTTGCCATTGATTTTTGCTCCAAGATTATTAAGTCTTTATTGAAAGAAGACCAGCTTTAATACCACTTGTTATCCCTCGTAGCAACCCAAAGCGAAGGAGGGGTAAATTGGGTGTTAATTAAAAAATTGAAGAGTAGGTGGAGATTTTTTTTAAGTGAAATGCACAAAGAAAAGGAAGGAAAGAAAGAATACAAGGAATGTTATAGAGGGTCAGCTATTCAAAGCCTACATCCTCTCCTTGAGGCCCTCCTTGAGAGTTACTTCCATTAAAATTCTTTTTTTGGTGAAGAATAAACCCTTTACAATCACCACAAGAGCAAACTCTTGCTCTTTTATAAATCTCTTTACACTCAAGAGCAATTTAATGCCCTATCACATTCAAGTAACAATAAATATTTACAACAACCTTGAACAAAATCTCAGAACAAGGAAATTACAGCTCAAACTATCAAGTTCTCAATAATCAATTACGGTAGCTCAAGTTCTAGAGAGAGAGATTAAGAAAATCTTTTAAACACAATAAATTCTTAAATAAATAGTTGTTGTCACTTCCCTCTAGTTATAAATGATCTCTATTTATAGCTTTTGCAAGAAAATGCCTATTGGGAGTGCATTAAATGCAAATATAGCCATTCAACTATCCAAAACCCTATTTTATCGAGTTGCAGAAAATTAGATTTGGCTGCCAAAATCCCTTACTTCGGCTGCCGAAGGTTGGGATACCAAAAAACATCATTTAAAAAGTGAACTATGGTTGCTGAAGTGTTCTCTGGACAAAAAGGGCACTTAGACTTTAAAAACTTTAAAACCATCATTTAAATAGTGAACTTCGCCTGTCGAAATTCTTAACTTCGGCTACCGAAGTGCTTTTTGGATAAAAAAGCACCAAATTGTGCTTAGCTTTAAAAACTCATAACTTTTTGATCCGAACTCAGATTTTTAATCCGCTTAAACTGTTGGAAAACTAATTTGATAAACTTTTCAATGAAAACATTTTCAAAAACAAATTTGCAATTCTCAAAAGTAAAAATTTTATTTTGCTCTCCCTTGGTCAATAATAAGTTAAAAATAGAAACACTAAGAAATTTAGAGAAACCTAAACTTGAACCAACATAACCAACCAACTGAGATTCATAAGATAAAAGAAAAATTTATATTGTAGTGTCCCCTTGACTTTTGCTTCAAATTTTTGCTCTCTTTCAATTTCGATCTGAAGCAATTTTTTAATTTTGAACTTAAGATCTACAACCTTAATACAAACACTTTCACGGTAGATTAATAGCACACTAATTATTTATTATTATTATTATCAAAACATAGATTAAGGCTCTATATATATATATATTCATCCAATCTTTTAAATAAAAGTAATAATTAAATCTAATATTCAAAATCAACAATTGGATTGATAATGGTAGGTATTTATTTATTTATTAAAAAATATATAAATAATAATTTTAAAAATAGTTAAAAAGAAAGTAATGTAAATTAAACTCAAATTTTAAATCAAATTTTTATTATTCTATTTTAATTATTCTTTAAATAATTTCATTTATGATATTTATTATTTTTTTAGTTTAAAATTTTTGTGAGCTAATTTTTATTTTAAAATTTTTTAAAACCATTGATTGGCTACAAAAGTTCTGATTATTAAAAGATTAATTTCAAAAGTTATTTAATAATTTCCATAAAAAAGTTATATTATAGATTGTAGTTAATATTATAATAAAATTTTATGCATTTGACCATTAATTTTAATTTTTTATTTGGTCCTTAAAAAAATATCATAAACTTGGTCACCATTGCATCATTATTAGAGACAGAGTGGCCTATTCGGACGATGCCCATACCAAACTCACGTGCGGGTCCACCGAAACGGATGGTTGCCGTTTCTCTTTCTTCTATAGCTAATTTGTCTTCAACATGGTTGTCACAAAGTCCACATTCCACGGCCTTTACTTATTCTTATTTATAATTTTTTTTTTTATACATTTTTCAATTTTTACCAATTAAAATATTTTATAAAATAATAATTAAGAGATTAAAATTTAATTAAATCCTCACTTTAAGAGACAAAAGATAATCTAATTAAGGCATAATGATAAAAAAAACAATTTTTTTGCTAAATTGTAATTTAAAATTTTCAATTTTGATAATTTTAGCAAATTTTAATATATTTATTGCAATTTTATTTAGTTAATTAAAATCTTTATGCTTTCAATTTTTAATTTTTTTAATAAAATTAGAATAAGAGTTTTTTTTTTTTTTATAATATAGTTTAGAAAAGATAAGCTAGAATAATAATAAATAATAAAAGTCACAGATGGATGGTGGCTATGGTAGATTAGATATTAAGTAGAAACCTCTCCTTCATATGCAATGGAAAAGAATCAAATGCTCAAATGGACCCTCTCTTCTTCATCACTTACCATTGGAGGATGTGTAAGATGTCCTAAAAATCCATCAACATTTCCCCAAAAAAAAATATAATAATGATTTTCTATTTGTCTTGACTTAATGATAAAAATTAATTAAACTTTCGCTAAAGTAAAATTATTCATGAATAATATTACTTTTATCATAAAATTAAGATATTAGAAGATATTATTATTTTATGTTAATTTAATAAATAAACAAATAAAAATATTTCATCAAAGAAATTCTATTGTTGGCACTAATTCTATTTCATTTTTAGTTATTTCTAATTGGATTTTTTCAAATATTTTAGTATAAATTATAAATTTCATAAAGTTATGGATACAAATAATAATGATAATAGGTAAGAAAAAATGTTGGGATTTAATAATAAAAATTTGTATCAGGGGCTTTTTTGAGATTAATAAAAGATGAGTGTTCCTTAAAAAAATTGAATAATTCTACATGGGCTACCTTACAAGTGTTGACAGACACAAGAAGGGTATTATAGTCATTACGATATAAATAATTAAGTCAGCGAATCAAAACCGCAAACCAAATTATCCTCCAAGAAGAAAGAGCGGAGACTCATGATTTAAACAAATTCGTAAAATATTCATTTCACGAAGGGCATTATCGTCATAAAATAATCACCACCATCTCCCCTATAAAACAAGCTCACTCTTCCCTTGCACTTTTCAATCGAAAGTGTACTAATATTGGCTACGGCCTACAGAAGAGAGAGAGAGAGGTCTTCTTACATCTGCCTTTGGTGTTCATCAATGGCGAGCAAGAGCCAAACCCCTGTTGATGGTGGTTTAGAGGGTGGAAAGGCCACAAACGGAGACTCAACAGAGCACGAAAGGTGTCCTGTAGAGGAGGTGGCTCTAGTGGTGCCGGAAACCGATGACCCAACACTCCCAGTGATGACATTTCGTGCGTGGTTTCTGGGTTTAACTTCATGTGTGCTCCTGATATTCCTAAACACTTTCTTCACATACCGTACTCAGCCTCTCACAATCTCAGCCATTCTCATGCAGATTGGTGTCCTGCCCATTGGCAAGATCATGGCCAGGATCCTTCCTACTAAGGAGTATAAGATTTTTGGATGGGGTTTTAGTTTGAATCCTGGGCCTTTTAACATCAAAGAGCATGTGATCATTACTATCTTTGCTAATTGTGGTGTGTCTTACGGTGGGGGAGATGCCTACTCGATTGGTGCCATTACTGTTATGAAGGCTTATTATAAACAAAGCCTGAATTTTCTCTGTGGGCTCCTCATAGTCTTGACTACTCAGGTATCATAAGTTCTTTATCTGTCTTTTCTTTCGCTTTTTCATTCTTCTTTGCTGGTAAAAGTTTATTTTGCATTTGATTTCAATTGATTTTTTTTTTCTGAAATTTCTCCTTCCTTTTGGCTAGAAAAAAACGTTTCTTTTTTAATTATTATTTTTCTTCAAATCACTCCCTACTTTTTATTTTAATCCTCCATCTTTTCATACTTTTTTTTTTTGTATTTTCTTTGGCTGTTGTTTTAATTTCCTTTCATTTGCATGATATGCAGATATTAGGGTATGGATGGGCTGGGATGCTTAGGAGATATCTTGTTGATCCTGTTGAGATGTGGTGGCCTTCAAATCTTGCTCAGGTTTCTTTGTTTAGGTCTGTTGTTCTCCTTAATATATATATATATATATATATATATATATATATATTTTATCATTTATAAGCTTTCCGAATATCTGTTTGGTTTATGAGAAAAGGTAGGAAAATAAGTTAGAACCTTATGTTTAAACTGGGCCTGTAGAGAATGAAACCACAACTTCTGTGGAGTGATTACTCTAACAAAGTTGGATGGATTTATTGAATCTTTATATTTGTGTTGATAAAACATCATAAGTCAATAAAGAGAATTTTATTCTCTTTTCAACAAAAATCTTTTGAGAGAATGACTGTTTGTGGTTCAAATTCAATGGATGAAGTTCATGATGGAATCAAATGTAAAATAAATAGATTGAAGCTGAACAAAGCATCTCAAAATTCTTAAGCATGTTTTGGTATAGTCTGAACTGTACTTGATAAATTTATTTGAGTTGGAATAATTATCTGAACACGTGAGGAAAAATTCTCTTTTTTTGGGAAGTTTATAATTTGGCATTGAGGTTCGAAGCTAAAAAAAGCATTTTTTTTAGGAAACAGAAAAATACTATTCTAAATGTTGTTGAAAAAAGTTGTTTGTTATTTTAGATTTCTTATGATTAACACATGTTAAATTTAATTATAAATCAATATTTAATACTCTTTAGCTAATATATTTAAGGAATTCTTTTCTCTCAACAGACAAACTGTCTCTAAGTGGAGTGTGAGCGTTGTGAGCTGCACAATGGGGGTAGCCTTCCTTTTTGGTAACTTTATAATAATAAAAACTCTCACCATATTGTTGGATGGGGAATTCAAACCAGAGACCCCCAACTCCTCACTCCATTAAGTATATGGACAATATTATGCTTATTATAGAGAATTTGTCTCATAACTGGCTTTATAGGTATAATATTCCAGGCTAGGACACTTAGTAACTCTAGAAGGCATTAAAATATTGTTAGTGGATGATGAAATACCTTTCTCTTTTTCTTTTATCTTCTATAAGGAGGTGCTTAGAACTGTTGATGAAGCAAAAGTAGTCTATCGCTTAGGAACTCCTGGACCAAATGATGGACATGCTTATATAATTGTGATTAGCCCTTTTTTTTTTTTGCCCCCCTCAATGGGAATAATCTTTGATCATTTGTCAACAACTTTGTCTCTACAGAGCACTTCATGAAAAGGAACCAAAAAATGAAGGCATGACTCGAATGCGATTCTTCCTTGTTGTGATGACAGCAAGCTTTCTTTATTATGCACTGCCTGGCTACTTGCTCCCAATATTGACATTTTTTTCATGGGTCTGCTGGGTATGGCCTCACAGCATCACAGCTCAACAAATAGGATCAGGTTACCACGGGCTTGGAATTGGTGCTTTCACCATTGATTGGGCTGGGATTTCAGCATATCACGGCAGCCCCCTGGTGACACCCTGGTCATCCATTCTCAATGTTGGGATTGGCTTTATAATGTTTATCTACATAATAGTCCCTCTGTGTTATTGGAAGTATAACACTTTTGATGCTCGGAAGTTTCCTATATTTTCTAATCAGCTGTTCACTTCTAGTGGGCACAAGTATGATACCACAAAGATCCTGACCCCAGATTATGAACTTAATATACCTGCTTATAATAGTTATGGGAAGCTCTATCTTAGCCCTCTCTTTGCCTTGTCGATTGGATCAGGATTTGCAAGGTTTACAGCAACTCTCACTCACGTGGCATTGTTTCATGGCAGGTATGCTGCTTTCTAATTTCTAGTTTCATACAGCCATAATGTTTTGTTTAAAATTATCATGCTTGTTAATGAAATGTAAATGCCCTTTAGACTGGAATCTTGAAGAATGACATAATGAGTGATTTCCATTCTCTAGGGATATTTTGAGGCAAAGTAGATCAGCAATGAAGAATGCGAAATTGGACATTCATTCTAAATTGATGAAAAATTACAAACAAGTGCCTGAATGGTGGTTCTACATTCTACTGATAGGAAGCATTGTCCTATCTCTATTGATGTCTTTTGTGTGGAAAAGAGATGTGCAGCTGCCATGGTGGGGTATGATCTTTGCCTTTGGTTTGGCATGGATTGTTACTCTTCCTATTGGGGTCATTCAAGCAACTACCAACCAGGTACTACAACTAATTTTCCAATTCTTTGGTCTTTCCTCTTCTTTGCCGTCTTGGACATAGGAAACTACGTTTATACATGATAATAAACAAATTGTATGCTAGAGTTTTCAGCCTGATTATGTTATTGTTTCCACAATACAGCAACCAGGATATGACATAATAGCGCAGTTCATAATTGGGTATATTCTACCAGGAAAACCAATTGCAAATTTGCTTTACAAGATTTATGGGCGAATTAGCACAATCCATGCTCTTTCTTTCTTATCCGACCTTAAACTTGGACATTACATGAAAATACCACCACGGTGCATGTATGTGGCTCAGGTATTGCAGCTCTCAGAAACTTGCTCAGTTGAGCATTGGAAATTTTTACTTGTTATTGTGAAACACTTATAGTTTGGTGGTTGGTTTTCCCCAGTTGGTGGGAACTTTGGTCGCTGGAACTGTCAATCTTGCAGTTGCATGGTGGATGTTGGAAAATATTGAAAACATCTGTGATGTTGAAGCACTCCATCCTGAAAGTCCTTGGACGTGTCCTAAATACCGAGTCACTTTTGATGCTTCTGTCATCTGGGGTCTGATTGGTCCGAGACGACTCTTTGGACCTGGAGGGATGTATCGGAATTTGGTATGGCTATTCCTTATTGGAGCTTTCTTGCCAGTACCAGTCTGGATATTGAGCAAAATGTTTCCTGAGAAGACATGGATTCCATTGATAAATATACCAGTTATATCTTATGGGTTTGCTGGAATGCCACCTGCAACTCCCACCAATATAGCAAGCTGGCTTATCACTGGAACAATCTTCAATTACTTTGTATTCCGATATCGCAAACACTGGTGGCAGAAATATAACTATGTTCTATCTGCAGCGCTGGATGCAGGTACAGCTTTCATGGGTGTATTATTGTTCTTTGCTTTGCAAAACGAAGGCATAGATTTGAAGTGGTGGGGTACAGAAATTGATCACTGTCCTTTGGCGTCATGTCCAACTGCACCTGGTATCACAGTTGAAGGATGCCCTGTCTTTAAATAGAGTGTAGCATTAGAAAGCAGACTTGGCTTAGTTGTAACAGAGGGAAAGGAAACCCAGTGAGCAGGAAAAGATCTTGAAATAACTGCCTTTGTATATTTTATACATGCTTCTTTATCTTAAGTGAAAGCGATGGTCATTCTCTTTAAGGGCAATGTTCCTGCTGGCATAGTTTTGGTATTTCATGTCTGTCTTCAGAAAATGGCTTATCCATTATCCAACTATCACAAATGTGTTTTCTTGATTTGCTTTCATGCTCGCAACTTAGCAAAGGATGAATATGTATCTCGTGTTTTGATTTAGATTCTGAAGTGATGAAGTTGTGTTTTTGAGGTTAAGCAGAAGTCTCTTGTGCTCCAAAGTAGACCTAGCCACGAGTTGGTTTCAGATCAGAACTGTTAGTTCGGCTTGGTTTCAGTTGAAATGGTTTAGGGACAGTTTTGGTTCTGATTTAGCTTAGATGTAAATTTAGTTTTTAATGTAAAAAATTATAAAAACTCAAATACAAACCCAATATGAATTTTTAGGGAAAAAAAAAAAAAAGGTTTTTGAATCAGGTCGGTTTTAGTCTTGTTCAAGGAGGGGGTTCCCGGAAAACGTTGACCTGGTAAATTTGGTACCAGACAAGGTTAACAATTTCGACAAATTCCAAAGTTGCAGCTAATGTTACTGGAGGTTAGTTTCGAGACCTCATCACAGAGTAGCTAGTTTATTAACAAACTACCTAGGCTTGTCTACTCAACTTCATATTCTTTCCTCTCCAGTTTCAAACATGATTGATTCAATTTTATTTATTTATTTTTTTTTTTTTTTTTTTTCAGGTTACAAATGAATAAGTGAAACCTATTTTTACATGCCAGGAATGGTAGTCTATGGAATTTGTGAACAAAGCATCAAATGAATTCAAAGTGGTCAATAATGTATACTGACCAATGTAGTAGGCTGAAGCCTTTCTAGCATGGACGTTCAGAGTTTTGAACAAAAAGTAGACTTGGAGAAGCTCAGCTGATTGATTAAGGCTCTGTTTGTTTCACGAAAAATAATTTGTATATGAAAAATATTTTTCTTTGTTTAGTTGTAATATTAAATTAATGATATTTATTTATTTTATATATATAATTATATTAAAATTTTAATAAGATTTGTAAAATTTAAGAAATAAAAAATGACCTACTCTTTTAAATAATTAAAGTTATTTTTCTTAAAAACAATTTAATTTTCTTTTGATCAAGAAAATATTTTTCATTGAATAATTTTTCTAAGTGCCTCCAAACACCAGAAAATACTGAAAATATTTTTCAGAAAAATATTTTTTGTGAAACAAATGGAACTTAAATTTGATTTCCCATTTTGGAAAAAAAATTCTGATATTTTTATATTATAATGAAACATGTTTGATCAATGTGAAATTTTCTTCCCTGATAGAGGTGAAAAGTAATCACGAAGTAATTATGAATATGATGTTTTTTGGCATATTTTATTTGTAGATAATAGTATTAGTGGATGACACTAATGAAGGAATTAATCAAATGTTGTTGGAGAGGACTACTGAGAGTAGGAATTTTTAAGCCAAGTAGAAATAAAGTATAGGAATATGTGATTTTGATTTAATTTGGAATCTGTTTAAAAATCAAAACTAAATTAAAATTTTAGTACCATTCTAATTCGGTTTTTCATTGTTTCGGTTCCAACTCTATATGATTATTGGTTGTTCGATTTGGTATAATTTTGGTTCAATTTTCTATTTTTAAAATAAATTTATACAATTATTTTCATAAAAAATTATACTTGAATTAGTATTTAAGTTTTGAGTTTAATTATTAATATATAAGATACCATATAATATCTTTTAACTATTTCTAAATTATATAATCTTTAATTATAGTATATAACATATATTTTTAACTATTTATTAATTATGTAATATTTAATTATAAAATATAAATATAATTATGAATTAAGCATATATATATATATATATATATTTTTTTTGAAAGCATATAATATATTTGATAAATATAGAAAAAAAATATATATAAATTTGATTTCGATTTGGTATGATTTTCATAAGGTTCTAGGTTAATTCTTAGTGAAAAATCAGAACTGAACCAAAGTATCAAAATAGTTTTGATTCATTGCTCATGTCGGTTCAATATGATTTTTCAACTTGATTCGAAACTCCTAAGAACCGTATACAGCCCTAATAAAACAAAATATATGCAATATGAGTTTAGCTCTCATAAAAATTAATGGAGGAGAAGCAATCAATTTAAATATCTAGGTTCTATCATATAGAAAAATGGAGTTTTAGATGAGGATGTAACTTATAAAATCAACACATGATAGATGAAATGGAGAAATGCAATGGGAGTATTGTGAGATAGGAAGATCTTTAACAAAGTGAAAAGTAAGTTTTATAAGAAGATAGTCAGACCATTTATATTGTATGATAGTGAACCTTGGACATCTAAAATATAATATATTCATATGTTGAGTGTGGTAGAGATATAAATATTAAAATAGATGTCTAATAACATAATAATGGATAATATAAAAAATGATTACATGCCTATTTGATATTGAGATTTGAAGATCAAAATTGCTTTTCAACTAAAAAACACCATTTTAAATGTTAAAAAAACAGTTTGAAAATTTTTTTTAATTATTTTAATGTAGTTATAGCTAAAACTTACCAAATTGAATTTTAAATTATTTTTTAATACACTCTAACTAATATTTTAATAAAGTAATTTTTTCAACTGTAATTTTACCAGTAATATCAATTAGACCCTACATTTGCTAGAAAATGCATGTAACACATATTAGAGATAAAATAAAAGAGAGAAATTTACAATAATTTGATCATGTACAATATAGCGAATCAAATGCTCTAGTATAAAATTATGATAAGTTAATAGGGCAAGAAGTGAAAAGGGAAAAGTGGGGAGGGGGAGGGGGAGGGGGCCGAAAATGACATGGAGGCAACTAGTATAAAAGGATTAACAAGTTTTGCATATTTATGCAGACCTAGTGTTTAATAGAGCTAAATAACAAAAAATGATCCATTTAATCAAACCCAACTAGTTGGCTTAGCTATTGTTGTTGTTACAAACTGTGTTACTGAAAAAAAAAAAAAAAAAAAAGCTTTATGAAATTCATTTGTAAATTAAATGAATTCCAATTTTATTTTATCGAAAAGCAATGTAAGAGATAATCACTACAATTCTTTTCAAGCTGCAGAGTCAATAAATGGATCAAATATTGCCGAAAAGTTGCATTATAAATAATTTCTTGATAATTTTCCATCTATTCACAAACAAATTTCATTATTCTTTGCATAATCCTCTTTCCCCTCTCCAATAAAACAGCCGAGAATTTTATCAAAAGCTTACCAAAACAACCATTCGTAGTCTCATAATATCAAAAGCTTCATTTCTTCTCAATAATTTCTACACATGGGCAACCAAATGGTCCAACCAAACAAGTAATAAGTTGCCTAATCATTGTTTACCAAGCATTTGCATTAAGTGAAAATACGACCTCGTTAGGTTCCCTTAGGATGACTTCTTCCTATGCTTTACAGAAGCCACTGGTGTAGCTTTTCCTCTTAATAATTATACTGACTACATCCGGTGACTATAGACTAAAAGCCAGCATAGGTGCAATAAATTATTACCTCTGCAAGGACTTGTAGAGCACCACTGTCACATACTTGGCTAAAAAACGATGTGTCGAACCAAGTGCCACCAGAGCAGGGCCACCCTTCCCTTTTTGCATGTAGAGATGATTAAGCACCACGTGTTGAGGTCTTGATAAGGGAGGTGGAATCTCCATGTACGATGAAGGCATATTGAGCAGTGTCATCTGTAAGTGTGGGGGAACAAATGGTGGCTCCTTTGCGAAATCGTCACTTCCAAGTTGCATATTGCTGTAGCTTGACTCTGGAGACTGAGGGGGTTCAAAACTAGATATACTCTCAAGGTCCTCTGGAACATAATCCTGCCAACGGATCAATAGACTTACATGATTAACACCCAATAATCAATGGCTAATCCTTATTTTCCAGCATGCTTTTAGTTGATAAACTGTTAAACAACACTGGCAGGAGCTACGGATTTGACCCCTCATGACAATAAGACAAGAAATAGTTCCTTATGTCCCCTTCTGTATGTTAGCACAGATGTGAATGCACACATATAATGGTAATCATGTAACTATTCCTATACATGCACAAAAACATTTCGAAAACTAGCTATTCATAACTAGCCTGATTAATTAGTCAATTTTAGAAAAAGCTGCGGCACTCTGTCTGCAAAGACACTACGAAAACTACACAAGGTATAATTGCACCAACATAGAGATCTTAAAGATCAAATCACACATTGCAATATACAAGGCCTTCTAATTCTTTAAAAGGTTTATGTAAAAGATTTGCGATATGTTAGTGAGTAATAGGTAGGGGCACCATTTAAGACATAACAGTTTGAATGAAAACTTAGCTTGAGAAATGACATTTCGATAAACTAAAGTTGTTATTTCAAGAGAAATACAGCATAGTCTTGTTTTTGTATAAAACTGCAGAATATAAACAAAAGCTTATCTTGAGCAACTGAAAATTCTTAGATCATGCGTGAGAAACAATTATCATATTGACACACTGAGTATTAAAATGGTTCTATAGAAAAAGCAACGTTAAACTTTTAACGATGTTAGAACTGTTGCAATCTTTCTTCCAAAGCATATTTTTCATTGCCCATCATACTTCCTACAATACCTTGGGAGTTTAAAACATATTACCACCGGTTGAACGGAGATTTTGCTTCTAATTCTTGAGTATTTTGAGCAAATCTAGGTTTGCACGTGCTTGATCAAATCATATTATTGAAGTGTAAAATGAAAATACTCTGGCTTCTGAAAGACAATAAGATCATAGGTTTCCAAATCACATAATAGCTGTTCATGAGGTCATCATCACATGAAGTATATGGTTCCCTTTCATTTTCTTTACTTTTAATCATGCACAAAAACAAAAGATCAATGGACTAAGAGTATAAGCTGTATTATATATTTTTTCATGCCAGCAGTCAAAGATTATCAGAATTCAAGATTCCCAATTTGAACTCTTGAGTTCCTAAAATCTCATATGCAAAGGCCATTATGCTGGGTCCATTTGGAATTGATGTTTGGGCTGCTTTTGAGAAAAGCATTACTTTCAATATAGATAATTTGAAGCCACTAAAAATTGTTCTTAACCACTACAAATTGTTTTTAAGTTAAATTTAACATGTATCAGTCATAGTAACTACAAAGCACCTAAACAGCCTCAAACGGCTTTTTCTAACATTATCTTAAAGGGTTCTCTCCAAAAAAACAAGTTTGGACCTTAATCCCAAAAAAGTTTTAAGTGTATCAACTATAGTCTATCCTCAGCAAAATAATAAGAACTCATACATTATTTTTCAACAAAGGAAGAAATGCAATCTGTAAGGAAGCAAAATGATTATATCATCCAATTCTAAGAATAAAGTCATGTTTCTTCAGGAGAGAAAAAATAAGAATGAGAGTTTATTTTTCAACAAAGGAAGAAATGCAAAGTGAGGAAGCAACATTGTAATGTCATCCAGTTCTGAGAATAAACACATGTTTCTTCAGGAGAAAAAAAAAAAGAATCTAGTGGTAGTAGACTAGTAACAACTAACAATAATAAAAATAAATATAAGATCCTAATTTTGCATCAAACTCCCAGGTTTGAATTAGGATACTTTAGCCAAGTATTTAACTACTTATTCATATTTTTCTTTACAGTAAGTGGGTTGGTGTTGCAGGAAAACAGTGGGCAGCTCATTTTTAAGCTATAACCAACATAAAAATTGTTTACCCAAATTTTACATTTTTTAAATTTCATCTTATCTAATTTTATATTTTTGTGTGCACCAGCTAAAAGGACTAGTGCATCCATCCAAAGCTGTCTCACCAATGTACGTGTGCATAAAACACATTGCTGGATTTCAATTGCACGAGTACATTGGAGAGAAAGCTTTAGACTACAACTCACTTATGTTGCACCCATGAAAAAATTAGTATAGATAGGTGATGATCATATGTTTACCTGCAAATCCAAAATGTTGTAAGCTTTGCCAGTATCATCTTGAGCCCAAGGTAAGTCAGGGATGTACCTCCACTGTCCATCAACAATAAACCTATACTGGTAAACCCCAGAAGGCAGTACTTTCATTATAGTGTAATCTTTACCAGATCTCTGCAAGGCAATTCTGAACAACAAAGCAAAAGGATATATTAGATACTTGAATAGCAGTTACTAGTTAAATTAAAATGAAGAAGGCAAACAATTAAAAAAAGCAATGAATTACTATAACCTGGTTTTCCAGTTATCCCATGATCCCTCAACAGCTACTTCCTTGCCACCATAGCTCCATGAAATCATTGTCGGAATTCCTTGCTCATTGCACATTTCTTCATACCCAACAGTATTTTGCATCCATGAATTGCTTGGTATTTGGATATCGTCTGGTCTTTGTAGCGGAACCACTGGAACCTAGAAAAGAAAAGCGCCAAAAGACAGTAAAAATTTAGAATTTACATAGATTGTTTAGGCACACAAGCTGGCCATACAGAACTATGCTATAGGATGTAAACTGAGCATGAGTTGAAACATCAAAGATTAAATGAAATGATCATCAAGCACTGAATTCTATCAATATATGACAGGATATAGCTTGTGAGTTGTGACGGATTTGATCTTGTTGAATTTGACACCACAATTTTTCTTAGCAAAATCAAATTTCAACATGATGGCAAGAGTTAGTAAATGCTCTAGAAATGGTAACAACAAATCATATTAACTCATCAATTCAATGTCACAGATAGAAGCTCACCCCAGAAACCATGTAGCCAATGCAATTGACATGCAAATAAGCAAGCATTTAAAGTGGGTTAAATAATTCCTCTTCCTATTATTTCTATACAAAATAGACAACGAATACAAAACCTTCTCAAATCAAAGGCTTTTAAAATCAATGACAAATTTTCCTGCGACTGATATCAAACTGTGTTAAGCATAAAAGAGAAGCCCAAGACCAGAAAAATGTATAGCCAAAACAGTATCACCTCGAAAAATCCTCATAACCAAACAAGTAATCGGATTCTTTAAATCCTTTGAAGAGGCAACAATGTAAATGTTCTTCAACAATGAAAATCTCTAGTTGATTGCATGTATGTTAAAATAGACAGTGAATCATTGAAACCCACAAGAGAATCAACAAGAAAATAAAAAAAAATAATAATAAATAAACTGACCTGAGGAGTGAACATGAGAGGTGATTGAGTGGCTCTAGGGCTGTGAGGAGGGGACTGACCCATCAATTCAGGAGGAGGGGGAAGGCAGCCAAGGTGGGTCTCATCTGGAACAACCATGCCCTCACCGCCGTTATTTCCTCCTCCTCCTCCCTCCTCTTCATCAACCCCAGCTCCCACCCCACCACCACCTGATCCTGAAGGGCTAGTTACCCCATCTTCTTCTCCTCTTCCATTCACATTTCCCATATTATAATAAATTAATAAATTATCTAACAACCTCCACTGAATTACAGAATATCAAAGATTATTATTAGTGACTAGATTCTGATTATTAAATTATACCCAATTCCCATTACCTATGACCCAATACCCATGAACTAGAAACAATTAAATCAACAACAGCCCGTCAGGAAATTGGCCACAGATATGCCCAATTTGAAGACTTCTTGGTAGAAAATGAAACGTGTAAAATCTACATGGGTACACATAACAGTGTATACAAATAAAAATAAAAATAAGAAGAAGAATTAAAAAGGAAAAGTGAAAAAGAATTTTCCGATGAATTTGGAAGATGAGATTTGAGATTTGAAACAAAGGGCGTGGGTCTGGGTTCGGCGGCGGCGGTGGTGGTGGTGGTGGCGGTGGGCCAATCAAAAGCTGAATATGTCGAGTATGATGTTTTTATTATGTATTATTTCTTTATTTAATTCAGAGAGAGACGATATGGTGACGTCATCAATTGACAAAGTCTTTTATTAAAAATATATCATGATTTGTTTTAAGGTTCTATTTTTCGCTCTTTGTTGTTTCTCCCGCGGTGTGAGTATACGCATTTTCGATATTATTGATAAAATTGCTGTAGAAAAAAAAATCACTTTATTAAATAGAATAATTAAAAAATAATTAAAAATTAAATTTATTTATTTTAATTATAAAAATATTCAAATAATAAAATTATTTTTTAAATTATTTTTTAATAATATTTAAAATAATATTTTTATTTAAAAAAATAATATTAAATTCTGAAATCCAATGCGAAACATATTATAAACTGCTACATAATAGCATTTTGGGTAGGGGGTCCGCCGTTTGATTCTAGATCAATTCTTTGTAAGAATGGAAATCAAGATTGAATTTCGTTTCTTCATTTTTTTAAATTAAACGAGGAATTAAATTTTAATTCTGATTTTAGTTTTAAATTAATTTTTAATATTTTTAATTTCGATTCGATTTTAGTTTTAATTTTAATATTTTTTTTTTATTTTTAATTTTGATTCAGTTTGATTCTCAATTTTTATACTTAAAATTACAATATTATTATATTTTTTTTAAAAAATAAAAATAATTATATATTTTTAACATTAAAATATCAATACAAATAATAATACTAATATTGAAATAATAATACCAATATCAAAATAAAATATTAATAAAGTAATATAAACATAATAATTTAGTCAAGAGAAATACTAAAATAAACACCAAATATCCATAATAAGTCATATAATATTTCTATTCAAATTATAAAATAACAATAAATCACCGAGTATAATATGAGTTAGGAGTAACGTAATTTAAATTAAAAGCACAAAACTAAATTATTTATTATATTTTTATTTAACTTTTTAAATTTAAAACTTTGCTGAAAAATATACAATTTTTACTAGTTTATATTTTAATTCACCATAATAAGTATTAAAAATAAATTTAATTTTAATATAATAGATGTCGTCTATAAAATTTTGATGTATTATAATTAAAACTTTTCAAATTAAAAATAAAATAATAAATATAATCTTAAACTTATTGAATTCAATTATTAATATTTATTCTTAAATACTGTTTTCGTCTGATTTGGTTCTGGTCTGATTTGATTTTTGATGAAAAATTAGAACCAATTTAACAATAAAATAAGTTCATTTTAGTTCTTATAATAATGATTTTTTTTTTCATTCTGTTTAATTTAATTTTTTTGATTTAGTTCAGATCCCAAGAATCTTTCACCCCCTAATTTTAGGTTTGCTTCATATATTTTTTTTTCTGTATCATAATTTTGAGAATTAAAAACAAAAAAGTGTGAAAATTTTTATATGGTGATAAAAACGTACTTAAATATTATAAAGTTATATTTTATAATGTAGAAAATTATATTTTGAATTTTTAATATTATTTTGATAAAAATATTTAAATTTATTATTTCTGTAATATCCTTCACCCGACTATACTATAGCCGAGCAAAGTGTGCTACATTCGATGCCGGAGTACCCTAACTCATCTTACTTTATTCCTTTAAAAATTTTATTCTCGTTATATTTTAATATCAATTATTTTTAGACGGAGAAACCAGCAGAGTTTTCCCTATTTTATTATCAGTTGGCGTATTTCACTATTCACATGCTTAAAATTCTCAATAATATTTTATAATAAAAATCTCATCAATTATTCTCATAACCATCTCATAATTCACATCTCATTCATATATCTCAATTTCATATTCATTTCCATGCATTTCCATTCATATACAATTTATATATATAAATTCTTAAGTTTCATTAATTTATATGATTTACAGACTGATTATATAAATTCATAATTTATATGATCTACAAATCAATTACAGTTCTATAATCTATATTTCAACATACAATTCATAGTTTACATTACAAATAATAACTAATTATAATGTACAAAATATATAATATGATCTATATAGGCCCTATCTACATGTATTACTGAGGATGTGACAACCTTGAACACTCTGCAGATCAGAACTTCAATATCTCTGTTTAGTATTTGCTGGGCTTTAACTTCAGTACCTGTGCGAGGAAACAAATCCATCGCGCTAAGCATTACTGCTTAGTGGTGCAATAATATAACAAGAAATAATGTATACAAATAAAAATAATTGGAGCATATTTTCTATACTCAAGAATTTTACTGGATTCATATGAAATTTTCTATACAGTATATTTTTCGTCATTTATGTTGCTCTCTAGAATCTCTTTTGTCATAAATTTACTATAATCATTTATATAATGTACAAATAAATTTAAAATTTATACTTATACTTATATTCTTATGAAAGTCACATTTGTAATGTTATTTAAGTTATAATTCTTCTACTAGTTTTTTTATCACTTCCTTGATACTTTCTAAGTTATTTACAATCATTTCGTAATATTTAAAATTTTTAGAACTATTTTAATTTACTTCAGATCATTCTAAGGAACAAATTTTTGGAGCTAAATTTCAGAACTTTTTATCATTTATTTACTTTCTAGCATTTTTATTTGCTAATATTCGTAACTTATTTTAATAAATTAGACTGCCTAAGTAACCTACGACAGGCTGACTAAACTGGATAACGGGTCATTGGCACTGGACATCGCGGTGCCTCGGGCTTTTATACCATGGGACACAGAACGTTAACCACGTATGCAGTCAGTATGGCTAAAAAGCCATGATAACATATAATCAGGCATTAAGCCATGAGTGCAGGCATAAAGCTATGAATGCGAGCATAAAGCCATGAATACGGGGCATAAAGCCATGAATACAGGCATAAAACCTTTTGCAGTACTGCTAAACAATACCTATTGGCATGCCAATCTATCCAATCTGACACACATGTCTAGGCAATACAAGGGCAAATAATATCATTAAATATTAATATATTATGTTTTATGACTTCATTATTTCATGATAAATTCCATAATTTATACATTCATCAATCCATTCATGTAAAGAACATTTCATACTTCAACTTTTTTTGCTAATATATTATGAATTCCACTAGTGTTGGGAGTATAAATCTTAATTATCTATTCTAAGTAATCCATGAATATTTCATGGATTCCAAATTTCATGCCTTAATTTCCTTTATCAATTTAGTTCTTACACTTTGTGTCTTTGTATTACTATTCATCTTACTATTTACTCAAATTATTGACTTTTTTGTACATAATAAATTTATTGAACCTAAATTCACCAAGATATCATATTTTGCATTCTAAAGTTGTTGGTATTGGTTGCCAATACCATTTCAAAGCTTAGTGTTAGTTATTCACAAATTTCAGATTTCATACTAAGTTTACTGTTCCATTGGTCATTTGTACAGTAGGAATTTGATAAAATTGTCTTCATAAAAGTTGTTCCTTATTGTGTCTAGATACATTTCTTTTTTTGAATCACTTCATTTGGAGTTTTGTAGCTCAAGTTATGGTCATTTTACTATAACTGGCAGGATTAACCTGTACCCAAAATTTCTGGACAATTTGGTTCTGCCAGATTTAGTGACCTAAGTTTGGTTGGCAATTTGACTAGGTTATGGTCAGAATTTGGATTTGTGTTAAAAGTTGTAGGGCTATGTCTCATCTTTCTGTTGGTAAAATTTCAGATCAATTAAACTTTTTTACACTGAGTTATGACCATTTGAACAAATACTGTTCATTTAGTCATTTTCCAGGAACAACATGTTGGTCACCCGGATTAGGGTAATTTTTAGGTCAACTTGGTTTAGTTTTCTGGACAGGGTTTCTTCATCAAAGTTGTGCCATTATGTGTCTAGTTTCATGTCCAATAGGCCTTGTACTAATTGAATCTATACAACTCCATTTATGGCTGCCCAAACCTGCTAGACTCACAACCAGTCCTGTAGGTCACCAAGGGCAGCATGCCTAAACTCAACTCCATTATCCTTACTCACTTCAATTCCTCCTCACACACATTCAAATGGTCACTAATTGACCATTACAAGGTTAATATACCATTTCATAGGCAAAACTCCAATTTTTTCGTAAACCCTAATTCCCAAGTGCCCATTTCATGCTTTTCATGTCATCTAACACATCCAACACACATAGTTCAACATCTAACTCAAGTTATCTCATCACAAATCACTTCTAAACAATTCAAGTCATACAAATCAACAAATCTCATCATTCTCCCATGGCTGCAAATTTTCATACACACTTCAATATAATTGTTTTATTCAATTTTACAACAAATTCTAATTTAACTTGTCTTCCTAATAAAGATTAAAAGATATGGAAGTGAGTATAGGCACTAACCTGTTTGGGTGCAGAATTTTTCTAAGCTCTAACTTCACTTTTTCCTCTTCAAATTGCTACCCAAAGCTTCCTCAAGGTGTAGGGAACATTTTTAGTGAAGGGGTCCTAGGGTTATGGGATAAGTTTGGCTAGGAAATTAAGTGAAAGAAAAAAAATGGTGAAGTGTGCTCTAATGGAGTCTCGGCCAGCTGAAGAAAATGGGGAAGATGAATGAATTTTTCATTTGTTTTTATCCCTTTTTATCTCTTTTATGATTACTTTTTAAATGGTGATTGGTGGGAGCATTTTAATGACATTATGTGATGTCATAATTCCCAATTTCCTTCATTTTCTTTCCTTTTCTTTTCTACTCATTTTCAATTTAATTTTTAGCAATATTTATTCATATTTTAGATCATAATAATTACTTACTTAACTGGACAAGTAGGCCAAAAATCATCTCTGAAGACGAAATGACCAAAATGCCCTCCATTTGGCTTATTGAACCAAAATTGTCTGTACTGATTGAAAAAATTTTCTAAACCTTTTCTTGGTATTCTAATGTCATAGAACCCTCAATGACTCTTCTCTGGAGTCTTAAAAATTATTTTATGAATTTTCTCCAGGGTCTAGAGCTCCTAGTTGCGAAGATCGCAACTTCCCACTGGGTTACCCATCGCTAAGGCACCGGCTCATTTAACTTGGTTGTATTTTATTTCTAAAATTTTTTCCAAATTTTTCTTATTATTATTTGAGTTATTTATGACTCTCACTCTAATCTAAATATTTTTCCAGACGTTCTAACTGTCCGGATCGACACTGATCACTGGAACAGTAAAATATACATAATTACTACAGTGAGGGTGTTACAATTTCTTGAACCTGCCATTAATCTAATATATATGTATAAATGAAATTTATGCTTCTATATATATATATATATATATATATATATATATATATATATATATATATATATATATATATATATATATATATATATATATATTTAAATTTATTATTTCTTGAACCTGCCATTAATCTAATATATATGTATAAATGAAAGTTATGCTTCTACCTTCTTAAAAAATATACATATATATTAGATTAATGGCAGGTTCAAGAAATAATAAATTTATATATATATATATATATATATATATATATATATATATATATATGTGTGTGTGTGTGTGTGTGTGAATTAAAGATGAACTTTAAAAAATAGCTAATAAAAATAAGTCATTTAGTATATTAAAAGACTTAAGAAAAGCAATAAAAAATACTATTAATTTACTTATCAACTTATTTTGAAAAAGTATTTAAAAAATAAAAAAAATAATAATTTAAGAAATAAAATTTAATTTAATTAATTTTAAATTTTAACAACAACAAAATTTTAGTATATTTTAAAAATATAAAAATAAATATTAAATTATGTTATTAAAATAAAATAAAAAATAATTCACATAACACACAGGCAATATGATTAGTTATATTTTTAAGGCAAAAAAATGTTGAACTTTTGCAGTTTTTTCAAAAAAATAATTTATACACTCAAATTTTCAATTTCATCTATAAACTTTTTCAAATATCACAATTATAATATTAAATAATTTTCAATAAAATTGTTGATGAGCTCTAACCTCTCTCTAGCGTTTTAGAGAAAGGAGTCTTCTTATGAGTTTAAAATATCACAATTATATTATTCGATAAGTTTCAATAAAGTTGTTGATGAGCTATGGCCTCTCTCTAGCCTTTTAGAGAAAGGAGTCTTCCTTTGAATTTTTTTTGGTTTTATGAGCCTATCTCCTTTTGTCATCGGTATGTGGTTTTGCTCGCCCCTTCTGGTTAGTGGGGGGGAGGGGGGAGGGGGGGGGGAGAGAGAGAGAGAGAGAGAGAGAGAGAGAGAGAGATAAAGAGAGAGAGAGAGGAGCTCTGCCTCTCTACTTGGGTTGTGAGTTTATTCCTCCTCATTGGGGTAGGGATTGTATATATTTTTTGTGTTTCTATTTTGGGTTCATAAGTTGTTTTCTGGTTTTTCAACCACCGCAAGTGTACGGATCGCTAACAAGTAATAAAGTGATGAGTGAAGTATCATTCCCACAAGGATTTTAATTAGCAAATACCAGGCTACATGGCAACTTTGACTGTTTAGGCTACTAAATATAGATGGAGAATGAGTTAAACCTATTTTAGATGCTAAAAGTAGTTTTTAAATTAAACTATTTATAAAAGCAATTCCAGAATTAAGATTTCACACTGCAATCTTACTATGGATTTTAATCTTGTCTATTCATTAGATTGAGAGTAATTGCTTTGATGGAAATTAATCCTAGGACATCCTAAGTCCTCTCTCAAGGCACTCAAGATGTATTTTAATTAACCTAAACTCTACTTTCGTGGTGATTAAATTAATTAAAACCCTTTAAGATCAATTATTAATTTTGAAACTCTACAAAGGTATTAGCCTATCTCTAGGTCAGATTTTCTAGGTTCAAGATCTCAATTTTCTAATATTAATATTTACCTTTCAGTCCTTCAATTAATATCTGCAATCAATACTAAGTGAGTACCAACACATAGTATGAATTAAAACCACAAGAAATTGAATCAAAGAACCAAACTCAAATCCAATAAATAAAACTTAATATTTATCCATAATAACAATTGCAAATGCTAATCTCCTAACTCCAGAATAAAGGAATTACTCACTCATGGTGAGTTCAACAAACATGGAGAAAATAAAATAAAAGAACATAAAGAGTCCATTTAGAGAAATAGAGCAAAAGAACCGAAGAGGAATGATTGCAGTCTTGATCCCGGTGGAACTTCGGCTGAGGATTTCCCTTCTGTGTTGGTGTTGTACTCTTTAAGATGGCTGTGGAGGATGCAGGTATGAAAAATGAAAACCCTTATGAAAAACTCCAAAAAGCTCTGCAAAAAGGTTAAACTGAAAAGAAGAGCCCCCCATTGTTGTCGTTTTCTGCTTCTATTTATAATAGCTGGTCTAGGGTTAGGTCTTTATAATCCCAAAAGTATTAGGAGTCTATTTGGAGTGTGTAAACAAGAGCTAGAATTCAGATTAAAAAATTGGCTGTCGCATGGTACACGGCCCATGTGTCACTACACGGCCCAGGGCCGTGTAACTTACTGGAGCTGAATGGTTGCGTCTAACATTGCACAGGAGTTTACACAGGTCCACGCTGGATACACGGGTCTAGTTACATGGCCCGTGTTCTTCTGATTTTACAGAATTCTTTAAGCTTGTGCCCGGCAGAGACTTACACGGGTCTCCATAGCTTACACGGGTCTGATTACATGACCCGTGTACTTTTGCTTCTTCTTTGGCTCTTTGGATTTCTTCTGGCAGTAGGTTACATGGGTCTGTGGCTTTGCTTACATGATTTGTGTGCTTTGTATTAGTAGCTTTTCTCAATCCTTTGACCTTTCTAAGTTTCCTTCCGCACTCCTATGCCCTGGAACTTCACCCAAATATTTGAAATGATGTAGAAAATATGAAATTAAGAGCTTGGCTGTAACACCCCTATGTTCGATAGTGCGTTCTACTGTTCTGGTAACCAGTGTCTGTCTGGACAGCTAGGATGCCTAGAACTACATTTAATGGTTAGTGAGGAGACATAAAATAATGAAATACAAGAAAGGAAAATACAAGAGAAATAAAGAAAAAAATAATAGCAATGAAATGTAACCAAGTTAAACGAGTCGAAAAACGTGGCGATGGGTGACCGCACCGGGAAGTTGCGGCGTGGACCGTTAACTAGCCCTGGATCGTGGGGAACCCTAAAAAATATTTTTAAGACTTAAATAAATATCTATTGAAGTATAAATGACATTAGAAACGTGAAAGAAAAATTAATTAATTAGTGCAAAGAAAAATAAGAAATCAAAAAATCGACAAAAATCGGTGTTATCAAAAAATCGAGAATACAACCCGAATAGGGGCATTGTGGTCAATTGACACCCTAAGTTGACTTTTGACCTCAATTTCCATTAAAAATAAGTAGTATTACACTTTGAAAATATCATGAAAAATAAAAATATAATACATAATATAAATAGTGAAAGTAATGAGACAAATTTGCAAAATTTGAAAACTTTGAATAAATAAATCATTTCCTAAAGTTAGTGCTCCACTAACTTACATTGTGGGACACCTTATTAAGCATTTGGACAGATTAAACTTCATCTTCAACCTCAATTCATAACCAGCCGAAACCAACTCCCATGGAAGCTCCCATGGCCACCCCATCTTCCACTTTCATCCACCAATGATCAAGCTTTGTTCTTCCTAAATTCCTTCACTAAAGTTGGACTATACAACTTGGCAAAGAGTGTGGCAGCAAAAAGGGAAGGATTTGAAGAAGTTTTAACAAGCTTCAAAAGAGGTAAGTGCTTGTTTTCTATTGTTTCTTCATTAAAGTTGTAGTAGAGGTTGTGGGTTGTTAGATTATGGAAGAAATTATGAGATTTGGTGAGTTACTGAAGTGTACCATTTTGGGCAGCCATGGAAGTGTAAGGTAAGTGGTTTGTTCTTATATGAATTTGATGGATAATGAAGTTAATTAGAGTGCTTATATATATAGGAGTGATTTACCATGTATAAAGTGTGATTGTAAGTTGAAAAGTAAAAATGAAAGTTTGATATGTATGTGTATTATTTTGGCAGCCTCATGATGAAGATTGAAGTGTTTAAATTCATGAAAAGGTTGTTGAATTATGGTACTAAAAGTGGCAGCTTATGTGTATAATTGAGTAGAGTAAATGTGTAATTTGATGATGGAAGTAATGTGTAATAATTAGGAGTGTTTATGTGTATATATTATTGGGTTTGGACTTTGTGAAATATGATTGCATTTGGTGTATTGTGAAGTTATTGTATTCTGTCCAAGTTGACCTATAATGTAAAGAAATGAATGGTTATAGTTAGTATCAAATGCAGAATGGTTTGGAGAAGTAAGGATATAGTTGGTGAATGTGTGTTTGGTTTGGTGTTTGAAAGGCATGTAGAGCTACAACTCTTATGAAGACACTAAAACCAAAAAATGACCATAAGCAAGTCAAAATGCATGCACAAGTTCGGGTATAAAAACTGCCAGAACCGAAAATGACCTAAAATGACCTAAGTTTGCCATTTTAGTGCAATCTGACCAGCAATAGTAAAATGACCATAACTTGGTCTAGTAAATTCCAAATGACCTAAAATTTGTGGCAAAAGTTCACTAAGACATAGACCTGCAAGTTTGTAAGTCAGACCAGAAACTAAAAATCAAGGGAACTAGGTCATCCGGCTAGGCCAAAATAGCATACCGAAATCTGATAAATTGTAATAAAATGTAATACACTTAAAAATGGAATTGGTAACTTATACCAACACTAAAGGACTATAAAATGTGACATATTGGTAACATTAAAATTTATTCCCCTAAAGTGCATTAAGGGTCAACATTATAGGTTGACTAAGGAAAGCAATAGTATTAAATAAATTAATTATTTAACCTTATTGTTAGAGATAGTTTAAATGAGTACTGAAACACTTTACATTGTGTGTTTCAGTTAGCAAAGACTCAGGAAAGGGGAAGGAAACACTGAGTCAGGGCCAAGAGGTTACACTTCAGAGGTTTGTGCATAACAGTTATTTCTTTTGAATTTTCAATTGAAATAAATTATGATAATTTGTATGTTATTGTTTTAATTTGTGGAAAACTGTTTGAATGGAAATTTGATGGATACTTATTGCTTGAAAAATATTGCAAATGGTTTGAAACCACAGCTATTATGTATATTTGATTGAATTCCTCACTAGTTTATCTAGTGGGATGAATTGGCTTTGAATTCCCTCTCTGACTGAAGTGTTGATATGTGTGTCAGTTGAGGACGAATAGGATGAGTACTCATATAATTGCTAGCTAGCTATATTATTCCTCATCAGCCATTGGCTTTTGGGACAAATTGGACTTTGGAATCATGATTAAGCTGTGTGTGTGCTTTATTGATATTCATTGGGACATTGTGAAATGGAGTTTAAATTCTTTATGATATTCTCTGTCTTTTGAATTTAACTATGATTTTAAGTATCCACAGTTTATATGATTTATGGTTTATGGTTTTAAATTGCATTTTTTTTAAAGTTATGCACCACTGAGATATTGGCTTAGCGATAGCTTTTTCATTGCTGTCGCAGGTAGACAGACAGACAGAGCAGCAGAGTAGGCTGCTTGTGCTACATTTTGAGATTTCGCCGGGTATATTGAGTATACCATATTTTTGTAGTTTTTGTTGTACTGTATGTGCTCTGTATGTATATATTGTACTAGTCTTGAGCAGTTGTAAACTAAAATTATAAATTATTTTGGCCTGTAAAAATATTGTGACATATTTCGCTTATCTCAGCTTTTGGAAACACTGAAAAATTATTGTTGAATTGAGTTGACAAATGTTGAGAAATTTATTGTGCTGAATTGTTATTGGAGTTTGGGATTGAAGAAATATATTGGAAGTGCTTTTTTACAGGTTTTTGAAGAACTGTTTTATTCAAAATACAGATGACACTCTGCCAAAATTTTTGCAGAAATTATTGCTACTTCAGATTTGTTAATTGGTTCACTTTAGTTAAAAAAAAAAAATAATACCTGTCAAAAGTGCTCACCACTGTAAAAAGAAATAAGAAAATGTTTAAAATCCCTTGCAGTGTATTTAATGGGTTATTAGTAGACGAAGTTTGGTAATTCATTAGGTATACTAAGGGATCATGTTATGCCTTACAGAGGGGTAGGGTGTGATATGTTTTAGTGGTATCAGGGCTAGTTTTTAAATTCTGTTTTGACTTGTAATTTGAATATTCTTTCTTCATATTACAACTGCTCAATGTCATGGTTTGATACATACAGTACATTTACATTATAAATATGCACTAACGGGAGGAAATCTCCTTGTGTTATTTGTTCAGGAGGTATAATATCCTCAAATTGACTATGGAAGAAGGGGATCGTTTAGTCGATCAATCAATAGAGACTGAGGTACAAGGTGAAGCCCCAGCCCTTCATAATGTGAGTGGATCAGCTGCACCAACCCCCTCAGTACCGCAGTTCCCTGCTCAATTTGCTCAGCAGAGGCCTGTAATGTTCCAACAGATGGCTGATAACATGCCTACCCAAGCCCCACTGCAGACACCAGTGGTACAACCATAGTCTTCAGCTAGGCAGTATGACAAGCTGATTAAATATGGGGCTACTGAGTTCAAGGGGACAGTAGATCCACTAGAGGCAAAACAATGGTTGGAGAGAATAGATAGGGTGTTCAAGAAACTACACTGTACAGAGGAGCTCAGATTTGAGTATTCAGTGTCACTACTACAGGGGGACGCATATGACTGGTGAAAAACTATTCCTCATAGTTTGGTGGAACCTCCAGTACTAACCTGGGATAACTTTCTGCAGGAGTTAAGACAAAAATATGTCCCAGATGCCTATGTGGACCAGAAGCTACAGGAGTTCTTAAGTCTGAAACAGGGAAGTAGATCAGTGGCAGAATATGAAAGGGAATTTTCCCACTGAGCCACTATGCAGGAAGTCTCCTTTCTACCACCAGAGAAAGATGTAAAAGGTTTGAAATAGGCTTGAAGCCCAGTCTCAGACTACAAATGGTCGGATTCAAACATACTAACTTCTCTGAGCTTATTTCTCAAGCACTTGAATTAGAGAGAATTGAGTCAGAAGCGGCCCCAGAGAAAAAGAAATCAGAGAAGACTGAAAAAGAGAAAGAGGGAAAGTCAGTAGATCAGAGTTCCAATGGTCCTACTGGAAAGAGAAAGAACTTTGGGGGACACAGCAGGGGTAGTAAAAAGTCCGATAGGAGAAGATTTTCAAGACAGAGACCTCCTCCATTGGTCATCAGACTACCAGAAGTTCCTACCCTCTCCGCCAATGTGAAACTTGTGGAAGAAACCATGGTGGGGTATGCTATAAGGCCACAGGAGCCTGTTATAACTGTGGAGGCATAGGACACTTTGCCAAAGACTGCACCTGTGCCTATAGAGTTGGGCCACCTCCTACTACTGTAGAAGGGTCAATTTAGAATCCTGCCACCAGAGGTTCACAACCACCTAGCAGAGGTAGAGGCAGGGGTAGAGGTAGTCCAGCAGGTAGCCAAGGCATAGTGAATCAGTCAGAGCAAGGCAGTGCTTCAGTTAGAGTCTACGCAATGAGACAGAGAGAAGAGGCTGAGACATCTGATATTATAACTGGTACCTTCTCAACTTTTAATCAAAATATGTTTATGTTATTTGATTCGGGTTCTACCCACTCCTATGTGAGTGCTAGCATCATTGATTGCATTGCTGTTCCGTGTACAAAAATGAACTTTGAGGTGCTAGTAACAAGTTCGCTAGGACAGGAGGTCAGGGTCAATAGAATGTATAGGGATTGTCCTTTGGTGATCCAAGGACATACTTTTCTGTCTGATCTCATTGAAATGCCCTTCAGAGATTATGATATCATCTTAGGCATGGATTGGTTAACCAGGCATCACGCCATGATTGACTATAGACTGAAGACAGTTACTTTTGGTCTCCCTCAGTACAGTGATGTGGTAATATATGGGGAGAGGTAGCTATTGCCATCAAACATCATTTCAGCTACATTAGCCAGAAAAATGATCAGAAAAGGGTGTGAAGCATACTTGGCACATGTGATAGACACCCAAGTGGGGAGCCCAGCATTGAGGGACATCCCTACAGTATATGACTTTCCAGATGTGTTTCCTGATGAATTTCCAGGATTACCTCCAGAGAGAGAAGTGCAGTTTGAGATTAATGTTATGCCTAGTGTGGATCTAATCTCCATAACACCATATAGAATGGCACCAGCAGAATTGAAGGAGTTGAAGGTACAGTTACAAGAACTACTTGAAAAGGGCTTCATCCGCCCTAGTGTGTCACCTTGTGGAGCGCCAGTATTGTTTGTTAAGAAGAAAGATGACACTCTCCGCTTATGTATTGACAGTTGAATAAGGTGATAATAAAGAACAGATATCCATTACCTCGCATTGATGATCTGTTTGATCAGTTGAAGGGTGCAGCTGTGTTCTCCAAAATTGATTTGCGATATGGTTATTATCAGTTGAAAGTGCAAGAGCAGAGTATTCCAAAAACTGCTTTCAGAACTCGATATGGCCACTATGAGTTTCTAGTAATGCCATTCGGGTTAACTAATGCTCCAGCTGCTTTTATGGATCTGATGAACACTTCCTTCAGACCATATCTCGACCAATTTGTGGTGGTGTTTATTGATGATATTTTGATATATTTGAGGAATGCAGAGGAGCATGACAGACATCTGCAGATTATACTACAGACCTTAAGGAAGAAACAGCTATATGCCAAATTATCGAAATGTGAATTTTGGCTGAAAGAAATCTCTTTCTTGGGACATGTTGTGTCAACTGAAGGGATCAAGGTAGATTCCAGCAAGGTAGAAGCTATCCTTAATTGGAAGCCACCCAGGAATATCACAAAAATTCATAGTTTTCTGGGTTTAGCTGGATACTACCGCCGTTTTGTGAAAGGGTTTTCTATGTTGGCTTCTCCACTGACCAAGCTGCTTCAAAAAGATGTGAAATTTCAGTAGATGGATAAATGCTAGCAAAGTTTTGATGAGTTGAAAAGATGTTTGACTGAAGCTCCAATCCTTACTTTACCTACACCGGGTAAAGAATACACAGTTTATAATGATGCTTCTCACAATGGGTTAGGCTGTGTACTGATGCAAGATCGGAATGTCATTGCTTATGCATCACGCTAGCTGAAATCGCATGAGAGGAACTGCCCAACACATGACTTGGAGCTAGCAGCTATTGTTTTTGCTCTAAAGATCTGGAGACATTACTTATATGGGGAGAAGTGTTACATCTACACAGATCATAAGAGCTTGAAGTACTTGAGCACTCAGAAAGAATTGAACTTAAGACAGAGGAGATGGTTAGAACTAATTAAAGACTATGATTGCTTAATAGACTATCAGCTAGGGAAAGCAAATGTGGTGGCTGACACCTTAAGTCGCAAGACTATGGCAAGTCTCAGAGTTTCTCCTTTGTCCATGGTACATGAGTTGAAAGCACAGCACGCCAGTTTGGAGATTGATGATGAGAGACAGATAGTAGTTGCATGGCATGTACAGCCAGTGTTGATTGATCAGATCAAAATGGCTGTAACACCCCTATGTTTGGTAGTGCGTTCTACTGTTCCTGTGACCAGTGTTGTCCAGACAGCTAGGATGCCTAGAACTACATTTAGATATGAGTGAGGAGACATAAAATAATGAAATACAAGAAAAAGAAAATACAAGAAAAATAAAGAAAAAATAATAGTAATGAAATGTAACCAAGTTAAACGAGCCGAGAACCCTAGCGATGGGTGACCGCACTGGGAAGTTGCGGCATAGACCGTTGACTAGCCCTGGACAGCGGGGAACCCTGGAAAATATTTTTAAAACTTAAATAAATGTCTATTGAAGTATAAATACTATTAGAAATATTAAAGAAAAATTAATTAATTAGTACAAAGAAAAAGTGAGAAATCGAAAAATGGACAAAACTCGGTATTATCGAAAAATCGAGAATGTAACCTAAGCAAGGGCATTGTGGTCATTTGAAACCCCGAGTTGTCTTTTGACCTAAATGTCCATTAAAAATAAATAATATTACACTTTAAAAATATCATGAAAAATTAAATTGGTGGTACCTAATGTAAATAGCAAAAGATAGGAGCTTAATGTGGGAATAAGGAAACTTTAGAATAAACAAATGTTATAACCTTCACTTAGTGCTCCACTAACACCTAAAAAGGACCACTACACCTTCATTTGGACAGCAGAAACCCATCTTCTCCAACAATTCCAAAACCATCTGAAAATGGTGAAGAACAATCCTCCATTGCCGTCCCACCTTGAACCTTCATCCACCCATGATCCAACCACGGAAACCTTAAGCTTCCTTCACTAAAATTGCTCTACACCACTTGGGCAGTAGATAGGTAGCAAGAAGATCAAGTTTAGTCAAGGTTTTGAAGAGTTTTCAAAGTGGTAAGTAGGTATTTTTGATGCTTGCTTCATTAAAGTTTGTGTGGATGTTATGGGTAGTTGAATTGTGGAAAGATTTTTAGAGTTTGATGTTTTAAGGGAGATGTATATTTTTGGCAGCCATGGAAACTCCATAAGAATAGTTTATCTTTGCATGTAAATGGTAGATTAAAGTGTTGAAGTATTTATGTGTGTGGGAATAAATTGGGTGATGTATACTAAATGTATATGTGAATGTACACTTGACTTTGGATGCTTGGAAAGCTAAGTGAAGAAGATTACAATTCGGCAATTTGAAGTGTGGACCAAAATATGTTATTTCATGGTTTGGTTTATGGAATATTATTGTTGAATTATGGTACTTGTTATGGCAGCATGTATATGTGTATAAGAGTTTGAGTTTGGACATGTAAATGAGCTAGGTTATGTGGTTAAATTATTTGTAATTTGAACTTGGAAAATTCTAGACTATAATGTGCATATTGAGTGTGGTTATAAGCTGCCAAAATGACCAAAAATGTGTTGTGAAATGTGTTTATGTTATGGTACAAAACAAAAATGGCATGAAGGAAGTGACTTGGTAAGCATAGGATGTGTCCTTTGGTATGTGATGAAGAGTGTGTATAGGGTAGTGTGTGTTTTGGCTTAGAATCTTAAGTATGTGGCTCCAATTGGTATGAGACCAATTGGAGGTGAAACTAGGCACAAAATGTGCCAACTTTCATGAAGGAAGCTTACCAAAATTCTGCTTGGAAGGTAACTTGAAAAATGACCAAATCCGGATTAGTGCATTGAAAGCCTGAAAATTGACCATTTGGGCAGCAGTTAGTGTTTTGGCCATAACTCACTCAAAACAGGTCCAATTGACCTGAAATTTTTACCATGAATAGTTAAGACATATATCTACAAGTCTTATGAAGACACCAACACCCAGAAATGACCATAAGCAAGTCAAATAGCTTGCACAAATTCGGGTCCAAAAACTGGCCGAACCAAAATTGACCTAAAAATGACCTAAAGTGACCAATTTTGGTACATTCTGACCAGCAATAGTAAAATGACTATAACTTGGTCTACATAACTCAGAATGACCTAAAATTTTGCCCCGTGTGCAATAAGACATAGATTTACAAGTTTGTAGTTTTGACCGAAACTCGAAAACTGAGGGAACTAGGTCATCCGGCTAGGTCAAATTAGTATACCAGAATCCGACAAATTACAATAAAACGCAAAATACATGGAAATGAATTTGGTAACATGTACCAACACTAAAAGGCTATTAAATGTGACATATTGGTAACATTAAAACCTAATTCACTTAGACTGCATCGAGGGTCAACATCTTAGGTTGACTAAGGAAATAATAGAATTCAATGAATTAATTATTAAGCATTATCGTTAGAGACAGTTTAAATAACCACTGAAATACTTCAAATTGTGTTTCTCAGTTAGTAAAGACTCAGAGAAGGGGAAGGAAACACTGAGTCAGAGCCAAGAGACAGTTATCAGAGGTTTGTGAACAATAGTTATTTCTTTTGAATTTTTCAATTGAAATAAATTATGACTATTTGTATATTATTGTTTTAAATTGTGGAAATGTATTTGAATGGATACTTATTGCTTGAAAAGCATTGTAAATGGTTTGAAACTGTGAAAAATTGTTTGAATGATATTTGATGGATACTTATTGATTGAAAAGCATTGTAAATGGTTTGAAACCACAACTATCATGTATATTGATTGAATTCCTCGCTAGCTTGTCTAGTGGGACGAATTGAATTCCCTCTTTTGCTGAAGTGTTGAGGTGTGTGCCTGTTGAGGACGAATAGAATGAATACTCATATTATTGCTAGCTAGATATGTTATTCCTCATTAGCCATCGGCTTTTGGGACGAATTGAATTCCTCATTAGCCATCAGCTTTTGGGATGAATTGAACTTTGGAACATGATTAAGCTGTGTGTGATTTATTGATATGTATTGTGAGATTGTGAAATGGAGTTTAAATTCTTATTGACATTCACTGTCTTTTGAATTTAACCATGTTTTGATTTATTGAGATTTATTGTGATATTGTGAAATGGAGTTTAAATTCTTATTGACATTCACTGTCTTTTGAATTTAACCATGTTTTGATTTATTGAGATTTATTGTGATATTGTGAAATGGAGTTGAAATTCTTTATGACATTCATTGTCTTTGAATTTAACTATGGTTTTAAGTATCCACTATTTGTATGACTTATGATTTATGTTTTAAAGTTGTATTTGGTTAATGTTGTGCACCACTGAGACATTGGCTCAGCGATAGCTTTTCATTGCTGTCGTAGGTAAACAGACTGACAAGGCAGCAAACTAGACTGCTAGTGCTTCAGTGAGAGATCATCGGGTATATTGAGTATACCATATTCTGCATTTTGTATTGTAATGTATGTTCACTGTATGTATATAGTGTTCTTGGTTTTGAGCAGTTGTAAATTAAAATTATACATTGAAGTTGTAAAATAAATTATGAATTATTTTGGCTTGTAAAATTTGTACTATATTTCTTTTATCCCAGCCTTTTAAAATACTGAAAAATTATTGTGGATCTGAGACCAAAATTTTTACAGAAATTACTAATAATTCAAATGTATTAGCTGTTTCACTTTAGTTCCAAAAAATTTTAACACCTGTAAATAGTGCTCACCACTATAAAAAGAAGTAAGAAAAGTTTTAAAATCTCTTGTAGTGTATTTAATGGGTTATCAGTAGACGAAGTTGGTAATTCATTAGGTATACTATGGGATCATGTTATGCCTTACAGAGAGGTAGGGTGCGACAATGGCTGCTCAGAGTGATGAAAAATATCAGAAGCTACTGAAGGAAGTCCAGTAGGGCAATAAACCTGAATTTTTTGTGAGAGATGATGGTTTACTACTACATCAAAGCAGCATGTGCGTTCCTAATGATGTGAAATTGAGACAGATCATTATGAAGGAAGCACATGAGTCTCTTTTCGCTATGCACCCTGGTGGAACTAAAATGTACAGAGGGCTGAAAGAGCATTACTGGTGGATGGGTATGAAGAGAGATGTAGCTAATTTTGTCTCCAAATGCCTAACTTGTCAACAAGTGAAGGCAGAACATTAAGTACCAGCAGGTTTGTTACATCCATTGCCAGTACCAGAGTGAAAATGGGAATGGATAACTATAAATTTTGTTATGGGACTTCCGAGGACACAGAATGGTCATGATGTATTATGGGTTATAGTTGACAGACTGACCAAGTTTGCTCACTTTTTGCCAGTCCGGATGGACTATAGTTTGGAGAGATTGGCTAGATTGTACATAAATGAGATTTGAAAACTGAATGGAGTGCCAGTATCAATTATATAAGACAGAGATCCTAGGTTCACTTCTAGATTTTGGGGTAGTCTTCACAGAGCCCTAGGAACTAGATTGAACTTCAGCATGGCATTCCACCCACAGATAGATGGCCAGTCTAAGAGGGTAATTCAGATATTGAAGGATATGTTACGAGCTTGTGTGATTGAGTTTGAAGATAGTTGGGATATACACTTGCCTTTGATTGAGTTTGCTTATAATAACAGCTACCAATCAAGCATTGGAATGCCTCCATATGAAGCTTTGTATGGCAGAAAGTGTAGAACTCCCCTATTGTAACACCCTCCCTGTAGCAATTCTGTACATTCTACTGTTTCGGTGATCGGTGTCAGTCCGGACAGCTAAAACATCTGGAAAAATATTTAAACTAAAGTGAGGAACCATAATTAACTCAAATATTAATAAGAAAAATTTAGGAAAAATTTTAGAAATAAAATACAACCAAGTTAAATGAGCCGGTGCCCAAGCGATGGGTAACCTAGTAGGAAGTTGCGGTTCTCACAACTAGGAGCCCTAGACCTGAGAGAAAATTCATAAAATAATTTTTGGGACTCCAGAGAAGGGTCATTGAGATTTCTATGGCATTAGAATGCCAAGAAAATACTTAGAAAAATTTTTCAATCGGTACAGACAATTTTGGCCCGTTAAGCCAAACGGAGGGCATTTTGGTCATCTCGTCTTCAGAGATGATTTTTGGCTAACTTGTCCAGTTAAGTAAATAATTATTATAATATAAAATGTGAATAAATATTGCTAAAAATTGAATAAAAAATGAGTTGAGAAAAGAAGAAAACAAAATGAAAGAAAATACTTAATTATGACATCATATGATGTCTTTAAAAAGAGCTCCACCAATAATCTCCTTTAAATCAATTAAAAAGGACAAAAAGGAGTTAAAAATTGAAAAAAATTTTCTGCTCATCTCCTTCAATTTTCGGGAGCCCTTATTTCCCTCACTATCTCCATTAAAGCTTTCTCTTTATCTTGCTAAAACCTCACCCTTTACACCATAAAACCTCATTCTCACTGCACTAAAATTTATCCTCACACCCTAAATCATATTTAGACAGCCATTAGAGGGAGAAATCTTAAAGATTGACAAGCTCAAGGGGGAGTTTTAATAAGGTTAGTGTCCAATATCTTCCTCTCTCTTTAAATTCATGACTAGAAAGTTGATTTAACTTGAAATTTATAAGAAATTCAAATGAAAACCTTTGATGTACTCACTTTATATTTTTGGCAGCCATGGATTTATTAGAGTTTTGATGATTTCTTTGGATTAAATGAGTATATAAGCTGCCCTTGATATGAACTTAACATTTAGCACATTGAATTGTAGGTTAATGGAAGAGTAGAGAAATTGAGAATTTAGGGTTTTGAGCAAATTGGAGTTTAGCTCCTATAATGGTGTAGGAACATTTTAATAGTCAATTAGTGACCATTTGGTTATTGGTAAACAAGAAATGAAGTGTGTTTAGTGATGGGATTTAGGTTTAGTGTGGCTGCCCTAGGTGACCTGCAGAATTGGACATGAGTCTAGCAGGTTTGGGCAGCTATAACTTGAACTGTAGAGGTTCAATTGGTGCAAGGATAATTGGACATGAAACTAGACACATAATGGCACAGCTTTGGTGAAGAAACCATGCCCATAAAACCAAAGCAAGTGGACCAAAAGCTTGCCCCAATCCGGGTGACCTGCAGTCTGTTTTCGCAGAATGACCAAATGAATAGTGATTATTCATTTGGATATAACTCAGTGTAGAATAGTCTAATTGATCAGAAATTTTACCAGCAACAAGTTGAGATATAGACCAACAACTTTCATGGAGAAACCTAACCCAAATTATGACCAGAACCTATCCAACAAGTGAGTTGTAGTTACTGTTCACTGCACTGTAGATATAGTCAGTCTAGAAAAATTCCAATCCGGCCAGTTGTGGTTTTTGGACTATAACTTGAGCTAAAAACTCCAAATGGAGTGATTCAAAAAAGGAAATTCAACTAGACAAAATAAGGAACAACTTTCATGTTGATCATTTTGCCAAATTCCCACTGCAAAAATGACTAATGGAACAGTAAAAATAAGGTATGAAAACTGAAAATTCTGCTCAATTAACTTTAAGCTTAGAAATGGTATTGGCAACCAATACCAACAAATTTTGAATGGAAAATGTGGTATGTTGGGAGTATTAAAACCAATGTACCTATTATCTACGCAAAAGTCAATATTTTGGTTGACTAATGAAGTGAATAGTAATACCAAAACTTGAAATTCAAAAATTGTAAAACTCAAAAGTGTAAAATGCCCTAGTATACCAAACAAGATTGGTTTGGATAGCTTGGCATGCCAATAGGGTTCGATTAGCGATCGCACATGGCATTATGCCATTCTGTGATTTCATGGCTTTTAGCCATTCTGACATTATGTTGATACTTGGCCTTGTGCCTAATGTTATTACAGCTTATTAGCTGTTCTGTTGCACACTGGGAGACACATATGTGACCGATGGTGTAACACCCCTCACCCGACTACAGTGTAGCCGAGCAAGGCATGTTACAATCTCAACATTTTTCAATTTCATTTCTCAATCATTCATCTCATAATTCACATCTCATTCATATAACTCAATTTCATAATCATTTCCATTCATACTCAATTCATATGTAAACATTCTCAAATTACATAAACAAAATTTTCAAATTTCCTTAATTTACATAATTTACAAAATAATTACAAAATTTCATAATTTACATCATAATACAATATCTAGCATTTTATACAAAATACAAAATATGATCTATATGGGCCCTATCTACATGCATTGCTGAGGAGGTGACAAACGTTGACACTCTGCAGATCCAGACTCCAAAATTTCTGTTTAGTATTCGCTGGGCTTTAACTTCGGTACCTGCGCGAGGAAACAATTCCATCGCGCTAAGCATTGCTGCTTAGTGGTGCAATAATATAGCAAGAAGATAAAATATACAAATAAAGAAAGAACGAAGCATAATTTGAATATTTAAGAATTAATTTAATTTAATACAATGTGTCTAATATTAATTATCTTTTGTTCTAATTTATTCCGCTTTGGAAGCGTTTAATTCCTAAATTCACAGTGATAATGTACAATATACATAATTAATAAAAATACTCAGTTAAATTTATGCTTATATTATCATGTAAGTCACATTTGCAATATTGATATATGGTATAATTTCTTTGCTAATCTTTTAGCATTTTCTCTATACTTGCTAGGTTGTTTTAGATTATCTCATAATAAGTAAATTTTAATAACGGTCCAGTTCATTTTGATTCTTTCTAATAAATAACTATTCTAATTTATTTTAGGTCATCTCACTCATTTATTTTATTTGATTTCTAATATTTTAAATTGCTAATATTCTTAACTTATCTCAATAAATACACTGCCCAAGTAACCTACGACAGGCTGACTAAACTGGATAATGGGTCGTTGGCACTGGACACCGCGGTGCCTCGGGCCGTCATACCATGGGACGCAGAACGTCAACCATGTATGCAGTCAGTATGGCTAAAAAGCCATGATAACACATAATCGGGCATAAAAGCCATGAATACAGGCATAAAGCCATGAATGTGGGCATAAAGCCATGAATACAGGCATAAAGCCTTTCGCGATCTTGCTAAAACAATACCCTATTGGCATGCCAAACTATCCAATCTGACACACATGTCTAGGCAATACAAGGGCACATAATATCATTAAATATTAATATATTGTGTTTTATGAGTTTATTATTTCATGATAAATTTCAATTATAATTCATACATTCATTTGATCATTTATATGATCACAATTCACATCAATTATCCTTTTATACCATTGTACTCAAAATGCTTCTCCTCTCTACAATAATGAGAACTAATGTCTCATTCATGCATTAATATAGTTCCTTTATTCATTCATTATGTTATTCATATTAATCACAATTCTAAACAATGGTTTACATGTGCCATTGTATTCAAAACATTTTTGCTTTTCTCATTTATACATTCAAGAATCTACTTATGTAATTTCAAATTTTATATTTCCAGTTGAGTTATTAATATTTTATGAATTCCATTTGTGATGGGCATATAAGCCCTAACTATCTATTCACATCAGTTAGGTGACTATTTTTTTCATGTTTCAAGTAATCCATAAACATTTCATGGATTTCAAATTTATGGTCTTAATTTCTTTTTAACAATTTTGACTAGGATGCATAGTCTACATTTGTCATACAATTCTAAGCATTTAAGCTTAGAATTGGTTCTAGGTCTTCATCTTAATTTACTAATCATTTTGATTACTATTCCCTTACTAGTCAACCAAAATGTTGACTTTTTCATACTTAATGGATATATTAATTCTAATTACACCAAGATCCCACATTTTGAGTTTTACCTTCGCTAGTACTAATTGTCAATTGCAATTTAAAGTTCCCTAGATGCATTTCTAAATTTTCATACCTTAATTTGTTCTACCAATCTAGTTATTGTACTTTGTGTCTTTGTATTACTATTCATATTACTATTCACTCAAATTGTTGACTTTTTAATACATAATAAATTTATTGAATCTAAGTTCTCAAAGATACCACATTTTGCATTTCAAATTTGTTGGTATTGGTTGCCAATACCATTTCCAAGCTTATTGGATACTTTTGAATTCTTCAAGTTTTGGTGTCACTATTCACCTCATTGGTCAACAAAAATGTTGACTTTTGGATAGAAAATAGGTACATGGGTTTTGGCATTCCCAATATGCCACATTTTGCATTTAAAACTTGTTAGAATTGATCACCAAATCCATTTCCAAACTTAGCACTAAAGGGCAGAATTTTCAGTTTTTGTACCATAAGTTTACTGTTCCATTAGGGACTGTTACAGTGGAAATTTGAGGAAATGGTAAACATGAAAGTTGTTCCTTATTTTGTCTAGTTGAATCTTTTTTGAATCACTCCATTTGGAGTTTTTTAGCTCCAGATATGGTCCAAAAACCACAGCTGGCCGGATTTCCAAAACTACAGAGTTACCATATCTACAGTAACATGAACAGTGACTGTGATTGCATTTTTGAATTGGTTCTGGCCATAATTTGGGGTAGGTTTCTTCATGAAAGTTGTTTTTCTATGCCTTAACTTGTTACTGTAAAAATTTCAGGTCAATTGACCATTTCTACAGTGAGTTATGGCCAAATAAATAGTTACTGTTCATTTGGTCATTTCTGCAGGTGTTGTTGCAGGGTATCCGGATTGGAGCCAACTTTTGGTCCACTTGGTTTGGTCTTTTGGGCATGGTTTCTTCAGCAAAAATGTGCCATTATAAGTCTAGTTTCATGTCCAATTGGCCAAACACCAATTGGACCAACACAGCCAATGATATGGCAGTCCAAACAGGCTGGACTCACAGCCTCATTTCTGCTGTCTTTGGGCAGCCTTCCCATTTCACTTTGCCATGCATTAGCTCACTTCAAATTATGATTAACTTGCCTTAAATGGTCACTAATTGACCATTAGAATGTCCATTAATCATTTCATAAGCCAAGTCCACATTTTACTCCCAAAACCCTAGCTCAAATTCATGGTTCACACAACACACACCAATTAAACATACTAATCACACTTCTCATCATAATCAAGCAAGTTATCCATTTTATTTACAATAAAACACTTCAAATCCTACTCCTACACAAGCTGGCTGGATTCTTAGTCTAACATATATCCATCAATTTCATCATTTATCATATAATTCTAGTATAACTCACTTTATTTTCATCATTTATCATGTAATTCTAGTGTAATTCACTTTATTTTCATCATTATAAGAGGAAGAAGTAAGAATTTAGCACTAACCTTAGGAGGGCAGAATTTTCCCTTGTAAATTCCTCACTTTCTTTTGTTTTCTTGGCTGCCAAACACCTTCCCAAGAGGTAAGGATAATTTTTAATGAAGAGAATTAAGGTTTAGTGGTGAGAATTCAAGGTTTGGAAGAGAGAAAATGAAATGAATTTTAATGGAGGAAGAAAAGGTTCACGTCTAAAATTGGGAAGAAGAAGAAAGCGGCATTTTTCATTCATTTTCTGCCCATTTTATTGATTTTAAATGGGTTATAGCCATGTGTCAACACTTGAGTGGGTGAAGGCACACTAATGACATCATGTGATGTCATAAATTCCCATTTAATTCATTTTTTTTTCTTTTCTTTTCTACTCATTTTCAATTCAATTTTTAGTGATATTTATTCACATTTTATGTCATAATAATTATTTACTTAACTGGACAAGTCGGCCAAAAATCACCTCTGAAGGCGAAATGACCAAAATGCCCTCCGTTTGGCTTAACGGGTCAAAATTGTCTGTACCGATTGAAAAATTTTTCTAGGTATTTTCTTGGCATTCTAATGCCATAGGAACCTCAATGACCCTTCTCTGGAGTCCCAAAAATTATTTTATGAATTTTTCCTCGGGTTTAGGGCTCCTCGTTGTGAGAACCGCAATTTCACTCTGGTTACCCATCGCTTGGGCACCGGCTCGTTTAACTTGGTTGTATTTTATTTCTAAAATTTTTACTAAATTTTTCTTATCAATATTTGAGTTATTTATGGTTCCTCACTTTAGTTTAAATATTTTTCCGAACGTTCTAGCTGTCCGGACCGACACCGGTCACCGGAACAGTAGAATGTACTGAGTTGCTACCGGGAGGGTGTTACAATTCTTCCCCTCTTATTTAAATTTCGTCCTCGAAATTTACCCAGTGTAAATAGCCGAGGAGCTACTACCTCTTTATTTCTTAATCTTTCCGTGTTATCCTACTTCACTTTCTCCTTAGTCTCAATCCTATCCTCAAACAGTTATGTACTCATCCTTTTTCATCTTAAATATAGTCTCCTTCTTATTTCCATTCGCTATCTCATTGTCTCTTTACTCTCTTATTCCATACCCTAACCTAAAATAAACAGGAAATACAGATCTGCAATAGTGTCACTTCAACTCTTATGAATGCAATGCATGATATGTAGTCTATCTAGGTCCAGAAACGCCTAAACCGCGCTCTGATACCACTAAATGTGACACCCCTTACCCGACTACAGTGTAGCCGAGCAAGTTATGCCACTCAGTGTGCCAGAGCACTCTATTTTATCTTAATTCATTTTTATCATAGTTTTGAAAATAATTTGTGAAATATAATTCATTTATTGAAATTGTAATTTATTTGAGGTTCCGAAAATTTTTAAAGAAAATCCGTGATCAGGCTAAAAATGGAGAAAACCGTTCTTCGGAACCTGTGAAAAACACTTCCTATATTCTTATTCATTCATCTCAACTCCATTTATCAAAATCTCAATATTTTTCAGTTCACATTCATTTCTCAATCATTCATTTCATGTGATAATCATATATATATCACAGATAAACATTCACTTTTTCATTTACAAACACAATTCTCATTATTTACATGAGCATCAAATTACATTTTATAAGTTCATTTACACATGAGAAAATAAGATCAATTACAAAATACCAAAATGACACCTAGTGTCCTACCAATGCACTGTAGCCTGTGAGGTGACACGGATACTATGCAGAATCAGGATGGACTTACCCAACTGGTCTCACGGCTCTCGATCAAGATCTTGATTCCTACAGCGTTGCAAAGCGGCGCTAAGCATAAAGCTTAGTGGTGCAAATAATAAAATAGAAAGAAATAATATGCAAATAAAAATCATAATTTCTTAGCCATTGTGTTCATAAGAACTGAATAATTACCAACTTAATGTTTAGTCGAGGGCTAATTACGTTTTATGATATTAACTTCTTCATGCATTTTGTTTATTTATTTTCTTCATGATCTTGAGTTTCTTTGTATTCTATCGTAATCATTTCTGATATTTAATTTTCGTATTTTCTTTAACAATCAGTTCAATTACAGTTATACTTTTCCATGCCCAAGTAACCTATACAAATTGACCGGATTGGATAAATGGGTAAACTAGCACTGGTATCAAGTACCTCAAGCCGTCACACCATCGGTCACAATGTGTCTCCCGGTGTGCAAACAGAATGGCTAATAAGCCATATAAGCAATAAGGCATAAAGCCAAGTAAAACATCATAATCAGTATAGCCATAGGCTATCACATCACAGAATGGCAATGAAGCCATACATCATACGCAGCGATCGCTATCAGAACCCTATTGGCATGCCAACCTATCCAAACCAATCACATTAGGCCTACTAGGGCATTTGATACTTTTGAATTCTTCAATTTTTGAATTTCAAGTTTTTATGTCACTATTCACTTCAATAGTCAACAAAAAGTTGACTTTTGCATAGATCATAGGTGCATTGGTTTTAACACTCCCAATGTACCACATTTTGCATTTAAAACTTGTTGGTTTTGGTCACTTTCTCAAAGCTTAGGTCATTTTGGCAAAATTGCCAATTTTCGGTTTTGGTGCTCCGAAGTTGCACTGTTCTATTGGTCAATCTACTGTTGGAATTTGACAAAACTTCCTTCATAGAAAATGTTCCTTATTTTTTCTAGTTGAATTTCTTTTTTTGAATCACTCATTTGGAGTTTTGTACCCCAAAGTTATGGCCAAAATAAGTTTACTGTTCACGTGCACTGTTCATGCTGCACTTTTGGGTTTTGGCAGATTTTGGTCCAACTTTAGTCAGTAATTTGACTAAGTTAAGTTCATAATTTGGTCTAACTTTCTTCATATGAAATATTCTACTATGCCTTAGGTTTCCATCGGTTCAAGAATCGCCTAAATCCGAGTTTTTTAGAGAGAGTTATAGCCATCCAAACATTACTGCTCAAATCAAAATCTGCAGAGTTGTAGGTTTGAACAGTGACTGTGATTGCCATTTGGGTTAGGTTCTGGTCATAATTTGGGGTACAAAACTCCAAATGGAGTGATTCAAAAAAAGAAATTCAACTAGACAAAATAAGGAACATTTTCTATGAAGGAAGTTTTGTCAAATTCCAACAGTAGATTGACCAATAGAAAAGGCAACTTGAGCACCAAAACCGAAAATTGGCAATTTTGCCAAAATGACCTAAGCTTTGAGAAAGTGACCAAAACCAACAAGTTTTAAATGCAAAATGTGGTACATTGGGAGTGTTAAAACCAATGCACCTATGATCTATGCAAAAGTCAACTTTTTGTTGACTATTGAAGTGAATAGTGACATAAAAACTTGAAATTCAAAAATTGAAAATTCAAAAGTATCAAATGCCCTAGTAGGCCTAATGTGATTGGTTTGGATAGGTTGGCATGCCAATAGGGTTCTGATAGCAGTACTGCGTATGATGTATGGCTTCATTGCCATTCTCAGGATGTGATAGCCTATGGCTATACCGATTATGATGTTTTACTTGGCTTTATGCCTTATTGCTTATATGGCTTATTAGCCATTCTGCTTGCACACCGAGACACATTGTGACCGATGGTGTGATGGCCCGAGGTACCGGTACCCAAGGCTAGTTTACCCGTTTATCCGATCGGTCAATTTGTATAGGTTACTTGGGCATGGAAAAGTATAATCAGAATTGAACCGATTGTTAAAGAAAATACGAAAATTAAATATCAGAAATGATTACGATAGAATACAAATAAACTCAAGATCATGAAGAAAATAAATAAACAAAATGCATGAAGAAGTTAATATCATAAAACGTAATTAGCCCTCGAATAAACATTAAGTTGGTAATTATTCAGTTCTTATGAACACAATGGCTAAGAAATTATGATTTTTATTTGCATATTATTTCTTTCTATTTTATTATTTGCACCACTAAGCTTTATGCTTAGCGCCCGCTTTTGCAACGCTGTAGGTACCAAGATACCGATCGAGAGCCGTGAGACCACGATTGGGTAAGTCCATCCTGCAGCTTCGCATAGTGTCCGTGTCACCTCACAAAGTTACAAGCATTGGTAGGAAACTAGGTGTCATTTTGGTATTTTGTAATTGATCTTATTTTCTCATGTGTAAATGAACTTATAAAATGTAATTTGATGCTCATGTAAATAATGAGAATTGTGTTTGTAAATGAAAAAGTGAATGTTTATCTGTGATATATATATGATTATCACATGAAATGAATGATTGAGAAATGAATGTGAACTGAAAAATATTGAGATTTTGATAAATGGAGTTGAGATGAATGAATAAGAATATAGGAAGTGTTTTTCACAGGTTCCGAAGAACGGTTTTCTCCATTTTTAGCCGGTACTCTGCCGGATTTTCTTTAAAAATTTTCGGAACCTCAAATAAATTACAATTTCAATAAATGAATTATATTTCACAAATTATTTTCAAAACTATGATAAAAATGAATTAAGATAAAATAGAGTGCTCCGGCACACTGAGTGGCATAACTTGCTCGGCTACACTGTAGTCGGGTAAGGGGTGTCACATTTAGGCTCTAACCTAGGCTACACTGTAGTTGCTACCGGGAGGGTGTTACAGATGGTGTGACGGCCCGAGGTACTTGATACCCTGTGCCAGTTTACCCGTTTATCCAGTCCAGTCGTCCAGTATAGGTTACTTGGGCAACCAAAAATGAAAGTGGATAAATTTAATGAAACAATGAATATAACCAGTACAAAATAAGTACGACTACAAATACTCATCGAAAATTTATTTGCAATGAGACATCAATACATTCACTGCATATTTATTTTATGTTATTTCTTTTTATTTTATTATTGGCACCACTAAGCATTATTGCTTAGCGTGTTGCTTTTGCCACGCGTAGTTTCTGGAGATACTGACCGGGAGCCCAGTAGACCCTGATCGGGTGAGACCTCCCCGCACTCTGCATAGTGTCTGTGTCACCTCACCATCTTCAGTGCATTGGTAGGACACTAGGTTTCATTTTGGTATTTTGTAACTAACTTTTATTTTCTCTTGTGTAATTGAGACTTATGTAATGTATTTTGATGTTAATGTAAATAGTGGAAATTGTGTTTATGAATGGAAAATTGAGTATTTATTTATTGCTTGAATATGAATACCATGAGAAATGAATGATTGAGAAATGGAAATGTTGTTGAAAAATATTGAGATTTTGATAATGAAATGGAGTTTGGGATTGTTTGAAAATTTTGAAAGTGTTTTTCACAAGTTCCGAAGAACTGTTTTCTCCATTTTTAGCCGGTACTCTGCCGGATTTTTTATAAAATTTTTGGTACCTCAAATAAATTATAATTTTAATAAATGACTTAAATGAATTATATTTCATAAATTTTACTTCTTAACTATGAAAAAAAAAACAAAACAAAAAATAATAAATTAGGAAAAAAAATGATTGAATTAAAATAGGGTGTTCCGATACACTGCATGGCATATCTTGCTCGGCTATACTGTAGACGGGTAAGGGGTGTCATATTTAGTGGTATCAGAGCACGATTTAGGCGTTTTTGGGCCTAGATTGAGTCCATACCATGCATTGCATTTGTAAGAGTCGAGGTGACACTAATGCAAATCTGTTTGTCTTTGTTATTTTGATTAGGATATGTACCCCACATCTCAGAGGGCAGTTGAGGAGGAAGTGGAGAGTCATGCTCCACCTGCAGTAGCTGAGACTGGGGGTAGGGGAGAACCTGCTCCACCTGCTCCAGCAGAGCCTGCTCAGCCTCCATAGGTCGTGTTCCAGCAAATGGCCAAATTCTTCAAACAAATGGCTGGGGTAATGCCACCACCACCACCACCTCCACAGCAGAAATCACACCTGGAAAGACTAAGAAAATTTGGAGCAGTGGATTTCTTTGGCAAGAGAGAAGATGATTCTGTTGCAGCTGAAAATTGGTTGAACAGAACAGGAAGGGTTTTAAAACAACTCCACTGCACTCCAGAGCAAAACCTAGAAGCTGCCATATCTCTGTTGCAAGATGATGCATATGAATGGTGGGATACGGTGTCTAGTGAAGTGCAACCAGAAGTAATAACTTGGGACTTCTTCCTCTCAGAATTCAAGAAGAAATATGTGGGTAGTGTATACCTGGAAGAGAGAAGAAGAGAGTTCATTAACCTGAGGCAGAGACAGCTGACAGTGGCCGAGTATGAAAAGGAATTTGTCAGATTGAGCCGCTACGGAAGGGAGATAGTCCCTAATGAGGCCGAAAGGTGTAAGAGATTTGAAGAGGGATTAAATGACAACATAAAGATCATGATTACTGCCTTGGGAATCACCGACTTCACCAAGTTAGTGGAAGCTGCAATAAAAGTTGAAAAGGTTAGAATAAGTGAGCAGACCAGAAGAGAGAGACAGCAGAAGAGGGGCCCGGGTCAGTCTAGTTCATCTCCTGCACCTGGGAAGAAGTTCAAAGGTCCACCTGCACAGAGTTCAGGTCAACCACAAGGTCGAGTCGGTCCTGGGGCCCAGCTACGTTCACCCCTAGGAGAGGTCAGTCCACACCATCAGTGGGCAGCTCTCCAGGGATGGGGTTTAGGGGACCAGCCCCAGCATCTTCTGTATGTCCACATTGTCTAAAATGGCATAAGGGGGAGTGTTGGAGAGTGATTGGTGCCTGCTTAAGGTGTGGGTCGACAGAGCATCAACTGAGGAACTGTCCACGCAGAACTACTACAGCTGCTCCAACACAAGCGGCATGCACCGCTCCTGCACCACAAAGGGGTAGGAAATCTGGCAAATCTGAGGCAGTGGGACCATCACAGAGGCCTGCATCTGAGCCAGTAGAGAGGCCTGAGGGTAGACCACCTGCCAGAGCCTATGCCATGAGAGCTCAAGAGGAGCAAGATGCCCCGAATGTCATCAGGTGTACGTTTTCCCTCTACAATACATCTGTGCATGCATTGGTGGATCCAGGATCCACTCATTCATACATGTGCATCAACCTACCCATAGAAAGGGAGATACTAGTAGGGGAGAGTGACCAAGACATTCTGGTCACTAATCCATTGGGCCACAGTGTAGTGGTGAACAAAGTGTACAAGGGTTGCCCATTAAGGATTCAGGGGTATGAATTCTTGGCAGACCTGATTGAGTTGCCTTTCCATGAGTTTGACGTGATTTTGGGAATGGACTGGTTGTCACGTCATCAGGCAATGGTTGATTGTAAACTGAAGAGGATTTCTCTGAAAACTCCTGAGGGTAATGAGATTACAGTTATGGGGGGAAAGGATAGATTTCTTGTCCAATGTCATCTCAGCCACAGTTGCAAGAAAACTGATGAGAAAAGGCTGTGAAGCCTACCTAGCACATGTGGTGGATACTAGGCAGGCTAAGCCAGATCTGTGTGACATACCCACAGTAAAAGACTTCCCAGATGTGTTCCCTGAAGAATTGCCTGGTTTGCCACCAGAAAGGGAAGTTGAATTTGCTATTAATATACTGCTGGGTACAACACTAATCTCTATTGCTCCTTATAGGATGGCGCCCACAGAATTGAAGGAACTGAAAATCCAGTTACAGGAGTTGCTGGATAAGGGGTTCATACGCCCCAGTGTGTCACCATGGGGAGCTCCAGTGCTATTTGTGAAAAAGAAGGATGGGACTTTGAGGTTATGCATTGATTATCGGCAGTTGAATAAAGTGACTGTGAAGAATAAGTATCCATTACCTAGAATTGATGATCTGTTTGATCAGTTGAAGGGAGCAAGAGTATTTTCCAAAATTGATCTCAGATCAGGGTATCATCAGTTGAGAGTGAAAGATGCAGATGTGCCAAAGATTGCATTTAGGACTCGGTATGGACATTATGAGTTTTTGGTGATGCCCTTTGGCCTAAGAAATGCACCAGTAACATTCATGGACCTTATGAACCGTATCTTCCATCCATACCTAGATCAGTTCGTAGTGGTCTTCATTGATGATATTTTGGTGCATTCCAAGACTAGTGAAGAACATGATGAGCATTTGAGGATTGTTCTGCAAACCCTGAGAGAAAAGAAGCTGTATGCTAAGTTGTCCAAGTGTGACTTCTGGTTGAATGAGATTACATTCCTTGGATACATAGTGTCAGCTGATGGGATTAGGGTGGATCCCAAGAAAATAGAAGCAGTGATGGAATGGAAGCCTCCCGGAAATACAACTGAGGTCAGAAGCTTCTTGGGGCTAGCTGGGTATTACAGGAGATTTGTGAAGGGATTTTCCTTAATAGCTGCTCCAATGACCAAGTTGTTACATAAGAATGTCAGATTTGACTGGAATGACAACTGTCAGACTAGTTTTGAGAAGTTAAAGGCAATGTTGACAGAGGCACCAGTGTTAACACAGCCAGTGTCGGGAAAGGACTTTGTGGTCTACAGTGATGCCTCTCATAATGGGTTAGGGTGTGTATTGATGCAAGAGGGGAAGGTGGTCGCTTATGCTTCCAGGCAGCTAAGGCCACATGAACAGAATTACCCTGTGACACCCCGTACCCGTGTACAGTATACCCGAGTAAGTAATGCCACACGATGTACCGGCACACTCTAATATACCCTAATTAATTTTCATCATAATTTTGAATATAACTTGTAAAATATAACTCATTTAAGTCATTTATTGAAATCATAATTTATTTGAGGTTCCGTAAATTTTTAAAGAAAATCCGGTAGAGTATCGGCTAAAAATGGAGAAAACAGTTCTTCGGAACCTGTGAAAAACACTTCCAATAAACAAATTCATTCATTCTCAACTCCAATATCATCACGAAACTCAATATCAAGATCTCAACATTTCAATTTCAATTCTCAATCATCCATCACATGTGATGATCACATATAAATCATAAATAACCATTTACTTTTCCATTCACAAATACAATTTTCATAATTTACATAAACCTCAATATACATTACACAAGTTTAATTACATATGAGAAAATCAAAATTAAGTTACAAAATATCAAAATGACACCTAGTGTCCTACCAATGCAATCGCAAGTTGAGGTGACACGGACATCGTGCGTAATCGCAGGATGCACTCACCCGATCTGGCTTCATCGGGCTCACGATCTGTATCTCCAGTACCTACACGTGGCAAAAGCAACGCGCTAAGCAATAATGCTTAGTGGTGCAATAATAAAATAAAAGAAAATAGCAAGAAAACAAATATGTAGGGAATGTGTATGATTCATTTGTTTAGTATGGGTATATACATTAATTCATTAACTTTGTTCACTTTCATTCATTTGGTTGCCCAAGTAACCTACACTAGACAATCGGATCGATAACGAGTAAAGCGCACTGGGTACCTAGTACTCGGCCGTCACACCATCGGTCACATATGCATCTCGGTGTGCAAATGTAAGCCTAATAAGCTGTAATAACATCAGGCACAAGGCCAAGTCTCAATACAAAGTCAGAATGGCTAAAAGCCATAAAATCACCGAATGGCATATTGCCATGTGCAGTACTGCTAACTGAACCCTATTGGCATGCCAAACTATCCAAACCAATTATGTTAGGTATACTAGGGCATTTGAAACCTTTAAATTCTTCAATTTGTAAATTTCAAGTTTTTGGTGTCACTATTCATCTCATTGGTCAATAAAAATGTTGACTTTTGGATAGAAAATAGGTGTATTGGTTTTAACACCCCAAACACACCACATTTTGTATTTAAAACTTGTTGGAATTGATTGCCATTTCCATTTCTCAACTTAAATCTAATAGGGCAGAAATTTCAGTTTTTAAGACCCAAATTTACTGTTCTATTGGACACTGTTGCAATGGGAATTTGAAGAAATAGCAAACATGAAAATTGTTCCTTATTTTGTCTAGTTGAATTTCCTTTTTTGAACCACTCCATTTGGAGTTTTGTAGCTCTAGATATGGTCCAAAAACCACAGCTGGCCGGATTGCCAATCTGCAGAATTGACCATATCTACAGTAACATGAACAGTAAATAAAGTCACTTGGTTGGATGGGTTCTGGCCATAATTTGGGGTAGGTTCCTTCATGAAAGTTGTTTGTCTATGTCTTAACTTGTTGCTTTAAAAATTTCAGGTCAATTGACCAAATCTACAGTGAGTTATGGCCAAATGAATAGTTACTGTTCATTTGGTCATTCTGCAGAATCAATTGCAGGGTATCTGGATTGGGGCCAACTTTTGGTCCTCTTTCTTTGGTCATTTGGGCATGGTTTCTTCAGCAAAAATGTGCCATTATAAGCCTAGTTTCATGTCCAATTGGCCAAACACCAATTAGACCAACACAGCCCAAGTTATGGTAGTCCAAGTGGACTGAATTTTCAATCCCTCTGCTGCTGTCCTAGGGCAGCCTACATCTTCATTTTGCAATCCTATTTTTCAGTCCAAATTGTGCTCAACTTACCTAAAATAGTCACTAATTGACCCTTATAATGTTCTTTCACAATTTCATAAGCTAAATCTAAGTTTCACACCTCAAAACCCTAATTTCCATTATAAATTTTCACAACTACCTTAATTAATCACTTTCATTCCTTACATATATATATATATATATATATATATATATATATATATATATTTTTTAAACATACTCTCTAGTTCACTCTAAGTTCATCAAGACACTCAATCATGTTCCTTCTTTAGGGCTGCCAAAAATCATGGTGGACATACACATAACTTTTATTCATTTAAGTTACAAATTCATACTTGTTTCAAGTCTCTAGCATGGGATTAAAGAGTTTTAAGTATATATGTGCACTAACCTCTTGTAGGGCAGAATTTTCCCAAGTTAATCTTCACTTTCTTTCCCTTTCTAGGCTGCCAAACACTTCCCAAGAGGTAGAGACAAGTTTTTAGTGAAGGGACTTAGGGTTTTGGGGTGAGGAAAGCATGGAAATTGAAGCTTTAGAAAGTTTGTTAATGGAGGAGTGAGGGAGGAGGTGAAAAACATTTTTGAAGGAGAAGAAGGGCTGCTATTTGCTTTTTAATTCTTTGGTCTCTTTTGACTCTTTTTATTAGTTAATTTGATGGTTACTTAATTGGGATTGGTGGACAATTTTAAATGACCTCATAATATGTCATAATTGGCATTTTATTGTATTTTCTTTTCTCTTCTTCTCTACTCACTTTCAATTAATTTTTTATCAATATTAATTCATATTTTATGTCATAATAATTATTTACTTAACTGGACAAGTTGGCCAAAAATCACCTCTGAAGGCGAAATGACCAAAATGCCCTCCGTTTGGCTTAACAGGTCAAAATTGTCTGTACCGATTGAAAAATTTTTCTAGGTATTTTCTTGGCATTCTAATGCCATAGGAACCTCAATAACCCTTCTCTGGAGTCCCAAAAATTATTTTAAAATTTTTCTCCTGGGTCTAGGGCTCCTCGTTGCGAGAACCGCAACTTCCCTCTGGTTACCCATCGCTTGGGCACCGACTCGTTTAACTCGGTTGTATTTTATTTCTAAAATTTTTACTAAATTTTTCTTATTAATATTTGAGTTAATTATGGTCCCTCACTTTGATTTAAATATTTTTCCGGACGTTCTAGCTGTCCGGACCGACACCGGTCACAGGAACAGTAGAATGTACGGAGTTGCTATAGGGAGGGTGTTACATACCCTACCCATGATTTAGAACTTGTAGCAATTATCTTCTCACTGAAGATATGGAGGCATTACTTGTATGGTGAAAAGTGCTACATTTACACAGACCACAAAAGCCAGAAATACTTGCCAACCCAGAAGGAGCTCAACCTTAGACAGAGGCGATGGATTGAGTTCCTGAAGGACTATGATTGTGTAATTGACTACCATCCTGGGAAGGCAAATGTAGTTGCTGATGCTTTGAGCATAAAATCCATCATAGCTTTGAGATCATTAAATGCCCGTCTATCTTTAGTTTGAGATGGAGCTATTTTGGCTGATTTGCAAGTGAGGCCAAACCTGTTACAGTAGATTTTAGATGGGCAGAAGGTAGATGAGAAGCTAAAGGCTATTATGAGAAAAATCCTAAAAGGGAAAGAAACTGGTTATGAAGTGAAAACAGATGGGTATCTATACTACAAAGGAAGACTGTGTGTACTAGATGTAGGGAATTGAAGGCCAGTATTCTAAAAGAGGCACACACCAGTGTATATGCTATGCACCCAGGAAGTACAAAAATGTATCATGATCTGAAGCTTCAGTATTGGTGGCCTGGTATGAAGAAGGATGATGCATACATTTTGCATAGTCATTTAGGTTTAATTTTATAACCATTTTTATTTGATTATTAGCCATTTTTAGCTAATTTCATTAGTTAATTAGTTAGTTTTTCATAGTTGTCAATTTTGCATTAATTTGTAATTTTTACTTTGTTTTGTAGGAAAAATGGTGTTTTTGAAGGACTGAAGAGAATTTTGCCATTGAGGAGTGTCTTTTACAGCCAAAGATGTCAAAAATAGGTTTTCAAGCTGAATTATGCATTGACCAAATTGTGCATAACTTGCCGCATAAGCTATGCAGATCTGCATAAGGAGAAAGATCACTGTTCCAGAACCAGCTGAAATGTGCATAAGGAGACAGCATAGCTTATGCACATTCTCGCCTCCCTTATGCACCTTCACTAATTGTGCATAACCTATGCACCAAGTCATGCGCTGCATAAGTGACTCGTAACCAGCTAAAATCGCATAAGGGATCGTGATAACTTATGCGATCCACTTATGCAAATCCCATAAAGAGTTCATTAATGAGTCGCGTAAGATGCCCTCAATCAATTCCTCCTAGAACACACTATTATAGGGCACCATGTCAGAAAAATGCTATAAATAGTCCCATTTTCTCATTTTAGAGAAGAGGCAAGGAGAAAAGAAGAAGAGGAGAAGAGAGGCAGAATTTGAGGAGTCATTTTCACCTTCCACACCATTTTTAACCAAGATTTACAGATTTCTTCCTTCCTTTACATTTTTCTACATTTCTAGTGTTTAATTTCTTACTTCGTAGCTTAGATTAAAGCTTTATTTCCATTTAAACTCATCATATCTTGTAATCATTATGGATAGTGAGTAGTTTACTTTTGATTCTGGAGTAAGGGATGTAATATTTTAGTTATTTTTGTGGATTTGAACTGGGTTAGTCCCAATTTAATGAATTTATGAGGTTTAATCCATTTCTTGTGTGCTTATTCACATGCTTAATGAAGGGCCCCATTAAGTTATGTTCTTAATCCTTGGTTGAAGCACCGAAAGGAGAAAACCAAGTGATAGTTAATCAAGAAATTGGACTTAATTAACTTAGATCTAGAAATAGACTAAGAGTTAAGAGGGTTTTAATAGATTGATTAAAGAACCTAATGGGTCTTGGTTAATTTTAACTCCACGAAAGTAGGATTAAGTTAATTAAGGCACTCTTTGTCTCACTCGAAAGAGTTTTCAAAGGATTTTAGAATTAATCTCCTTTAAACCCATAAATTTCATGGATTGGGCTAGCTAGGGAAAATCCCAAAATAGCTTGAATATGAAATCCCGAACTCCGGAATCGCCTTTTTATCATTGTTAATTTCTAATCGAATTTAATTACTTGCCATTTTGAATATTGCCATATTTGAACTTGCTTACTTCAATTTGATGCAATTTTAGTTTAATTAATACATTGTTGAATAGAATATTAATTTTGCACATTTAAATTGCATATCCCATTACCCATTAATTTACTACTTTAAATACTTCGATTTAGTCAACTTTTATATCAAAAATTCAATCATTAACACGACTCCTCGTGGGATCGATATTTTTCTATACTACTTGTACGACCCGTGCACTTGCGGTTGGGACGCATCAAGTTTTTGGCGCCGTTGCCGGGGAGTTGTTTGCTTAAGATTGAATTCTTGATTATTTTAGTTGTTTTTTTAGTTTTATCTCTGTTATCTTTTCATTTTGTGTTTGTTTGTTCTTTTTCAGGTACTCTTAATCTTTTATGAGAAGAGCTAGAAGCACAAGTGATACATCCTTATTATTCAACCCTGAAATTGAGAAATTTTGTAAGGCCAACAAGAAAGAAACCAGAAAAAGAAAAGAAGCCTTGATAGAAACTGAATTAGAAGCAGACATGGCTGATGAAAGAATTAGAATTGGTGTTGGTAATGCTGGAAATGATCAAAATAATGAAAATGCAGCCCATGGTGAAGAAGTTGTTAATGCTAACGTGCCTAGGGGAAGTATGATGGATCATGCTTTTCCACGTTTTGATGACTTGAGAGAGAGCATAGCAAGACCAAGGATTGATGCAAATAGTTACAAGATGGATTTTGGAGTCCTTCAAATGATTCAGAATTCTCAATTTGGGGGTCATCCTTCTGAAAATCCACACACACATCTGAAGAAGTTTGCTATGATTTGTGACATGCAAAACAACTGGAGTATCGATGATGCAGAAGGCTAAAATTGTTTCCATTTTCTTTGAAAGATAGAGCATTGGATTGGCTTGATTCTTTACCTCACAACTCAATTACAAATTGGGAGCAGCTCACTGATGCATTTCTTGCCCAATACTTTCCACCTGGAAAAACTCAAGAGTTGAGGAATCAAATGATTGCTTTTAGACCAAGAGAAGATGAGACTCTTTATGAGTCATGGATGAGATGGAAGGAGTTGGAGAGACAATGTCCACATCATGCCATTCCTAAATGGATGATAAACCAGAATTTTTACACAAATGTCACTCCTGCTATCAGAGGAATCATTGATGCTCAAACTGGAGGGGAATTCATCATTAAGCATGAAGATGAAGCTTATGAGTTATTAGAGAAAATAGCAAAGAACAGTCATCTATGGAGTAGTCCAAGAGGGTCAACTCCAACTCAAAAAAGGCAAGTTGCTGGAATGTATGAGCTTGATCCATTCAACATGATCAATGCCAAATTTGATGCACTCACTAATGTCCTTGCTAAGAAAATGGAGGATTTAAGTATGCTAATCAGTTCATCATCATGCTCGAAGTTCTCAACAAGTTACTTATGCGGAAGGAACAATGAGCTGTGGAGTAGATTATCCTTCATATGCTTGGAGGAATCATCCCAATTTTTCATGGGAGAATCAGCAAAATCAAGCTTCAACTCATAACTTTCCATCACAACAACAAGAGCATCAATACCAACAACCTAGGCAACCACCACCTAGTTTTCAAAGAAAAGAATGCAAATCGCACCTTTACCAAGACAGCAAGAACAAAGTTCCACCACAGAGGCTTTATTACAACAAATTCTTGCTAATCAAATTAAGCGTGATGAAGAGTTGAGAGAGATGAAAGCAAGGCTGGAACAAATGCAAACACACAATAGGATGCTGGAAAATCAGATTGCACAACAAGCATGCTCATCAAGTACCAATTCTATGGGGAAACTTCCTAGTCAAACAGAAAATCCAAGGGAGCAATGTCATGCCATCACACTGAGGAGTGGTAAAATAGTGCATAATGAGAAGAGTGAAAAAGTTGAAAAGAGAGAAAATGAGGAAGATTTTGAGGAGATGAAAAACAAAAGAGTGAAAAAGGGAGTGCAAGAAAAGGTAAAGAGGAGGTTGGAGAGAAAGAAGAGAAATATATACCTCCAGCCTTACAAGCCACACTTCCTTTCCACAGAGATTTCAAAAGCCAAGCTTGATAAGCAATTTGGGAAGTTCTTAGAGGTTTTGAAGAAGCTATATATAAATGTGCCTTTATCGATGCTCTTTCCCAAATGCCTTCTTATGCTAAGTTTTTGAAAGAAATTCTCTCAAACAAAAGAAGACTTGAAGATTATGAGATCAGAGCCTTAATCGAGGAATGCAGTGCTATCCTCCAAAGGAAACTTCCTCCAAAGCTCAAGGATCCAGGGAGTTTTTCAATTCCATGCCACATTGGGGAATCATGTTCTATAAAAGCTTTATGTGATTTAGGGGCTAGTGTAAGCCTTATGCCCCTCTCCATCTATGAGAAGCTTAACATGGGAGATCTTAAGCCAACCCACATTTCTCTTCAGTTGGCAGACAGATCAATTAAATATCCAGAAGGGATCTTGGAAAATATACCACTGAAGGTTGGAAAATTTTACATCCCAGTTGACTTTGTCATTTTGGACATGGAAGAGGATTCTCATATGCCAATCATTTTGGGGAGGCCTTTCCTAGCTACAGCTGGTGCTTTGATTGACGTGAAAGGTGAAAAGCTTACTCTCAGAGTCGGAGAGGATCATTTAGTCTTCAATATTGGCAATGATAAGAAGAAGCAACATGAAGATGTTGACTTTCGTTTGAGAATTGATATAGTTGATGAGTTAGTAAAAGAGCACTTTAGAAAGAGCTATCCGAAGGCTTCTTTTGAAAGTTGTCTTATCCATAACGGAGTATCAATGATGAAAATCCAAAAGAGGCTGCATTTGCACAACATTTGAATAGTAATCCACTTTGTCCTATGGCACCAATCTTTCAAGTTGAGCAAGTGGAGAAAAGTGAAGTAAAGCAACCATCTCTCAAAGAAAAAGATGCACCACAGGTTGTCAAGAAAGAAATGGTCGAATTTTTAGACAAAGCAACAAGGATCTTCTCATGTGATGGAAAGAAAATGAAGTATAGATTCATTGAAGCACCTATTGGAAACAGAGGCAACAAATTCCAATTTCAGCCACCATGAAACATGAAAAGAGTCTAGCTAAGGACTATAAATTAGCGCTCTTGGGAGGCATCCCAAGTCCTTTTATTTTGCTTTTGTTGATTTACTTTCATTTTCATTAATTTTGTTTTTATCTTAAATTTCCTCAAATTCAATTTTTGACATTATTAAATCTTGTCCCTTGTAGATGTATATCAATGAAGAAAGGCTGGTGAACTATTGGGAGCTGCAATCTGGTTATTGCAGAGGAAAAATGCAATCTGCAGAAAAGGAAAAGTCTGCAGCAGATAGATTCTCCTGCCGCAACTGGTTTATGCAGAGAGGAAGAAGAAATTCTGCAGCAAAGAGGGTGTTTGCAGCAGATGGCTTGTGTTTTTGGTGAGGTTGGGTGTGAGACTTTTAAGTATGTGTGATTTTAATCTTAATATGGTGGTAAGTGAGTCATTTTTGCAGTTTTGAGCTTCTTTGGGTTGTAGGATTCAAGGTAAAAATGCTGCATTTTTCTTGGCATGACTTGGGGAGTTCATCATTTGTGAATAGATGCAACTTTATGCAGATTTTATTGAGTTTTAATGTGCTAAATGTTGATTTGCAGAATTTGAGTCAAAATGGCATGGGTCACAAATGCTTTTTATGCAGGATCCATCTTCTACAAGCTTGTGTGATGCATTTTTGATGAACTTTGTATATATTGATGTGTTTTTTGTGAAAATTTCTCATGGTTTATGCTTCATGGAATTATATTTCTTCATTTTAGGGTATTTTTCACACTTGCAAATCATGTTCCTTTGCAATCTTAATTTTGTTGAATTGTGCATAAGCAACTGCATAGCTTATGCAATCCTGCATAACCACAATTCTTGCCATTTTTCACCTTTATTGCAAGTGCATAAGGAGAGTGCATAGCTTATGCAACTCTGCATAACCTCATTTTGTCAAATTTCATATCTGTCAAACCTTGCATAAGGTGAGTGCATGACTTATGCACATTTGCATAACTTCAAATCCTTCATTTTCTCTCTCTGCCGAAGTTTGCATAAGGAGAGTGCATGACTTATGCACTTCTGCATAACCAAAAATCCAAAACTCCAATTCTGCCGAAGGGTGCATAAGCAGAGTGCATAACCTATGCACTTCTGCATGACCAGAAACCCAGAAAAATCAAACCTGCCGAAGGGTGCATAAGGAAGGTGCATAAGTTATGCACTTCCGCATGACCAGAAACTCCAAAAATTCAAACTTGCCGAGGGGTGCATAAGCAGAGTGCATAACCTATGCACTTCTGCATGACCAGCAACACAGAAAAACCAAAGTTGCCGAGACCTGCATAAGCAATGTGCATAGCCTATGCACTTCTGCATAACCAAAGATTCTGAATTTCAAAACCCACCGCAGAGTGCATAAGCAGAGTGCATAGCTTATGCACATCTGCATGACCACCAACCAAAGTTCCAAAAATTGCCGAAGACTGCATAAGCAGAGTGCATGACCTATGCACTTCTGCATGACCCAAATTTCTGAAAAACCACCGCGAGAGGTGCATAAGGGGAGTGCATAACTTATGCACTCCCGCATGACTTCGCTCCTCAAAATTTCAAGACCAGCCGAGACTTGCATAAGGAGAGTGCATAACTTATGCACTTCCGCATGACCAAAAAAAAAAATAAATAAAAAAAAAAATTTTGCAAATATTTTACATAGCCTATGCAACCCTTATTGCCACTTATGCAGCACCGCATGGCTTATGCACCCTACTTATGCACAAAAAAAAAAAAAAAAAAAAAAAAAAAAATTTTGCAAATATTTTACATAGCCTATGCAACCCTTATTGCCACTTATGCAGCACCGCATGGCTTATGCACCTTACCTATGCACATGCTCTGGACAGCACTTAACTCTGCATAACCTGTGCAGCTTCTTATGCATTCCTTTATCTTGAATTCTCATACCAGGTAACTCTTTCTTTTTGCTCTTCATTTTTTACAATTCCTGGTCAATATTAGTTGCTTTGGGTTTTGGTTATCTGCTGCTTGAGACATTGAGGACAATGTCCAATTTTGAGTTTGGGGGTGCACATTTTGATTTTTGGCTTTACTTTTCACATTTTGAGTATAGGAGCATCTCATTCCATTCCATTTACATATATTGTAAATATTTTACATATACATCCATACACACATATACATAACACATTTACACACACATTATACATCACTTAGAAATTATACACTTTGCACACAAATAGACTTCTTCCATTTAGTTAATGCATTGCTCATTTTTAGGGATCATGCATCATGCATTAAAATCTTTTGCCAAATCCCTTGAGTATTGAAAAGTTGCCTATGAGAGTGATTTGACTTACCTTTAGTTGGGTTTGTGGATTGAAAGTTTCCTAAGAGGTGCAAAGTTTTGAAGTGTCTATCCCTTGCCTATATCTTCTTAGCCAAAAAGCCACCCAACTAGTCCTTTAGAGATTGGAGTGTTTAGAGGGAGTTATTGGATATAAGGTAGTCAAATGATGTCTCACCAATCCTAGAACAAATTTTCTAAACCTTTCAAGGCGAAATATCAGCTTATACTTGAAAAGAGAGATGATTAGGCATTCTTTGATTTAAACCTTCTCATTTTAAACCTTTGGCCCTTTTTTTCCTAATTAAAATTGACCTTTGAAAACCCCTTTGAGCCTTTTTATCCCTAATTTTTCTTGAAATCCTTATTGCTACCTAGCCAATGAACCAAACACTCCAACCATTTTCATGAGAATAATATTGAATATTAGGTACACTCTATAAAAAAAAAAAGAAAAAAAAAAGAAAAAAAAATATACAATAAAAGGGAGAAGAAGTGCTTGTCATCTTTTAAAAGTGCTAGTATATGTGCTTTTCACTATTGTCATTCAAATTGAAAGAAATCCACCCAAAGTATTAAAAGAAATGAGTTTGGGGGTGGCAATTTTAGGGGCAATCATCAAAAGAAAATGCAAAATACAAGTTAAAGTATCAAAATGTCCCTCCATTTTTATCTGTTTTGTAAACTATGCTAGCACTTGACAATCCTCATTGTGTATTTCTCTCTCCCATATATAAAAAAAAAAGAGAAAAACAAAAAAATATATAATAAGAAGTGTACCTTATGTTTAAAAATTGAAAATATTCTCATGCTTTGAATACTTTTTACCCATCTTTCTTCTTAGCCTCATTTTGAACCCCATGGCCCCATTACATCCCTAAAAAGACCTTTGATCTCTTGATAGTACTTGCTACATTAGTGGAGATAGGAGTAGGGAATTTGCCTATGGGATTGGAAAATCATCCATTCATTCATTTAATTCCATCATTCTATATAGAGACACTTTGACTATTGATTGTTCTAGAAGTCCTTTTGAGTATAACTCTCTTTTAATTGGTTGGTTTGGGGATTTTGAATGATAATTGACTTGATGGCTAAGCGGTGAAAGCTTGGATAAGCATTAGATTCTTTGCATTTTGAAGGATGGGTATATGGATTGTTGGTATGGCTAAAGGTGTGTTTAGTTACTTTAATAGGTAATTTTCATAGCTCTTTGGATAAGGCACCCCTAAAAACTTTGCATCACATTCTAAAGTTTGCTTGAGGACAAGCAAAAGCTTGAGTTTGGGGGTATTTGATGCATACATTTTGCATAGTCATTTAGGTTTAATTTTATAACCATTTTTATTTGATTATTAGCCATTTTTAGCTAATTTCATTAGTTAATTAGTTAGTTTTTCATAGTTGTCAATTTTGCATTAATTTGTAATTTTTACTTTGTTTTGTAGGAAAAATGGTGTTTTTGAAGGAATGAAGAGAAATTTTGCCATTGAGGAGGGTCTTTACACCAAAGATGTCAAAAATAGGTTTTCAAGCTGAATTATGCATTGACCAAATTGTGCATAACTTGTCGCATAAGCTATGCAGATCTGCATAAGGAGAAAGATCACTGCTCAGAACCAAATGAAATGTGCATAAGGAGACAAAGATAGCTTATGCACATTCTCGCCTCCCTTATGCACCTTCACTAATTGTGCATAACCTATGCACCAAGTCATGCGCTTCGCATAAGTGACTCAGAACCAGCTAAAATCGCATAAGGGATCGCATAACTTATGCATCCACTTATGCATCCATAAAGAGTTCATTAATGAGTCGCGTAAGATTCCCTCAATCAATTCCTCCTAGAACATACTATTTTAGGGCTCCATGTCAGAAAAATGCTATAAATAGTCCCATTTTCTCATTTTAGAGAAGAGGCAAGGAGAAAAGAAGAAGAGGAGAAGAGAGGCAGAATTTGAGGAGTCATTTTCACCTTCCACACCATTTTTAACCAAGATTTGCAGATTTCTTCCTTCCTTTACATTTTTCTACATTTCTAGTGTTTAATTTCTTACTTCGTAGCTTAGATTAAAGCTTTATTTCCATTTAAACTCATCATATCTTGTAATCATTATGGATAGTGAGTAGTTTACTTTTGATTCTGGAGTAAGGGATGTAATATTTTAGTTATTTTTGTGGATTTGAACTGGGTTAGTCCCAATTTAATGAATTTATGAGGTTTAATCCATTTCTTGTGTGCTTATTCACATGCTTAATGAAGGGCCCCATTAAGTTATGTTCTTAATCCTTGGTTGAAGCAATCAAAGGAGAAAACTAAGTGATAGTTAATCAAAAAATTGGACTTAATTAACTTAGATCTAGAAATAGACTAAGAGTTAAGAGGGTTTTAATAGATTGATTAAAGAACCTAATGGGTCTTGGTTAATTTTAACTCCACGAAAGTAGGATTAAGTTAATTAAGGCACTCTTTGTCTCACTCGAAAGAGTTTTCAAAGGATTTTAGAATTAATCTCCTTTAAACCCATAAATTTCATGGATTGGGCTAGCTAGGGAAAATCCCAAAATAGCTTGAATATGAAATCCCGAACTCCGGAATCGCCTTTTTATCATTGTTAATTTCTAATCGAATTTAATTACTTGCCATTTTGAATATTGCCATATTTGAACTTGCTTACTTCAATTTGATGCAATTTTAGTTTAATTAATACATTGTTGAATAGAATATTAATTTTGCACATTTAAATTGCATATCCCATTACCCATTAATTTACTACTTTAAATACTTCGATTTAGTCAACTTTTATATCAAAAATTCAATCATTAACACGACTCCTCGTGGGATCGATATTTTTCTATACTACTTGTACGACCCGTGCACTTGCGGTTGGGACGCATCAAAGGACATAGCTGACTATGTGACTAAATGCTTGACATGTCAGCAAGTTAAGGCAGAACATCAAGTTCCATCGGATTTGCTACAGCCTATACGCATACCTGAATGGAAATGGGATCGAGTCACCATGGATTTTGTAAGTGGTCTACCTCTCACCCAAAAGAAGCATGATGCAGTATGGGTGATAGTAGATAGATTGACGAAGTCAGCACACTTTCTGCCAGTTAGGACTGACTACTCACTGGAGAAGTTAGCAGAATTGTATATCAGTGAGATAGTTAGACTGCATGGAATTCCACTTTCCATCATATCTGATCGAGACCCAAGGTTTACATCGAGATTCTGGAAGAAGTTGCATGAGTCCTTGGGTACACAACTCCACTTCAGCACAGCTTTCCATCCTCAGACGGATGGGCAATCAGAAAGAGTAATCTAGGTAAACAATTGAAACCAATTAAACTAATACACATATTGAACTGAAATGGTAATAATAATGTGAAATATATGTCAGGTCCTTGAGGATATGCTGAGGAGTTGTGTCATTGAGTTTGAGGGAAGTTGGGATAGATATCTTCCACTGGCAGAATTTGCATACAATAATAGCTACCAAGCTAGCATCCAAATGGCCTCGTATGAAGCACTGTATGGGAGGAAATGTAGAACTCCAGTGTGCTGGACTGAATTGGACAAAGACAAACTAGTAGGGCCAGACCTGGTGAAACAGACTGAGGAGAAAGTAAAACTAATCAAAGCCAATCTGAAGGTTGCCTCAGATACACATAAATCTTATGCCGACCTGAAGAGAAAAGAAATAGAATATACGGTTGGTGACAAAGTGTTCCTCAAGGTGTCACCATGGAAGAAGGTACTGAGGTTTGAAAGAAAAGGTAAGTTGAGCCCTAGGTTCATTGGCCCATATGAAGTCATTGAACGTGTGGGACCAGTAGCTTACAGGCTAGCTTTACCACCAGGGCTGGACAAGATCCATAATGTATTTCACGTGTCTATGCTAAGAAGATACTGCTCATATCCTTCACATGTCATCTCCATGGAAGAAATTGAAGTACAACCGAATTTGACATATGAAGAAGAACCCATACGGATCCTGGCTCGGGAAGTGAAAGAGTTGAGAAATAAGCAGATTCCACTGGTGAAAGTGCTTTGGAGGCACCACAACACCGAGGAGGCAACTTGGGAAAGTGAAGAGACGATGAGGCAACAGTTCCCTCAACTATTTGCATCAGGTAAATTTCGAGGACGAAATTTAAATTAGAGGGGAAGAGTTGTAACACCCTCACTGTAGCAATTCCGTACATTCTACTGTTTCGATGATAGGTGTCGGTCTGGATAGCTAGAATGTCTGGAAAAATATTTAAACTAAAGTGAGGAACCATAATTAACTCAAATATTAATAAGAAAAATTTAGGAAAAATTTTAGAAATAAAATACAACCAAGTTAAATGAGCCGGTGCCCAAGCGATGGGTAACCTAGTAGGAAGTTGCGGTTCTCGCAACTAGGAGCCCTAGACCTAGGGGAAAATTCATAAAATAATTTTTGGGACTCCAGAGAAGGGTCATTGAGGTTTCTATGGCATTAGAATGCCAAGAAAATACTTAGAAAATTTTTTCAATCAGTACAGACAATTTTAGCTCGTTAAGCCAAACGGGCGGCATTTTAGTCATTTCGTCTTCAGAGATGATTTTTTGCCGACTTGTCCAGTTAAGTAAATAATTATTATAATATAAAATGCGAATAAATATTGCTAAAAATTGAATTGAAAATGAGTTGAGAAAAGAAGAAAAGAAAATGAAAGAAAATACTTAATTATGATATCATATGATGTCTTTAAAAAGAGCTCCACCAATCATCTTTTAACAAGCACCTTTAAATCAATTAAAAAGGACAAAAAGGAGTTAAAAATTGAAAAAAATTTTCTGCTCATCTCCTTCAATTTCCGGCAGCCCCTCTTTCCCTCACTATCTCCATTAAAGCTTTCTCTTTTTCTTGCTAAAACCTCACCCTTTACACCATAAAGCCTCATCCTCACTTCACTAAAATTTATCCTCACACCCTAAATCATATTTAGACAGCCATTAGAGGGAGAAATCTTGAAGATTGACAAGCTCAAGTGGGAGCTTTAATAAGGTTAGTGTCCAATATCTTCCTCTCTCTTTAAATTCATGACTAGAAAGTTAATTTAACTTGAAATTTATAAGAAATTCAAATGAAAACCTTTGATGTACTCACTTTATATTTTTGGCAGCCATGGATTTATTAGAGTTTTGATAATTTCTTTGGATTAAATGAGTATATAAGCTGCCCTTGATATGAACTTAACATTTAGCACATTGAATTGTAGGTTAATGGAAGAGTAGAGAAATTGAGAATTTAGGGTTTTGAGCAAATTAGAGTTTAGCTCCTATAATGGTGTAGAAACATTTTAATGGTCAATTAGTGACCATTTGATTATTGGTAAACAAGAAATGAAGTGTGTTTAGTGATGGGATTTAGGTTTAGTGTGGTTGCCCTAGGTGACCTGCAGAATTGGACATGAGTCCAGCAGGTTTAGGCAGCCATAACTTGAACTGTAGAGGTTCAATTGGTGCAAGGTAAATTGGACATGAAACTAGACACATAATGGCACAACTTTGGTGAAGAAACTATGGCCATAAAACCAAACCAAGTGGACCAATAGCTTGCCCCAATCCTAGTGACCTGCAGTCTGTTTCTGCAGAATGACCAAATGAACAGTGATTGTTCATTTGGCCATAACTCAGTGTAGAATGGTCCAATTGACCTGAAATTTTACCAGCAACAAGTTGAGATATAGACCAAAAACTTTCATGGAGAAACCTAACCCAAATTATGACCAGAACCTATCCAACAAGTGAGTTGCAGTCACTATTCACTGCAATGTAGATATGGTCAGTCTAGAAAAATTCCAATCTGGCTAGTTGTGGTTTTTGGACTATAACTTGAGCTAAAAAACTCCAAATGGAGTGATTCAAAAAAGTAAATTCAACTAGACAAAATAAAAAACAACTTTCATGTTGATCATTTTTCCAAATTCCCACTTCAAAAATGACTAATGGAACAATAAAGATAAGGTATGAAAACTGAAAATTCTGCTCAATTAACTTTAAGCTTAGAAATGGTATTGGCAACCAATACCAACAAATTTTGAATGCAAAATGTGGTATGTTGGGAGTATTAAAACCAATGTACCTATTGTCTATGCAAAATTCAACATTTTGGTTGACTAATGAAGTGAATAGTAACACCAAAACTTGAAATTAAAAAATTATAAAATTCAAAAGTGTAAAATGCCCTAGTATACCTAACAAGATTGGTTTGGATAGTTTGGCATGCCAATAGGGTTCAGTTAGCAGTACTGCACATGGCATTATGCCATTCTGTGATTTCATAGCTTTTAGCCATTCTGACATTATGTTGATACTTGGCCTTGTGCCTAATGTTATTACAACTTATTAGCTATTCTGTTGCACACCGGGAGACACATATGTGACCGATGGTGTGACGGCCCGAGGTACTTGATACCCAGTGCCAGTTTACCCGTTTATCCAGTGCAGTCATCCAGTATAGGTTACTTGGGCAACCAAAAATGAAAGTGGATAAATTTAATGAAATAATGAATATAACCAGTACAAAATAAGTACGACTACAAATACTCATCGAAAATTTATTTGCAATGAGACATCAATACATTCACTGCATATTTATTTTATGTTATTTCTTTTTATTTTATTATTGGCACCACTAAGCATTATTGCTTAGCACGTTGCTTTTGCCACGCGTAGTTTCTGGAGATACTGACCGAGAGCCCAGTAGACCACAGACTGGGTGAGACCTCCTGCAGCTCTGCATAGTGTCCGTGTCACCTCACCATCTTCAGTGCATTGGTAGGACACTAGGTTTCATTTTGGTATTTTGTAACTAACTTTTATTTTCTCTTGTGTAATTGAGACTTATGTAATGTATTTTGATGTTAATGTAAATAGTGGAAATTATGTTTATGAATGGAAAATTGAGTATTTATTTATTGCTTGTATATGAATACCATGAGAAATGAATGATTGAGAAATGGAAATGTTGTTGAAAAATATTGAGATTTTGATGATGAAATGGAGTTTGGGATTGGTTGAAAATTTTGGAAGTGTTTTTCACAGGTTCCGAAGAACTGTTTTCTCCATTTTTAGCCGGTACTCTGCCAAATTTTTTATAAAATTTTCGGAACCTCAAATAAATTATAATTTCAATAAATGACTTAAATGAATTATATTTCATAAATTTTACTTCATAACTATGAAAAAAAAAACAAAACAAAAAATAATAAATTAGGAAAAAAAATGATTGAATTAAAATAGGGTGTTCCGATACACTACGTGGCATATCTTGCTCGGCTACACTGTAGACGGGTAAGGGGTGTCATACCTATGTTGGGATGAAGTAGGTGAAAGAAAGATGATTGGGCCAAAAATTATTCAGCAGACAAAGGAAAAGATCAGATTGATCAAAGATCGACTCAAGGCTACATCAGACCGTCAGAAGTCCTATATTGATCTGAAGAGAAGAGTTATTGAAATATGCAGCGGGTGATAAGGTATTCCTCAAAGTTTTTCCTTGAAAGAGGATTATGAGATTTGGCAGGAAGGGGAAACTGAGTCCTCGCTTTATCGAACCATATGAGGTTCTAGAAAGAGTGGGTCCTTTGGCATATCGGTTGGCATTACCTCTAAAGCTAGAAAGGATACACAGTGTCTTCCATGTGTTCATGTTAAGAAGGTACAGATCTAACCCATCTCATATTCTATTAGTTGAAGAGGTTGAGGTAAATCCAGACCTTTCATATGAAGAAGAACCCGTAGAGATTCTGGCACATGAGGTGAAGCAGCTAAAGAACAAACAGATTCCCTTGGTTAAAGTGCTGTGGAACCATCATCCAGGCCAGGAAGCTACTTGGGAACGTGAAGAGGACATGAGGAGACAACACCCACTGCTGTTCAGAGACTGATGTCAGGTAAAATTTTGAGACGAAATTTATTTTAAGGGGGGGGGAAGAATTATAACAGCCTTATGTTCGGTAGTGCATTCTACTGTTCCGGTGATCAGTGTCTATCTGGGCAGCTAAGATGCCTAGAACTACATTTAAATGTTAGTAAGGAGACATAAAATAATAAAATACAAGAAAGGAAAATACAAGAAAAATAAAGGAAAAATAATAGCAATGAAATGTAACCAAGTTAAACGAGCCGAAAACCGTAGCGATGGGTGACCGCACTAGGAAGTTCGGCGTAGACCGTTGACTACTCCTAGACCGCAGGGAACCCTGGAAAATATTTTTAAGACTTAAATAAACATCTATTGAAGTATAAATGACATTAGAAATTTCAAAGAAAAATTAATTAATTAGTGCAAAGAAAAACGAGAAATCAAAAAACCGACAAAAGTCAGTGTTACCGAAAAATTAGGAATATAATCCGAATAGGGGAATTGTGGTCAATTGACACCCCAAGTTGACTTTTAACCTCAATGTCCATTAAAAATAAGTAGTATTACACTTTGAAAATATCATGAAAAATGAAAATATAGTACATAATGTAAATAGTGGAAGTAATGAGGCAAACTTGCAAAATTTGGAAACTTTGAATAAATAAATCATTTCCTAAAGTTAGTGCTCCACTAACTTACATTGTGGGACACCTTATTAAGCATTTGGACAGATTAAACTTTATCTTCAACCTCAATTCATAACCAGCCGAAACCAACTCCCATGGAAGCTCCCATGGCCACCCCATCTTCCACTTTCATCCGCCCATGATCAAGCTTTGTTCTTCCTAAATTCCTTCACTAAAGTTGGACTATACAACTTGGCAAAGAGTGTGGCAGCAAAAAGGGAAGGATTCGAAGAAGTTTTAACAAGCTTCAAAAGAGGTAAGTGCTTGTTTTCCATTGTTTCTTCATTAAAGTTGTAGTAGAGGTTGCGGGTTATTAGATTATGGAAGAAATTATGAGATTTGGTGAGTTATTAAAGTGTACCATTTTGGGCAGCCATGGAAGTGTAAGGTAAGTGGTTTGTTCTTATATGAATTTGATGGATAATGAAGTTAATTAGAGTGCTTATATGTATAGGAGTGATTTACCATGTATAAAGTGTGATTGTAAGTTGAAAAGTAAAAATGGAAGTTTGATATGTATGTGTATTGTTTTGGTAGCCTCATGATGAAGATTGAAGTTCATAAATTCATGAAAAGGTTGTTGAATTATGGTACTAAAAGTGGCAGCTTATGTGTATAATTGAGTAGAGAATAAATGTGTAATTTGATGATGGAAGTAATGTGTAATAATTAGGAGTGTTTATGTGTATATATTGTTGGGTTTGGACTTTGTGAAATATGATTGCATTTGGTGTATTGTGAAGTTGTTGTATTCTATCCAAGTTGACCTATAATGTAAAAAAATGAATGGTTATGGTTAGTATCAAATGCAAAATGGTTTGGAGAAGTGAGGATATAGTTGGTGAATGTGCGTTTGGTTTGGTGTTTGAAAGGCATGTAGAGGGCAGTGTGCAAATGAGCCTATAACCCTAAGTGTGTGACTCCAATTGGTATGAGGCCAATTAGAGGTGAAACTAGGAACAAAATGTGCCAACTTTCATGAAGAAAGCCTACCTAAATTCTGCCCAAAAAGTGATATGAGAATTGACCAAATCCGGATTAGTGACTTTGCAAACCTGAAAATTGACCATTTGGACAGCAGTCAGTGTTTTGGCCATAACTCACTCAAAACAGGTCCAAATGACCTGAAATGTTTACCATGGATAGCTTAGATATAGAAATACAACTCTTATGAAGACACCAAAATCCAAAAATGACCATAAGCAAGTCAAAATGCTTGCAAAATTTGGGAATAAAAATTGCCAGAACCGGAAATGACCTAAAAATGACCTAAGTTTGCCATTTTAGTGCAATTTGACCAACAATAGTAAAATGACCATAACTTGGTCTAGCAAACTCCAAATGACCTAAAATTTGTGGCAAAAGTTCACTAAGACATAGACCTACAAGTTTGTAAGTCGGACCAGAAATCAAAAACTGAGGGAACTAGGTCATCCGGCTAGGTCAAAATAGCATACCGAAATTTGATAAATTACAATAAAATGCAATACACTTAAATATGGAATTGGTAATGTAACACCCCTCACCCGACTACAGTGTAGCCGAGCAAGGCATGCTACAATTGGTGCCGGAGTACCCTAACTTATCTTACTTTATTTTTTTCTAAATAATTTTGAATTCATTCAATTTAGTATCAATTATTTTTCGACGGAGAAACCAGCGGAGTTTCCCCTATTTTATTATCGTTTGGCGTATTTCAATATTCACCTATTTGAAATTCAATTCAACAATATTTCTAAAATAAAATCTTATCCATGCTAATCATAATTATCTCATCAATCATTCTCATAATTTTCTCATATTTCAAATCTCATCCATACATTTCAATTTCATAATCATTTCCATACATTTCCATTCATACTCAATTCATATGTAAACATTCTCAAATTACATAAGCCAAAATTTCAAATTTCCTTAATTTACATAATTTACAAAATAATTACAAAATTTCATAATTTACATAATATATAAATTAATTACATATGAAAAAGCTAATTAATTAATTTACATCGCATTCCTATTAATTACCTGTTCATAATCTACATTATAATACAATATCTGGCATTTTATACAAAATACAAAATATGATCTATATGGGCCCTATCTACATGAATTGCTGAGGAGGTGACAAGCATTGACACTCTGCAGATCAAAACTCCCAAAATTCCCAGTCAAACGTCCATTGGATTCTAGCTTCAATACCTGCGCGAAGGAAACAATTCCATCGCGCTAAGCATTGCTGCTTAGTGGTGCAATAATATAACAAGGAAATAATATACAAATAAAGATAGAAATAAAACATAATTCAAATAATTAAGATTTATTTATACTTCACATCCGGTTTCTAAAATTTAATATGTTTTATTCTAATTTAGTCTTCTTTGAAAGTGTTTATTTCGCCAATGTACAGTAATAATGTACAAAGAAAAATGATCTGAAAATAATAAATTTATGCTTATATTATTATATAAGTCACATTTGCAATATTTATTTATTTTAAAATTTTCTTGGCTAATCTTTTAGCATTTTCTCTATACTTGCTAGGTTGTCTCAGATTATCTCATAATAAGTAAATTTTAATATCTGTCCAGTTCATTTCGATTCTTTCTAATAAATAAATATCCTAATTTATTTTAGGTCATCTTACTCATTTATTTTATTTAATTTCTAATATTTTTAATTGTAATATTCTTAACTTATCTCAATAAATTTCACTGCCCAAGTAACCTATGACAGGCTGACTAAACTAGATAACGGGTCGTTGGCACTGAACACCGCGGTGCCTCGGGCCGTCATACCATGGGACGCAGAACGTCAACCACGTATGCAGTCAGTATGGCTAAAAAGCCATGATAACACATAATGGGGCATAAAAGCCATGAATCTTGGCATAAAGCCATGAATACGGGCATAAAGCCATGAATATGGGCATAAAGCCATGAATACAGGCATAAAGCCTTTCGCAGTACTGCTAAAACAATACCCTATTGGCATGCCAAACTATCCAATCTGACACACATGTCTAGGCAATACAAGGGCACATAATATCATTAAATATTAATATATTGTGTTTTATGATTTTATTATTTCATGATAAATTTCATAATTTATACATTCATCATAATATTCATACATTCCTTACATCATTCATATTGATCACAATTCATAACAATAGTGTTCATATACCATTGTACTCAAAACGTTCTTCCTTTCTCTTATAAAGAAAACTAATGTTCCATTCATATTTTTATGTGATTCATTTATTCATTAAAATATTTATATGGATTCATAACTCGTACAAGGTGTTATTATCTTATTTGTAATGGAAACATAAATCCTAATGTAAACCTCATCCCATTTATACTCAACAACCCATCTAGGTTAATTTCATTTCATATTCAAGTGGTATCGCTCATGTTTTATTAGACCTACTAGTAATGGGAATACAATTCTTAACTATATACTCACATAACTTAAATGTTTATTAAGTCATTTAGGTGAATTACTATTTCTATTCCAAGTAATCCATGAATGTTTTATGGATTCCAAATTTCATACCTTAATTTCCTCCACCAATTTAGTTATTATACTTTGTGTCTTTGTACTACTATTCACATTACTATTCACTCAAATTGTTGAATTTTTAATACATAATAAATTTATTGAACCTAAGTTCTCCAAGATACCACATTTTGCATTCAAAATTTATTGGTATTGGTTGCCAATACCATTTTCAAGCTTAATATTAATTGGGCAGAATTTTCAGTTTTCATGCTTTGTATTTACTGTTCCATTTGTCACTTTTGCAGTGGGAATTTGGAAAAATGTTCAACATGAAAGTTGTTCCTTATTTTGTCTAGTTGAATTTCCTTTTTTGAATCACTCCATTTGGAGTTTTGTAATTCAAGTTATGGCCTAAAAACCATGACTGGCCGGATTGGGCAGAACCCAAAATTCTGGGTAAAATTGTTTCTGCCAGATTTGGTAACTCAAGTTTGGTTGGCAATTTGACTAGGTTATGGTCATAATTTGGGTCATGTTTCTTCATGAAAGTTGTTGGTCTATATCTCAACTTGTTTCTGGTAAAATTTCAGGTCAATGGGACCTTGCTACATTGAGTTATAGCCAAATGACCAAATACTGTTCATTTGGTCATTTTGCCCAGGCAGATTGCAGGTCACCCGGATTAGGGCAAACTTTTGGTCAAGTTGGTTTGGTTTTCTGGGCATGGTTTCTTCACCAAAGTTGTGCCATTATGCGTCTAGTTTCAGCTCCAATTTGCCTCATACCAATTGGAGTCACACAACCTCAGTTATAGGTCAAGGAATACCCTGGACTCATAGGTCCAAATTTCCTGCATAAGAGAAGCACTCCCAATTTTCAATTTCACCCAACTTCCAAACTTCAATTCACATTTATAACACTTCTAATAGTCAATAATCAACCTCAACATCATCAAATTCAAGTCACAACACAAAATTCCATATTTGAGCAAACCCTAAATCAACTTGCAAAAATTTTAAATTCCAAGAGAATTTCTAGCACTAACCTTATTCCTTAGCTTCACTCAACTTCAATTCAACCTTCTAATCAATCAAAAACTTGAAGCTCCTTCTTGGTCCACCTTGGCTGAAATTCCTCTTGCCCCAAACTCATTTTTTTTTTTGGTTTTCTTGAGTGCTTTCTACTAATTAGGCTTTAGTTTAGGGTGGGCTATAATTTTTCTAAGAAAAATTTGGTTGAGACTTAGGGTTTTAAGGTTTGGATTTTGGGTTTTAATGGAGAATTTTAGAGAAGAAGGGAAGAAGTGGACGGGAAGAAGAAGGGAAAAAATGCAAATTTTTGTTCAATAATTAACCTATATGATAATTAAATATTTAATGGCAATATGGTAAATAAGTAGAATAGCAAATTTGAAATTATTTTGAAGTTTATAATCATTATAATTTGAGTTTTCAATAATTATTTTTAATTTTCATAATTTCAATTAATTAAATTAATTTAGCTTCATTAAATTAATAATCATCATTTTTGGTCAATATTGGAGCCTCAAATTTAATTGACCAAATTTTGCTCTTACCGAGTTGTCAGTTTATCTTTCTTTCTTCTTTCTTTTACTCATTTTTAATTTAATTTTTAGCAATATTTATTCACATTTTGTGTCATAATAAATATTTACTTAACTGGACAAGTCGGCCAAAAATCACCTCTGAAGGCAAAATGACCAAAATGCCCTCCGTTTGGCTTAACAGACTAAAATTGTCTGTATCGATTGAAAAATTTTTCTAAACCTTTTCTTGGCATTCTAATGCCATAAAACCCTCAATGACTCTTTTCTGGAGTCTTAAAAATTATTTTATGAATTTTCTCCCGGGTCTAGTGCTCCTAGTTGCGAGAACCGCAACTTCCCACTGGGTTACCCATCGCTGGGGCACCGGCTCATTTAACTTGGTTGTATTTTATTTCTAAAATTTTTTCTAAATTTTTCTTATTAATATTTGAGTTATTTATGACTCCTCACTCTAGTCTAATTATTTTTCCAGACGTTCTAGCTGTCCGGACCGACACTAGTCACCGGAAAAGTAGAATGTACATAATTGCTACAGTGAGGGTGTTACAGGTAACTTATACCAACAATAAAGGACTATAAAATATGACATATTGGTAACATTAAAATTTATTCCCCTAAAGTGCATTAAGGGTCAACATTATAGGTTGAGTAAGGAAAGCAATAGTATTAAATAAATTGATTATTGAACCTTATTGTTAGAGACAGTTTAAATAAGTACTGAAACATTTTAAATTGTGTGTTTCAGTTAGCAAAGACTCAGGGAAGGGAAAGGAAACACTGAGTCAGGGCCAAGAGGTTACACTTCAGAGGTTTGTGCACAACAATTATTTCCTTTGAATTTTCAATTGAAATAAATTATGACAATTTTTATGTTATTGTTTTAATTTGTGGAAAACTATTTGAATGGAAATTTGATAGATACTTATTGCTTGAAAAATATTGCAAATGGTTTGAAACCACAGCTACCATGTATATTTGATTGAATTCCTCGCTAGCTTGTCTAGTGGGACGAATTGGCTTTGAATTCCCTCTCTGACTGAAGTGTTGAGGTGTGTGTTAGTTGAGGAAGAATAGGATGAGTACTCATATAATTGCTAGCTAGCTATGTTATTCCTCATTAGCCGTTGGCTTTTAGGACAAATTGGACTTTGGAATCATGATTAAGCTGTGTGTGTGCTTTATTGATATTCATTGAGACATTGTGAAATGGAGTTTAAATTCTTTATGATATTCTCTGTCTTTGAATTTAACTATGATTTTAAGTATCCACAGTTTATATGATTTATGGTTCATGGTTTTAAATTGCATTTTCTTAATGTTGTGCACCACTAAGATATTGGCTCAGCGATAGCTTTTTTATTACTGTCACAGGTAGACAGACGGACAGAGCAGCAGAGTAGGCTACTTGTGCTACATTTTGAGATTTCACCGGGTATATTGAGTATACCATATTTTTATAGTTTTTGTTGTAATGTATGTGCTATATATGTATATATTGTACTGGTCTTGAGCAGTTGTAAACTAAAATTATAAATTATTTTGGCCTGTAAAAATATTGTGACATATTTCTCTTATCTCAGCTTTTGGAAACATTGAAAAATTATTGTTGAATTGAGTTGACAAATGTTGAGAAATTTATTGTGTTGAATTGTTATTGGAGTTTGGGATTGAAGAAAATATATTGGAAGTGATTTTTTACGTGTTTTTGAAGAACTGTTTTATTCAAAATACAGATGGCACTCTGTCAAAATTTTTACAGAAATTATTGCTACTTCAGATTTGTTAATTGGTTCACTTCAGTTAAAAAAAAAAAAATTTAACACCTATCAAAAGTGCTCACCACTGTAAAAAGAAATAAGAAAAGGTTTAAAATCCCTTGTAGTGTATTTAATGGGTTATCAGTAGACGTAGTTTGGTAATTCATTAGGTATACTACGGGATCATGTCATGCCTTACAGAGGGGTAGAGTGTGACATTGGCAATGGAATTTACAGAAGTTAATAAAATTAATAGTTATGCATGAGATTACTATTCTAAATGCTATGAAATATTATACAAATGTACTTAAAAACATCCATATAATACAAGTGTATCAAATACCCTCAAACTCGAACTCTTGCTTGTCCTTAAGCAAATCAAAACTCTTTTTAGAACACTTTTTAGGGAAAAACTTAGAAACATAACCATAGACTCAATATGCACACAATTGAACTCTTTCAACCTTCATACCAATTCCCTTCCTTCAAGGCATAAGGGCTTTAATAGTTACTTGCTTAAACCTTCACACTTTTCATGGAGTTTTAACTAGTTATTCCTCTATGCAAGGCTATTAATAAGTCACAAATAACCTGTTTTATTAGGATAGACTTGAGAAACACTTACTCCCCCAAATTTACCTTTATTATGGATAATTGTGATGGAGTATTCAAATTCCAACTTCATATGCATATCTCAATTTCCTATCTCCACTAATGTAGCATACACTTTTCAAAAGATCAAAAGGTCTTAAAAGGGTTGTAATGGGGCTAGAGGATAATGACTTGGCTGCCAATGAAAGGTTTTTAGGGAATGCAAATATGATGATAGTATGTATGCATAAAATATCAAGTATACTAAGTTTATTCATTGATTTTATATGGAGAGGAGGGGGCTTTTAGGTTTTTTTTTTTATTTTATTTTTTTATTTTCTTATAGTGCCAAGCTTGCTTCCATGATACTTATCTTGGGACTTTTTCTTCTCTCTCTCTTTTTTTTTATGTCCCTTTTGTCCTCTCCCCCAAACTCATTGTTTTTGCTGGGTTGGAAAGGTAAATTTATCTTTGATTTCAATTGCACACTTGCACTTTTTCTTGAGTTCTACATCCTCTTTCTATTTTTCCTTTTTTTTACACTTAATATACTTTCTACTTATACATTTAGCTTCCTCAAAAGGGTATGGTAGGTGTTTAGGCTAGGGGTTAGGTAAATAATATGGATAAACAATAAATTTTTAAGGGATAGATATAGGTTTCAAATTGGGTACAAGAGATATATATTTTAATTTAGGGTGGCTAAGGCTTAGTGGGGCTATATAAAAAAAAGTTAAATCATTTCTTCATCAAGCATATTGTAACACCCTCACTTTAGCTAGTCTGTGCATTTGACTGTTTCGGTGATTAATGTTGGTCCAGACACTCAGAATGTCTGGAACTATATTTAGACTAGAGTGAGGACACATAAATAATTCAAATAAATGTAAGAAAAATGAAGGAAAAATTTTAAAAATAAAATACAATAAAGTTAAATGAGCTGGCGCCCCGGTGATGGGTGACCCTAACAAAAAGTAGCGTTGAAGACAGCTAGCAACCCTAAACCCGAGGGGAATCCGTGAAATAATTTTTGGGATGCCAGAGAAGAGTTACGGAGCCCTAAGTAGCATTAGAATGCCAAGAAAAGGTTAGGAGAATTTTATCAATCGGTACAGACAATTTTGGCTCCTTAAGCCAAACGAAGGGCATTTTGGTCATTTTGCCTTCAGAGACGATTTTTTACCTACTTGTCCATTTATGTAAGTGAATTATATGACATAAAATATGAATAAATATTGCTAAAAATTAAATTAAAAATGAGTAGGAAAGCAAAAAAAAAATGAATAAAAATTAGAATTATGACATAAGATGATGTCATTTAACATGCCTCCATCAATCACCATTCAACAACACAATTAAAATTCTTTAAAAAGGGAAAAATGAGTCAAATTAAGAAACCAATTTCTGGTTTCTTCTTCCTCATCCAGCCATTACTCTTTCTTCCCTCTCCCTCTATTTATCTTCAAAATAAGCTTCATTTCCCACTTCAATTCACCCACCAAACCACCATAAAACCTCATATTGTCTTCACAAAAATTGACCCTTACCACTAAAGTAAGACTTGGATAACAAAAAGAATTGGAAATCAAGAAGTTTTGGAAGTTGGGAATTGCTCACAAAGAGGTTAGTGCCATATTTCTTGCCTTTATTCCCTTTTAAGCATGAATTCAAGTTAAGTTAGGTTAGAAATTGATGAAAAATGAAGTAAATATGCATGCTTAGGTTTCATGGAATTTTGGCCAGCCTTATAGGAGTGAGAGTTTGAGGGTTTTGATGGATTTGAATGGTTTAGAAATGGTGTTTGATTTGTAGACATCAATTAGAAATTGATTAGTATGCCTAAAGTGATATGTGTTGTGTAAATCTTAAATTGGAGCTAGGGTTTGATATAAAAATTAGGAATTTAATGATATGTTGGTAAATTGTTGATGTTGAGACCAGTTATGGACTAATTGAAGTGCATGGAATGTGATTTGTGGATGGCAGTAGTGTAGGAAGGTGGTATTGGAAGTGTTGTTTTTGTGCAGGGAATTTTGAACCTATGAGTCCAGTGTGTTTAAATGAACATAAGTAGAGCTACATAGCTCCAATTGGTGTGAGGCCAATTGGAGATGAAATTTAAGACCTTAAGCCACATTTTTGATGGGGAAACCTTGCCCAGAAAATAAACTTAGAATACCCTAAAAATTGCCTCAATCCGGGTAACACACAAGCTGTCCCTAGAAAATTACCAAATGAAGCCATAACTCAGTGTAAAAATATCCAAATGACCTGAATTTTATATCAATTGAAAGATTAGACAATTTAGAACAACTTTCATGAAGAACACAAAATCAAATTCTAAACCTAACCAATTCAAATTGCTAGTCCAAGTTAGGACACCAAATTTGGCAAAACCAAATTGCCCAAAAATTCTGAGTATAGGTCAATCCGGCCAGTTATGGTAAAATGGCCATAACTTGAGCTACAAAACTCTAGATAGAATGATTCAAAAAGAAAATTAAAGAAGACATATAAAGGAACAACTTTGATGAAGAAAAGTTTACCAAATTCTCACTGTAGCTTAGACCAATGGAATAGTAAACATAGGACCCAAAAATTGAATTTTTGAAAATACTTTTAGGAGGCTTTGAATTGCAATTGGCAATCAATGCCAACAAACTTAGAACAAAAAATATGGTATAAATATGTATCAAACATTTGTGTACATATTATGAATTAAAAAGTCAACCTTTTAAGGGAAATGGTCAAGTGAATAGTAACTACCAAAAACTTAAGTTGCTAATGGGTTCAATGGTACCCCACTTGAAGGACTTAATGCATACCTAAATTATGAGAACAGATAGATGAGAATTGTATTCTCATCACAAATAGAACTTAGGAGACATTGTTAATATATTTTGAACTATGGTTTGGAAATCAACATAATTGAAAATATTGAACCTAGGGACATGTAAAATGATGTAATAAATTAGATAAGGAATTAGAAAGGAAAAATAGATGATATAATTGATAAATTGTGAATTATATAAATGATATTCATGACTAGATGCATTAGATGAAAATGAGTCTAGATATTGTATTTCCACTAGGAAATAAAGTTTAGAATGTTACAACAAATATATATAATGGAATATATAATAAAATAATTTTTATAAATTGTGATTATATGAATGACATAATAAATGAATAAATGAATCATATTAATATATGAGTGAGACATTAGTTCTCATTATTGTGAAAAGGACTAATACTTTGAGTACAATGGTATAGAAGGATAATTGATGTGAATTGCGACATATGAATGATCAAATGAATGTATAAATTATAATTGGAATTTGTGATGAAATAATGAAGTCATAAAACACAATATATTAACATTTAATGGTACTATGTACCCATGTATTGCCTAGACATGTGCGCCAGATTGGATAGATTGGCATGCCAATAGGGTATTATTTTAGTAATACTGCGTAAGGCTTTATGCCTGTATTCATGGCTTTATGCTCGCACTTAAGGCTTTATGCCCCCTCTCATGGCTATATGCCCGCACTCATTGTAACACCCCTATGTTCGGTAATGCGTTCTACTGTTCCGGTGACCAGTGTTGTCCGGACAGCTAGGATGCCTAGAATTACACTTCGATATGAGTGAGGAGACATTAAATAATGAAATACAAGAAAAGAAAATACAAGAAAAACAAAGGAAAAATAATAGTAAAGAAATGCAACCAAGTTAAGCGAGCCGGGAACCCTAGCGATGGGTGACCGCACGGGGAAGTCACGGCATAGACCGTTGACTAGCCCTGGACCGCGAGGAACCCTGAAAAATATTTTTAGGACTTAAATAGACCCCTATTGAAGTATAAATATCATTAAAAATATTAAATGAAAATTAAATAATTAGTACAAAGAAAAGTGAGAAATCGAAAAACGGACAAAACCCGGTGTTACCGAAAAATTAGGAATGCAACCCGAACAGGGGCATTGTGGCCATTTGACACCCCGAGTTGTCTTTTGACCTAAATGTCCATAAAAAATAAATAATATTACACTTGGAAAATATAATGAAAAATTAATTTAGGGGTACCTAATGTAAATAGCAAAAATGGGGAGTTAAATGTGGGAAATTGAAACTTTTGAATAAATTAACATTAAACTTGCAATAGTGCTCCACTAACTCATTAAAGTGGACCATTTAATCTTCATCTTGGACTATCAGATTGTCATCTTCCTCATTTCTCAAAATTCAGCCAAAAATGGAGAAGGGAAGAACTCCATTGCCGCATGGTTTTGGAGCTCCATGCAAGGGTGATCCAAGCTTCTTTCTCTCCACTTCCCTTCATTAAAGTTAATCCTCACACCATGGGCAGTAGATAGGCAGTAAGAAGATCAAGTTTTGGTGAAGTTTTGAAGAGTTTCCAAAGTGGTAAGTATGTATTTTTGATTAGTGCTTCATTAAAGTTTGTGAGGAGGTTATGGGTGTTTGATTTATGGAGAAATTTTTGAGGTTTGATGTTGAATAGGAGTGTGTACTTTTGGCAGCCATGGAAACATCTTGAAGGCAGTTTATTTGTGCTTGTAAATGGTGAATTAAATGATTGATTAAATGTATATTGTGTAGGAAATTGTTTGGGTGATGTATACTTAGTATATGTAAATGTAAAATGAAATTTAAAGCTTGGAAAGTAATGGAATGTAAGTGTACCATTGTGGCAGTTTGCTAACTCTTGAAGAATGCTGGAATTCATGCTTGGTTTATGGAATAATGATGTTAAAATGTGTTGGTTGTTATGGTAGTTTGAGTGTGTGTAAGGTAGTGTGAAGTGGGACATGTAAATGAGCATAAAAAGGTGATTGAATTATTGTAAATTGGATTGAAAAATTCTGCACTTGTTGGTGTATGTTGAATGTAATTGTAAGTTGCCAAAATGACCTATAATTTGTTGTGAATTATGTTTAGGTTGTGGTACAACCAGAATTGATTTGAATGTTAAGTTTGGTGAGTGTTAAAAGTGATGCTTGATGTGTATGCAAGAAATGCAATAAGGCAGTTTGAGTTTTAGGCCTATAACTTTAAGTGTGTGACTCCAATTGGTATGAGACCAATTGGAGGTGAAACTAGGCACAAAATGTGCCAACTTTCATGAAGAAAGCTTACCAAAATTCTGCTTGCAAGGTAGCTTGAAAAATGACCAAATCCAGATTAAGTGCAAGTAAGGCCTGAAAATTGACCATTTGGGCAGCAGTTAGTGTTTAGGCCATAACTCACTCAAAACAGGTCCAATTGACCTGAAATTTTAACCATGAATAGTTAAGACCCATACCTAGTCTCATGAAGACACCAAAGCCCAGAAATGACCATAAGCAAGTCAAACAGCTTGCACAAGTTCGGGTCCAAAAACTGGCCGAACCTAAAATGACCTAAAGTGACCTAAAATGACCAATTTTGGTACAATTTGACCAGCAATAGTAAAATGACCATAACTTGGTCTACATAACTTAGAATGACCTGAAATTTTGCCCTGCGTTCCATAAGACATAGATCTACAAGTTTGTAGTTTTGATCGAAACTCGAAAACTGAGGGAACTAGGTCATCCGACTAGGTCAAACTAGTATCCCGAAATCCAGCAAATTGCAAGAAAATGCAGTATACACGGAAATGAACTTGGTAACATGTACCAACCCTAAAAGACTATCGAATGTGACATATTAGTAACGTTAAAACCTAATTTACCTAAAACGCATCGAGGGTCGATATATTAAGTTGATTAAGCAAATAATAGCATTCAGTGAATTATTTATCAAACATTATCGTTAGAGACAGTTTAATTAAGTACTGAAACACTACAAATTGTGTTTCTCAGTTAGCAAAGACTCAGGGAAAGGGAAGGAAATACTGAGTCAAGACCAAGAGACAGTTATCAGAGGTTTGTGCACAACTAGTTTTCAACTGATTTGTTTGAATATTACATATGATTAAATGACATATTTTTCTTATGTATTATGTTTAACAAGCATCAGATTTAATTCAATGATTATTGAAAATTGTTATAGTATGTATGAATTTAGCTTTGTGAAATGGTATTTTCACAAGTATTAAGCATTGTTATGGATTGAATAAATTATGTTTTGGAAAATTGTGATAGAACATGTTTTGAATTGTGATGGTAAATTTCATGGAAAAATGCAAATTTATGATTTGAATTATGATGAGCATAAAAATTATTGGATATTGGAATTGAATTTGAATCGAATTATATTGTGATTTATGTTCACTAAAAGGATTGTGATATTGTTTTATATCTCACTATAGATGCTTGACTAGGTTATTACCCGTCTCTCTCATTTGTTGAGAAGACAATGGAGTTAGTTGTGTTTTGATTACCATGGTACGTGCACAGGCTTAGATTTTCCTCTGATTTGAGGTTAGATCTAAGTTTTTTTATCGTTATGGCCCTTGCGGAAGATTCATTATTGTGATGGTACTGTGCACGATGATTCGACCTCCCCGACCATAGGGAGTTAGAATCTGATTCGACCTCCCCGACTATAGGGAGTTAGAATCACATCGAATATGGCCCTTTCGGATTAGTCTTGTATAGTTAGTGAGATAAAGATTGATTTTTCAGATACAACATGATTTTTGAGATACAACATGATTTTTGAGATACATAATGATTTTTGAGATACAGAATGGCTTTTGAATGGTAAAGAATTATGATTTCAATTATGGTTTATGTATAATTGATTTTGTTGGAATTACTTAAATGGATAGTCATGATTTGATAAATTGAATTTTGTGATCAAAGTCATTTATACAAATGATTTACATTATTGGCAATGAATATTTTGAGTTTTGGAATTTGATGAGTATTCAGATTTCCAAATTATTTACTGTAAATTTTGTCAATGTTTATTGTACTATGTTTTAAATTATAGTTGTGCACCACTGAGTTCACCACTCAGCAATAGCTTTGTATGCTGTCGCAGGTAAAAATAGCATAGAGCAGTGAATAAGTTTCTTTGAAAACATATTCAGATCAGCTCCAGGTATATCATAGGTATACCCATGTACATAGGTTTTGATGTATGCATGTAATAATATGTATGTAAATTATTTGAGCAGTTGTATAGAAACTCTTGTAAAACATTTTGGTATGTAATTAAATGTAAATTATTATAAATATAAAGTTGAGATTTCATTTACTTGAATAGTTTTGTATTATAAATTTTGAGTCTTGTAATCAATGAAACGTTTCTTTATGATGAGAGTAGTTTGAAAATGAATTGATTATTTATTGAGAATTGAATTGTGAATTGAAATGAAGTTATTGAAGTTGTATTTGAGAAAACATATTGGGAGCATTTTCTTTTGCAGGATTGAAGAACTGTTTTCTCAAAATACAGCCGGCACTTTGCCGAAATTTCAAAAAAAAAAATTTATAACACCAGATTTTAATCGATGATTTAAATTTCACGAAAATTATTTTAAAATCCCTTGTAGTATATCTAATGGGTTATCGGTAGGCGAAGTACGGTAATTCATTAGGTGTACTACGGGATCATGTTACATCTTACAGGGGAGTAGGGTGTGACACTCATGGCTTTTATACCGGATTATATGTTATCATGGCTTTTTAGCCATACTGACTGCATACGTGGTTGACGTTCCGTGTCCTATAGTATGATGGCCCAAGGCACCACGGTGTCCAGTGCCAACGAGCCGTTATCTAGTTTAGTAAGCCTGTCATAGGTTACTTAGGCAGTGAAATTTATTGAAATAAGTTAAGAATATTAGTAATTAAAAATATTAGAAATTAAAAAAATGAGTAAGACGACCTAAAATAAATTAGAATAGTTATTTAGTAGAAAAAATTAAAATGAATTGAACCGATATTAAGATTTACTTATTATGAAATAAGCTGAGCATTTTAATTATTATGAATGGCACAAACTATTTCTCCATAAGATGTAACATGATCCCGTAGTACACCTAATGAATTACCGTACTTCGCCTACCGGTAATCCATTAAATATACTATAAGGGATTTTAACTCAACTTTCGAGAAATTTAAATCATTGATTAAAATCTGGTGTTATAAAATTTTTCAAAATTTCGGCAGAGTACTGGCTGTATTTTGAGAAAACAGTTCTTCAAAACCTGCAAAGAAACACACTTCCAATATGATTTCTCAAATACAACTCCAATAAACTTCATTTCATCTCACAATTCAATCTCAATAATCAAATCAATTTATTTTCAATCCAACCTCATCATAAAAGAAACATTTCATTAATTACAAGACTCAAAAATTAATATTACAAAACTATACAGGTAAATGAAATCTCAAATTTATATTACAATAATTTGTACCTAATTACATATCAAAATATTTTACAAGAGTTTTTATACAACTGCTCAAATAATTTACATACATATTATTACATGCATACATCAAAACCTATGTACATGGTATACCTATGATATACCTGGAGCTGATCTGAATCTGTCTTCAAAGAAGCTTACTCAACTGTTCTATGCTCTTTTCACCTGCGACAACATACAAAGCTATCGCTGAGTAGTGAACTCAGTGGTGCACAACTATAATTTAAAATCTAATACCATATATATGTTGACAAATTATAACAAATAATTTGGAAATCTTGAACTTCATAAAAATTCCAAAGGCTAAAATAATCGTTGCCAATAATATAATCATTTGTTAAAATAACCTTGATCAAGAATTTCAATTTGTCAAATCACAATTGAACAATTAAAGTAATTCCAGCAATTTATGGAAGTAAATATTAATTTCAATAAAATCAAGTATGCATATATGCCATTTGAAATCAAAATTCTTTACTATTCAAAAGCCATTCTTTATCTCACTAACTATGCAAGACTAATTCGAAAGGGCCATCTTTAGGGTGATTCTAACTCCCTATGGCCGGGGAGGTCGAATCGGATTCTAACTCCCTATGGTCGGGGAGGTCGAATCATCGTACACAGTACACACCACAATAATGAAACTTCCGAAAGGGCCATAATAAATAAAAACTTAGATCTAACCTCTAATAAGAGGAGAATCTAAGCTTGTGCATGTACCATGGTAATCAAAATAAAGCTAACTTCATTGTCTCCTCAACAAATGAGAGAGATGGGTAATAACCTAGTTAAGCATCTATAGTGAGATATAAAATAATATCATGAATCTCTTTGTCTTTTTGTGAGCATAAATCACAACATAATTCCATTCAAAGTCAATTCCAATATCCAATAATTTTTATGCTCATCACAATTCAAAACATAAATTTGTAATTTTCCATGCAAATTGCCCATCACAATTCAAAACATATTCTATCACAATTTTCCCAAACATAATTTATTCAATCCAGAATAATGTTTCATACTTGTTGAAATACCATTTCACAAAGCTAAATTCACACGTACTACAATAATTTCAATAATCATTGAATTAAATCCAATACTTGATAAACATAATAAATAAGGAAAATACATCATTTAGTCATATGAAATTTTCAGAACAAAATCAATTAAAAACTAGTTGTGCACAAACCTCTGATGAGTCACTTCTTGGCCTTGACTTAGTGGATCTTTTCCCTTCCCAGGGTCTTTTCTAACTGAAACACACAATTTAAAGTGTTTCAATACTCATTTAAATTGTTTCTAATAATAAGGTTCAATAATTAAATTTTATTAATACTATTCTTTTCATTAGTCAACCTATAATGTTGCCCTTTAATGCTCACTAGGTGAATTAGTTTTAATGTCACTAATATGTTCTATTTTTCATTCCTCACATGTTGATATATGTTGCCAATTTCATTTCAAAGGTTATTGCATTTTATTGTAATTATTCAGATTTCATGGCCAATGTTTACTGTCTATTGCACCAAGCTACAGTGCAAATTGAATAAATTTCTCTTCATTAAATTGTTTCTCATTGTGTTTTCTTTAATTTTCTTTTTGAATCATGTCATTTGGATTTGTATAACTCAAGTTATGGTCAATTGACCATAACTAGGTCAATTCTGAATTTTGCTTCTTTTACTAGGCAGTTTTAGTATTACACTTTGTCGATTTTATTTGAGTAGGTTGCTGCCATATTTAGGTCTATTACTCTCCATAGGATATGTTACCTATGTCTTATGTTCACTAAGAATTTTTTATTGTAATTTTTCAAGTCTTGTAGAGTTACTTATGGTCAAGTTATTGGACTGGACTCAATGGTCTTGTAGTGACAGGATGTTCAACTAGGGCAGTAGCTTTGACCCAATATTTGAGCTTCTTACATTCATAAGGTGAGGGAGAGGTCTAAAACAAAGTTGAAGGTCTATTTCTTATCTTTCCATAATGGTATGGCTCATTTTGTTTGAAGACTTCTAGTGGGAGTTATACTTAAAACACTTTGCTGAAGTTAATGGTCATTTGAACCATTTCCATATTTGATATGCCAACTTAATCAAGTTAATTGACCGAGTTTCCTAAGTTTCTGGGTTTTTGTCAAAATACCATTATTGTAGACCTATGTCTTAGTGAAAATTTGGCACTGGTTTCATGTCATTTGGAGTTCTATGGACCAAGTTATGGTCATTTTACAATTGCTGGTCAAGTTGCACTTATATTACAAAGTTTAGGTCATTTTTAGGTCAAAGTCAATTCGGCCCGTTTTTGTAACCCAACTTGTGCAAGCATTTTGACTTGGTTATGGTCATTTATGGGCTTTGGTGTCTTCATAAGAGTTGTAGCTATATGTCTAAGCTTTCCATGGTATAAATTTTAGGTCATTTAGACCTATTTTGAGTGAGTTATGGCCAAAATACTGACTACTATTCATATGGTCAAATTCTCGATTCTTATGTTATGCTAATCCGGATTTGGTCATTCTTTTAGGTCACTTTTAGGCAGAATTTGGGCAACAGTTCTACATGAAAGTTGGCCTATTTTATGTCTAGTTTCACTTTCAATTGGCCTCATACCAATTGAAGTCACAACTTTATACTTATAACCTAATTTGTACACTGCCAACAATCACAACCTGCATAAAAGAATTTACACTCTCAATTTGGCAATCCTCCTCCTCCCAATACTTCAATATTCATTCTTGGCACTTCTATATTTATTCAATACAATTCCAGCAAAGTAAATTGGGCAGAATACTCAAGTAATATAGGCTCTCATGGCTGCCTAAAATTGGGCAGTCCAATAACTCAACAATTTTTCAAATTTCTTCACCTAAAATACTCCTCATAACCTCAACACAAACTTTAATAAAGTTAAAGATATAAGGATTTACCTTTAGTTGATCACTTCTCAACCTTCACCAAAGCTCCTTTTCTTGCTGGCTATAGCTTTTCTATGATGTGTGGACAATTTCTTGTGAAAGAATTAGTGGAAATCATGGTGAGATTGAGTGAGATTAAAGCTTGCATGAAGGTGTTTCAATGGAGGTTTGAGAGGAATTTAAATTTGGAAACTTGAGAGGTGAAGAAGATGAATGAAGATAGTGGAAAATTTTGTCCACTTTTGGCTTTTATACCCCCCACTAATAATTAATAAATTATTAAAATAATCAAGTTTTCATTATTTGTAATTAACACCCCATACTCCCTTTAATTACATTTTATACATAAGTTCATTTTTCATGTGATTTTCAAAATTTAATACTATTTATTTTTAATGGACATTTAGGTCAAAAGTCAACTCTAGGTGTTAATTGACCAAAATGACCCTATTCGGTTTGTATTTCCGATTTTTCGGTAACACCGATTTTTGTCGGTTTCTTGATTTTTCGTTTTTCACTATACTAATTCATTAATTTTTCTTTGAAATTTTTAATCTCAATTACACTTTAATAAATTTTTATTTAAGTCTTAAAAATATTTTCCAGGGTTCCTCGCAGTCCAGGGCTAGTCAACGGTCCACGCCGCAACTTCCCAGTGCGGTCACCCATTGCTACAGTTTTTTGCTCTTTTAACTTAGTTACATTTCATTGCTATTATTTTTCATTTATTTTTCTTGTATTTTCTTATTATTTATTTCATCATTTTATGCCTTCTCACTATCACTAAAGTGTAGTCCCAGACATCTTGACTTGTCCGGATAGACATTAGGTCACCAGAGTAGCAGAATGTACTAACTATGTAAAGTGAGGGCATTACAATTCTTTCTCTCTAAATAAAAATTTCATTCTTGAAATTTACAGGATTTATCTGCTACTTCCTTACTTCTTCATTTCCTTGTGTTCTTTCATCAATTTTTAGGTTTGGCTTCTCTCTAGCCTTCACGGCATACACCTATGGTGTCACATTGACTTTGGGCCTTTTGACCATAGCCTTCCATGAAATCTTAGTCATCTCTGCTCTAATTATACCTCACTGGATACTGTGTCCCACCATTGATACGCATCATGTTTGAGTAGAGACATAGCACCCTCCAGGTTCTGTTCTGACCAATTCTCATACTTGTTTTCCTATTTACTTCTCTTTCCATTCCACAACTGAACTTTAATTAGTTTATTTCTCGGTCTTATATTCTTCCTTGACTCAATTCCTTGACTCGACTGTCGAGTCAAAATTTAGCACCTCTTATTATTCCTAATATATCTGCTATACTTCCCTATTACTTTGATTTGGTTCTCTAACCATTCTAGTCAGCACTTTTACTAATATTCGTAACATTTCTTTATTACATTTGAACCAACTATTTAAATTTTCACTTCCATAACTCTTTTATCTATCAATATTGTATAACTTACTTCCTTTTGTACTAAACTACAACATTTCGATATCCTAACTTTTGAGTTTTAAATCCCTAAGTAGGATTTTCCAACTTATTTCTAACAATAAAATTATGTCCTGGCATAACTATACCAAAATAGATGCCGTTGGCAATTATTCTCATCTTGGTGTACTATCTAGTAGTACGTAGCTCTACACAATAATCTCAAGTCAGTACTGTAATCTGCAGCTTGCAGTGCAAACATCAAGAACATTGCATAGTTACTACGATACATCCTAATAGATCAAATTTTCCTATATCATATCTTTCTCGAGTCCACTAATATCCTAAACTTATTCTGATTACAATATCCATTGATAATTACTAACTGTAACATCTTTGCCCTCATTTAGAGCAATTCTATTACGGTAACTTACTTTTAGGTCCTCTTGCCTTACATTAAGTTGGCTCGCTAATTAGCTTTATAATTTACGGTGTGTTAGAAAATACTTTTAGCTAACAATTCTTCCAAAATTAATGTCAATCATACTTGTTATTATAGTTTTTATCCTAAAGGACTAGTCACTGATGCATTAAAATTTATTCCCCTGTAAAGGAATAGCAACAAAACATATAACTCTAACACCAACATACAAATAAGTAGTGTTGGGATCAAATAATAACTAATTATTTCCTCCAAAATTAAGAACTTACCAGTAGCTACATCAAAAGTTTCTGCTCTTTCTTCTTGGCGCATAGTGGACACTTTGACTGGTGCACTACTATGTTCGTGTTGATTCACTGTGTTATGGTTGTGAGGAGTACCAACTCTATTTCTATCTCGACCTCTATTGACTATCTGTGAACTCCGGAGAGCAGGTTGAGGTGCTCTAGTACAATCTCTAATGAAATGTCCATATTCACCACAATTGTAGTAGGCCCCAGTGGCCTTATGACAAATGCCCCCGTGTAACTTGCCACAAACATGGCAGATACGGGCAGAATAGGCACTTCTGATTGTTCGACGACTAGACCTTAGTGGCCTCTGCCCTGAAGATCTGCCTCTATCAGATCCATACCACTAAGCTCTCTAGTGTTCTTCCTTTTTCCCAATTTACTATTTGAGCTCTGACTCATAGGTCTCTCCCTCTTCTCTATTTCATGCTGCCTTTATGGGGGTTAGGTTGGTACTGGGGCTTGGGCTGACAGATTATCAGCCATTTGTTAAAAGAAAGTGGCCATTTGCTGGGCTATTTGTGCAGTAATTTGTACAAGTGGGGCTGGTAAAGTCAAGCTTCTAACTCTCTGAGGGGCTAGGGCCTCACCTTGTACTTTATTGTCTCATCTTTCTCTTCCATATCTTTTCACATAATTTTCTATTTTCTGTACAACCAACATAAGGAGATTTCTCTCCATTAGTTCATATTTATGATGTAAATATACTATATGTATCAAACATTTGAGCAGTTGTATTTACCGACAAAAAGATTTCAAATTCACAGTTTAAAATTTACTTTAAAACCATTGCTCTGATAACACTAAACATGTCACACCCTATTCCTCCATAAGATGTAACATGATCCTGTAGTACACCTAATGAATTACTGTACTTCGCCTACCGGTAACCCATTAAATATACTACAAGGGATTTTAACTCAACTTTGGTGAAATTTAAATCATTGATTAAAATATGGTGTTATAAAATTTTTCAAAATTTCGTCAGAGTGCCGGCTGTATTTTGAGCAAACAGTTCTTCAAAACTTGCAAAGAAACGCACTTCCAATATAATTTCTCAAATACAACTCCAATAAACTTCATTTCATCTCACAATTCAATCTCAATAATCAAATCAATTTATTTTCAAACCAACCTCATTATAAAAGAAACATTTCATTGATTATAAGACTCAAAAATTAATATTACGAAACTATACAGGCAAATGAAATCTCAAATTTACATTACAATAATTTGCACTTAATTACATACCAAAATATTTTACAAGAATTTTTATACAACTACTCAAATAATTTACGTACATATTATTACATGCATACATCAAAACCTATGTACATGGGTATACCTATGATATACCTGGAGCTGATATGAATCTGTCTTCAAAGAAGCTTACTCAACTGCTCTATGCTCTTTTCACCTGTGACAGCATACAAAGCTATCGCTCAGTGGTGAACTCAGTGGTGCACAACTATAATTTAAAATCTAATACCATATATATGTTGACAGAATTATAACAAATAATTTGGAAATTTTGAACTTCAAAAAATTCCAAAGGTCAAAATAATTGTTGCCAATGATATAATCATTTGTTAAAATAACCTTGATCAAGAATTTCAATTTGTCAAATCACAATTGAACAATTAAAGTAATTCCAACAATTTATGAAAATAAATATTAATTTCAATAAAATCAAGTATGCATATATTCCATTTGAAATCAAAATTCTTTACTATTCAAAAGCTATTTTTTATCTCACTAACCATGCAAGACTAATCCGAAAGAGCCATCTTCGGGGTGATTCTAACTCCCTATGGTCAGGGAGGTCGAATCATCGTGCACAGTACACACCAAAATAATGAAACTTCTGAAAGGGCTATAATAAATAAAAACTTAGATCTAACCTCTAATAAGAGGAGAATATAAGCCTGTGCACGTACCATGGTAATCAAAATAAAGCTAACTCCATTGTCTCCTCAACAAATGAGAGAGATGGGTAATAACCTAGTCAAGCATCTATAGTGAGATATAAAATAATATCATGAATCTCTTTGTCTTTTTTGTGAGCATAAATCACAACACAATTCAATTCAAAGTCAATTCCAATATCCAATAATTTTTATGCTCATCACAATTCAAAACATAAATTTGTAATTTTCCATGCAAATTGCCCATCACAATTCAAAACATATTCTATCACAATTTTCCAAAATATAATTTATTCAATCCACAACAATGTTTAATACTTGTTGAAATACTATTTCACAAAGCTAAATTCACACGTACTATAACAATTTCAATAATCATTAAATTAAATCCAATACTTGATAAACATAATAAATAAGGAAAATACATCATTTAGTTATATGAAATTTTCAGAACAAAATCAATGAAAAACTAGTTGTGCACAAACCTCTGATGAGTCACCTCTTGGCCTTGACATAGTGGGTCTTTTCCCTTCCCAGTGTCTTTTCTAACTGAAACACACAATTTAAAGTGTTTCAGTACTCATTTAAATTGTTTCTAATAATAAGGTTCAATAATTAAATTTTATTAATACTATTCCTTTCATTAGTCAACCTATAATGTTGCCCTTTAATGCTCACTAGGTGAATTAGTTTTAATGTCACTAATATGTTCTATTTTTCATTCCTCACATGTTGATATATATTGCCAATTTCATTTCAAAGCTTATTGCATTTTATTATAATTATTCAGATTTCATGGCCAATGTTTACTGTCTATTGGACCAAGCTACAGTGCAAAATTAACAGATTTCTCTTCATTAAATTGTTTCTCATTGTGTTTTCTTTAATTTTCTTTTTGAATCATGTCATTTGGATTTGTGTAACTCAAGTTATGGTCAATTGACCATTACTAGGTTAATTCTGAATTTTGGTTCCCTTACTAGGCAGTTTTAGTATTACACTTTTTCAATTTTATTTGAGTAGGTTTCTGCCATATTTAGGTCTATTACTCTCCATAGGATATGTTACCCTATGTCTTATGGTCACTAAGAATTTTTTATTGTAATTTTTCAAGTCTTGTAGAGTTACTTATGGTTAAGTTATTGGACTAGACTCAATGGTCTTGTAATGACAGGATGTTCAACTAGGGCAATAGCTTTGACCCAATATTTGAGCTTCTTATATTCATAAGGTGAGGGAGAGGTCTAAAACAAAGTTGAAGGTCTATTTCTTAGCTTTCCATAATGGTATGGCTCATTTTGTTTGAAGACTTCTAGTGGAAGTTATACTTAAAACACTTTACTGGAGTTAATGGTCATTTGAACCATTTCCAGATTTGATATGCCAACTTAATCAAGTTAATTGACCTAGTTTCCTAAGTTTCTGGGTTTTTGTCAAAATACCATTATTGTAGGCCTATGTCTTAGTGAAAATTTGGCACTGGTTTCATGTCATTTGGAGTTCTATAGACCAAGTTATGGTATTTTACTATTGCTAGTCAAGTTGCACTTATATTGCAAAGTTAAGGTCATTTTTAGGTCAAAGTCAATTCGGCCCGTTTTTGTAACCCAAATTGTGCAAGCATTTTGGCTTGGTTTTGGTCATTTATGGGCTTTGGAGTCTTCATAAGAGTTGTAGCTATATGTCCAAGCTTTTCATGGTATAAAGTTTAGGTCATTTGGACCTATTTTGAGTGAGTTATGGCCAAAATACTGAGTACTATTCATATGGTCAAATTCTCGGTTCTTATGTTATGCTAATCCGGATTTGGTCATTCTTTTAGGTCACTTCTAGGTAGAATTTGGGCAATAGTTCTACATGAAAGTTGGCCTATTTTATGTCTAGTTTCACTTCCAATTGGCCTCATACCAATTGGAGTCACAACTTTACACTTATAACCTAATTTATACACTGCCAACAATCACAACCTGCATAAGAGAATTTACACTCTCAATTTGGCAATCCTCCTCCTCCCAATATTTCAATATTCATTCTTGGCACTTCTATATTTATTCAACACAATTTTAGCAAAGTAAATTGGGCAGAATACTCAAGTAATATAGGCTCCCATGGCTGCATAAAATTGGGCAGTCCAATAACTTAATAATTCTTCAAATTTCTTCACCCGATATACTCCTCATAACCTCAACACAAACATTAATAAAGCAAGTTAAAGATATAAGCATTTAACTTTAGTTGACCACTTCTCAACCTTCACCAAAGCTCCTTTTCTTGCTGGCTATAGCTTTTCCATGATGTGTGGACAATTTCTTGTGAAAGAATTAGTGGAAATCATAGTGAGATTGAGTGAGATTAAAGCTTGCATGAAGGTGTTTCGATGGAGGTTTGAGAGGAATTTAAATTTGGCAACTTGAGAGGTGAAGAAGATGAATGAAGATAGTGGAAAATTCTGTCCACTTTTGGCTTTTATACCCCCCACTAATAATTAATAAATTATTAAAATAATCAAGTTTTCATTATTTGCAATTAACACCCCATACTTCCTTTAATTACATTTTATACATAAGTTCTTTTTTCATGTGATTTTCAAAATTTAATACTATTTATTTTTAATGGACATTTAGGTCAAAAGTCAACTCTAGGTGTCAATTGACCAAAATGCCCCTATTCGGTTTGTATTCCCGATTTTTCGGTAACACCGATTAATGTCAATTACACTTCAATAGATGTTTATTTAAGTCTTAAAAATATTTTTCAGGGTTCCGCGCAGTTCAGGGCTAGTCAATGGTCCATGCCGCAACTTCTCAGTGCGGTCACCCATCGCTACAGTTTTTGGCTTTTTTAACTTAGTTACATTTCATTGCTATTATTTTTCCTTTATTTTTCTTGTATTTTCTTATTATTTATTTCATCATTTTATGCCTTCTCACTATCACTGATGTGTAGTCCCAGACATCTTGACTTGTTCGAACACACATTGGGTCACCGGAGTAGCAGAATGTACTGACTATGTAAAGTGAGGGCGTTACAATGAAATAATTTGCGATAACCTAGAAAGCATGGAATGAAATGATTAAAATATTTGCAATAGAGATATAACTTAAATAAGCATTACAAATGTATTTTTTTTTATAATAATATAAAGTTAAGAATAATAATATTCTTAGAATTTTCGAGGATTGCATATTACTACTGTGAAATTAGGAATAAATTACTTCTTAAGAGGAATAAATTAGAATGAAAGATAGTTGATACTAGAAGTATTATTATTAAATTAGATTAAATTCTTGAGTATCCAAAGTATAATCTATTTCTTTCTTTATTTGTATATTATTTTCTTTGTTATATTATTGCACCACTAAGCAGAAATGCTTAGCGCAATGGATTTATTTCCTTCGTGCAGGTACTAAAGATAAAGCCCAGTAAATATTAGACTGGGATTTTGGAGTCCGGATCTACAGAAGTGTCAGAAGTGTATAAGGTTGTCACCTCCTCAGCATTGCATGTAGATAGGGCTCACATTAGTCATATCATGTATTTTGTGTTTTACAATTATTTCATATATTGTAATGTAATCGAAGAAATTGTATTTAATATGTATGGGATATAAATTAATAGATTAGCTCTTTCATCTGAAATTAAATTGTATATTATGTAAATTAATGAAAATATGAGAATTTATATATATAAATCGTGCATTAATGAATTTGTAGGGAATGAATGGATTTGTACAAATGAGTATGTGAATTGCAAGAATTGAATGTGAGATGACAATGATGAGTATGAATGATATATTAATTGTAAATTATTATTGAAAATTTCAAGTAGGTGAATAGTAAAATACGTCAACTGGAAATAAAATAGGAGAAACTCCGCTGGTTTCTCCATAGAAAAATAATTGATATTAAAATATAACTAGTTCAAAATTATTAAAGAAATAAAGTAAGATAAGTTAGGGTGCTCTAGCACTGAGTGTGACATGCCTTGCTCGCCTACACTGTAGACGGGTGAGGGGTGTCACTGATAAGTGCATAATTTATTAATTTTACTCCCATCACATTTAGTGTTTTTAATGTATCTTTATGTCTAATTCAATTGATTAAAGTATAGTTATTTATTAGGCATATGTTTAGAGAGTTATTGAAATAATTGTGTTAAATGGAGAAATTTGACTCTTGCTGTATTTTTCAGGGTTTTGGTGAAGTTCCGGAGCAATATAGTGTGGAAGGAAGCTTGGAAAGGTCAAAGGATTGAGAAGCGTGGTTGATATGAAGTACACGGGCCATGTAACTTGACCTGTGTAAATCTTGGAGACCCGTGTAACATTCTGCCAGAAGAAATCTAGAGAACCGAGGAAGAAACAAAGTACACGGGCCATGTAACTTGACCCATGTAAATCTTGGAGACCCGTGTAACTGTCTGTACCCATGCGAAACATACCCATTCAGCTCCAGTAAGTTACACGGCCCTGGGCTGTGTCGTGATACATGGGTCGTGTATCTGTCGGCAGTCAGATTCCTAATTTTGCTCCAGTTGTTGTTTTTGACAGAGACTCTAAAAACCTAACCCTAGACCATTTATTATAAATATAAGAGATAGCAGCCGACTTAGGGGGGCATTCAGACGCCTCCAAAAATCATTCAGCAGCCTTTCCATTCACGCTTTAGATTTCTTTTCTTTATTTTTCTGCAAGCCATGAATATGATTGGCTAAATTTTTTAATTCAGTTCAAGGGATTCAAGTTCTTTTGCTTGATTTATGAGACCAGGTTCTTAATTTAATTTATGTCTTTTTTGAATATCTATTATTTTCTGATTTCTTTATCTTTGATCTATTGAATGATTTGCTAAAAAGGCCTATTAGTTGATTGTTTGATAAGATCAATTGCTAGTTCATCTTCATAATCCGTAATTGTTGTATAAGATTGAACATAAGTAGTAATTAGGTTTTATTGATTATGATCCCAGTTTTTGATAATAACCTAAGGAAACAATAGGGTGGATTAAATGATTTATACTTCATAAATTGTTGTTCAGCGTAACTACTTCCTTTTCTTAAAGCAGTTATTAATTTGATGAGGATTACTTAATACCAAATCAGTTAATAATTAGAGTCAATAAGAGTGCTAGGCTCGAATTGATGAGTATAGGGAAGTCAGGGGTTTATCTCGCTATTTGGTAAATCTACGTTAAGTATTCAATAAGAGATAATTGTATTTCTTTTGTCTATGATCAAATCAATGTATTAGAATGTGAATTACATTGGACTGAAGTTTGTTTAGATTGAGATTTTAATATTTAGTTCTTGAATTTTTTGATTTCTTCTGATTTTGTGTTACAAAACTGCCCTTAATCTTTGTTTCCGTTTTCCATTACACAAGTGCATGAAATTTAATAATTTAGTCTCTAGGGTTTGACCTGGATTTACCACTTGCTACAGAAAAATATTTCATAATTAATAATTTCAGTTAATTTAATTTTTGGTGGATTCGACACCCCTCAGTCACATTTATTGGTATCAGAGCACGGTTTAGGCGTTCCTAGGCATCGATAAATAGAATAAGATCGTGTGCAAAACAAGCATTACATTCATATGAGTTGAGATAACACTAATGCAGATCTGTTTTCTCTGGTAAGGTGAAGAAATAAAGAGGTAGCAGCTCATCTACTATTTACACAGAGTAAATTTCGAGGACGAAATTTTTGTTAGAGGGGAAGAATTGTAACACCCTCACTTTAGCTAGTCCGTTCATTCAACTGTTCCAGTGATTAATGTCGGTCCGGACAGTTGAAATGTCTGGAACTATATTTAGACTAGAGTGAGGAGTTACAAATAATTCAAATAAGTGTAAGAAAAATTAAGGAAAAATTTTAAAAATAAAATACAACAAAGTTAAATGAGCCAGTGCCCCGGTAATGTGTGACCCTAACGGGAAGTAGCGGTGAAGACGGCTAATAATCCTAAACCCAAGGGGAATCCTGTGAAATAATTTCTGAGATGCCAGAGAAGAGTTATAGAGCCCTAAATAGCATTAGAATGCCAAGAAAAGGTTAGGAGAATTTTATCAATCAGTACAGACGATTTTAGCTCCTTAAGCTAAATAAATGGTATTTTGGTCATTTCGCCTTCATAGATGATTTTTGACCTACTTGTCCACTTATCTAAGTGAATTATATGACATAAAATATGAATAACTATTGCTAAAAATTAAATTGAAAATGAGTAGAAAAGAAAAGAAAAAAAAAGAATAAAAATTAGAATTATGACATAAGATGATGTCATTTAACATGCCTCCACCAATTTCCATTCAACAACACAATTAAAATTCTTTAAAAGGGGAAAAATGAGTCAATTAAGAAACCAATTTCTGGTTTCTTCTTCCTCATCCAGCCGTTACTCTCTTCCCTCTCCCTTCATTGATCTTCCAACCAAGCTTCATTTCCCACTTCAATTCACCCACCAAACCACCATAAAACCTCATATTGTCTTCATAAAAATTGACCCTTACCACTAGAGTAAGACTTGGACAGCAAAAAGAATTGGAAATCAAGAAGTTTTGGAAGTTGGGAATTGCTCACGAAGAGGTTAGTGCCATATTTCTTGCCTTTATTCCCTTTTAAGCATGAATTCAAGTTAAGTTAGGTTAGAAATTGATGAAAAATGAAGTAAATATGCATGCTTAGGTTTCATAGAATTTTGGCCAGCCTTATGGGAGTGAGAGTTTGAGGGTTTTGATGGATTTGAATGGTTTAGAAATGGTTTTTGATTTGTAGACATCAATTAGAAATTGATTAGTATGCCTAATGTGATATGTGTTGTGTAAATCTTAAATTGGGGCTAGGATTTGATATAAAAATTAGGAATTTAATGATATGTTGATAAATTTTTGATGTTGAGACCAATTATGGACTAATTGAAGTGCATGGAATGTGATTTGTGGATGGCAATAGTGTGGGAAGGTGGTATTGGAAGTGTTGTTTTTGTGCAGGGAATTTTGGACCTATAAGTCCAGTGTTTTTAAATGAACATAAGTTGAGCTAGATAGCTACAATTGGTGTGAGACCAATTGGAGATGAAATTTAAGACCTTAAGCCACATATTTTATGAAGAAACCTTGCCTAGAAAACAAACTTAGAATATCCTAAAAATTGCCTCAATCTGGGTAACACACAAGCTATCCCTGGAAAATAACTAAATGAATAGTGTTTATTCATTTGGCCATAATTCAGTGTAGAAATATCCAAATGACCTGAATTTTATATCAATGGAAAGGTTAGACAATTTAGAACAATTTTTATGAAGAACACAAACTCAAATTCTGAATCTAACCAATTCAAATTGCTAGTCCAAGTTAGGACACCAAATATGGCAGAACCAAATTGTCCAGAAATTCTGGGTACAGGTCAATCCAACCAGTTATGGTAAAATGGCCATAACTTGAGCTACAAAACTCTAAATGGAGTAATTTAAAAAGGGAATTAAAGAAGACATATAAAGGAATAACTTTGATAAAGAAAAGTTTGCCAAATTCTCACTGTAGCTTAGACCAATGGAACAGTAAACATAGAACCCAAAAACTAAGTTTTTGAAAATACTTTTAGGAGGCTTTGAATTGCAATTGGCAATCAATGCCAACAAATTTAGAACCCAAAATGTGGTATAAATATGTGTCAAACATTTGTGTACATATTATGAATTAAAAAGTCAACCTTTAAAAGGAAATGGTCAAGTGAATAGTAACTATAAAAAACTTAAGTTGCTAATGGGGTCAATGGTACCCCACTTAAAGAACTTAATGTATATGTAAATTATGAGAATAGGTAGATGAGAATTGTATTCTCATCACAAATAGAACTTAGGAGACATTGTTGATACATTTTGAAATGTGGTTTGGAAATCAACATAAATGAAAATGTTGAACCTAGGGACATGTAAAATGATGTAACAAATTAGATAAGGAATTAGGAAGGAAAAATAGATGATATAATTGATAAATTGTGAATTATACAAATGATATTCATAAATATATGCATTAGAAGAAAATGAGTCTAGATATTATATTTCTACTAGGAAATAAAGTTTAGAATGTTACAACAAATATATATAATAGAATATATAATGAAATAATTGTTGTAAAAATTGATCATATGAATGACATAATTAATGAATAAATGAATCATATTAACGTATAAATGAGACACTAGTTCTCATTATTGTGAAAAGGACTAATATTTTGAGTACAGTGGTATAAAAGGATAATTGATGTGAATTGCGATCATTTGAATGATCAAATGAATGTATAAATTATAATTGGAATTTGTCATGAAATAATAAAGTCATAAAACACAATATATTAACATCTAATAGTACTATGTGCCCATGTATTGCCTGAACACGTGTGTCAGATTGTATAGATTGGCATGCCAATAGGGTATTGTTTTAGCAGTACTGCGTAAGGCTGTATGCCTGTATTCATGGCTTTATGCTCGCACTCATAGCTATATGCCTACACTCATGGATTTTATATCCGATTATATGTTATCATTGCTTTTTAGCCATACTAACTGCATACGTGGTTGACGTTCCGCGTCTCATGGTATGACGGCCCGAGGCACCACGGTGTCTAGTGCCAACGACGCGTTATCCAGTTTAGTCAGCCTGTCTTAGGTTACTTGGGCAGTGAAATTTATTGAAATAAGTTAAGAATATTAGTAATTAAAAATATTAGAAATTAAATAAATGAGTAAGATGACCTAAAATAAATTAGAATAGTTATTTAGTAGAAAGAATTAAAATGAACTGAACCGATATTAAGATTTACTTATTATGAAATAAGCAATCATGGCTATATGCCTGCACTCATGGCTTTTATGTCCGATTATATGTTATCATTGCTTTTTAGCCATACTGACTGCATACATGATAGACGTTCCGCATCCCATGGTATGAAGGCCCGAGGCACCACGGTGTCCAGTGCCAATGACCCGTTATCCAGTTTAGTCAGTCTGTCATAGGTTACTTGGGTAGTGAAATTTATTGAAATAAGTTAAGAATATTAGTAATTAAAAATATTAGAAATTAAATAAATGAGTAAGACGGCCTAAAATAAATTAGAATAGTTATTTAGTAGAAAGAATTAAAATGAACTGAACCGATATTAAGATTTACTTATTATGAAATAAGATGAGAATTTTAATTACTATGAAATAATTTGCGATAACCTAGAAAGCATGGAATGAAATGATAAAAAGATTTGCAATAGAGATATAACTTAAATAAGCATTACAAATGTATTTTTTTTTTAAAATAATATAAAGTTAAGAATAATAATATTCTTAGAATTTTCGGGGATTGCATATTACTACTGTGAAATTATGAATAAATTGCTTTTTAAGAGGAATAAATTAGAATGAAAGATAGTTGATACTAGAAGTATTATATTAAATTAGATTAAATTCCAGAGTATCCAAAGTATAATCTATTTCTTTCTTTATTTGTATATTGTTTTCTTTATTATATTATTGCACCACTAAGCAGAAATGCTTAGCATGATGGATTTGTTTTCTTCGCGCAGGTACTGAAGATAAAGCCCAATAGATATTAGACTGGGATTTTGGAATCCGGATCTGCAGAAGTGTCAGAAGTGTATAAGGTTATTACCTCCTCAGTAATGCATGTAGATAGGGCTCACATTAGTCATATTATGTATTTTGTGTATTACAATTATTTCATATGTTGTAATGCAATCAAAGAAATTGTATTTAATATGTATGGGATGTAAATTAATAGATTAGCTCTTTCATTTGAAATTAAATTGTAAATTATGTAAATTAATGAAAATATGAGAATTTATATATATATAAATCGTGCATTAATGAATATGTATGGAAATGAATGGATTTGTACAAATGAGTATGTGAATTACAAGAATTGAATGTGAGATGACTACGAGAAGTATGAATGATATTTTTCTTGTAAATTATTATTAAAAATTTTAAGCAGGTGAATAGCGAAATACGTCAACTGGTAATAAAATAGGGAAAACTCCGCTGGTTTCTCCATAGAAAAATAATTGATATTAAAATATAACTAGTTCAAAATTATTAAAGAAATAAAGTAAGATAAGTTAGGGTGCTCTATCACCAAGTGTGACATGCCTTGCTTGCCTACACGATAGACCGGTGGGAGATGTCACACATATACTAGGATTTTGCCTTGATAGGTCCAAGAGACATGTTCTAGAGCTGGTGAGGCATTTTTAGGTTTGCTTGTATTTCAAAAATTTTCTCCTTACTTTTCAAGTTCAATGTTACAAATTAATAGCTATGAAGGCGTTTAACTAGTCTAGCTCCACTAAGGTGGTTAAGTTATTTTTCAAATAAAGATTAAAGCCTTTTTGCCTATCCAGATACATTCATTACTCATGCTATGGAGTCCAATTATTAGCTCATTGAATTTTGAGGTTATAGTTCTAAGTTAAAAGCCAGTTCAAAAATTTTTAAAATTTGCAAAATTTTTTGGATTTTTGATACACAAGTATGATATGGATATAATTAAGCAATGCAATGCATGAAATGCATCAGTATCCCCAAACTCGAATGTGGCATTGTCCTCAATGTCATGCGTAATATGCAAAATTAAAGCATAGCACGCAGAATTATCAAAAAAAGCATATTATGTTATTAAGAAATTTAAAGTTTGGACAAAAAGCAAGCAATAGAGACTTATGAGCATTGAGTAGGATTAGAGCATATAAATTTTACATGAAAGATCTTATCCTATAGTCCTAGCTCTAAAAAGTCTCTGATTATGACAATGGTCCCTCGCCATCGAGTCTCTCCATGATCATGTCCAGTTTATTGTGGGCCTCTTGGAGACTATCTTCGATCGTGTGCATCCTGTTGTTGAAGGTAGTCTCCATTCTCTGAAGATAGGTAAGGATGGGATCTATCGGAGGTGGAGTGTAGGGAGGTACTTGGGTTGGAGAATCATGATGGGGTGGCTCTTGGGCTTCCTCCTGTGGTTCTGATGGTTCACCAGGCTCTGGTTGTGCTTCTCCTCTTCTGGGGATAACATTGCCTTCGACATCAACCAGGAAGCAGATGTTCCCAACCTTCTTTGCATATCCCCATGGATATGCAGATGGTTTGGTCGATTCTGGTTATACCAGTAATAGAGCGCAGTTTGTTATGTCTCGGGACAAAGCTGAAGTGCAGTGCGAGGGCTGTGATGAGGCCGCCAAGCACTATTTGCCCTGTAGGCTGGTGACATAGGCGGTGGAGGTGGTTGCAGAGGAAGAAACTAGTGCTACAAAGTTGTCCAGTGACCATACACCACAAAAAAAAGAGTTCATTGGCATTCACTACCCCCAAGCTATCCCTTCGGCCCATTATAGTGTGTGCAGAGAGTCGGTGCATGTATCTCAGGGCTGGACTGGTGATGCCGGTGGATTTAGATTTGCTGGAGTTGTAAATTTTGGCATTTGGTGCGATGGAGCATCAGAATTCCACACTGGCGTAGATCATTCAATTTTATGGAATTTCTTAGAATCAGGCGCTATGAAAACCAAACACTGCGTTGAACTCGTCCATGTTCATGACGCAGTCAATGCCAAGGAGCCTAAACTCGATCTGTCTCCTGTCTTCCCGATCTATAGGACATAGAGTGGCCTTAAAACTCCCTAGGAACTCCAGGGTGGTGTTATGGAAGGCTGAAAATTGAAGTTGGGCGAATCTAGTCCACCCAATGCTGTCTAGCAGCCTCTCGATCTCCTCTCGAAGGCCGATTTGCTCCAACAGCCTGAAGTCCATGTATTTGGTGGAGATAATCCTCTTGTTGTTGAGCCGGGCACATAAGTCTCGGTGGTTGCTATCCCTGAATGGTTAGACGATGGAAAACTCAGGTTGTAGTGGTTGTGGTTCGGCTTATGGCTGGGGTTCGGGTTGTTGTGGTTATGGTTGGGGTGATTGTGGTGCGGCTCATGGCTGGGTTTGCCTAGTTTTCGGGCATTGGGGTGATGGCTAAGGAGGAAAAGGTGTGGAATCGCCTCCTTGCCTTGAGGAAGAGCCCATTCGTTGGGCTGGTCTTTTTGCAGGTGCCATTGATGGTTTTTGAAGAATGAGAGGTTAGGGTTTGTGAGGGAAGGAGAAGATTTGAAGGGTTTTTATAGGGGAGGAGGCTTGGAGAGGAAGGTTTTTTAATTGTGAGGGAGTTTAAGGGAGTGGGATGAATTTAAAGGGTTATTGTGACCCTTTGTTTCGTACATTTCACGCCATAAGAGTCGCATCTGCGACATGATACACGGGTCGTGTATCACTACACGGGTCTCGACTTGGAGAGCCGTGTAATTTTCTGTCCGATATTTTTCTTTTTTTTTTATCAAATTACACGACCCATGTAACTTTACCTAGAGACCCGTGTAACTTTCTGTCTGAGGATGGCAATGCTAGGTGAATTACACGAGTTGTGTACTTTTATTTTGGGACCGGTGTAACTTTTTGTCTCTTTCAAATTTAAAGTTTCTCTTTCTATTATCAAAGCACGACCCGTGTAATGTTACATAGGGTCAGCCCGTGTAAGTTTCTAGGGCTTGTGCAGTGATTTTTCCCGAATCCTAGAAGGTTACATGGGGCATGTAAAAATAATACATGACCTGTGTAATTTTCTAACTCTCCAATTCTTCCCATATGAAAAATTAATGCTTATCACTATGCACAAAATGAATGAAAAGGTTAGCAATAGAGCTACTTCCTTGGTTTCGTACGGTCTCCTCTTATGTGATTTAGACTTGACGTCTCCTCTCCTTTATTGTTCTTAGTTCTTGCTTCTTGCAAATTTGAGACTTGGGGTGCCTACAAAATAAAGCATAAACAAACATAAAATACAAATAAGAGTTGAAATAAAGGAAATTATAAAATAAACTAAAAACAAAAATAGAGATAGAAATTTTGGATTGCCTCCCAAAGAGCGCTTCTTTATAGTCATTAGCTCGACTTTGCCTTCGTTCTATCATGGTTTGTCTGGAGGGTTGCCGAAGGTATAGTTGGTTCCCTCCTCTATGGGTTCTCCTTGAAAATATGGTTTTAGCCTTTGCCCATTCACTTTGAATGCTCCTGAGGTTTCACTCCAGATTTCCACAGCTCCATGAGAGAAGATTTGCATAACCTTAAATGGACTTGACCATCTTGATTTCAGCTTAAAAGTTTTAGTCTGGAGTTGAAGAGCAAGACAAGGTCTCCTTTTATTTCTTTTCTTGGTATGCATCTATCATGCCATCTTTTGGTCTTGTCTTTAAAGATTTTGGCATTCTCATACGCATCCTATCGGATTTCTTCCAAGTCATTGAGCTGTAGCAGTTTTTTTTCACCAGCAGCCTTGAAGTCAAAATTCAAGATCTGAATTGCCCAGTAGGCTTTGTGTTCAAGTTTGATAGGGAGATGGCATGATTTCCCATAAATTAGCCAAAAGGATGTTGTTCCAATTGGAGTTTTATATGCAGTGCAGTGTGCCCATAATGCATCATCTAACTTCACAGACCAATCTTTCCTTGAGTGGTTTACTATTTTCTCTAGGATTCATTTCAGCTCCCTATTTGAAATTTCTACTTGACCACTGGTTTGAGGGTGATAAGGTGTGGCCACCTTGTGAGTCACTCTATACTTTTTCAATAGTGTTTTGAATTGTTGGTTGCAAAAGTGACTTCCTCCATCGTTGATTATTGCTTGTGGTGTGCCAAATATTGTGAAGAAGTTTTTCTTAAGAAACTTTGTGACCACTTTGGCATCGTTGGTTGGCGTGGCTATTGCTTCTACCCATTTTGACACATAATCAACACCAACTAAAATATGCTTGTTTCCAAAAGAAGAGGGTAATGGGCCCATGAAGTCTATCCCCCACAAATCAAGTATTTCTACCTCGAGTACACCGTACAGTGGCATTTAATTCCTTCTGGAAATGTTACCTGTTCTTTGGCATTGGTCACAAGCTAGCACGAAGGCTCTCACATCCTTAAATAGGTCAGGCCAGTAAAATCCTGCATGCAAAATTTTAGCTGCTATTTTTATGGTGCCAAAGTGTCCCCCATATGGTGATGAATGGCAGTGTTGGAGAATACTCTCTATATCCTCTTCCAGTATGCATCGTCTTATCAGCCCTTCATTACATCTCTTGTACAGCAGAGGTTCCTCCCATGTATAGTATCGCACATCATGTAGAAATTTCTTCTTTTGCTGATAAGTCATGTTAGGTGGTAAGACCCTACACACAAGAAAATTCACAAAATCAGCATACCAAGGAACTACGGATAAGGCTAATAATTGCTCATCGGGAAATAAATCATCAATTGGCAAATCCTCCATGTCTCCTGTGTATTCCAGTTTAAGCTTGGAGAGATGGTCAGCTATTACATTTTGGGATCCCTTTTTGTCTTTGATTTCAAGGTCAAATTCTTGCAGGAGTAAAATCCATCGAATTAGCCTTGGTTTTGCCTCCTTCTTGTTCAAAAGGTACCGGATGGCAGTACGATCTGTGAATACAATGACTTTTGACCCAATTAAGTAGGATCTGAATTTGTCAATTACAAATACTATTACTAGGAATTCCTTTTCTATGGTAGCATAATTAATTTGTGTGTTATCAAGTGTCTTGCTGGAGTAATAGATGGCATGGAGCCTTTTATCTTTCTTTTGTCCAAGTACTACTCCCATAGCATAATCACTAGCATCACTCATGATTTCAAATGGTAGCTCCTAATCAGGTGGTTGCATAATGGGTGTTGAAATCAAGGCTTCTTTTATCCTGTTGAAAGAAACAAGACAATATTCATCAAAATCAAAGGGAACATCTTAACTTAATAAATTTGTTAATGGTTTAGCTATTTTGGAGAAATCTTTGATGAATCTTCTGTAGAAGCCTGCATGTCCCAAAAAGCTTTGTACTCCTTTGACTAATGTTGGTGGTGGCATCCTTTTAATGATTTCAACCTTTGCCTTGTCAACTTCAATCCCTCTTTCCGATATTACATGACCAAGATCTATGCCTTCTCTTACCATGAAGTGACATTTTTCCCAATTCAGGAGTACGTTTGATTCCTCACATCTTTGCAACACTTTGGATAGGTTAGCTAAGCAATCATCAAAAGTGGTGCCATAAACAGAAAAATTATCCATAAAAACTTCCATAATATTTTTAATATAATTAGAAAAAATAGCCATCATGCATCTTTGATGAAAGGTAGCAGGGGTATTACAAAGACTAAAGGGCATTCTTCTATATGCAAATATTCTATAAGGGCATGTGAATGTGGTCTTTTCCTGGTCTTCTGGGTGAATAAGAATTTGAAAGAATCTCGAATACTCATCTAGATAGCAAAAGTAGGAATGTTTTACTAATCTTTCTAGCATTTGGTCTATGAAAGGAAGATGAAAATGGTCCTTTCTGGTGGCACTATTCAATTTCCTATAGTCTATGCACATGCGTTAACTAGTAACTACCCTAGTAGGGATTAGTTCATCATTTGCATTTAGAATGACAGTTGTCTCAACTTTCTTAGGCACTACATGCACTAGACTAACCCATTTGCTATCAAAGATTGGGTATATAATACCTGCATCTAATAGTTTCAAGATTTCCTTTTTCACAACTTCTTTCATGTTTGGGTTAAGTCTTCTTTGATGTTCAATAGTGGGTTTACTGTTTTCTTCCATAGGTATCCTATGCATGCAAATGGAAGGATGAATCCCTTTCAGGTCTTCTATTTTATACCCTATGCTCTTGCTATGCGTCCTAAGCATTCTTAGCAATTTTTCCTCTTCTATTTCACATAGATTGGCATTAATAATAACAGGATATTCAGAATTTGAGTCCAGGAATGCGTACCTTAGCGTAGAGGAAAAAGGTTTGAGTTTTACCCATTTAGAATTTTGCTCTGGATTGCTTTTGGTTTGTTCCTCTTGAAGGAGCGAAAGCACGAAAAACATAAGTTTAGATCATTGAATTCAATAATTTTTCTTCTAGGGTCTCATGCATCATGCAAGATTCATTTTTATCTATTTGATTTCAACGATAAACAGCATATTAAAACTCTTTTAATATGTTTTTGGATCTACATTTGCCATTTAATGTAACACCCCCGTTTGCATAGCCTGGTAGATTTCACTGTTCCGGTGACCGATGTCGGTCCGGACAATTAAGGGGATTAGAACCATACTTAAGACAACTAGAGAAACCATAAACACAAATAATTAGTAATGTTCAATTAGTTAAGTATAAATAAGAAAAATAGAACATAAGAAGTTAAACGAGACGAGAGTCACAGCGATGGGTGACCTCCTCGGGAATGACTGCGAAGTCATTTTAAACTCAAATTTCGAACCGTAAAATGTGACGCTGCGGTCCTTAGGACCCTTATGAACACAGTGGAAAAGAGAAAATCACGAAAAAGAACTGTTAAGCCAGTCAAATAATTAGGTTAGGGAGCCAGAAGAAATATTGGATTATTTGCAAACCGGGATAAACCGGCGAGGGGCAATTTGGTCAATTGACCCTGAGAGGTGACTCCTGACCTAACTGTCAAATAAAATCGGAGAAAAGAAAATTTCGGAGTCGAGAATTAAAGTAAAGAACTAATAGAAAAATAGAAAAAAAAAATGAAAATCAAAAAGTAAAAAGGTGATGACATAATGCATGACCTCATGCATGATATCATAAAAGAATTAATTAAATATTTATTAAATTAGATTTTTATGGTCTTCCAAAGCAAAATAAGATAAAAGAAAACAAAAAGAAAAAAAATTTAGAATTGTCTTCTTATTCCATCAAGTTGCCGCCTCCCTTCTCCATAAACCCTCCATGGAAACTTCTCCATTAAAGCTTGCACTCAAGCTTTAATTTCTCCACTTAGTCTTAATAACTCCCTTAAATACCTCACTAGAACTTGTAATCTCAACTTAAGAAGAAGAATTACAAGAAGAAAGAAGAGTTAAAGATAGGGTTTGGAGGATTTAAGAAAGGTTAGTGTGCTAACTTACCATTTTACTTCTTTAAATGCATAATTAGTTGTGAAAGTGAGCTTAGAACTTGATTAAATGAAACAAATATGGGGGAAGGACCATTGCTGAAATTTTGGCCTGGTTGAAGGGAGTATGAATTGCATGAATTTAATGAGTTTGAATGAGTTTAAAAGCTTTGATTAGTTGAATGGTTAAGGTTAAGTGCACTAATTATGATTAAATGCATGAGATGGATGAGTTAGGGTTTGAATGTTAGGGTTTGTGAACTAAAATTTGGAGAAATGCATAAATGATGACTTCGACCTATTGTGAGCTGAAAAATGGTCAATAATGACCAAAGGAGATGTGTGGGAATTATTGGAATGGAAGTCAAATTCGTAGGGTAAATGGTCATGCTGCTGGCAGCATGACCAAGCCAACTTTGAAGGACCAAAGCGAAAATTTTACAAGTCCAATTGATATGCCACTAATTGGGAATGAAAATAGACATAAAATGGCACAATTTTCATTAAGGAACCATGCCCAAAAACTGACCAAAACCTAGTGAACCAATTGACCAAAATTGGTTAAGAGCATCTACATCAGATAAAGCCACCAAATGAACAGTATTTGTTCATTTGGTCATAACTCGAGTTAGGCAGGTCAAAATGACTGAAATTTTACCATTAATTAGATAAGATATAGTTATGAAACTTTCATGAAGAACACCAACTCAAATTATGTCATTAACCTAATCAAATTATTGGGCAAAGTTGAGTTACTGAACCTGCAAAACTGCAGATTTCCATCTGAACAGTAAAGTTCCAATGGTGATAACTCTCTCTAGAAAACTCCGATTTAGGCGATTCTTGAACCGATGGAAACCTAAGACATAGTAGAACATTTCGTATGAAGGAAATTAGACCAAATTATGGACTTAACTTGATCAAATTATTGAACAAAGTTGAATAAAAAATCTGCCAGAACCAAAATAGCAAGATGAATGAGCAGTACGTGAACAAGAATCGTATTTTGGCTATAACTTGAGCTACAAAACTCCAATTGGGGTGATCCAAAAATGAGAATACACTTAAGACAATAAGGAACATTTTCTATGAAGGAAGCTTTGCCAAATTCTAACAGTAGATTGACCAATGGAATAGTGCAACTAGGAGCACCAAAACTAAAATTTGACAATTTTGCAAAAAGGACTTAAGCTTTGAGAAAATGACCAAAACCAACAAGTTTGGTGACCAAAATGTGGTATGTGGGTGAAGTTGGAGTTCCCATACCTATTAAGCCTTAAAAAGTCAATAATTTGACTTGAATAGTGTAATGAATAGTAACCCGAAACACAAAAACTTTGAGAACGTAGAAATTAGTACATTAAAGCTAGGTAAAAATGAAGTGAAATTTATTTTTGGATTTATGCTAAGTTATGGTACTGAAACACTGTGAAACTATGTGTTTCAGCTGAAAAAGACATGGAAACTCAAAGAGACTGAGTCAAGGCTTCAAGGCGACTCCAGTCAGGTTTGTGCACAATAATAATTGTTTAAATATTTTAATCTCAAAAATTTGACTTCTTTCATTAATTATGTATTGTGTTGCCATTTTATAATCGTAAATGTGACTTTGGAAAGTGATCAGATTTTTCATAAATTATTTGCATAAATTGTTTTGAATGGATTTTATGTTCACACTTAGCATGACAGTACCACATTATTCCTCCTCCATTTATGGGGTTGAGATCGTTTATTTTCCTCCCTCTCTGGCTTGCCAGTTGAGGTTGTAGATCGGATGAGTACTCATTAGCTAGCTAGCCACCTCCCTCATTGATTTCGATTAATGGGGTTGAGATTGCTTTGTCGTGGTGTACAACGCGGCATTGATCGAAAATTTTGTGTCATGGCTTAAGTTGTGTATGACTTTGGCAACACTGTGTTTATGAAATTGTTTGACTAAACTGTGTTTAATAGATTATTTGACAAAATGGTGTTATTATGAACTTTGATATTTGTGAAATGTGATTGAGAAATATTTAAATTGTGTTTGGCAATGAATGATTTATTTATTGTATTTTAAATTTTTATTGTGCACCACTGAGTATTTTTATACTCAGCGATAGCTTATTTTGCTGTCGCAGATAAGAGCAAGGAGAAAGCAGCAGAGTGAGCTGCTGTTAAATCGAGGACTACTCTGACCATTTTGTACGGGTATTATTTTATACCCTTGTAGATAATCTTGATGTAAATATAAAAATGTTGTATGTATCAATGTAGTTGAGCAGTTGTAAATAAATTGTAATAATATTATTTTGGATTCTCTTCTGTAAATTTAATATTTGTACATATGAATTTCCTGCTTTATGCTTTGTGAATGGAGATATTAAATATTTTGAGATGAGAATCTTGATTTGTATTGTGAAATTATTTTGAAGTGCATTGAATTGAGATGATTGAGTTATTGAAGGTTGGGAGTTGTGAAATATTTTTGGAAGTGTTTTTTTTAGGTATTTGAAGAACTGTTTTCTCCAGTTTCAAACGGAACTCTGTTAAAATTTTTATAAAATTTGCGGCAAAATTTAAATGGACAAAAATTTTTACTAGTTTTTAAGCTTTGAATAAATGGTTTTTAATTCTCACTAAAATGCTCACCACTTCCAAAATGTAAGAAAATCGTTTTAAAATCCCTTGTAGGGTACTTAATGAGTTATCGGTAGGTGAAGTTCGGTAGTTCATTAAGTATTCTACGGGATCATGTTATGCCTTACGGAAAGGTAAGGTGTGACATGTTTTAGTGGTATCAGAGCATGGGTTTTCAATAAATTTTGACTACATGTATGAGCATTTTATTGATAAGTATAACTGCTCAAGTGTCTTTAATTGATACATATGACATATTTACATCATGAATATGCACTAACGGAGGTCAACCTCCTTGTGTTTGGTCTCAGGAAGTAGAAAATTTGTAAAAATGGAATGGAAAGAGGAGATCATTCCTAAGAACAATCTGTTGAGGCTGAGGTTCAAGGGGAAGCCCCAGCACTCCAGAACGTGAGTGGGTCAGCCACTCCAGCTCCTGCTCCAGCACCGCAGTTTCCTGCTCAATTTGTACAGTAGATGGCTGCATTTTTCCAGCAAATGGCAGGTAATGTGCCACCCCAAGCTTAGATGCCAGTACCTGTAGCACAACCGCAGCCCTCAGCCCGGCAATATGAAAAACTGATGAAATTTGGGGCTACCGAGTTTAAAGGCACTGTGGATCCACTGGAGGCAGAATAATGGTTGGAAAGGATGGAACGGGTTTACAGAAAACTGCAGTGTACGGAAGAGATGAAGTTTGAGTATTCAGTATCTCTTCTCCAAGGGGATGCATATGAATGGTGGAAGACCATCCCCCACAGCCTGGTTGAGCCGCCTGTGCTGACATGGATAGACTTCCTGAGGGAATTCAGGCAGAAGTGGGTTCCTGATGCTTATGTAGATAAGAAATTACAAGAATTCCTGAGTTTGAAGCAAGGGGACCGAACCACAGCAGAATATGAGAGAGACTTTTCAAGGCTAAGCCACTATGCTGGAAGCTTAGTCTCCACCCCCAGAGACAGATGCAAGAGGTTTGAGTCCGGGTTAAGGCAGAATTTGAGAATGCAATCGTGGGTTTCAGACATTAGAATTTTGCTGAATTGATTTCACAGGCTCTGGAACTGGAAAGGATAGAATCAGAAGGGATAGTGAAGAAGGGTCCTCAAGAGAAGGCTGAAAAGACTACTGGACAAGTATCTGAAAGTGGTTCTGGCAAGAGAAAACAGTTTGGGGGATCCAGCTCTCGTAGATCCGGCAGAGGCAGATTTTCTGGTCAAAGACCACCCCGATCTGGTCAGCCGACCCAACAAGCTTCCCGAGGATCTTTATCAGTCCGGCAGTGCGAAACTTGTGGTAAAACTCATGGCGGGGTTTGTTTCAAAGCCACTGGTGCATGTTTTAATTATGGAGGGAGCGGACATTTCACGAAGGATTGCACTAGTCCGCGCCGGTCTGGATCTTTTGTTACATCGGAAGGATCAGCCCAAGTCTCTGCACCTAGAGGACCACCGTCAGCTTCTAGAGGTAGAGGTAGAGGTAGGGGTCCTCGTAACACTCCTGGAAGTCAAAGCACTGTTAACCAGCCAGTATCCAGTGGCGCACCAGTCAGACTGTATACCATGCGTCAGAGGGAGGAGGTTGAAACATCAGATGTAGTAGCTGGTATTTTCTCCATCCTTGACCAAGATGTGTATGTGTTATTTGATCCTGGCTCCACACATTCATATGTCAGTGCTAGTGTGATGTGTTCTACTGCTATTCATTGTGTACCAATGGACTATGATGTGCTAGTAACTAGTCCATTAGGCCAGGAGATCAGGGTAAATAGGCTATATAGAGATTGTCCTTTGGTGATCCAAGGACATATTTTCCTGTCAGACTTAATTGAAATGCCCTTCAGAGATTATGACATTATCTTAGGCATGGATTATATAGCCAGGCATCACGCCATGATTGACTGTAGACTGAAGACAGTCACTTTTGGTCTTCCTCAGTATGGTGATGTAGTAATACATGGGGAGAGACAGTTATTGCCTTCAAACATCATTTCACCAGACCGCCAGAAAATGATTAGAAAAGGGTGAGGCGTACTTGGCACATGTGATAGACACCCAAGTGGGGAGTCCAAAGATCGAGGACATTCCTATCAGTATGTGACTTTCCTGATGTATTTCTGAAGAATTGCCGGATTACCTCCGAAAGAGAAGTGCGATTTGAAATTGATGTTATGCCTGGTGTGGACCCAATCTCCATAACACCATACAGAATGGCACCAGCAGAACTAAAAGAATTGAAAGTGCAGTTGCAAGAGCTGCTTGATAAAGGCGTCATTCGCCCTAGTGTGTCACCTTGGGGAGCGCCGGTGTTATTTATAAAGAAAAAGGATGGCACTCTCCGGTTATGCATTGACTATCGGCAGTTGAATAAGGTGACGATAAAGAACAGATACCCATTGCCCCGTATAGATGATTTGTTTGATCAGTTGAGGGGTGCAGCTGTGTTCTCCAAAATTGACCTGAGATCAGGTTATTATCAGCTGAAAGTTCAAGAGCAGAGTATTTCAAAAACTACCTTCAGAACCCGCTATGGTCATTATGAGTTCTTGGTCATGCCATTTGGGTTAACTAATGCTCCAACTGCTTTTATGGATCTGATGAACACTATCTTTAGACCATACCTCGATCAGTTTGTTGTGGTGTTTATTGATGATATATTGGTCTATTCGAGGAATGCAGAAGAGCATGATAGACATCTGTGGATTGTACTGCAAACTTTGAGGGAGAAGCAGCTATACGCCAAATTGTCGAAGTGTGAATTTTGGCTAAAGGAGATATCCTTTTTGGGGCACATAGTATCAGCAGAGGGTATTAAGGTAGATCATAGCAAGATTGAAGCTGTCCTTAATTGGAAGCCACCCAGAAATGTCATAGAGATTCGCGGTTTTCTGGGGTTAGCTGGATACTACCGTCAATTTGTGAAGGGATTCTCCATGTTGGCATCTCCATTGACCAAGCTGCTTAAAAAAGATGTGAAATTTTAGTGGACGGACAAATGCCAGCAAAGTTTTGATGAATTGAAGAGATGTTTGACAGAGGCTCCAGTCCTGACTTTACCCACATCGGGTAAAGAATATACAGTTTACAGCGATGCTTCTCACAATGGGTTAGGTTGTGTGTTGATGCAAGATCGAAATGTCATTGCCTATGCATCACGCCAGCTGAAACCGCATGAGAGGAATTATCCGACACATGACTTGGAGCTTGCAGCCATTGTGTTTGCTCTTAAGATCTAGAGACATTATTTGTATGGGGAGAAATGTTACATTTACACAGATCATAAGAGTTTGAAGTATTTGGGCACCCAAAAAGAGTTGAATTTGAGACAGAGGAGATGGTTAGAGTTGATAAAAGACTATGATTGTCTGATAGACTATCAGCCAGGAAAAGCTAATGTTGTGGCTGACGCCTGAAGTCGCAAAACTATGGCAAGTCTACAAGTTACTCCCTTGTCTTTGGTGCATGAGTTAGGGTCACTGCATGCCAGCTTAGAGATTAATGATGAGGGGCAGACAGCAGTTGCATGGCATGTACAGCCAGTGTTAATTGATCGATCGTAATGGTCGCTCGTAATGATGAAAAGTATCGTAGTCGTTGGAAGAAGTTCTACAGGCAAGAAACCAGAGTTCTCAATCAGAAATGATGGTCTATTGCTACACCAGGGTAGAATATGTGTTCCTAATGATGTTGATTTGAGGCAGATCATTTTGAAGGAAGCACATGAGTCTCCTTTTGCTATGCACCCTGGTGGTACAAAAATGTATAGAGGGCTAAAGGAGCATTACTGGTGGATGGGTATGAAGAGAGATGTGGTAGAGTTTGTATCTAAATGCCTGACTTGTCAGCAAGTAAAGGCAGAGCATCAAGTACCAACTGGGTTGTTACATGCACTACCAGTGCCAGAATGGAAATGGGAAAGAATAACGATGGATTTTGTAATGGGACTTTCGCGGACACAGAAGAGTCATGATGCAGTATGGGTCATTATCGACAGACTGACTAAGTCTGCTCATTTTCTGCCAGTCCGAATGGACTACAGTTTGGACAGATTGGCCAGGTTGTACATTGATGAGATTGTGAGACTACATGGAGTGCCAGTATCCATTGTATCAGACAGAGATCCTAGGTTCACTTTTAGATTCTGGGGTAGTCTTCAGAGAGCCCTAGGAACTAGATTGAACTTCAGTACTGCATTCCACCCACAGACAGATGGCCAGTCTGAGAGGGTAATTCAGATCTTGGAGGACATGCTATGGGCTTGTGTGATTGAGTTTGAGGGTAGTTGGGATACACACTTGCCTTTGATTGAGTTTGCTTACAACAACAGCTACTAATCAAGCATTGGGATGCCTCCATATGAAGCTTTGTATGGCAGAAAATGTAGAACCCCGTTGTGTTGGGATGACGTGGGTGAAAGAAAAATGATTGGACCCAAAATTGTTCAACAAACTGAAGAGAAAATAAGGGTGATCAGAGATCGACTTAAAGCTGCATCAGACCATCAGAAGTCCTATGTTGATTTGAAAAGAAGGGATATTGAGTATGCAGTGGGTGAGAAAGTTTTCCTCAAGGTTTCTCCTTGGAAGAGAATTATGAGATTCGGCAGGAAGGGGAAATTAAGTCCTCGTTTTATCGGGCCATATGAGGTATTGGAAAGAGTGGGTCCTTTGGCTTATCATTTGGCACTACCTCCAGAGTTAGAGAAGATACATAATGTCTTCCATGTGTCGATGTTGAGGAGGTATCGATCAGACCCATCTCATGTACTACCAATAGAAGAAATAGAAGTGAATCCAGACCTCACATATGAAGAAGAACCCATAAAGATTCTGGCTTATGAGGTGAAGCAGCTACGGAAAAAGCAGATACCATTGGTAAAAGTACTGTGGAACCATCATTCGGGCCAATAAGCTACTTGGGAACAAGAGGAGGACATGAGGAGACAACACCCACAGCTGTTCAGAGATTGATACTAGGTAAAAATTTCGAGACGAAATTTATTTTAAGGGGGGGAGAATTGTAACACCCCCGTTTGCATAGCCTGGTAGATTACACTGTTCTGGTGACCGGTGTCGGTCCGGAAAATTAAGGGGATTAGAACCATACTTAAGACAACTAGAGAAATCATAAACACAAATAATTAGTAATGTTCAATTAGTTAAGTATAAATAAGAAAAACAGAACATAAGAAGTTAAACGAGCCGAGAGTCACAGTGATGGGTGACCTCCTCAGGAATGACAGCGAAGTCATTTTAAACTCAAATTTCGAACCGTAAAATGTGACGCTGCGGTCCTTAGGACCCTTATGAACACAGTGGAAAAGAGAAAATCATGAAAAAGAACTGTTAAGCCAGTCAAATGATTAGGTTAGGGAGCCAAAAGAAATATTGGATTATTTGCAAATCGGGATGAACCGGTGAGGGGCAATTTGGTCAATTGACCCCGAGAGCTGACTCCTGACCTAACTGTCAAATAAAATTGGAGAAAAGAAAATTTCGGAGTCGAGAATTAAATTAAAGAACTAATAGAAAAAAAGAAAAAAAGAAAAAGGAAAATCAAAAAGTAAAAAGGAGATGACATAATACATGACCTCATGCATGATGTCATAAAAGAATTAATTAAATATTTATGAAATTAGATTTTTATGGTCTTCCAAAGAAAAATAAGATAAAAGAAAACAAAAAGAAAAAAAATTTAGAATTGTCTTCTTATTCCATCAAGTTGCCGCTTCCCTTCTCCATAAACCCTCCATGGAAACTTCTCCATTAAAGCTTGCACTCAAGCTTTAATTTCTCCACTTAGTCTTAATAACTCCCTTAAATACCTCACTAGAACTTGTAATCTCAACTTAAGAAGAAGAATTACAAGAAGAAAGAAGAGTTAAAGATAGGGTTTGGAGGATTTAAGAAAGGTTAGTGTGCTAACTTACCATTTTACTTCTTTAAATGCATAATTAGTTGTGAAAGTGAGCTTAGAACTTGATTAAATGAAACAAATATGGGGGAAGGACCATTGCTGAAATTTTGGCCTGGTTGAAGGGAGTATGAATTGCATGAATTTAATGAGTTTGAATGAGTTTAAAAGCTTTGATTAGTTGAATGGTTAAGGTTAAGTGCACTAATTATGATTAAATGCATGAGATGGATGAGTTAGGGTTTGAATGTTAGGGTTTGTGAACTAAAATTTGGAGAAATGCATAAATGATGACTTTGACCTATTGTGAGCTAAAAAATGGTCAATAATGACCAAAGGAGATGTGTGGGAATTATTGGAATGGAAGTCAAATTCGTAGGGTAAATGGTCATGCTGCTGGCAGCATGACCAAGCCAACTTTGAAGGACCAAAACAGAAATTTTACAAGTCCAATTGATATGCCACCAATTGGGGATGAAAATAGACATAAAATGGTACAATTTTCATTAAGGAACCATGCCCAAAAACTGACCAAAACCTAGTGAACTAATTGACCAAAGTTGGTTAAGAGCAGTCTACCACTGCATAAACTGACCAAATGAACAGTATTTGTTCATTTGGTCATAACTCGAGTTAGGCAGGTCAAAATGACCTAAAATTTTACCAGTAATTAGATAAGATATAGATCTAACACTTTCATGAAGAACACCAACCCAAATTATGTCATTAACCTAATCAAATTATTGGGCAAAGTTGAGTTACTGAACCTGCAAAACTGCAGATTTCCATTTGAACACTAAAGTTCCAATGGTTATAACTCTCTCTAGAAAACTCCGATTTAGGCGATTCTTGAACCGATGGAAACCTAAGACATAGTAGAACATTTCGTATGAAGGAAATTAGACCAAATTATGGACTTAACTTGATCAAATTACTGAACGAAGTTGGATAAAAAATCTACCAGAACCAAAATAGCAGTATGAACAATGCACGTGAACAGTAAATGTATTTTGGCTATAACTTGAGCTTCAAAACTCCAATTGGGGTGATCCAAAAATGAGAATACACTTAAGACAATAAGGAACATTTTCTATGAAGGAAGATTTGCCAAATTCTAACAGTAGATTGACCTATGGAATAGTGCAACTAGGAGCACCAAAACTAAAATTTGACAATTTTGCAAAAAGGACTTAAGCTTTGAGAAAATGACCAAAACCAACAAGTTTGGTGACCAAAATGTGGTATGTGGGTGAAGTTGGAGTTCCCATACCTATTAAGCCTTAAAAAGTCAACAATTTGACTTGAATAGTGTAATGAATAGTAACCCGAAACACAAAAACTTCGAGAACGTCGAAATTAGTACATTAAAGCTAGGTAAAAATGAAGTGAAATTTATTTTTGGATTTATGCTAAGTTATGGTACTGAAACACTGTGAAACTGTGTGTTTCAGCTGAAAAAGACTTGGAAACTCAAAGAGACTGAGTCAAGGCTTCAAGGCGACTCCAGTCAGGTTTGTGCACAATAATAATTGTTTAAATATTTTAATCTCAAAAATTTGACTTCTTTGATTAATTATGTATTGTGTTGCCATTTTATAATCGTAAATGTGACTTTGGAAAGTGATCAGATTTCTCATAAATTATTTGCATAAATTGTTTTGAATGGATTTTATGTTCACACTTAGCATGACAGTACCACATTATTCCTCCTCCATTTATGGGGTTGAAATCGTTTATTTTCCTCCCTCTCTGGCTTGCCAGTTGAGGTTGTAGATCGGATGAGTACTCATTAGCTAGCTAGCCACCTCCCTCATTGATTTCGATTAATGGGGTTAAGATTACTTTGTCGTGGTGTACAACGCGGCATTGATCGAAAATTTTGTGTCATGGCTTAAGTTGTGTATGACTTTGGCAACACCGTGTTTATGAAATAGTTTGACTAAACTGTGTTTAATAGATTATTTGACAAAATGGTGTTATTATGAACTTTGATATTTGTGAAATATGATTGAGAAATATTTAAATTGTGTTTGGCAATGAATGATTTATTTATTGTATTTTAAATTTTTATTGTGCACCATTGAGTATTTTTATACTCAGCGATAGCTTATTTTGCTGTCGCAGATAAGAGCAAGGAGAAAGTAGCAGAGTGAGCTGCTGTTAAATCGAGGACTACTCTGACCATTTTGTACGGGTATTATTTTATACCCTTGTAGATAATCTTGATGTAAATATAAAAATGTTGTATGTATCAATGTAGTTGAGCAGTTGTAAATAAATTGTAATAATATTATTTTGGATTCTCTTCTGTAAATTTAATATTTATACATATGAATTTCCTGCTTTATGCTTTGTGAATGGAGATATTAAATATTTTGAGATGAGAATCTTGATTTGTATTGTGAAATTATTTTGAAGTGCATTGAATTGAGATGATTGAGTTATTGAAGGTTGGGAGTTGTGAAATATTTTTGGAAGTGTTTTTTTTAGGTATTTGAAGAACTGTTTTCTCCAGTTTCAAACGGAACTCTGTTAAAATTTTTATAAAATTTGCGGCAAAATTTAAATGGACAAAAATTTTTACTAGTTTTTAAGCTTTGAATAAATGGTTTTTAATTCTCACTAAAATGCTCACCACTTCCAAAATGTAAGAAAATCGTTTTAAAATCCCTTATAGGGTACTTAATGAGTTATCGGTAGGTGAAGTTCGGTAGTTCATTAAGTATTCTACGGGATCATGTTATGCCTTACGGAAGGGTAAGGTGTGACATTTAAGATTTTAGAATTAACAGATTAATTTATTAGAACCCTAGATTAGATCAAGAACAAGTGCACTAACCTTTTGATGCACTGTAGTTGTGTTTGGTACCTTTGGGATGCACTTAGGACACCAGATGTTGTCCCTCTAGCTTGTCCACATCAAGATCACCAATAGCAGCCCCTTGAATAGCTTCTAAAGCCTTTCCAATTAATTAGAAAATCAGGTTTTGCCTTTAGGGATGTTATAGATGCATACAGGACACTAGAAAAGATTTCTAGTATTTTTAATTCAAGAGAATGTTGGCAATTCTCTTTGAATTAATGAGAGATGAAGAAGAAGAGAGGAAGAGGACTCCTTGGGTGGCGGCATAAAAGAAATAAACAGTAGCTTGTGATTTTTCTTTTCATCCTTTCCCTTATATAGCTAGGTCACTACTTAAAACCCTTGCCACATGTCACCTTCTGATTGGCTCTTAGTTTAATTAACCCAATCACATTGTGCCAAGTGTCAAACTTAGATTTAATCTTGACTTTGATCATCTTACATGATTAAAAGACAATTGATAAGCTTATGTGTAGTGCCATGTGTCACCATCTCATGGTGCCACTTGTCATCCTGTGAAATGACCAAAATACCCTTGTGTCTTAATTTTGAGTTCTTAACCCAAAATAATTATTTCTCTTCTTTTAATCAATTTATATCAAATATAAATGAATTAATTAATCTTTATTAATTAATTTCTCATAATTAAATTCATATTTAAACACTTTAAATATATATTTAACTTATACTATACATCCAATAATCTAGATTTTATTTCAAGCCATGCTAGGTACTTTGCAATCTAATTGCAAACCAAACCTATTTAATTAATCAATTAAACTCTTTAATTAATTAATTAAATCATATTTAACTTGGTGATTACTTGTGTATGTGTGTGACTTACTAGGCTCATCACTAATTGGCAATGAGATATGATATCAACTCATAATATCATCAGAACTCTTTCTTACCATAAATGATTTCTCTAAATCATTTTATGCAGTTCATAGACTATGGTTAACACATAGCATAGCATGCCATAGCCACCCAATCAGTAATAAAGTTTACCTTAAATGAACCTATAATCATATGTTACCATGCACTAGAATCTCTCTGTTACAAAATCCCAATTCGAGCAGGAGTCATGGTTTATGTCAAACCCCATTTGCTATGAATATTATGTTCTCTTTTAATTCCAGTTCTCAATAAAAAGATTTTCTTATCAGAAACTTTTTTCTGATTAAATCTATCTGTCCTTGTAACATCCTCACTTTAGGTAGTTCGTATGTTCTACTGTTTTGGTGACCAATGTCAGCCCGGGTAGTTGGAATATCTGGAATTATAATTAGACTAGAGTGAGGAGTTATAAATAAACCAAATAATGATCAGAAAAATTAAGGAAAATTTTTAGAAATGAAATGCACTAAGGTTAAATGAGCCGTAGCCCTAGTGATAAGTGACCCTAAAGGGAAGTGATAGCGAAGGCCGTTAGTAACCCTAGACCCTGGGAAAACTTCATGAAATAATTTTTGGGACCTCAGGGAAGGATTATTAGAGTTTCAATGACAATAAAATGCTAAGAAAACCCAAGGAAAATTTAATCAATCGGTACACACAATTTTAGCTCATTAAGCCAAACGGAGGGCATTTTGATCATTTCGTCTTTAGAGATGATTTTTGGCCAACTTGTCCAATTAATTATATAAATTTTATGATATCAAATATGAATAAACATTGCTAAAAATGAAATTAAAAGTGAGTAGTAAAGAGAAGAAAAGAAATAAAAATAATATTACTTTATTAGGTAAGCATGAGGTCATTTAAAATTTTTGGGCCTATCAAAATGCAATAAAATTACTTATAATATATTAAAAAGAAAGAAAAGAGGTCAAAACTCTAGAAAAAGCTAGCAGCCACCTTCTTCATCTCTTTATGCCGAAACCAACACCTCATCTCTCTCCTCCATTACCAAGTCTTCTAAAGCTTAGTTCTTTAGTTTTTCTTCAACCAAACCCTATATTTCCAACACAAAACCTTAATATTTCCTCTTAGTGAAGCTTTTGGGAGCAAAAAGAAGTAACAAAGAAGAGTTTTTACAAGCTTGGGATTGACTCCATTAAAGGTTAGTGTCCAATCTCCTCCTTCTCTTACACAATTCATGTTTAAGGCCATGAAATAAGTGCATATTGTAAGAAAAACATAATATAATTTATGTGTATTCATCCCTATAATTTCAGTAGCTTAGGGATGGTTAGGGTTTCGTGAATTTCCTTGAAACAAAGTGGTATGTGAGCTGGTACAAGTGTAATGCATGAATGAAACTTGAAAACTTGGACACTTGAACAAAAATAGGGTTTTCTCATGTAATGGTATATGAACATTGTAATGGTCAAATAGTGACCATTTGACTATGTGTGAGGGGAATTGGAGTGATTTAGGACAATGGAATTGAGGTTAGGCATGCTGCCCTTGGTGACTTGCAGGGCTAAGTGTGAGTCCGGCAAGTTTGGATAGCTATAACTGGAGTTGTGTAGGTTCAATTGGTATAAGGCCAATTGGGCATGAAACTAGACACATAATGGCACAATTTTGGTGGAGAAAACCTACCCAGAAAATCAAACCAAGTTGACCTAAAAACTACCCTAATCCAGGTGACCAACATGCTGTCCCTGGAAAATGATCAAATAAATAGTATTTGTTCAAATGATCATAACTCAATGTAGAAAAGTTCATTTGACCTGAAATTTTACCAATAGAAATCGGAGACATAGCCCTACAACTTTAATGAAGAAAATAAACCCAAATTTTGATCATAATATATCCAAAAACTGACTTGCAGTCAGTGTACAAAAACTACAGAATTGATTTTGCCCAGAAATTCTGGAAAAATTGCAATCCGACCAGTTATGGTTTCTAGGCCATAACTTGAGCTACAAAACTCCAAATGGAGTGATTGAAAAAAAAGAAATGTAACTAGATATAATAAGGAACAATTTTTATGAAGAACATTTGGCCAAATTCTCACTGTAGAATGGCCTAATAAAATAGTGAACTCTAGCACTCAAAACTGAAATTTCTGAATTATTCTCCATTGGTTTTAAGTATTGTTTGGCAATTAATGCCAACACTTTTGTAAACCAAAATGTGGTACCTTGGTGAACTTAGGTTCAACAAATCTATTATAAATTAAAAAGTCAACCTTTGAGTGAAATTAGTCAAGTGAATAGTGACCTCTACATTATAAAAATAAATAATTGAATCATTAACTGTGTAAAATGCCCTAGTATGCCTAGAATGATTGATTTGGATAGGTTGGCATGCCAATAGGGTTCAGTTAGCAGTACTGCACATGGCATTATGCCATTCTTTGATTTTATGGCTTTTAGCCATTTTGATATCAGTGTGATATTTGGCCTTGTGCCCAATGATTATTACAACTTATTAGCTATTCTGTTGTACACCGGGAGACACAATGTGACCAAAGGTGTGATGGCCCGAGATACTTGGTACCCAGTGCCAGTTTACCCATTTATCCAGTCCAGTCAATTAGTATAGGTTACTCGGGCAATCAAAATAAATTTTGTAAATTTTAATCACATAATACTACAATAATTGCCTGGAACTTAGTCTACATAAAATGTCAGTATACATTCTGCATATCTATTTTATTCTAGCTATTTTATTTTATATTGGCATCACTAAGCAAAATTGCTTAGCGCATCACTTTTGCCACGCGCAGGTACTGGAGACATAGCTGGGGAGTCCAGTAGACCTCAGATCGGGTGATTAGTTATATCTGCATAGAGTCCAGAGTCACCTCACATCTGCAGTGCACTTGGTAGGATATTAGGATTTTGGGTTGTATTTTGTACTTTGCATTTTGTACTAGTTTTTTATTGTAATTACAAACTCATGAAATCATATGATAATGTAAATATATGAAAATTCATGTTATTGTAATTATCAGTATATCTTGTTATGAAAAATAAAATGTTGAGGAGTTATTCAGGAAATTAATTCAAATTGTGATGTGAACAAAATTTTGAAAATTGTGATGAGAATTGGAGTTTAAGTTGATATGTATGTATATTGGAAGTGTTTTTAACAGGTTCAAAAGAACTATTTTTTCAATTTACAGCCGGCACTCTGCCGGATTTTCTATAGAAATTTATGGAAAATTCAAATAAATCAAAGTTGTAAATAAATGATAAAATTGGTAAAATTTAGCACTTGGTGAATAATAAATAAATTAAGAAGGATAACTTGTTATGAAATAAGATATGGTGTTCCGACACACCGTGTGGCATATCTTGCTTGGCTACACTGTAGATGGGTAAGGGGTTCACATTTAGTGATATCAGAGCATCGGTTTAGGCGTTTCTAGGACTAGATAGAGTGCATACCATTGCATTGCGTTTGTAAGTGTTGAGGTGACATTGATGCAGATCTGTTTGTTTTCTTATTTTAATTAGGATGTGATCCTGCTTCTCAAAGAGCAGTTGATGCAAAGGTGGAGAGTCGTGCTCCACTAAGTGCTGAATCGAGAGGTAGGGGAGAACCTACTCCACTAGCAGCTGAGGCACCTGCCCAACCTTAGTTTGCATTATTTCAGAAAATAACTGAATTTTACCGGCAAATGATGGGGGCAATTCCACCACCACAACCACAGCCATAACCTCCGCCAGCACCATAGAAGTCCCATATGGAAAAACAACAGAAACATGGGGCTATAGATTTCTTTGGGAAGAAGGAGGATGACCCCATGACAGTTGAAAATTGGCTGGATAGAACTGGAAGAGTGTTAAAACAGCTTCATTGCACCCCCGAGCAGAACCTGGAGGGTGCTGTGTCCCTACTTCAAGATGATGTAACAAAGACACTGAGTATTCGAATCTGAGCTCCTCTGTGCAATGTAGTTTCTTGAATACCCTATCCATCCTCTCTAACCACTGTTCAGCTTATAGAGGATCTATTGTCCCCTTGAACTCTGTAGGCCCATATTTCATCAATTTATCATATTGCCTAGTAGAAGACTGTGGTTGTACCACTGGTGTCTGTATTGGGACTTGAGTAGGCGCATTACCAGCCATTTGTTGGAACATTGCAGCCATTTGCTGAGCGAACTGAGCAGAAATCACGTTCGCAGGGGTCTTCTTCTTGAACCACTGACATTTTGTAGGCCTGGGGCATCCCCTTGCACCTCAGCCTCAATAGATTGATCGACTGAACGATCACCCTCTTCCATATTCAATGCGAGGATTTTAGATCTCCTGAACAAATAACACAAGGAGATTTCCTCCCATTAGTGCATATTTATAATGTAATGTACTGTATGTATCAAACAATGATATTGAGCAATTGTACTATGAAGAAAGAATATTCAAATAACAGGTGAAAACGGAATTTAAAAAACTAGCTCTGATACCACCAAAACATGTCACACCCTACCCCTCTGTAAGGCATAACATGATCCCGTAGTATACCTAATGAATTACCAACTCCGTCTACTGATAACCCATTAAATACACTACAAGGGATTTTAAAAACTTTTCTTACTTCTTTTACAGTGGTGAGTGCTATTTACAGGTGTTAAAGACTTTGGTGAACTGAAGTGAAACAACTAACTCATTTGATTTATTTGGAATTTCTATAAAAATTTTGGCAGAGTGCCATATGTATTTTGGACAAAACAGTTCTTCAGAAAACCTATAAAAAGCACACTTCAATATATTTCCAAATCTCAACTCCAACATATTTCTCAACACAACATTTTTCTCAATTCAAATCCATAGAAATTTTTCAAAGTCTGAGATAAGGAAATATAATACAATTTTTTCAAGTCAAATAACTCATAATTAATTTACAACTTCAAGGTACAATTTGAATTTACAACTGCTCAAAACCAAAAACAATATGTACATACAGTAGTCATACATTACAGTACAAAATGCAAAATGTTGGTATACTCATTATACCCGGTAATCTCTTGCTGGAGATATATGCAGCCTAGTCTGCTACCCTGTCTGTCTGTCTACCTGCGACAACAATAAAAAGCTATCGCTGAGACAATGTCTCAGTGGTGCACAACATTAACCAAATACAATTTAAATCACAATTCATAAATCATATCGATAGTGGATACTTAAAACCATAGTCAAATTCAAGACAATAAAGTTCAATAAGAATTTAAACTCCATTTCTCAATATCACAATAGATTTCCATAAGTCAGATCATGTTTGAATTCAAAAGACAGTATGTGTCAATGAGAGTTTAAATTCATTTCACAATCTCACAATACACATCAATAAATCACACACAGCTTAATCATGATCCATAGTTCAATTCGTCCCAAAAGCCGATGGCTAATGAGGTATTCAATTCGTCCCAAAAGTCGATGACTAATGAGGAATAACATGGCTAGCTAGCAAAAATATGAGTACTCATTCAATTCGTCCTCAACAGGCACACACCTCAACACTTCAGCCAGAGAGGGAATTCAATTCGTCCCACTAGACAAGCTAATGAGGAATACAATCAATTTACATGATAGCTGTGATTTCAAACCAGTTCCAATGCTTTTCAATCAATAAGTATCCATCAATGTCATTCAAACAATATTTCACAGTTTCAAACCATTCACAATATTTTTCAATCAATAAGTGTCTATCAAACACATTTCCACAATTTGAAACAATAATATATAAATAGTCAATATTTATTTCAATTGAAAACAATTCAAAAGAAATAGTTGTTGTGCACAAACCTCTGATATTTGTCTCCTGGTCCTGACTCAGTATTTCTTTCCCTTTTGCTGAGTCCTTGTTAACTGAGAAACACAATTTGAAGTGTTTCAGTGCTAAATTAATTTGCCTCTAACGATAATGTTCGATAAACAATTCACTGAATACCTTTATTTGCTTAATCACCTAATATACCGACCCTCGATGTTTTCTAGGTAAATTAGGTCTTAACGTTATTAATATGTCATATTCGATAGGGTTTTAGGTTTGGTACACGCTAACAATTTCATTTCTTTGTTTAGTGCATTTTATTGCAACTTGCTGGATTCCGGGATACTAGTTTGACCTAGCCGGACGGCCTAGTTCCCTTGGTTTTCGGGTTTCGGTCAAAACTACAAACTTGTAGATCTATGTCTTATGGACCGCGGTGCAAAATTTTAGGTCGTTCCGAGTTAAGTAGACCAAGTTATGGTCATTATAGTATTGCTGGTCAAATGGCATCAAATTAGGTCATTTTTAGGTCAATTTGGTCAACTTTGGTTCGGCCAGTTTTTGGACCCGAACTTGTGCAAGCTTTTTGACTTGCTTATGGTAATTTCTGGGCTTTGGTGTCTTCATAAGACTTGTAGGTATGGGTCTTAACTATTCATGGTTAAAATTTCAGGTCAATTGGACCTGTTTTGAGTGAGGTATGGCCTAAACACTCACTGCTGCCCAATTGGTCATTTTTCAGAACCTAATTGTACCTAATCCGAATTGGTCATTTTCTTAGGTCACCTTGCAAGCAGAATTTTGGTATGTTTTCTCAATGAAAGTTGGCACATTTTGTGCCTAGTTTCACCTCCAATTGGTCTCATACCAATTGAGGTTACACATTTAAACTTATTGGCTAAAATGTACACTGCCCTTGGTTACTTTGCTTAACACACATCAATCACACACATTTACCTTGCAATATGTTTACTTCCCTACCAAATCTGTTTTGGTACATTACCAAAACCACATCCCACTTCACATTAACATCTCTTTGGGCAGATTACAATTATCTTCAATACACCAAATATAACTCTAATTCCCAAAGTCCAAACACAATTACACATACACATAACATTACTAGTTTTTACATACTCTTTACACAACAAGTTCACATACATATCCATCAATCCTTCTATGTCAATATTCTGCCAACACTTCCATGAATACATACATTTACTCAAGTGTCCCCAAGCTGCCGAAAATCTTCTTCAACACCAAATTGCCCTACAATTCATCAATTCTCATCCAAGTGCCAAAAATCACCATATAAATATGAAGTAATTCACTAGGTTATTAAATCATCATGTTCAACATCATTTCTCATCAAATATATGCACAATTATTTCATCAAATACATGACTCCATGGCTGTCCAAAATGAACACAACAATAACTCTTCAAACTCAAAAATTTTCTTCACAAACCCAACACCCATAACATGCACACAAAACTTAACAAAGCTATCTTCAAAAACACTAACTTACCTTATGGTTGGAGCTTGTTAAACCTTGCTTAAACTTCTCAAATTTGGTATCAAACTCTTCCTTGTGATGAGTAGACAAACTTTCATGAAGCCACTTAAGGGATTGGAGTTGAAAATGGGGAGGTTAAGTGAGCTCATGCAAAACGCCCATGGAGTTTTCTCTCACCTTCATTCACGGCAACTTTGGTACAATGGAGAAGATGAAATTTTCTGATGGTGTAATGGAAGTACACCTGCCCCACTATGTGTTTAATTAATCCTTTAATGGTCCATTAACTCCAAATAATCATATAATAATCTAATTGTTCACTTAATCCCACATTAACCCATGATTTTAGCTATTTACTTTAGGTACCACTAAACTAATTTTTCATTTTATTTTCTAAGTGTAATATTATTTATTTTTAAAGGACATTTAGGTCAAAAGACACTTCGGGATGTCAAATGACCATAATGCCCCTGTTCGGGTTGCATTCCCGATTTTTCGGTAACACCGGGTTTTGTCCGTTTTTCGATTTCTCACTTTTCTTTGTACTAATTATTTAATTTTTCTTTGATCTTTCTAATGATATTTATTCTTCAATAAGGGTCTATTTATGTCCTAAAAATGTTTTCCAGGGTTCCCCGCAGTCCAGGGCTAGTCAACGGTCCACGCCGTGGCTTCCCGGTGCGGTCACCCATCGCTAGGGTTTCCGGCTCGCTTAACTTGGTTACATTTCTTTGCTATGATTTTTCCTTTGTTTTTCTTGTATTTTCTTTTCTTGTATTTCATTATTTTATGTCTCCTCACTCATATTGAAGTACGGTTCCAGGCATCCTAGCTGTCGGACAAAGACTGGTCACCGGAGCAGTAGAACGCACTACCGAACTTAGGGGTGTTACAATTCTCCCCCCCTTAAATAAATTTCGTCTCAAAATTTTACCTGGTATTAGTCTCTGAACAGCTGTGGGTGCTGTCTCCTCATATCCTCTTCACGTTCCCAAGTAGCTTCCTGGCCTGAATGATGGTTCCACAGCACTTTAACCAGGTGTATCTGTTTGTTCCTCAGCTGTTTCACCTCATAGGCCAGAATTTTTATGGGTTCTTCTTCATATGAGAGGTCTGGATTTACTTCAATCTCTTCAACTGATAGTATATGAGATGGGTCTGATCTGTACCTCCTTAACATAGACACATGGAAGACACTATGTATCCTTGCTAGCTCTAGAGGTAATGCCAACCGGTATACCAAAGGACCCACTCTTTCCAGAACCTCATATGGTCCGATGAAACGAGGACTCAGTTTCCCCTTTCTGCCAAATCTCATAATCTTCTTCCAAGGAGAAACTTTGAGGAATACTCTATCACCCACTGCATACTCAATATCTCGTCTTTTTAGATCAACATAGGACTTCTGACGGTCTGATGCAGCCTTGAGTCTATCTCTGATCAATCTGATCTTTTCCTCTGTCTGCTGGACAATTTCTGGCCCAATCATCTTCCTTTCACCTACTTCATCCCAACATAAGGGAGTTCTGCACTTCCTGCCATACAAAGCTTCATATGGAGGCATACCTATGCTTGATTGGTAGCTGTTGTTATAAGCAAACTCAATCAAAGGCAAGTGTGTATCCCAACTACCTTCAAATTCAATCACACAAGCCCGTAGCATATCCTCCAATATCTGAATAACCCTCTCGGGTGGCCATCTGCATGCGTGGGTGGAATCTTTGTCTTTGAAGTTCAATCTAGTTCCTAGGGCTCTCTGAAGACTACCCCAGAATCTAGAAGTGAACCTAGGATCTCTGTCAGACACAATTGATACTGGCACTCCATGTAGTTTTACAATTTCATATATGTACAATCTGGCCAATCTTTCCAGGCTATAATCCATTCGAACTGGCAAAAAGTGAGCAGACTTGGTTAATCTGTCAACTATAACCCATACTGCATCATGACTACTCTGTGTCCTTGGAAGTCCTGTAACAAAATCCATAGTTATTCGTTCCCATTTCCACTGCATCGACAAAGGATGTAACAAACCAACTGGAACTTGATGTTACGCCTTTACTTGGCGACAAGTTAGGCATTTTGAAACAAACTCAGCTATATCTCTCTTCATACCCATCCACCAGTAATGCTCTTTCAGCCCTCTGTACATTTTAGTTCCACCAGGGTGCATAGCAAATGGAGACTCATGTGCTTCCTTCATAATGACTTGTCTCAATTCCACATCACTAGGAACGCACACTCTGCCTTGATGTAGCAATAAACCATCATCTCTCATAGAGAATTCAGGTTTCTTGCCCTGCTGGACTTCTTTCAGTAGCTTCTGATATTTTTCATCACTCTGAGTAGCCATTCTGATCTGATCAATCAACACTGGCTGTACATGCCATGCAACTACTGTCTGTCCCTCATCATCAATCTCTAAACTGGCATACTGTGCTTTCAATTCATATACCATGGACATAGGAGAAACTCTGAGACTTGCCATAGTCTTGCGACTTAAGGCGTCAGCCACCACATTTGCTTTCCCTGGCTGATAGTCTATTAAGCAATCATAATCTTTAATGAGTTCTAACCATCTCCTCTGCCTCAAATTCAATTCCTTCTGGGTGCCTAAGCACTTCAAGCTCTTGTGATCTGTGTAAATGTAGCATTTCTCCCCATACAAATAGTGTCTCGGATCTTGAGCAAAAACAATAGTCGCTAACTCTAGATCATGTGTTGGGTAGTTCCTCTCATGCGGTTTCAGTGGCGTGATGCATAAGCAATGACATTCGATCTTGCATCGATTACGGCCTAACCCATTGTGAGAAGCATCACTATAAACTGTGTATTCTTTACTCGGAGTAGGTAAAGTGAGAACTGGAGCTTCAGTTAAACACCTCTTCAACTCATCAAAACTCTGCTGACATTTATCAGTCCACTGAAATTTTACATCTTTCCGAAGTAGCTTAGTCAGTAGAGAAGATAACATAGAAAACCCCTTCACAAACCGACGGTAATATCCAGCTAAACCCAGAAAACTGCGAACTTCTGTGATGTTCCTGGGCGGCTTCCAATTAAGGATAGCTTCTACCTTGCTGGAATCTACCTTGATCCCTTCAGCTGACACAACATGTCCCAAAAAGGAGATTTCTTTCAGCCAAAATTCACACTTCGACAATTTAGCGTATAGCTGTTTCTCCCTTAAGGTCTGCAGTACAATCCGCAGATGTCTGTCATGCTCTTCTGCATTCCTCGAGTATATCAAAATGTCATCAATAAACACCACCACAAATTGATCAAGATATGGTCTGAAGATAGTGTTCATCAGATCCATAAAAGCAGCTGGAGCATTTGTCAACCCGAATGGCATTACTAGAAACTCATAGTGGCCATACCGAGTTCTAAAAGCAGTTTTTGGAATACTCTGCTCTTGCACCTTCAACTGATAGTAACCAGATCGCAAATCAATTTTGGAGAATACAGCTGTACCTTTCAATTGATTAAACAGATCATCAATGCGAGGCAATGGATATCTGTTATTTATTATCACCTTATTCAACTGTCGGTAGTCAATGCATAAGCGGAGAGTACCATCCTTCTTCTTAACAAACAACACTGGTGCTCCCCAAGGTGACACACTAGGGCGGATGAAGCCCTTTTCAAGTAGTTCTTGCAATTGTATCTTTAACTCCTTCAACTCCGCTGGTGCCATTCTGTATGGTGTTATGGAGATTGGATCCACACCAGGCATAACATTAATTTCAAACTGCACTTCTCTTTCCGGAGGTAATCCTGGCAATTCATCAGGAAACACATCTGGAAAGTCATGTACTGTAGGGATGTCCTTCAATGCTGGACTCCCCACTTGGGTGTCTACCACATGTGCCAAGTATGCTTCACACCCCTTTCTGATCATTTTTCTGGCTAGTGCAGCCGAAATGATGTTTGATGGCAATAACTGCCTCTCCCCATGTATTACCACATAACTATACCGAGGGAGACCAAAAGTGACTGTCTTCAGCCTACAGTCAATCATGGCATGATGTCTAGCTAACCAATCCATGCCCAAGATGATATCATAATCTCTGAAGGGCATTTCAATGAAATCAGACAGGAAAGTGTGTCCTTGGATCACCAAAGGACAATCTCTATACATTCTATTAACCCTGACCTCCTGTCCTAACGGACTTGTTACTAGCACCTCAAAGTCCATTTTTGTGCATGGAACAGCAATACAATCAATGATGCTAGCACTCACATAAGAATGGGTAGAGCCCGGATCAAATAACACAAACACATTTTGGTTAAAAGTTGAGAAGGTACCAGCCACAACATCAGATGTCTCGGCCTCTTCCCTTTGCCTCATTGCATAGACTCTGACTGGAGCACTATCTTGCTCCGAATGCTTCACTGTGCCTTGGCTGCCTGCTGGGTTACCTCTACCCCTGCCTCTACCTTTGCTAGGTGGTTGTGAACTTCTGGTGACAAGGCTCTGAACTGACCCTTCTGCAGTAGTAGGAGGTGGTCCAACTCTGCGACTACTGGTGCAGTCCTTGGCAAAGTGTCCTGTGCCTCCACAGTTATAACAGGCTCCAATAGCCTTATAACATATCCCACCATGATTTCTTCCACAAGTTTCACATTAGCGGGGAGGATAGGAACCTCTGGTACTCTGCTGACTAGATAGGGGAGGCCTCTGTCCTGAATATCTTCCCCTACCCGACTTCTTGCCACCTCTGCCATGTCCCCCATGGTTCTTGCTCTTTCCAGTATGACCACTGGAACTTTGTTCTACAGATTTTCCCTCTTTCTCTGTCTTCTCTGATCTCTTTTTCTCAGGAGCAGTCTCAAACTCAATTCTTTCCAACTCTAGGGCTTGAGAAATAAGTTCAGAGAAGTTAGTGTGTTTGAAGCCGATCACTTGTACTCTGATACTGGGCTTCAAGCCAGTTTTAAACCTCTTGCATCTTTCCCTGCTGGTAGAGAGTAGACTCACTGCATAATGGCTAAGGCGAGAAAATTCTCTTTCATACTCAGCCACTGATCTGTTCCCCTATTTCAGACTTAGAAACTCTTGCAGCTTCTGGTCTACATAAGCATCAGGGACATATTTTTGTCTGAATTCCATGAGGAAGTCATTCCATGTTAGCACTGCAGGTTCTATCAGACTGTGGGGAATGGTTTTCCACCAATCATAAGCATCCCCCTGTAACAAAGACACTGAGTATTCGAATCTGAGCTCCTCTGTGCAATGTAGTTTCTTGAATACCCTATCCATCCTCTCTAACCACTGTTCAGCTTCTAGAGGATCTACTGTCCCCTTGAACTCTGTAGGTCCATATTTCATCAATTTATCATATTGCCTAGTAGGAGACTGTGGTTGTACCACTGGTGTCTGTATTGGGACTTGAGTAGGCGCATTACCAGCCATTTGTTGGAACATTGCAGCCATCTCACGAGCGAATCGAGCAGAAATCGCGATCGCAGGGTGTCTTTGAACCACTGACATTTTGTAGGCCTAGGGCATCCCCTTGCACCTCAGCCTCAATAGATTGATCGACTGAACGATCACCCTCTTCCATATTCAATGCGAGGATTTTAGATCTCCTGAACAAATAACACAAGGAGATTTCCTCCCATTAGTGCATATTTATAATGTAATGTACTGTATGTATCAAACAATGATATTGAGCAGTTGTACTATGAAGAAAGAATATTCAAATAACAGGTGAAAACGGAATTTAAAAAACTAGCTCTGATACCACCAAAACATGTCACACCCTACCCCTCTGTAAGGCATAACATGATCCCGTAGTATACCTAATGAATTACCAACTCCGCTTCATCGATAACCCATTAAATACACTACAAGGGATTTTAAAAACTTTTCTTACTTCTTTTACAGTGGTGAGCGCTATTTACAGGTGTTAAAGACTTTGGTGAACTGAAGTGAAACAACTAACTTATTTGATTTATTTGGAATTTCTGTAAAAATTTTGGCAGAGTGCCATATGTATTTTGGACAAAACAGTTCTTCAGAAAACCTATAAAAAGCACACTTCAATATATTTCCAAATCTCAACTCTAACATATTTCTCAACATAACATTTTTCTCAATTCAAATCCATAGAAATTTTTCAAAGTCTGAGATAAGGAAATATAATACAATTTTTTCAAGTCAAATAACTCATAATTAATTTACAACTTCAAGGTACAATTTGAATTTACAACTGCTCAAAACCAAAAACAATATGTACATACAGTGGTCATACATTACAGTACAAAATGAAAAATGTTGGTATACTCATTATACCCGGTAATCTCTTGCTGGAGATATATGCAGCCTAGTCTGCTGCCCTGTCTGTCTGTCTACCTGCGACAACAATAAAAAGCTATCGCTGAGACAATGTCTCAGTGGTGCACAACATTAACCAAATACAATTTAAATCACAATTCATAAATCATATCGATAGTGGATACTTAAAACCATAGTCAAATTCAAGACAATAAAGTTTAATAAGAATTTAAACTCCATTTCTCAATATCACAATAGATTTCCATAAGTCAGATCATGTTTGAATTCAAAAGACAGTATGTGTCAATGAGAGTTTAAATTCATTTCACAATCTCACAATACACATCAATAAATCACACACAGCTTAATCATGATCCATAGTTCAATTCGTCCCAAAAGCCGATGGCTAATGAGGTATTCAATTCGTCCCAAAAGTCGATGACTAATGAGGAATAACATGGCTAGCTAGCAAAAATATGAGTACTCATTCAATTCGTCCTCAACAGGCACACACCTCAACACTTCAGCCAGAGAGGGAATTCAATTCGTCCCACTAGACAAGCTAATGAGGAATACAATCAATATACATGATAGCTGTGGTTTCAAACCATTTCCAATGCTTTTCAATCAATAAGTATCCATCAATGTCATTCAAACAATTTTTCACAGTTTCAAACCATTCACAATATTTTTCAATCAATAAGTGTCTATCAAACACATTTTCACAATTTGAAACAATAATATATAAATAGTCAATATTTATTTCAATTGAAAACAATTCAAAAGAAATAGTTGTTGTGCACAAACCTCTGATATTTGTCTCCTGGTCCTGACTCAGTATTTCTTTCCCTTTTGCTGAGTACTTGTTAACTGAGAAACACAATTTGAAGTGTTTCAGTGCTAAATTAATTTGCCTCTAACGATAATGTTCGATAAACAATTCACTGAATACCTTTATTTGCTTAATCACCTAATATACAGGCCCTCGATGTTTTCTAGGTAAATTAGGTCTTAACATTATTAATATGTCATATTCGATAGGGTTTTAGGTTTGGTACACGCTACCAATTTCATTTCTTTGTTTAGTGCATTTTATTGCAACTTGCTGGATTCCGAGATACTAGTTTGACCTAGCCGGACGTCCTAGTTCCTTTGGTTTTCGGGTTTCGGTCAAAAATACAAACTTGTAGATCTATGTATTATGGACCGCGGTGCAAAATTTTAGGTCGTTCCGAGTTAAGTAGACCAAGTTATGGTCATTATAGTATTGCTGGTCAAATGGCATCAAATTAGGTCATTTTTAGGTCAATTCGGTCAACTTTGGTTCGGCCAGTTTTTGGACCCGAACTTGTGCAAGCTTTTTGACTTGCTTATGGTCATTTATGGGCTTTGGTGTCTTCATAAGACTTGTAGGTATGGGTCTTAACTATTCATGGTTAAAATTTCAGGTCAATTGGACCTGTTTTGAGTGAGTTATGGCCTAAACACTCACTGCTGCCCAATTGGTCATTTTTCAGGTCCTAATTGTACCTAATCCGAATTGGTCATTTTCTTAGGTCACCTTGCAAGCAGAATTTTGGTATGTTTTCTCAATGAAAGTTGGCACATTTTGTGCCTAGTTTTACCTCCAATTGGTCTCATACCAATTGAGGTTACACATTTAAACTTATTGGCTAAAATGTACACTGCCCTTGGTTACTTTGCTTAACACACATCAATCACACACATTTACCTTGCAATATGTTTACTTCCCTACCAAATCTGTTTTGGTACATTACCAAAACCACATCCCACTTCACATTAACATCTCTTTGGGCAGATTACAATTATCTTCAATACACCAAATATAACTCTAATTCCCAAAGTCCAAACACAATTACACATACACATAACATTACTAGTTTTTACATACTCTTTACACAACAAGTTCACATACATATCCATCAATCCTTCTATGTCAATATTCTGCCAACACTTCCATGAATACATACATTTATTCAAGTGTCCCCAAGCTGCCGAAAATCTTCTTCAACACCAAATTGCCCTACAATTCATCAATTCTCATCCAAGTGCCAAAAATCACCATATAAATATGAAGTAATTCACTAGGTTATTAAATCATCATGATCAACATCATTTCTCATCAAAAATATGCACAATTATTTCATCAAATACATGACTCCATGGCTGTCCAAAATGAACACAACAATAACTCTTCAAACTCAAAAATTTTCTTCACAAACCCAACACCCATAACATGCACACAAAACTTAACAAAGCTATCTTCAAAAACACTAACTTACCTTATGGTTGGAGCTTGTTAAACCTTGCTTAAACTTCTCAAATTTGGTATCAAACTCTTCCTTGTGATGAGTAGACAAACTTTCATGAAGCCACTTAAGGGATTGGAGTTGAAAATGGGGAGGTTAAGTGAGCTCATGCAAAACGCCCATGGAGTTTTCTCTCACCTTCATTCATGGCAACTTTGGTACAATGGAGAAGATGAAATTTTCTGATGGTGTAATGGAAGTACACCTGCCCCACTATGTGTTTAATTAATCCTTTAATGGTCCATTAACTCCAAATAATCATATAATAATCTAATTGTTCACTTAATCCCACATTAACCCATGATTTTAGCTATTTACTTTAGGTACCACTAAACTAATTTTTCATTTTATTTTCTAAGTGTAATATTATTTATTTTTAATGGACATTTAGGTCAAAAGACACTTCGGGATGTCAAATGACCATAATGCCCCTGTTCGGGTTGCATTCCCGATTTTTCGGTAACACCGGGTTTTGTCCGTTTTTCGATTTCTCACTTTTCTTTGTACTAATTATTTAATTTTTCTTTGATCTTTCTAATGATATTTATTCTTCAATAAGGGTCTATTTAAGTCCTAAAAATGTTTTCCAGGGTTCCTCGCAGTCCAGGGCTAGTCAACGGTCCACGCCGTGGCTTCCCGGTGCGGTCACCCATCGCTAGGGTTTCCGGCTCGCTTAACTTGGTTACATTTCTTTGCTATGATTTTTCCTTTGTTTTTCTTGTATTTTCTTTTCTTGTATTTCATTATTTTATGTCTCCTCACTCATATTGAAGTACGGTTCCAGGCATCCTAGTTGTCCGGACAGCACTGGTCACCGGAACAGCAGAACGCACTACCGAACTTAGGGGTGTTACAAATAGACAGTAAATATTGGCCATAAAATCTGAATAATTGCAATAAAATGCAATACGCTTTGAAATGAAATTGGCAACATATATCAACATGTGAGGAATGAAAAATAGAACATATTAGTGACATTAAAACTAATTCATCTAGTGTGCATTAAAGGTCAACATTATAGGTTGACTAATGAAAGGAATAGTATTAATAATATTTAATTATTGAACCTTATTATTAGAAACAATTTAAATGAGTACTAAAACACTTTAAATTGTGTGTTTCAGTTAGAAAAGACACTAGGAAGGGAAAAGACCCACTAAGTCAAGGCCAAGAGGCGACTCATCAGAGGTTTGTGCACAATTAGTTTTTAATTGATTTTGTTCTGAATATTCATATGATTAAATGAAGCTATTTTCCTTATGTATTATGTTTATCAAGTATTGGATTTAATTCAATGATTATTGAAATTATTATTATATGCATGAATTTAGCTTTGTGAAATAGTATTTCAACAAGTATTAAGTATTGTTGTGATTTGAATAAATTATGTTTTGGAAAATTGTGATAGAATATGTTTTGAATTGTGATGGGAAATTTGCATGGAAAAATACAAATGTATGTTTTGAATTGTGATGAGCATAAAAATTATTGGATATTGAATTGACTTTGAATTGAATTGTGTTGTGATTTATACTCATAAAAAGGACAAAGAGATTTATGATATTGTTTTGTATCTCAGTATAGATGCTTGACTAGGTTATTACCCGTCTCTCTCATTTGTTGAGGAGATAATGGAGTTAGCTTTGTTTTGATTACCATGGTACGTGTACAGGCTTAGATTCTCCTCTGATTAGAGGTTAGATCTAAGTTTTTATTTGTTATGGCCATTTTGAAAGTTTCATTATTGTGATGTGTACTGTGCACGATGATTCGACCTCCTCGACTATAGGGAGTTAGAATCCGATTTGACCTCCCCGACCATAGGGAGTTAGAACCACCCTGAAGATGGCCCTTGCGGATTAGTCTTGCATAGTTAGTGAGATAAAGAATGGTTTTTGAATAGTAAAGAATTTTGATTTCAAATGGGATTTATGCATAACTGATTTTGTTGGAATTAACCTTTATTTCCATGATTGCTGGAATTACTTTAAATGTCCAGTTGTGATTGGATAAATTGAATTTCTTGTTCAAAGTTATTTTAACTAATGATTTATATTATTGGCAATGAAGATTTTAACTTTTAGAATTTTGTTGAATTTTGAGACTTTCAAATTAATTGTTATAATTTTATCAATGTATATTGTACTATGTTTTAAATTATAGTTGTGCACCATTGAGTTCGCCACTCAGCGATAGCTTTGCATGCTGTCGCAGGTGAAAAGAGCATAGAGCATTTGAGTAAGCTTATTTGAAGACACATTCAGATCAGCTCCAGGTATATCATAGGTATACCCATGTACATAGGTTTTGATGTATACATGTAATAATATGTATGTAAATTATTTGAGCAGTTGTATAAAAACTTTTGTAAAATATTTGGTATGTAATTAAATGTAAATTATTGTAATATAAATTTGAGATTTCATTTACCTTTATAGTTTTATTATACTATTTTTTGAGTCTTGTAATCAATGAAATATTTCTTTTATGATGAGGTTGGTTTGAAAATGAAATGATTTGAATATTTAGATTGAATTATGAGATGAAATGAAGTTTATTTGAGTTGTATTTGAGAAAACATATTGGGAGTGTTTTCCTTTTCAGGTTTGAAGAACTGTTTTCTCAAAATACACCCAGCACTCTGCCAAAATTTTGAAAAAAAATTTATAACACTAGATTTTAATCGATGATTTAATTTCACGAAAGTTGAGTTAAAATCCCTTGTAGTATATTTAATGGGTTAACGGTAGGCGAAGTACAGTAATTCATTAGGTGTACTACGGGATCATGTTACATCTTATAGAGAAATAGGGTGTGACATGTTTAGTGGTATCAGAGCAATGGTTTTAAAGGAAATTTTGAACTATGAATTTGAAATATTTTTGTCGGTAAATATAACTGCTCAAATGTTTGATACATATAGTACATTTGCATCATAAATATGAACTAATGGAGAGAAATCTCCTTATGTTGGTTGTACAGGAAATAGAAAATCCTATGAAAAGATATGGAAGAGAAGAATGAGACAATAGAACAGCCTGTGATGGCAAAAGTACAAGGTGAGGCCCCAGGTCCACAGAGTGTCGAAGGCCTGACTGTACTAGTTTCACCGGTACAAATTACCGCACAAATGGCCCAGCAAATGGCCACTTTCTTTCAGCAAATGGCCACTTTCTTTCAACAAATGGTTGATACTCTATCAGCTCAAGCCCAAGTACTAACCCAACCCCTACGAGGGCAGTGTGAAATAGAGAAGAGGGAGAAACCTATGGGTCAGAGCTCGAGCAGTAATTTGGGGAAGAGAAAAGAATTTGAGGAGCCCCGAGCTAAGGGATATGATAGAGGCGGATCATCAGGGCAAAGAAAACCAAGTTCGAGTGATCGAACAATGAGAAGTTCATACTCTCCTTGCATCTGCAACTCCTGTGGCAAACTACATGGGGGTATTTGTCGTAAGGCCACTGGAGCCTGCTACAATTATGGTGAACATGGACATTTCGTTAGAGATTGTACTAGAGCACCTCGATCTGCTCTCCGAAGTTCACATACAGTGGGTCAGAGTCGAGATAGAAATAGAGTTGGTACTCCTTACAACCATAACACAGTGAATCAACCCGAATATAGTAGTGCACTAGTCAGAGCGTCCACTATGTGCCAAGGGAAAAGAACAGAAACTTTGGATGTAGCTACTGGTAAGTTCTTAATTTTGGAGGAAACAATTAGTTATTAGCTAATCCCAGTACTACTTAGTTGTATGTTAGTATTATAACTATATGTTATGTTGCTATTCCTTTATTAGTGATTAGTCCTTTAAAATAAGGATTGTGATAATGAGTGAAATTAGTTTTGGAAGAGTTTGTCAGCGAAAAGTATTTTCTAACACACCATAAATTATAAAGCTAATTGGCGAGCCTACTTAATGTAAGGCAAGAGGGCCTTAAAGTAAGTTACAGTAATAGAATTGCTCTAGATGAGGGCAAAGATGTTACAGTTAGTAATTATCAATGGGTATTGTAATCAAAATAGGTTTAGGATATTAGTGGATTCGAGAAGGATAAGATGTTAGAAAACCGAGTCCATGAGGTTATAATGTAGTGACTATGTAATGTTCTTAATGTTTGTATTGTAAGCTACAGATTATAGTACTAACATGGGATTATTGTGTAGAGCTACGTGCTTTCTCGTGGTACACCTAGATAAGGATGTTTGTAAGTAGTCTTTGATTTGGTATAAAAGAGTCGAGGAAGTAAAAATATGAATAATTTGTTCTGTAACAAAGAAATGTTACGAATAAGAGTAAGATTATTGACTAGAATGGTCAGAGGACCAATGATTAGATAAACAATTTTAACATGACCTCAATGGTCATTCAATAAGGGAATATGAATCGAAATATTAGACAGAACGATAGTAAAAAAAGATTAGTGTTGTATAAACAAATTAAATATTGTATTAGATTGTTAAAAGTCTTATGCAAATTCAAAGGAAAGAAGATTATACGATCATATAGAAAGGATAAAATAAACGTATGACTATTGTAAGACGGCTATTGGGTAAAATTTTATGGACGGAATTTATTTTAAGAGGGGGGGGGGGGGAGGGGAATTGTAACACCCCTATATTTGGTAGTGCGTTTTACCGTTCTGGTAACCAGTGTCTGTCCAGACAGCTAGAATACCTGAAACTACACTTAAATGTTAGTGAGGATACATGAAATGATGAAATAAATAAAAAGAAAATACAAGAAAAATTAAGGAAAAATAAAAGAGAGAAAATGAAACTAAGTTAAACGAGAAAGCACTGCAGCGATGGGTGACCACACGGGGAAGTTATTACACAAGCAATAGCCATTCTCAGGACTGCGGGGAATCCTCAGAATTAAGTTTTGAGACATAATTAAAGACTTATTGAAGTATAATTGACATTAGAAATGTCCAAGAAAAATTAATGAATTAATACAAAGAAAAAAAAACGAAAAAATCAGTGTTAATAAAAAATTGGGAATACAATCCGAAGAGGGGCATTTTGGTCATTTGACACTTAGAGTTGGCTTTTGACCTAAATTTCCATTAAAAATAAGTAGTGTTGAATTTTGAAAATGCCATGAAAAATTGAAATTGGAATGAAGCAGAATTAGAGAGAAATTAAAGGGTGGACTTATAATTAATAAAAGTTAATTATTTAAATAATTAAATTCACATAAGTGGAGCACTAAGGGATATTTAAATACTCAAATGGCCATGTGTATTAACCATTCAGCATCTTCTTCTTCATTTCCATAACATTGCTAAACCCATTTCTTCTCCCAAATTCACCATAAATGGACATTCATGCAAAGCTCCCTTCCTAGTGATCAAGCTATGGTTTCACCGATCTTCCGTCACTAAAGTTAAACTACACACTTTGAGCAGTATATTGGGAGCAAGAAGGAAGGGATTTAGTGATTTTTTAGCAAGCTCCAAAAGAGATAAGTCTCCAATTACTCCTCCTTTCTTTGGGCAAAATGATGTTTAAGGTGAGGGATGGTGTTCGATGAAGAAAAATTGTTGAATTGTTGGGTAATTGGACTTGGCTAATTTCAGAAGCCATGGAAACTTAATGTACTTGAGCTTTCTCTACCTTTAATGGATGGAAAATTGGGTTAATTAAGTCACTATGAAGTTATAGTAAATTAATATCTATGTATGTGTATGTTAGTACTTGAAATTAGGGGTTTGAAAGGGAAATTTGATACTTTAGTAAACTGCCATGTTTGGCAGCCTTTAACCTCATGAAATTGTGTGTGAATTTATGAAATTTATTGATGGGTTATCATGGTGTTGAATTGGGGGCAGTATGTGTAATTGCCATGGAAGTGTATGGTGTAAATTAAGTGTTGAGGTATATTGAATTTGGGTTGAATTAATTGTTGAAGAATAATGGTGTATTGTGTGATTACATACCAAAATATTTTACAAGAGTTTCTATACAACTGCTCAAATAATTTACGTACATATTATTACATGCATACATCAAAACCTATGTACATGGGTATACCTATGATATACCTGGAGCTTATCTGAATATATCTTCAAGGAAATTTACTTACTGCTCTATGCTCTTCTTACCTGCGACAGCATACAAAGCTATCGCTGAGTGGTGAACTCAGTGGTGCACAACTATAATTTAAAACATAGTACAATATACATTGACAAAATTTACAGTAAATAATTTGGAAATCTGAATACTCATCAAATTCCAAAACTCAAAATATTCGTTGCCAATAATGTGAATCATTTGTATAAAATGACTTCGATCATAAAATTCAATTTATCAAATCATAACTAACTCTTTAGGTAATCCCAACAAAATCAATTATACATAAGTCATAATTGAAATCACAATTCTTTACCATTCAAAAGCCATTCTGTATCTCAAAAATCATACTGTATCTCAAAAATCATACTGTATCTCAAAACTCATTCTTTATCTCAAAAACCATTCTTTATCTCACTAACTATGCAAGACTAATCCGAAAGGGCCATATTCGATGTGATTCTAACTCCCTATGGTCGGGGAGGTCGAATCAGATTCTAACTCCCTATGGTCGGGGAGGTCGAATCATCGTGCACAGTACCATCACAATAATGAATCTTCCGCAAGGGCCATAACGATAAAATAAACTTAGATCTAACCTCAAATCAGAGGAAAATCTAAGCCTGTGCACGTACCATGGTAATCAAAACACAACTAACTCCATTGTCTTCTCAACAAATGAGAGAGACGGGTAATAACCTAGTCAAGCATCTATAGTGAGATATAAAACAATATCACAATCATTTTAGTGAGCATAAATCACAATATAATTCGATTCAAAGTCAATTCTAATATCCAATAATTTTTATGCTCATCACAATTCAAATCATAAATTTGCATTTTTCCATGAAAATTACCATCACAATTCAAAACATGTTCTATCACAATTTTCCAAAACATAATTTGTTCAATCCATAACAATGCTTAATACTTGTGGAAATACCATTTCACAAAGCTGAATTCATACATACTGTAACAATTTTCAATAATCATTGAATTAAATCCAATGCTTGTTAAACATAATACATAAGAAAAATATGTCATTTAATCATATGAAATATTCAAAATAAAATCAGTTAAAAACTAGTTGTGCACAAACCTCTGATGACTGTCTCTGTCCGACTCGTTTCCTTTTCCCGAGTCTT